>NC_064629.1:900766888-901391888 GCF_023864275.1 Schistocerca cancellata
GAGCCAATTATTAACCTAGCTCGGTTGTTGAGTGTAACCTCCACCCATAATAATTCACAGGAACTATCCACTTCTACTTCACTACAGGATAAACTACTACTAACAGCGACGAACACTCCACCACCGGTTGCATGCAATCTATCCTTTCTAAACACCGTCTGTGCCTTTGTAAAAATTTCGGCAGAATTTATCTTGGCTTCAGCCAGCTTTCTGTACCTATAACGATTTCAGCTTCGGTGCTTTCTATCAGCGCTTGAAGTTCCGGTACTTTACCAACGCAGCTTCGACAGTTTACAATTACAATACCGATTGCTGCTTGGTCCCCGCATGTCCTGACTTTGCCCCGCACCCGTTGAGGCTGTTGCCCTTTCTGCACTTGCCCGAGGCCATCTAACCTAAAAAACCGCCCAGCCCACGCCACACAACCCCTGCTACCCGTGTAGCCGCTTGTTGCGTGTAGTGGACTCCTGACCTATCCAACGGAACCCGAAACCCCACCACCTTATGGCGCAAGTCGAGGAATCTGCAGCCCACATGGTCGCAGAACCGTCTCAGCCTCTGATTCAGACCCTCCACTCGGCTCTGTACCAAAGGTCCGCAGTCAGTCCTGTCGACGATGCTGCAGATGGTGAGCTCTGCTTTCATCCCGCTAGCGAGACTGGCAGTCTTCACCAAATCAGATAGCCGCCGGAAGCCAGAGAGGTTTTCCTCCGATCCATAGCGACACACATCATTGGTGCCGACATGAGCGACCACCTGCAGATGGGTGCACCCTGTACCCTTCATGGCATCCGGAAGGACCCTTTCCACATCTGGAATGACTCCCCCCGGTATGCACACGGAGTGCACTTTGGTTTTCTTCCCCTCCCTTGCTGCCATATCCCGAAGGGGCCCCATTACGCGCCTGACGTTGGAGCTCCCAACTACCAGTAAGCCCACCCTCTGCGACTGCCCGGATCTTGCAGACTGAGGGGCAACCTCTGGAACAGGACAAGCAGCCATGTCAGGCTGAAGATCAGTATCAGCCTGAGACAGAGCCTGAAACCGGTTCGTCAGACAAACTGGAGAGGCCTTCCGTTCAGCCCTCCGGAATGTCTTTCGCCCCCTGCCACACCTTGAGACGACCTCCCACTCTACCACAGGTGAGGGATCAGCCTCAATGCGGGCACTATCCCGGGCAACCACAGTCGTAGTCCGATCGGGGGATGCGTGGGACGAGCTGGCCGTCCCCGACAAACCCCCATCCGGACCACCACAGTGATGCCCATTGGCAACAGCCTCAAGCTGTGTGACCGAAGCCAACACTGCCTGAAGCTGGGAGCGAAGGGATGCCAACTCAGCCTGCATCCGAACACAGCAGTTGCAGTCCCTATCCATGCTAAAAACTTGTGCAAAGAACGTCTGAACTAATCTACAGAGAGCGCAAACAAAACGACACAAAATTGAAGCGGTTATTAAAATACAAGATTGCCTAGTAAATGCAGTAATGCTGCCACTTGTGCACTGCTGACACACTGCTCGGCGGCGGAAGGAGACTACGCGATTTAACACTATTCGAGTACTAAAACGTGATGCTACAACTCTCAAATACTATAATACGCCCGAAATTTATGAATTAAACAATGCAAGTACCAAAAACACGCAAAGAAATTAAGAATTAAACTATGTAACAAATGAGTGAGCTAGGAGTATACGACTTGCTGCTGCAGCTGCTTATCCAACGGCGGCAACGAGCACACTGCTTAGGGACTGATGATGATTCAAATGGCTCTGAGCACTATGGGACTCAACTGCTGTCGTCATAAGTCCCCTAGAACTTAGAACTACTTAAACCGAAGTAACCTAAGGACAGCACACAACACCCAGCCATCACGAGGCAGAGAAAATCCCTGACCCCGCCGGGAATCGAACTCGGGAACCCGGGCGTGGGAAGCGAGAACGCTACCGCACGACCACGAGAGGCGGGCAAGACTGATGACCTTAGGAGTTAAGTTCCATAAGATTTCACACACATTTGAACATTTGAACTTGACAACGTGCCTATCAACGCTCAGTAATTTTCTTACTCTGCTTGCACAAGCTTCCATTTCACGCCGTATTCAGCTCTCAGTGCCATGAGAGTTGCAAGTGCCGTTATCTGGATGCAGAGTGCAACACATCCGCCGGCAATGGCTAGTTCTGGTCTTCTCTACATCTGCAAGCGCCGACCTTTCTCACGTGTCGGCAAACCAGTGCCAGTGTCAAAGACATGGGACACGGGCTACAGCACCTTACGACAGTTAACATTCTAGGAATTTCAAACACAGACACACCCATCTAAACCGAACATACCTAATAAGAACACTACCATTGGCGGGCTACTCTGGTCTAAGGAGTACAGCTGATCCAGTTTCCCTACCGCACAGGTATAAATTGTGCTGCATAACACAGGTGGTGATTTCCGAGGACACGGTCATAGAGGTAGAGGTCCTCACACAGCCTCGATAATTACAGCCAAGGACGCCACATTCCCAGCATTCTGACAGACATTCTGTAACACCCACTGGCAGGCTTCCTCGTTGGGTCAGTAGCAATTATAGCAGTTCTTCTCGTGAAACAGTGGCCTGGACGCTTCTGGACAAACGTGCTGATTCCAGGGGGGAGGGGTCTTGTATCTCAGAACTCCGACTTTGCAAGCCCGCCGGAAAACATGATAGCCAATAGATAGAGCATGTGCAGCACTATGTCACAGTGCTGGTCTTTCTCTGCCCCAAAGCCACGCCTCTATTGCTGACCAGTAAGTGCTCGCGACGCTACTATACATTTCACTGTGTTGTGACTCTGTTTTCAGTGGTAATTACGCCTCCCAATCGTCTCGCATGACGTCATACACAGTTGTTCCATGGTATGCTTTCGCTATGTCCTTGTTTCTCTTTTTGGTCAGTCAGTGGACTCATTTCTTTTTCATGTACACTCTACGATCCGTTTTCTTTGTTCTAGTATTTTGTCCATGACTACTGTTCCGTTGTGGACTGCCACACTTTGGAAGCCATCCTCAGCTGGTTTCTCGAGCTGTACCTAATCTCTGTCATATCCCAGTCACAATGGAAATGATGACATCGTGACTACCAACATCTGTCTGCATAATTAAAGTGTCGACAGAATCGGGCATGCGATATCAAAATACGAGGGTTGTAACTTTAATAGTGGCAACTATTTATTTACAGCTCGTACAAAATAGATACGTGTTTCAAAGTAGTCACCAACATTGTGTATAACCCGTTGTCAGTGATGTGCAAGTCGTAGGATACTCTTAGCAGTGCCAGTTGTGTTGACAGTTCGAACGGTGCGGTTTATTGCCCAACGAATTTGTAGCAGTAGTCCTGAAAAATGATGGTCAGGTCCTGCAGAAAGTGTTATCACTTCTGTCTCTGAGATGGTCGTACGTTGTGTTCCAAATATTAACAGCACAGAGTCAGAAATAATTGCACCTTTTGCGAGACCTGACCATTATTTTCCAGGACAATACACAAGCAAGTACAGTGTAAGCTGTTACAGATTTGTTTGACTGATGTGGCTGCTAAGTGTTATACCACCTACTGCACTCCCAAGACTTAAGCCCTCGTGAGTTCAACTCGATTTCTAAACTGAAAGAAACACTCCACAGCGTTCGCTTCAGAACTGCTACAAATTCTTCGGCCAATAGTCCGCGCCGCTCGAACTGTCAACACAACTGTCACTGCTAAGAATATCCTACGACTTCCAGATCGCTGGCAACAGGTTGTACACAAGGTTGGTGACTACTTTGAAGGTCAGTAAAACTTTGAAACAAGTATCTACTTTGTGCGAGCTGTAAATAAATAGTTGCCACGACTGAAGTTCTAACCTTCGTATTTCCATTGCCTGTGGGTTGTCCGAATAACTGCTGAAGACAGTTTTTGGAGAAAGCAATCAGAACTTCTTTGCAAGGCCGTCAGTCTGTACAGTCTGCAATGAATCCGTAGACGTCGCAGTCTATATTTGGTTGAATAATGTTGCCAACAACTAGAATTTTGTGATCAGGGTACATACGAGCAACTGAATGGAGAATTCCTTTGAATGATCCTCCAACCGTTACAGCGCAATAATGTGCACACTAAAACCTTACGATGGGGAATTTGAAATCACCAGGTCTGTATCAGGCGTCCTGATAACGTCGTAGTAAGACTCAATTTCGAATCTCCTAGACAGTATGTTTTATTTGATTGCAATGAACACTCTCCCCTCTTTGATTTCTAAACTGTGTAGTTTTTTTTTGTGTGTGTGTACTCTCCACGCCTCATTAAATATTTGTGAGCTATCTACATCTCGTTCCTTCCAGTTCCCTGTATTTGAGCACAATACGAAAGCAGCAAATTTTCAGGAGAGTTGTAAAATCTCAGACATTGTGACCAGTGCTTCGGTAATTCGCTTTTATAATCCGGACAGCTGAAGTGTCTCTACTTTGTACGCTATCAGTTTCACTCTCTGCGTATTGACTGTTGATCTGTCATGAGAGGCACTCAAGCTATTGCTTGGACTAAAAATAACCCAGGTGCCTCTCACATGTACACCACTGGCCATTAAAATTACCACACCACAAATATGACGTGCTACAGACGCGAAATTTAACCGACAGGAAGAAGATGCTGTGATATGCAAATGATTAGCTTTTCAGAGCATTCGAACAAGGTTGGCGCCGGTGGCGACACCTACAACGTGCTGATATGAGGAAAGTTTCCAACCGATTTCTCATACACAAACAGCAGTTGACCGGCGTTGCCTGGTGAAACGTTGTTGTGATGGCTCGTGTAGGCAGGAAAAATGCGTACCATTACGTTTCCGATTTTCGTAAAGACCGGATTGTAGCCTATCGCGATTGCGGTTTATCGTACCGCGACATTGCTGTTCGCGTTGGTAGAGATCCAATGACTGTTAGCAGAATATGGAATCCGTTGGCTCAGGAGGGTCATACGGAACGCCGTGCTGGATCCCAACGGCCTCGTATCACAAACAGTCGAGATGACAGACATCTTATCCGCATGGCTGTAACGGATCGTGCAGCCACGTCTCGATCCCAGAGTCAACAGATGGGGACGTTTGCAAGAAAATAACCATCTGCACGAACAGTTCGACGACGTTTGCAGCAGCATGGACTATCAGCTCGGAGACCATGCCTGCGGTTACCCTTGACGCTGCATCACAGACACGAGCGCCTGCGATGGTGTACCCAACGACGACCCTGGGTGCACGAATGGCAAAACGCATTTTTTCTGATGAATCCAGGTTCTGATTACAGCATCGTGATGGTCGCATCCGTGTTTGGTGACATCGCGGTGAACGCACGTTGGAAGTGTGTATTCGTCATTGCCATGCTGGCGTATCACCCGGCGTGATGGCATGAGGTGCCATTGGTTACACGTCTCGGTCACCTCTTCTTCGCATTGACGGCACTTTTATCAGTGGACGTTATATACACTCCTGGAAATGGAAAAAAGAACACATTGACACCGGTGTGTCAGACCCACCATACTTGCTCCGGACACTGCGAGAGGGCTGTACAAGCAATGATCACACGCACGGCACAGCGGACACACCAGGAACCGCGGTGTCGGCCGTCGAATGGCGCTAGCTGCGCAGCATTTGTGCACCGCCGCCGTCAGTGTCAGCCAGTTTGCCGTGGCATACGGAGCTCCATCGCAGTCTTTAACACTAGTAGCATGCCGCGACAGCGTGGACGTGAACCGTAGGTGCAGTTGACGGACTTTGAGCGAGGGCGTATAGTGGGCATGCGGGAGGCCGGGTGGACGTACCGCCGAATTGCTCAACACGTGGGGCGTGAGGTCTCCACAGTACATCGATGTTGTCGCCAGTGGTCGGCGGAAGGTGCACGTGCCCGTCGACCTGGGACCGGACCGCAGCGACGCACGATGCACGCCAAGACCGTAGGATCCTACGCAGTGCCGTAGGGGACCGCACCGCCACTTCCCAGCAAATTAGGGACACTGTTGCTCCTGGGGTATCGGCGAGGACCATTCGCAACCGTCTCCATGAAGCTGGGCTACGGTCCCGCACACCGTTAGGCCATCTTCCGCTCACGCCCCAACATCGTGCAGCCCGCCTCCAGTGGTGTCGCGACAGGCGTGAATGGAGGGACGAGTGGAGACGTGTCGTCTTCAGCGATGAGAGTCGCTTCTGCCTTGGTGCCAATGATGGTCGTATGCGTGTTTGGCGCCGTGCAGGTGAGCGCCACAATCAGGACTGCATACGATCGAGGCACACAGGGCCAACACCCGGCATCATGGTGTGGGGAGCGATCTCCTACACTGGCCGTACACCACTGGTGATCGTCGAGGGGACACTGAATAGTGCACGGTACATCCAAACCGTCATCGAACCCATCGTTCTACCATTCCTAGACCGGCAAGGGAACTTGCTGTTCCAACAGGACAATGCACGTCCGCATGTATCCCGTGCCACCCAACGTGCTCTAGAAGGTGTAAGTCAACTACCCTGGCCAGCAAGATCTCCGGATCTGTCCCCCATTGAGCATGTTTGGGACTGGATGAAGCGTCGTCTCACGCGGTCTGCACGTCCAGCACGAACGCTGGTCCAACTGAGGCGCCAGGTGGAAATGGCATGGCAAGCCGTTCCACAGGACTACATCCAGCATCTCTACGATCGTCTCCATGGGAGAATAGCAGCCTGCATTGCTGCGAAAGGTGGATATACACTGTACTAGTGCCGACATTGTGCATGCTCTGTTGCCTGTGTCTATGTGCCTGTGGCTCTGTCAGTGTGATCATGTGATGTATCTGACCCCAGGAATGTGTCAATAAAGTTTCCCCTTCCTGGGACAATGAATTCACGGTGTTCTTATTTCAATTTCCAGGAGTGTATCAGGTGTGTTACGACCCGTGGCTCTGCCCTTCATTCGATCCCTGCGAAACCCTACATTTCAGCAGAATAATGCACGACCGTATGTTGCAGAACCTGTACGTGCCTTTCTGGATACAGAAAATGTTCGACTGCTGCCCTGGCCAGCACATTTTCCAGATCTCTCACCTATTGAAAAGTCTGGTCAATGGTGTCCGAGCAACTGACTCGTCACAATACTCCTGATGAACTGTGGTATCGTGTTGAAGCTGTTTGGGCAGCTGTACCTATACACGCCATCCAAGCTCTGTTTGACTCAATGCCCAGGCGTATCAAGGCCGTTACTACGGCCAAAGGTGGTTGTTCTGGGTACTGATTTCTCAGGATCTATGCACCCAAATTGCGTGTCAATGTAATCACATGTCAGTTCTAGTATAATATATTTGTCCAATGAATTCCCGTTTACGATCTGCATTTCTTCTTGGTGTAGCAATTTTAATGACCAGTAGTGTACTTTGCTATTTGTGTTACTTCCTCCTCTGTGTAATACCATTTGTCCTATCTCGAGGACTACTACAGTTCTTTTCACTGTTGTGCGGAAAATAATTAGCTGGGCACGGCTGAGTGAACACAAAGGAACCTGCCATGGCTGAAGTAGGGATCGTGTATGCTAGTCAGAATGGAGCTGACCGAATTCTGTTTCATTGCAATTGCTGCTGATACGACAACAACTGCGCTGCGATACCAGACCGTTACTACATCGTGGGGCACAACAATAGTGGAAAGATCAATGACTCAGCGGGAAGGCAGAGTCATTGGAGTGTCGACTATCCGATTACTTCACACCCGGGCCACAGACATGTTGTGATCTACGCTATAAAAATCAATACTATAGCAAAACAAGGATAGCTTAAGACCAAATAAATACTCGTAATTTTTAGTGAAAGATATTGCACTCTGCTGACTACCAGTCGCGACGAGGGACTTACTTCAGTCTGTGAGACTACGAGTCTACGAATCTACGAGTGTACAGATCTATACGGCTCAGCCAGTTACCCTCTCTGGAGCCGACCATTGCTAGCTGCCGTCCAGCTGCTGCTGCCCAGTCTGATGCTGAGGACTTAGCGCCCTTTACCAGGCTGGCCACTTGTAGGGGGAAGGAGGGGGACTGGCTGGAGGGTGGTGAGTACTGCAGTTGATTTCCGCCTTCCACCCTGAAGATCTCTGGCTCTCGTCCAGGGCCGTGCGGCCGCTAATCTGCCGTCGCTTGGGCAGGTTACCTCCTGGCGTGTCACTCGTCGTGCTGGTGGACATTGCTGTGGTCACCTGTCCCTTCTGCAATAGGTCCGCGTTATGCTCTCCAGTGTCATGGCGTGACTCATCGAGCCATAACTGGGGGCATCTAGCAGTGGAGTTGCTGCAAGGGGATGACGACTTGATGGTGACAATGGTTCTGCCTTGATAATAGTGGAGTACAGGTGAGACGGCTGCTGAGCGAGACAAATGTTCAGATGTGTGTGAATTCCTAAGGGACCAAACTGCTGAGGTCATCGGTCCCTAGACTTACACACTACTTAAACCAACTTATGCTAAGAAGAACACAATCACCCATGCCCGAGGGAGGACTCGAACCTCCGGTGGCAGTGGCCAGGCAATCCGTGACATGGCGCCTCCAACCGCGCGGTCACTCAGCGCGCCGAGAGAGACAGGGAGAGGGAGAATGCTTGCGACATCGCTAGTTTGCCCTTTCAATGCTGTGGGCACTGCACTCTCATGTGTCAGCTAAAAGGGCTGCTAAGTGATCGAGCACTCAGCGCTGTTGTTATTTGTAAGATTTTCACCATTCCTGTGCACACTGTGTGCACCAAGTAAAGAATATTCTACTTACACTTTATTTTCACATTTCAGTTAGTCATTCAGAGTAATTTCTCTCGCTTTTTCCGTGCATTCGTATCTGTTTTTGATATATTGATTTTGATACAGTCTATGCCACAACACAAGTTATGAGTCTTTCGTTCTTATACACGATTAATTTTATAGAGCCGAAAGAGCGTCGGTGGTGACGCTTCTTAAATGAAGAAGGACTCCCTTCCACTTGCTGAAGAGACCAACTCTAAATGACTGACAAGGTGTCATTAAATTTTTCATTTACATTGCCATGAACACGCAGTAGCTGCACAGGTTAATACAAAAAGCAAGCAGTATCGTAGCCATGTAAAAGAATAATATACTACTGATTTTGCAGACAGTGCAATTTTTGCCACCATGTTAGAATGGCCAAAGACAGCAACAAAATGGACACACACCGAAATATTTTTCATTACGGAAATCACAATATTGTGTTCGAGAGAAAACAACAGCGATGAGAACGAACTTTAGTAGCAACAGCAAGCGGTACTGCATAGGACATCTTCCACCGCTCCTTAGAGTTTGGGGAAAACAGAGCTGTGGGATTTCCACAAACACGAAACGTTCTTTAAAGTTATCAGCTAGGCCGTCCATGCTCAAATATCTCCCAGGGTTCATCTTTACGTTCAGAAATTTATGAATGACAGCTCTGGAATTTCGTTACTCGAGAGGGGAAAGGATCCTTTTTCTTCATTCTTTTCTTATTTCTAACGATCAGTTTGATATCGTTTTCCTTTCGTTTCCTCACTCAGTACTAAGAGTTACTTGAAATATGGATGAAGAAATGTAGCCTTGTAGTGAGAAACCTAT
Organism: Schistocerca cancellata; assembly: GCF_023864275.1. Classification (NCBI taxonomy): domain Eukaryota; kingdom Metazoa; phylum Arthropoda; class Insecta; order Orthoptera; family Acrididae; genus Schistocerca; species Schistocerca cancellata. The sequence goes on from NC_064629.1 coordinate 900,776,480, forward strand.
CATTGGTTAACGACTTACGTTTTTTAGGAATAGAAGCACGTCAGATCTGCAATTTGTGGACTGGATGGTCATCTTCAATAAGGCATGTGGCTGGTAAGCTACATGCCTACGGTGCTACGAAAGGCAGGGGCGACTCTGCTTCACGCTCCAGATCACCTGTGGCTTCTGTAACAGATTCTAGGGATTTTATTATGCCGTCCATTACATTAGGCTAATAAGAAGGCTTGTTTCCTCCAACAGCAAATTTTCATTGTAAATTATGTTGTGTGAATGAAATGAATTCAACATCATTTAGTGGTATTCCATCTAATATCAACATCTTCCCTTAGTGGTTTTCTCTAATCAAGCCAGAGTCTTTCATGTATCCTACACTCCTATGCTCTGTCTAGATAGATATGTAACTGTCTGTCATTTCTTCATTGAGGAACATTGTGTAACTTAATACTATGGTTATACATGTGCATTGTGCATGACAGACGTTTGTGATGTTGAAGAGCTGTTTTATATCCGCCCATGATCTATTCCTAATGTCACTTTGCTTAGTTCATCAAATCTCTTTTCTGTGACTGCATAACAACATTTTCTCTTGCTTTTGTGGCATCTGCAGTTTTTTTTTTTTTTTTTTTGTGTGAGGAGCACATTGTTTCTTACTTCACACCTGTCCTCCGAGTATACATTAATACTCTCTGTAACGGTATGATAATGTATTTTGCGATAGTTATCAGTCCACAGATCGCACTGCGGAGCACGCTCGTTCGGATCCGTGTGTTTTTTCCCCTCATTACCACTTGACTGCCTATACCTCCTATACAGGGTGATACAAAAAGGTACGGCCAAACTTTCAGGAAACATTCCTCACACACAAATAATGAAAAGATGTTATGTGGACATGTGTCCGGAAACACTTAATTTCCATGTTAGAGCTCATTTTAGTTTCGTCAGTATGTACTGTATTTCCTCAATTCACCGCCAGTTGGCCCAACTGAAGGAAGGTAATGTTGACTTTGGTTCTTGTGTTGACATGCGACTCATTGCTCTACAGTACTAGCATCAAGCACATCAGTACGTAGCATCAACAGGTTAGTGTTCATCACGAACGTGGTTTTGCAGCCATTGTAATGTTTACAAATGCGGAGTCGGCAGATGCCCATTTGAGGTATGGATTAGCACGGGGCAATAGCCGTGGCGCGGTACGTTTGTATCGAGATATAATTTCCAGAACGAAGGTGTCCCGACAGAAGACATTCGAAGCAATTGATCGGCGTCTTACGGAGCACGGAACATTCCAGCCTATGACTCGCGACTGGGGAAGACCTAGAACGACGAGGACACATGCAATGGACGAGGCAATTCTTCGTGCAGTTGACGATAACTCTAATGTCAGCGTCAGAGAAGTTGCTGCTGTACAAGGTAACGTTGACCACGTCACTGTATGGAGAGTGCTACGGGAGAAACAGTTGTTTCCGTACAATGTACAGCGTGTGCAGGAACTATCAGCAGCTGGTTGGCCTCCACGGGTACACTTCTGCGAATGGTTTATCCAACAATGTGTCAATCCTCATTTCAGTGCAAATGTTCTCTTTGCGGATGAGGCTTCATTCCAACGTGATCAACCTGTAAATTTTCACAATCAACATGTGTGGGCTGACGAGAATCCGCACGCAATTCTGCAATCACGTAATCAACAGAGATTTTCTGTTAACGTTTGGGCAGGCATTGTTGGTGATGTCTTGATTGGGCCCCATGTTCTTCCACCTACGCTCAATGGAGCACGTTATCATGATTTCATAAGGGATACTCTACCTGTGCTGCTAGAACATGTGCCTTTACAAGTACGACAGAACATGTGGTTCATGCACGATGGAGCTCCTGCACATTTCAGTCGAAGTGTTCGTACGCTTCTCAACAACAGATTCGGTGACCGATGGATTGGTAGAGGTGGACCAATTCCATGGCCTCCACGCTCTCCTGACTTCAACCCTCTTGACTTTCATTTATGGAGGCATTTGAAAGCTCTTGTCTACGCAACCCCGGGACCAAATGTAGAGACTATTCGCGCTCGTATTGTGGACGGCTATGATACAATACGCCATTCTCCAGGGCTGCATCAGCGCATCAGGGATTCCATGCGACGCAGGGTGGATGCATGTATCCTCGCTAACGGAGGACATTTTGAACATTTCCTGTAACAAAGTGTTTGAAGTCTCGCTGGTACGTTCTGTTGCTGTGTGTTTCCATTCCATGATTAATGTGATTTGCAGAGAAGTAATAAAAAGAGCTCTAACATGGAAAGTAAGCGTTTCAGGACACATGTCCACATAACATATTTTCTTTCTTTGTGTGTGAGGAACGTTTTCTGAAAGTTTGGCCGTACCTTTTTGTAACACCCTGTATATCAAGACACAATTGTTGGAGACGGCTAAATCTCTTGTGCACTTGCTGTGCCGTACTTTTTATCAACGTCGATTAGTTCTTGTAAATGACTAATAAACGCTTCCCCACTAATAATGTTGAAGACCCGTACGTACAATGTACAAATCAGCGCGCCGTTGTCACTTACTGTGGCTGTATCGCTCATCTAAACTGTTGTAGATGTCAAATGTATATTAGTTTTTCACATACGTCTTTTCATGTTCTTGGTGCTTCCCTTGTATAAGAGTAACGCTTCGCGCCCCTCTCTTTGGCACGGAGCATAGTCCGCAGTAGCAAAAGGTTCTCCTTAGCCACTATCTGGATTCCTGTCCGCCCCTTACGCTGAGTGGACAATCGCAGCTTGTTACTCGTCGAGTGCGGACGCAGATTAACGATGCCTCGTAGAGTGACGTACGAGTATAGTGTTAGGTGGAATGTTGTTAGGGGTTCGGCTGCACATATTCTGAGGTCGTATATAGTTAACATTACCATATAAACCACGTTCTTGTTTGGCGAAGGTGTAGCGTTTCCCGCTGCCTACTAGTTCACCATGTCGGAATCTCCCACGAACAATATTAGATTTTCGTTTGACAAGAATACTCGTCATGCTCTGCCCACTGCTTTAGAAATCCATGACTTTTTATTTGATAATTCGATATTTCAAGAGATAATGCAGAATTTATACAGATTGATAGTCGAAATGTATTGTGTGTTTGTCAAATTGTACAATTCTGTTTTATTGGCCAACATTTTAATTAAAAGCGAGGGACAATTTGAGTTCTGTCACCGTGATCATTTTGTTAGCATGGTTGAAAGTTTTAATGCTAACTTTGAGCTGAAGGCTGTAAGAATTTTGAATTTTGCCCAAGTACTAGGATATAATGACTTACTACAGATTCTTTTTAAATTTGGCCAGGTTAAACACAGAATTTGAGAAGTGGTCCACAAGGTAAAAACTTCAGCCTTAAAACGCCATAAGATCTGTGCAGATGTTCATTAAAATTGACATCCCCACGTACGGTACTATATCTAACTCCTTGACACATGGTATCTACGCCGGTCAGAAGCCAACGTGTCATGTTTGCAACGAACCTGGGCGCTTTCGCGAAAATTGTTCGCAGTGGGTGTCTGTTTCGAGGAAAAATCTACGACAATTTACGAGACTGCAATTACAGGATAACACACCCACTGGCACTGAACGAAATACTAGTGAAGCTACCCAAATGGCTGATACAGAACCGCCCCTGATCACTTTCGACGACTTCCCTCCTTTGATAAAAGCAACAAGGAAAGCGTTATCGAATGTGCAGACAGGTGGTGAGAAAGTGGAAGAGGCACCGACGTTCAGCCTGTAATTACTACCCAACAAACCAGCACAAAAATAGGTCACACGGCAATTTATTGAAACGAATACGACACTGAAACGATAGTGGATGAACATTTCATTTTCTGTGAACCTCAGAAGAGGAAAAAACGGTCACTGGAAAAGGAAAAGTCGAACTTTGAAGCAAAAGACGATCGTGCAATTTTTCACAAACACCAAGGAAACAGAAATACGATAAAGTAATGACTTCACCCGTCGGAATTGAGATGGTCGCTCCCGTTGAGAGTACCAATGGAGGTAGCTATGGTTCAAATGGCTCTGAGCACTATGGAACTCAACTGCTGTGGTCATCAGTCCCCTAGAACTTAGAACTACTTAAACCTAACTAACCTAAGGACATCACACACATCCATGCCCGAGGCAGGATTCGAACCTGCGACCGTAGCAGTCTCGCGATTCCGGACTGAGCGCCTAGAACCGCGAGACCACCGCGGCCGGCTGGAGGTAGCTATGTACACCACTCACCTTCAGCAGACGTAACGGAAACCCCAATCCATGACACTCAGTAAAGTAAACAGCAGCCGACGGACGTGGAAACACAACAGGCTAGAACCATACAACAGGCCGTAACAGATAATAACGAATATAGTAAACAAGGAAGCAAATCGGGACAAGCGTCAAGAACAACTCTCACAGTCACTGACGACTGAGCTGAGAATACCGCGTCCGCAGCTTGTGGTCGTGCGGTAGCGTTCTCGCTTCACACGCCCGGGTTCCCGGGTTCGATTCCTGGCGGTGTCAGGGATTTTCTCTGCCTCGTGATGACTGGGTGTTGTGTGATGTCTCTATGTTAGTTAGGTTTAAGTAGTTCTAAGTTCTAGGGGACTGATGACCATAGATGTTAAGTCCTATAGTGCTCAGAGCTATTTGAACCATTTTTTTTAGAACACCGCTAGAGACTTTGAACAAATCTCTAGCTTAAATCACAAAGTACTGAAAAATCGTCGAAGGTGGGAAGCACAAACCGAGTTTAAACGTAGCACGCAACAAAACGAAGAATGAAGACGTGAAAGAATACCAAAACGACGAAGGAAAGATTCATCTGGCAATGGCACAACAGAAAATGGCCCTGGACCAACGGCAGTCGACGGTGCCAGTGAACTTGAACTGAAAATGTTTTCCATTATCGGTAATAGTACAATATTTTGTTAGCGCCTATTTTTGTAATGGCAAAATTAGAAGGTATCCTTATGATGCGGGTTATAAATTGAAAGTAACTTCATATGCAGAAGAAGCAGAGCAGCTGACCGGGATATCGGCCCTGCATCAACAGAAAAAACCATTCGCGATTGGCAGGGTAGTAAAGAAGAAATGAAAAAGATGAGGAAGACTACATGTGCAAATACAGGATCGAATCCAAAATGGCCGAACTAGAAGATGACGTATTAAAATTGATTCAACGACACCGTTACAATGACACTGGGGCTGATGCAAAAATAACTCAAACACACGATCGTAAGCTAGCGCTACAGTGGAATTCTTTCACGTCTTCATTCTTCGCTTTGTTGCGTGCTGTGCCATGGATTTAGCATGAGAACCAAAGCCCAAATATCTCAGAAAGTGCCACAATAATATCAAAAGAAACTATTATCTTTCCATTACTTTATTATTCAACATCAAAAGAAAGCAGTCTGGAACTAAGCCAAACAGCGAATATAGACGAATCTCATATGAATTTTAATGTGTCGAGTAAAAGAACTGTTGCTGTGAAAGGTGCTAAAACTGTAACTATAAAAACAAGTGGACATGAAAAATGTACCACGCTAATGTCTTCTCATGTTGTGCTGACGTTACTAAACTTAATCCAATGATCATTTTCAGCCGGCCAGTGTGGCCGAGCGGTTCTAGGCGCTTCAGTCTGGAACCGCGCGACCGCTACGGTCGTTGGTTCGAATCCAGTCTCGGCCATGGATGTGTGTATTGTCCTTAGGTTAGTTAGATGTAAGTTCTAGGGGACTGATGACCTCAGATGTTAAGTCCCATAATGCTCAGAACCTTTTGTACCATTTATTGATTATTTTCAAGCGCAAGACAATGCCAAAACCTTCTGAAATACCTCCAGGTGTTGTTGTTCACGTACATGACAAAGGATGGATGGACGAAAGGTGCTAAAACTGTAACTATAAAAACAAGTGGACGTGAAAAATGCACCATGCTAATGTCTTTTCATGTTGTGCAGTCGGTACTAAACTTAATCCAATGATAATTTTCAGCTGGCCGATGTAGCCGAGCGTTTTTAGGCGCTTCAGTCTGGAACCGCGCAACCGCTACGGTCACAGGTTCGAATCCTTGATGTCCCGATAAATAAACCATGTGAAGTGTGTATGAGAGAGGAATGGAACAAATGGATGATGGATGAAACCCAACATGAATTCTCGCCGAAGGGATCTTTTAAACGAAATCCAATCAAACAAGTGTGTCAGTGGATAAAACAGTCTTGGCCTAGAGTAACAAAAGTCACTATTGTTAAATATTTCAAGAAGTGCGACGTAAGTAACGCTCTTGATGACAGTGAAGGCCATCTAGTATATGAAGAGGACAACTATTACAACGAAGAGGAAGAAGAAGAAAAAGAAGAAGAAGAAAGTTCAGATGACGACTTTCAGTGATTTTAAGGGTCAGTTCGGTTGTATAAACTAACAATATATTTTAGGTCTGGCATTTTAGCCTAATAATGAAAATGCTATAAATGTTATTTAAAAAAATTGCTTAAAAATTAAGATTCGTCTTATAGCCCGTAGCGTCTTATAGTCCATGAAATATGGTAAACATCATCCACGGTAACGAATGTGTAAACATATGGCGCTATCGAAAATGTGGTATGTTGCACAAATCATACCCATCGACAGGAAATATATAGCAGAAGACAAAATGTACTCATGGTGGTTTATATGGAAACATAGTTGGTTTCGGGTTGCCAGGGATCAACTGACGAAATAACTTACCGAAGGCTGCCTAGCCTTAATCTCGAATTACCAGACAGTCGGTCGGACTTACTAAAATGTGGGTGGGGTATTGTGCCGGGAAATAGAGGTAAAGGAAGATAACAGCAAGTATAATTCGTGCCTGGCAATCTGCAACATTTGTTTTAGGGAAAACTCCCAACATAAGGTTCTATACGACAAAGAAAATGTTAGAAACCCTTGGCAACATAAACCCATTACCTAGGGCAAACCAGACAAATCACCATACCTTATGGTGGAAGACTGTTTGGTCAATTTTTGCTGATAAACCCTTAAGTTCACGGTTGCCCTCAGCAACTTGCATGTTTATAGATGATTTAATCCCATCGGGTGCGCAACGACAGAGAGTAAAACTGACTAATCATCAGTCCAGCCACTACTGTGGAATGGTTGACACTGCCGTACACCGAACTGTAGGTTACTACAAAACAAGAGGCCTACGTAAATGAATAACATTTAAATCGGTGGTATAGTTGTCAACGGGAGTTAATCTACTAAATACCAAGAAACCAAAGTTCATGGACGTTGAAGCGTTTCCAGCGTCCAAGACCAGAACATCCGCATTTTTTATATATTCTTTCATACATTACACGTTTAACGGAGAAGGAAAGCCTGTAAATAACTTTAAACAATACATCGTTCATGAAAAACAGGAACTTCTTAACAAAAGTGGTTCAAATGGCTCTGAGCACTATGGGACTTAACATCTGAGGTCATCAGTCCCCTAGAACTTAGAAGTACTTAAACCTAACTAATCTAAGGACACCACACACATCCATGCTCGAGGCAGGATTCGAACCTGCGAACGTAGCGGTCGCGCGGTTCCAGACTGAAGCGTCTAGAACCGCTCGGCCACACCGGCCGGCCAAAATTCTTAACAATAAATGGGAAAGGGGAGAGTTTTTAGCGTTTACCCATCTTATGTAAAAACCACTACGGACAATACGGAAAAAAACCGATAAACAGAGGTATGATGAGAAAGTAACTGTCGCCAAATTCAATTTGTACTTAAGATTTATCTCTTACGTCCTACATTTACATATAAATTTAGGCTAGTAAAGAATTAAATACGTTCGTACATTAGCTGCCTTTTAACTGAAACAAGAAAATTGCAACAAGAAGAAAGAATTTTTGTTTCACATTTACAGCTTTACTCCGGTCGAACCACAAACCACCGCTGTCTTCCAGTAAGATATCCATTCAAGAAGACAGAATTTAATTCAGTTACTTCTATGGAAGAACGATCTAATTTCATTAAAGGGGAAGCGTAACTTTTACTAAGTAAGACTTTAGTTTCAGTTCATCAAAACCAAGACAGGTACAACAATTTTAAAACAAAATTTTTTTTAAATGTAATTATGTGAATGCGCAATTGTCTGTTCCTTCGGACATCCCAGAAAGTACAGACGCCACGCAAAATCCGCAGGTAATACATTATATGTAAATTGAAGGCCTCCTGCTTAAGAGGCAGGTGCATTAACCACTGCCCATCTGGGAGACAGCGTTGTCACAAATGCGTGGTCTGCCTCGGCACGTCCCACGGCCGATTCACATTTCCATCGAACGCCACCTATCCGCAGTCGCTGTCCATATCCTCAATGATCGCTACCATGAGATTCGTAAAAATAAATTTTAGTTTTCATTTTTTTAACGACAGCGTGTGGTGATATTCCTGATCTTCAGGCCGAAACAGAGATTTTTACCTTTATGTGGAACCTAGATAACTTAAATAACTTAAATAAGTGAACGAAATAGATTTTTTTTATTTTTGAACCATCACTGTTTAGAAACTAAAAGAGGTATTAAAATAAAACCTAAGTACCCTTGCTTCCTATTGTTGTTGGAGTAAACAATGGAAACTTGATGAATACCCGATAACATTGTCTTGGGCACCTCGTTCATCTGCAAGGAAACGACGCAAATACCTAATAATATTTATCAACGAACAACTTGAAATTATCTCGTCTGGAACTGTTATGGCTTACTCCGTGTATGTCTAGAAAACATACGTCCCGTTCCATAACTTTCGCAGCAAGTGGTCCTTCGTCGTCATAGCACTACAAGAAACGGTACTCGTGTGTCGAAGAGTGCCACGAGCTCAGCAGGAACTCGCACATTCGCCGCGCCAGAGGTCAAATCCTCCCTGCCACACTTCACCTCGTGGTTGCGAGTGTGGGACATGGAGGCTCTGAGCTTACGAGTGAGCCTGAAGGCTGAGATGATCGGATCTAGTGTGCAGATTTTCCTTGAGCAACAGCTACGCCCATATCCTGCATAGAATACGTATGGTGACGAGTACTGACGAAGGGCGTAGTTGTTGCTAAGGTACGCTGACTATCAAGCTTAAGGACGAAAGGTTCAGCATTCTGAAGTTTCATCAAAGATCAGCCACAGCACTTCAGAAGATAGAGAAGACTATCTGCAAATGTTAGTTTACTTCCCTCTTTCTTTCATAGTATTTGTGTGCGTAATTCGGGAATTCTAACGATTTTTTTCTTTTTGCGTCGAAGCACAACAGCTCTCTTACGTAGACATGTTGGAGCAGGATATTCACCTCTTCGCTGCACTCTCGCTCAGTGAACCGCAGCAACTGCAACATGCAGGTACGTTACTTCATACATCGGATCAACCATTCGAGTTTTTGGCATTTCCTAAGCATCCCGTAGTGGGCTTACATAAAATATGGTATCAGGAGACGCAGCCAACCGAGGTCCCTCAAACCTCCAAGACGCACCTAAGTGGTTCTGATGTGCTACAGCTCACCAATACATATGAATTGACTTTCGGTGGATCGAAATGTGTAAATATAGTCATAGAGGCAGATAGAGACTGTCATGTAGACATTGAATGTGACAGTGCTATACACAGAGATGGCAAAAGTCGTAAGATACCTCCTAATATCGTGTAGGACTTCATTTTGTCCGGCGTAGTGCAGCAACTCGACGTGGCATCGACTCAACAAGTCGTTGGAATTTCCCTGCAGAAATACTGAGCCGTGCTGTCTCTACAGCTGTTCATAATTGCGAAAGTGTTGTCAGTGCAGGATGTTGTGTACGAGCTAACCTATCGATTATGTCCCATAATTTTTAAATGGGATCCATGTCGGGCGATGTGGTTGGCCAAATCTATCGCTCTAACAGTCCACAATCTTTATGAAACCAATCTCGAGGAATTGTGGCCCTGTGACATGTCACACTGTCATCCATCGTTCTTTGGCAGCAAATGGTCTCCAGGTAAGCGAACACAACGACTTACAGTCAATTATCATTTCAGACTGACCAGTGGAGCCAGTCCATTCCAAGTAAACACCCCTCACACCTTTATGCAACCCCCACCAGCCTGCACAGTGCCTTGTTGACAACTTGGAGCCAAGGCTTCGTGGGGTGTGCGCAAGCTTGAACCCTACCATCAGATCTTATCAATTGAAATCGAGACTCATCTGACCAGGTCACGATTTCCCAGCCGTCTTGGGTGTAGCCGATGTGTTCAGGAGTCCAGGAGAGGCGTTGCAGGAGATGTCATGTTGTTAGCTGAGGCACTGGTAGCGGTTGTCTGCTTCCGAAGCCCATTGGCGCAAAATTTCGCTGCACTGTCGTAAAGGATATGTACGTTCCACGCTGATTTTTGGGATTATTTCATGCAGTTATGCTTGTCTGTTAGTAATGACAGCTCCATGCAAACGCCGCTGCTTTGGGTCGTTAAGTGAAGGCCGTCAGCCACTGCATTATCAGTGACGAGAAGTAATGTCTTTAATTCTATATTCTCGGCACACTCTTAATTCTGTTGATCTCGGAACATCGAATTCGAATATTTCCAAAATGGAATGGCCCTCGCATCTAGCTCCAACTACCATTCCGCTTTCAGAGTCTGTTAATTAGCGTCGTGCGGCCATAATCACGCCGGAAACATTTTCACATGAATCACCTGAGTACACATGCAAGCTCCGTCAATGCACTGCCCTTTTATACATTGTGTATGTGATATAACCGCCATTTGTATATGTGCATATCGCTATTTCATGAGATTTTTGTCAATACATGTACATTGTGTTAAATTGCAGTATACATGGTTTGATTCGTACTATGTATGTGGCATGTGATGTCTATAGCCCCATCATCCTCTGCTTCTTTGGCAGGAAGTTATTCATCATAGACATATCTATGGAGATATAGAACTTGAGGTAAAACGTGGTGACTCATTTGTTTAATTACGTCATAGGAGTGTTATGAACGTATTGGTCTAGAAAGTGCATTATATATTGCGACAGACAGGTTGATTCAGTGTGATCTGTTATGTCATTTTCTTGTTCAGTGACTTTGAAATAGCGAGTGATCAAAAAGTCAGCATAAATTTGAAAACTGAATAAATCACGGAATAATGTAGATAGAGAGGTACAAATTGACACACTTACTTGGAATGACACGGGGTTTTATTAGAACCAAAAATATACAAACGTTCAAAAAATGCCCGACAGATGGCGCTTCATCTGATTAGAACAGTAATAATTATCATAGCAAAGTAAGACAAAGCAAAGATGATGTTCTTTACAGGAAATGCTCAATATGTCAACCATCATTCCTCAACAATAGCTGTAGTCGAGGAATAATGTTGTGATCAACACTGTAAAGCATGGTGAGGCATTGGCGTCGGATGTTGTCTTTCTGCATCCCTAGAGATGCCGCTCGATCAGGATACACTTGCGACTTCAGGTAACCCCAAAGCCAATGATCGCATGGACTGAGGTCTGCGGACATGGGAGGCCAAGCATGACGAAAGTGGCGGCTGAGCACACGATCATCACCAAACGACGCGCACTAGAGATCTTTCACGCGTCTAGCAATATGGGGTGGAGCGCCATCCTGCATAAACACCGTACGTTGCAGCACGTGTTCATCAGCCAGGCTGGGGATGATGCGATTCTTTTACATATTAGCGTACCTCTCACCCGTCACGGTAGCAGTTTTGCTGTCCAGCGCCGTAAATCGGACATTTTGTGAACTTTGTTTTTTTTTTTTTGTTTTAATAAAGCCCCATGTCATTCCAAGCATGTGTGTCAATTTTTAGCTCTCTATTTACATTATTCCGTGGTTTATTAAGTTTTCAAATTTATATTAACTTTTTGATCACCTGGTATATCTGCATGACTACAGTGCTCATGTGAATGATTTAGAACAGATTATACGTCCGTGCAGTGTCTTAATCCCCTACAATCCGCCTAATTATATCCCTAAAAGTAAAATTTATCGGTGGGTACAAATACACGTTTTTCTCCCAAAAGCTGTGAGCATACAGCCAGAGCTATAGTCACAGAAAACACAGTTACTTGAGAAATACTAAATAAAAGGATCACTGCATTTTCTAACAATGGTGACTGACAGAGTACATAAACAAATCATGCAATAATACCCTTTCGCAAAAATTGTTTTATTTTTCCAACCCTATCGCATCCGTGAAATGTGCATCAATGATTCGCTCTGCGTCATCAGAAAACAGGCGCAGCTCCCCTCCCTGCCTGGGCTTAGAAATGAAAGAAACTGCTTAGTCAAATGTAAGTATTATAAAATTCATACCGTCGTTATTATAATGTAGTGCTATAGTTTTGAGGTAAATTTTTGCCGATTTTCTTCCAGTATTCCATAAAGCCACTTTCTGAAAATAATATTACGTAAATTACACACAGATATCCCTTGTTTAACATCTCTCACGAGGAATATATTTAAATAAATACACTCTTGCTGGTACCAAATACACCGTGAGCGCATTTTGGGTTCATATGGCACACTTTTATTACGTATCAACTGCACTGTAAAAACAAAATACACGGTTATTCCAAGACTAAAAGGACTAGAGTACTGAAAAGTGCACACACTTCCTGGAATCGATGTTCAAAAACTTGATGTGTGGCTTGGGTGGTCGAAATATTTCTTCGAATTTTATGGAAATGTATGACACACGCTTGCATTAAAAAGCAGACCCATAGGGACACATCCGAGGACGTATTTACAACTAAGTTCTCGGTGTCTTATGCTTCTGTACACAGTAAATATGATACAGCCATATTTGTACTTGCTCATATATCCTACAATGTTAGCTGAATTTAAGATAAATAAATGAACGGTTTTCTCAGTAAACTGAGTTTTCTTTTCCACTGGGTGTCTGAGGAATGGCTTGAGTATAGCTCGTGGAAGATGCTGGGCATTACCTATAACTATTATGAGAGTGAACACTGGGCTATACGTATCCCGACATTCAAAGAGCCCCACAACAGAATTGATAGTAAACACTTGTCTCGAAATGCCGGGTGGTAAACAGCAGGCAGAGTCTGACATATACCTTCATGCTGCCAGTGTTACATTCCACACTGTAACTGACGACTTAATCGTTTCGAATGGCACATCGATCTTAGCAAGCCACCACAATGAGATGCTCACGCTGCCCAAGTTCTCCTGCGAAACGTTACAAGCAATTTGTGCAAGGGAACCTCATTTATCTCTTCGCATGATTGTGAAAACTTTCGTCAGTCCTTTAACAAAATACAGATATGTGAAGTCATTTACCTCTTGCAATGTAGCGCAGCCTTATTTGATAGCAGGTGTATGCATCATCTATCAATCTATGCACTACACAGGGTGATTCACGAAGATATACAAATATTTTAATATGTTATTCTACAAGTAAAACTAAAGAAAAACGCTCATATATACACAAGTCCGCAAATGTTTAGTTACGTAGTTACGGCTAATTAAAGATTTTAGCCACTTCGCTAATAAGAAGCCATCGCAAAACTGTAAGAGGTTAAAGCAAAGCACGATTTTGATTTATTTTGTTGTTATTGATCTCGTGAATCTAATAAAACATGCTCCAGGCGCGTGTCTGCAATAGTTTTCCAGAGAATCCAGAGAAGAGAAGACGTAATTTCGTAAAATTTTTAATTTATTAACTAATCGGCCCAATTTTTTTTCTAAATTCCAGACAATTGTTCAAAGTTTTCAACAGAAGGTGTAGAGCATTTTGAAAAATAATGGTCCCTATTTCATAAATAATCTACAATCTACAACAGTTACTATGTGGTTGCACTTAAATACAGTGTTGGTATTATGTTCTTTCACTGAACAATACAGAAAACTAACTCGTTTCAAGGTTAGGAAACGACTGAAACAACTCACTAACGGTTGCCAACAATGACATAAACGTTTTTGCACTCTTAACTGAAAGTAAACAAATTTACTTGTATAATAACCTTTGCTTCTCTGGATGTTCAGGAAACCTACTGTAAATACTCGTCTGTGACATTTTTTATTACATTTAGCAGACCAATAATAACAAAATAAATACAAATTGTTCTTTACTTAACCACGTACAGTTATGCGATGGCTTCATATTATCGAAGTTGCTAAATTTCAGGCAAAATCTTTTAATAGCCATAATTCCGTAACTAAACATTTGTGTACCTATTTTAATATGAACTTTTTTCTTTAGCTTTACTTATAGAATAACATATTAAAGTATTTGCATATCTTCGTGAATCACTCTGTATAATAAGACGTATAACGCAATTTCCGAGTTCAATGAAGAATCTGCTCCATATACGGCGACACATTTCTAATTTTCGAAGTTGTAATATTGCACTCCGAACCCCTACGGTGACCAAACTAGGATTGTACTGCCAAAGCTGTCAACTGAGTTACCAAGACTCACAGAGCAACATACTGTCACATTTTAATACACATAGACTCTCTGGCAGATGAAATATCATGTAATAAGAAGTGCGTTGTTCATTTTATCCACGTACTATCTGAGAACGTAATGGTCGATGTGACTAACTTCTGGTATCGAATTTCGCCAAGTGTTGTGTATATCCCCTCCTATATAGGTAGCGCACATAGGCGTTGTGGTAGAAAGAATATTTGTTATGGGGACAAACCCAATGTGTCCACTACTATCTAAAGACGAAACGTAATTGTATGTTAGGGCCTCTAGGTGACATTTAGAAGGGATTAGCAGACATGTGCCTGACACACAAAGATCGACTTGGAGTTGTTAGAGCTTCCGGATTTGTAATTCCCGGCTGAGGATCAACATCGTGTGTACACCGTCTGATCAATGGTACATGGATATCTACTAGGACGACATGGATATCTACTAGTGTGGTGTGTGTCTACCAGTCGGAAGTACTCCGTGTTCTGCTCCATTCTCGTGGAAAGAATGTTTGTCGATAATCCTCTGTATTAACTCAGAGTCTCCGTTATGGTTAATTCGCAAGACGTATGTGTGAAGAAGTAATACAGTGTCATAAAGTACGCCCTCAAAAGTTCAACAATAGAGACTTCTACACGATGCACAATGACTCTCTGGTAGCATTTACCGCAAAAGTTCATTGTCGTTGATCGCCCAGGTATGTTTTTGTAAATTACTAAATGGGTCCTATGATAAAACTATCAGCGCTTCTAGTAATCGAGGCTGATAATGGTCTCAGGCTCGATAGCAAATATTCGTAAAAAAGAGCTGTCTGACAAGTGTTTTGTGGCCCTCCCCCTCCCTTAGATATGTACGAACCAGAAATGTGCCTCTACCTCGCACCATATGCTTACTCCTAGGTATTATACGGTAATTAATGTTCCAGCGATAGTATAATTTCACAGTAGAAGATTTCTAGGCCTATTTATGTGCAGCAGCTACGTTTATATACTTTCATTCCAACTGCCAGTCTTGCACCAACAACCAATTCTCTACAGCTCTTCCTGCTATTCGCTAAAGCCTTCTTATAGACGACAGCATCATCAGCGAACATCTTACATCTATATCTAAACAAACACACAGCTGTAGCTGGTTTGTGGAAGGGCGTATTGTCGCAATACTATCGAGTTTCTTTCCTGTTCTACTGGAATGTACTGTTCTAGGAGAAATTTGTAGTTCATAAGCCTCTGTAAATGTCCTAATCCCAATTATGACTCCTGCGCCGGATATGCTATTATGGAGGTATAATGGAATATCAGTCGTCAAAAAAATGGCTCAAATGGCTTTGAGCACTATGGGATTCAACATCTGAGGTCATCAGTCCCCTAGAACTTCGAACTACTTAAACCTAATTAACCTAATGACATCACACACACCCATGCCCGAGGCAGGATTCGAACCTGCGACCGTAGCGGTCACGCGGTTCCAGACTGAAGCACCTAGAACAACTCGGTCACACTGGCCGTCTATATCAGTCCTCACTAAATGCATATTCCCTCGGTAGTGTTTCACGCGAAATGCATCTTCTTTCTCTTACATATTCTTGTATGACACTTATATGACATCCTTGCGCAGTAAAGCTACACGAACATCAAAGCTCCATTTACCTACGTCATTTTTTATAATTATCATTCGCGTTGTCACGTGGTATCCACAGAAAACACGCATGCCACTCGTTGAGTGCGTATATACACAATATCTACCACATGCTGCAAGAAGTGGTACCTCCTACTATACAACAGTGTGTAGGAGAGGTGGAATATAAGAGTAAAGACTAAAAAAATTTTTGAAGATCTGTCAAACTTCAAAGATTTTCTGCCCTCTGCTTGTGTATTTCTGTGTGGTGTAGGAACCGTATCATGTAGGTTTGCGATCTATACCTCATGTCCTTACCTAATTCGTGATTATAATCCTATCTAGGGAACATTCCAACGTAGATTAATATATATAAGACGTCAGCTGCATGGGTTAGGGTTAGTGCCTCGATAGCAACTAACAAGGGGAGGCCGCCAATTGTGAAATTCAGATTCGTTTCATACTGCGCATAATAAAAGCTCATGGCCAGAGGTGTAATGTGGCAAAGCACCAAGATGCACTTCTCAGCCGTTGTCGAAAAAATCGACAGTTAAAAGAAACCGTTGCAGTGAAATACTCTCTACGATTAATATATATATATCCACTTGAATATTATTTGTGATATTGTGTTTTATGTCAAGTATTATTTATCCACGACAAACGACTTTCAACAACTTATTATATGCATAATTGTTGCAACTAATTGCGGGAATTATATATATATGTGTGAGTGTGTGTGTGTGTGTGTGTGTATTTGAATTAGAAAAAACAAATAATAAAAAAAGTTTCATTGCGCGAGATTCGATCCGGCGACCTTCGGATTACGAACGCGAGCGCTTACCGCTGCGCCAGGACGCTGTAGAAAATTATTAATCGTAGAGAGTATTTCACCACAACGGTTTCTTTCAACTGTCAATTTTCTCGACAACGGCTGAGAAGTGCATCTTGGTGCTTTGCCACATTACACCTCTGGCCATGAGCTTTTATCATGCGCAGTATGAAACGAATCTGAATTTCACAATTGGCGGCCTCCCCTTGTAAGTGTGATGGCACAGCACTTGAACCTTTGGATAGGTAGAAGACACACCGTGTATAGTTAAATAAACAAAATGTCTTAACATCTACAAGTTATATGGCGTGTTATGTTCTGCCGTTGACTGAATAAGAGTATATCATGTGAGTGGGAAATGTAGTCATTCACATTGTGAGAAGGATAATGCGTGTGAAATGAAGAAGAAAGACTACGTTTTAAAGTTGCAACATGTGGTGAGTGTTGTCATTCTCAGAGCATTGTGTGTGTATATAAGTAACCAAAAAAGGTATACTAAATTTATATTTTTACGAGTTGCAATATGTTTTTAAATTCTATCATACATACATGTTTCCCTGGGAACTGATGTCGCTCAAATGACATTAATTTTGTCTCACATCTTCGAAATATAATCGAAACTAGTGTGTATTCCCATATACCACACGAGTACGTCGTTCTATAACCGGAGCACTTAGATTAATATATGGGAAATTTGTGAAAGGGACACTGCAAATACTACGCTTACCACTGTGTGCATAATGGCACTCGCTACCACACTGTTATCAATAGTTGAACCACGTGTATTTCTCTACTATTACAGAAAAATTAAGTTATGACAATAATGCTGTATGTGGGTTTTATACTAAAGACTGTTACCTGGGACTAATTTAAGTTTTTCCAAACATAGACTCTTTTTCTTGAGACCTCTGTTATAGCAATGTTTGTAAGAACCAGCCCTAATTCGGTAATATCTATATTAGACAACAATGTGGCGAAATAATACGTCTCTACGGCTTCCGTATCGCTAGGCTTGAATACGTTGTAGACAATCCTAGCACAGGGACGAACTCGAATAACCCATCCCACAGTAATAAATCGTAGATTAAAACCATGTTCTTCAACCGAGGAAGATGTAAATGGTTCTACTAGGAGCATATCAGGCCACATTATAACATGGGTGCTGATAACTTTCGTCACACATCTGACATATAAATTTGTTATATATCTTTGAAATACAATTATAGCTGGCCCACATTATCAACCAAATTGTTGATTGCAATATATCCAATATATTCAAATCCATAAGATAATAGTAGTCTACATTACGCTGTTGCTGTAGTCCATATTAATCTTAGTCAGTTCTACATCATATGTTCTTCTAATATTCTCTCAAAGTCGTCTCCAATGCTCCCTGCCCAGTTTTCGCTAATATGCCTCTTGCAGCCATAATACTGCTCCAGCGTAAGAGATATACTAGTTTACCACGTCTCTAGAATGTTTCCTCAACGAACCATACATACTTCGTGTAGTCCCCTGCGTCTAGTGCCTACACTAAAGTCCTACAGCTTCTGCAGCGAATTCCTAATCGTAATCTAGTAATAGCTAACACATGGTTTAAGAATCATGAAAGAAGGCTGCATACGTGGAAGTGGCCAGGGGACAGGGTTGGGTTGATTTGGAGGGGGGAGACCAAACTGCGATGTTATCGGGTTCGTCGGATAGGGAAGGATTGGGAAGGAAGTCGGCCGTGCCCTTTCAAAACAACTATCCCGACATTTGCCTGAGGCGATTTAGGGAAATCACGGAAAACCTAGATCAGAATGGCCGGACTCGGGGTTGAAGCGTCGCCTTTCCGAATGCGAGTCCTGTGTGCTATTCACTGCGCCACCCTGCGCGGTACAGCGAATTCCGATTACTTCCTACGTATAATGCATTGTCTAAGTTTATCTATAATCATTGTAGGCTTCGAATTATAATTATTATGTAAGGGAACTGGATATTTCTCCTGGCAATACATACACCCAGATGCAGCGTCAAGTCACTACTAGTTGAACGAAGTGTTCAGTACCAATTGCCACTTACGAGCTATTCCCACATCGTGAAGGACTCGTTAACAGACTGTAGAAACGTGAACGTCTTATCAAAAGCACTCTGCAGCGATTAAAATGACTTCTTTTAAGTACGAGGAGACAGTCCACGCCGTGAAACCGTGGTATTGTCGCCATAGTTCGTGAGTTCATTACGTGTTCTCACTTCTCGTCATATGAGCACACATCCAGCATTGTGGAACATGACCATTTTGGTGACCCAGGTGATATGGCATGGGCAGATATAATGTTATAAAAATGTACTGACCACCAACTCTTGGGACACGGGACGCTCACCGGTCAACGTTATTATGACACTGTATTCCTTCCCCATGTGCATCCTCAAGGAAGTTCAAATTGTTTTTATGAGCAATGCGCAATTGCGTTAAACAGCGCTGGCAGAGGAGCCCTTGGGACTAGAGGACATTCTCCGAATGGAATGGCCTACCAGTTTGTCCGACGTAAATGCCATCGAGCACGTGTCAGATACGTTGGAAAAGCGTAATATAGCACTGCTACATGCACCTACGACTATCCAGCATTCGTCAACCACGCTGGTGGATGAATGGAACGCCCTACAACAAGAGCTCATTATCTACCTGGCGGTCAGCATGGCAGTACGTTGCAGAGCAATTTATTACCGTCCTCGGTGATCACACATCCTATTTAGAACCCATGTCCTGTCTTTTTTAATGTCAAGGGCACGATAATGAATCCTGGTAGCTTCAGTCCGTCTGTGTCAGTTTCTTATATGCATGGTCCCAGTTTCAACGAGTTTTGTTACTTGGCAGTGAAATATCAGATAAAAGTTTCTTTCGTCCTTAAGTTCTGCACACCACTATATTTACAGCGCAGGATATTACAGCCACAATTCACAACTTTTATTCTATTTACCTGTGAATGCACTTTCACTCGCTCAGAAATCATATTTTGTCAGAAGTTCCGGATGTATAAGTGGTTATAGGTTTCAGCACACATTTAGTGTGAAGTTGTGAGGAAACCATAGGGGTGATTCTAATGCCAACAAGACGAAGATGGCTGACTTATATCGTATTTCTCTAACTACAATAGGGCCTAGCTACAATAGGGTATTTGGCTGTTTTCTGTAAATCATGTTAAATGGTTAATTATATCATTTTATGCTCACAACATGCTTTTCTCTTTCTTCACTTTCAGTGTTCTTTTATGTAAACAGCAACGGAAATCAAATAATTTGAAAACCCGCTAAAAACCTCATTGCGAGTCATGTGATGCCTGTATCGTCACACTGGCTAGCTGGCTGTCATAAAGCTAATTCACAGTGATGCCTTGTTTCGGAATTTGCGTTCCGGAAAATAGATTATAAATGGCATGTAGTATTATGTGTAGTATTACACTGCAGAAATGCATCCTTAAAATCTCTTGAAAAATTGTTTTTGAATATTTCAAAGAAAGAGAAAGTGCCTAAAACTTCGTTGCACTCTACCGGCAAACTGCCACCATGTCGATGCCCAAGTTCCTTTACTTAATTAAAAATGTCTTGCACTCTGAAGTTAACAATAATTCACCTCCGAGATTCGCTTTCCCACTGTTACAATGAATCAGAGCCTCAGTAGACGATACCAACCTCTTAGCAGAAATGATCGTTATACGTGCTTACTTGTACATCATTGGCAGCTCGTTTGGTAGAGCAGTGGAAGTCGAATATTATAAGGTTACATCCATAGGTCACTGGTTCGAACATAGTCTGCGACAATATTCTGAATTATTTATCAAACAAACCGACGGTAGTTTTATGTGAAACCGAATCACAATCACAAAACTTCGCCACATCGATTAGAAACACAGTGTAATCGTGTTTTCCTTGACATTTACATGTGCTTAAGTTTTCAATAGCTGTTCACACACGTCGCCTTCAAAAAGATATTTTCTAACTAATGGGAGCACACACTTTTTTCTGTATGAGAAACAATGTTCTTTTTTTACCTTCGCACTGTCCAGCTAGAATAATTATTGTTTAAGCTTTTGAAGTTTCATCATTTTACGCAACATTAACTTACGCTCACAAACAGAAGAGTCCTTACGTCCGTGTTACATGCATGTTTTACATGCTTTTATCTCTCCGCATATAAAACCTCTTTGTCCTACACCTCGCTGTTCTGTGGGAATGTGGTGTTATCTTCACTTCTGGCGGTGCTTTGCAAAAAAAAAGTTAATTGTTTGTAAGCAAAGTAGATGCATTTATCCTAAGTTTTCCATTTCTCAAACTAAGATTAATGAGAATCTATATACAACACATCCAAACAACTGCTACCAGGAGTTTTTGCTAACTCTGTTTTCATATTTTGTTTAAAACTTTCGAGGGTTTATGATACTTCTAGGATTCTAACCGTGATCATCTTATCCGTAGTCACCCACATACGCTATCCGTTGCACCACAGAGGACGTCGTGGTATCGATAGCTACGATACCACTGCTTAGGTACCAGTTAAGTTGGCACTACGACACCGACACCGATGACAGCACCCTCTAGCCGGCGCTGGAGAGCTCTACGAGCATCGCTAGAGATTCTTTCCAGTTAATCAGGTGCAGACAGCCAGGCAACATCGCTTCAGTTTAGCTTGCTAATGAGACTTTGTATCGGTTACGATGGGGCCACAACGTCGCACCTGCGTGTCATCACCTAAAGTTATGTAATTTGTTAGCATATATTTATACACTAGTAAAGGTGCTTTAATTGTATTTGCAGTACCGACGTGTATCACCTTTTCCTGCTCCTACCCTAGCGCCGCCTTCCAGGCGGGATAGAAATGTTCGCGACGAGGCCATCTTCCCATCATTTCCTTTTTTGCTCGGTACTGCTTTAGTTTTCTTTGTGATACCCCCGTGTGCTTGAGTGACTGTATCTGCGTGCTCCCACCTTTCGCTATATAGACTTTCATTTGTGTCAACCATGGGTTCGCCACAGGAACAGACTTCGCTGTTCGATCTTGTACGTTTTCAGGCTCAGCAACTGACGCAGCTGCTTGCTGCCATAAATGGACTGGTCACACTACAGACTGCAGCTACTTCGGCGCCTCACACGCCACCGCTTGTGCCGACGCCATTTCCGACGGCGGCGCAATTTCGTGCCTTCAATCCTGACGTTGAACGCTGGGCAGAATACATCGCCCAGCTCGAGGCACACTTCGCAGCATACATCATACCAGGTGCCGAGCGGTTTGCCTTTTTCATTACCAACGCGGGTGTTGTTATGCCGTGGGCTCTTGAAATTGCTTCCCACCACCCGCCCAGAAACTAAAGCCTACGACGAAGTGATTGATTCTTTGAACTCCCACTTCCGTGACAGTGTAAATGTGGTTGCTGCACGATACAGATCCTTTCGTCTCCAGCGTGGTCCTACTCAGTCGAATAAATCTTGGTTAGCAGACCTACAGGGACTAACTTCTGATTGTGACTTTAATTGCCCGTGTGGGCGCTCATATGCGGATATAATGATTAGAGACTCTATTGCGCAGAATGTGGCGGATCACCGAATCCGCGAACAAATCCTCAGATTTAAAAACCCGTCTTTCCAGAAAGTAGTGGACTTGCTAGAGAGACAAGATACCTTATACATGGCTACTTCCGCGTTCGACGTGACCCCGGGTGTGTGTACTGTTAGCGCGGCACAACACGTGCTCTTCCGCCCGGTCCCAGCCCAGCCTGCCACGCCGCGCCGCTCTCGCGCACGTTAACACGTCTCAAACTAGGCACCCATTAAGAAACTGAAATCATGTCCGAACTGCTTTCGTGCCCACCCACGGGACAGCTGCCCATCCCGTCAAGCACAATGTTATTTTTGTAATAAAAAAGACATGTGCAAGCTGTGTGTAGTAAGAGAAACTCTAGTTCCGAACTTGTATCCCGTTCTCGTGATTATTGTGGGCGTCACCGCAACGGCAACCCCAACGTTCATGATTCACTTCAGCCGATGGACGTTAATGCCATTTATTCAAAGCCTTCCGCTTCACGTGCGACAACGACTCGTCGTGTGAATCAAGTTTGGCCAGACACTTCCTCTCGCGTTCAGCGCGAGGCGAGGAAACTTTTTGTGGTTCTGAACATTTGTGGACGATCTGTTCGCATGCAGCTGGACACTGGTGCGTCGGTTTCTTTACTGAACAAATGTACATATGACTTGCTTAGTTTGTCCCCGCTTCGTCGTTCGCATTCCACGCTGACTGCATTTACTGAACAGGAAATCTGTGCTGGGTGTGTGTAGTTTGCAAGCCACGTATGGTGCAACGATCCGTGCAGTGTCTTCCCATGTGCTCCGCTCTAGTGATGCTACGAACATTTTTGGCATGGACACATTTGAACTTTTTGGCCTCGCTGTTCAGGACAACGTGCTTTGCATCAACGCTAGTGACCATGCAGACAGTGTTGCCGCACAATGCAATGATTTTGCTGAACTCTTTTCTAATGGACTTTGTTGTGCTTAGGACTTTGCAGCGCATGTTGTAGTCAGACAACGCCATGCCTGTTTTCCGGCGCGCACGCCCGGTCCCGCATCCACGGCGAGACGCCGTAGCTGCTGAACTGACGCAATTGCAAGACACTGCTGTCATTGAACCTGTTTCTGCTTCGCCATAGGTTTTGCCTATAGTGTGTGTGAATAAACAAAATGGTCGTCTCCGTATTTGTGCTGACTTCAAGCCTACAGTAAATCCCCAGACAGTGGTAGCTACATTTCCCTTACCGCGTCCTGAAGGCATATTTGATAAGCTTAGTGCGGGAAAATTCTTTTCCACGATTGACTTGCGGGACGCATACTTTCAGCTTCCGCTCGACGAACAGTCGCAGCTTTGTTTTGTGATCAACACCCACCTTCGATCGTTCAAGTTTCGCCGCCTTCCGTTCGGTTGTGATTCGGCTCCTGTTATCTTTGTCTTACCTGCAACAGTTGTGTGCCATTGTCCCTGGTTGTTCCAATTATCTGGACAATTTAGTTGTATCAGATCGCACCCCTGATGAACATGTGCAGAATTTGCGTACCTTACTTACTGTCGTTTTGCAGGCAGGACTAAAGTGTAACAGAAAAGTGCAAATTTTTTCAAACTAAGATTCAGTATTTAGGACACATGATTAACGGACAGGGTATACACCCCTCGCCGTCACATCTCAGTGCTATTAAATACTTGCCTGCACCCAGGAACTTGAAAGAACTTCAGTCTGTGTTGGGCAAAATTACATATTATATTCGGTTTATACCAAATGCTGCGCAGATTGAGGCGCCTTTGCATCGCCTTCGGCGTAAGAACGTTCCCTTTGTTTGGACTTAAGAATGTGATGCTGCTTTCCACAAGCTCACATCTGCTTTGTTGAGTGATCGCTGTTTGATTCCTTTCTATCCCTCCAAATCAGTTGTTTTGTCTGGTAATGCATATTCTCACGGCATCGGAGCGGCTCTCACACCGCATTAATTCTGTCGATCGCCCGATCCCTTTTGCGTCTAAGTTGCTCAATTCTGCCCAGCAAAACTATTCCCAAATCGAGAAAAAAGCTTTAGCTATGGCATATGGCGTAACTAAGTTTCATGATTTTTTTGTAGGTCCGCAAGTTCTATTTGGTAACAGACCATAAGCCTTTGACGTCGTTGTTCCACCCGTCAAAGCCAGTTCCGGCCCGTGCTGCACAAAAGGTGCAACGTTGGTCTTTGTTTTTGTCTGACTAAAATTACGAAATCTTGTTTTGGCCTACGGCCCAGCATGGCAATGCTGATACTTTGTCTCGTCTACCTATAGGTTCTGACGAAGCGTTTGATTCTTCCGAACAGTCCTGCATGTTTATTGATTCGCAAGATAGGGTATTAGCTGATGGTTTTCCAGTGGATTTTCGCCGCATTGCTTCCGCGACAGCTGCTGACTCTTCTTTGCGGAATCTTTTGGAGTATATTCGTACTCCATGGCCTCGATGTGCTTCGCAGATTCGCGATCCCCTCGTTCGTCACAATCTGTCTGTACACCACGGTGTTATCGTCTTATGAACTGACGATGATCAGTCTCGTGTGATTGTACCTCGTTTACTGCACGCTGGTCATTGGGGTATAGTGCGGAAGAAGCAATTAGCACGTCGTCACTGCACTTGGGTTGGTTCAAATGTTCAAATGGCTTTGAGCACTATGGTACTTAACATCTACGGTCATCAGTCCCCTAGACTTAGAACTACTTAAACCTAACTAACCTAAGGACATCACACACATTCATGCCTGAGGCAGGATTCGAACCTGCGACCGTAGCGGTCTCGCGGTACCAGACTGAAGCGCCTAGAACCGCACGGCCACAACGGCCGGCCACTTGGGTTGGCATTGATAAAGAATTTGAGAATTTGCTTGCTAACTGTCGCTCTTGCGCGGAGGATCATTCTGCTCCCCGCCAGCGCTTCTTTGCGTGGCCGACTCCTACTGCGCGTTGGCAGCGCGTTCATATTGATTTTGCGGGTCCTTTCTGGGACACCCGTTAGCTGATTGTCATGTACAGCAACTTTCCTTTCGTTGCGCCTATGTCTTCTATTACATCAGCGAGTACTATTCGGGCTTTGACGTCTATCTTTTGCATTGAGGGCTTCCCTGAAGTTATTGTCTCAGACAACAGCCCCCAATTCGTGTCCTCAGAGTTGGAAGCGTTCTGTGCTGCTAATGGCATTCGACATTTGACCTCAGCCTCGTTCGACACCCAGTCGAACGGCGAGGCTGGACGCTTTGTGCGTACGTTTAAGTCGCAGATAAGAAAGTTGCGCGCCACGCACACTCGCGGGCGCGCGCTCTGGACTTTCCTTGCTTCCTATCGCTCCCAGCCGCGCGGCATCCGTTCCCCAGCGGCATTGCTACACGGTCGCGCCCATCGGTCGCTCCTGCAGCTATTGCAGCAGCCGCCGCGCGCTCCCGCTGCTTCGCCTCGTTCTGGCTTGACGCCGCACGATTTGGTGTTGTATCGCATTTTCTCTGGCAGGCAGCGCTGGGAGCAGGGGCGCATTCTTCGCCAGCTTGGCCGTGCCTTATTTCTCATTTCTGGCCCCTCTGGCACTGTCAAGCGCCGCCGGAACCAGATTCGTTTGTGCCGTCCTCGGTTTTCTGCCGCTGGTTGTTTTCCGACAGAATTGGTGGCTTCGCGGCTTCCGCCGCCTCCGCCCACGACAGCGCCTCCGCCGCTCGCGCCTCCGCCGCTTGCGCCTCCGCCGCTTGCGCCTCCGCCGCTCACGCCTCCGCCGTGGGCGCGCCTGCCGTCGTCGCCGCTGCCGGTCCCGTCACCTGCACCGGACGAGCACCTCTCGCCGTCGCCGCCGCCGCCGCCGCCGCCGCTGCCGCCTCCGCCGCCGCGGCCGTGTTCCTCCTCAGTGCCGGAACCGATGGACGCTTAGGCTGCCGTCACGCAGCCGCCACCGTCGCCCATGAGGGTCGTTGCTCCGCCTCATCCGAGCATACCCAGTAGCGGTGCGCGGGCTGGGCAGGTTTTCCACGGTGCGTTTTCCTCGCCCCTCTAGCAAGCAAATCGGGGTCGCTTGTGGACAGCGCGCCCCGACAGTTCCACTGTCCGTCCCTTCAGCTGCGCGCCGGCCGCGGTGGTCTAGCGGTTCTAGGCGCTCAGTCCGGATCCGCGCGACTGCTACGGTCGCAGGTTCGAATCCTGCCTCGGGCATGAAAGTGTGTGATGTCCTTAAGTTAGTTCTGTTTAAGGGGCTCCGGAACGCCCTATACTTGCAATGTTAAAATAACGCTTATAAATTACATCTTTCCTCACAAAGTATTTGAGGTAGGAAGTTGAACTTTTTACAGATTATTTATTGGAATATGGGCTACAACTTAACACAGGGATTTTACAAAATTTTAGTTCAGTTATTAAAGATGATTTTTTCAATTGTAATGAAAATTCACAACATTTTTTTGCAATTTTTTATTTATATATTCAAAAATATACAGTTTTTTGGAAAAAGGCTGTTAAATTATGCAGAAGGTACTGTGTGACATTTACTGAAAGTTTGAAACAAATATGTTTGGAAGATCCTTAGAAAACATGTAATTAGTATGAGAAAATAAAAGTTTTGGGAATCGAGCGACAAAGATTGGATTAACTTTTTAGTGCATTCCAGGACCATAGAATGGATTATCTTCATCCTCTGCAAACTCCTCCAGCTTCCTCTTGTTGCTCCTCCTGTTTACTCTTGCTAGTATTTCTAGACTCTTTACAGCCCTGTCTGCAGCCCGAAGGCGTTCCTTGTCTAAAGCAAGCATCGCTCGTACCATGTTAGAACCTATATTCATTCCCATATTTCTAAATACCTTGCACCTTACAATGTTGCCATCATTGAAAGTCGCAACAGCAATTTTACTTTTACTCATTATTATACTTCAACAAAACAGAGACTCAAGAAACAGAATTAATTACGAATATTTTCGAGATAGCGACAGAGTAAATAAACATGAAGCAATCGACAATCACACCAGCGATATATATTGAACCATCACAGGTTAGCCACAACACATACTTTATCTCACATCACTAAAATGTACCTGATGAACACGGACGTTAATAACACCATTTGACGGCAGTTTAACAGCGCCACAGTGGGTCACGCCCATGGAGAACACATTTAAAAAAAAAATTAAAAATAGTTGTAGTCTTCGAAATTGAATAAATTATATGTCTATTAAAAGGTAATAGTCTGCAGATTCGGAAAACGCAAAAAGTAAAAATTGAACTTTTCATGATTTTCAGCCTTTCCGGAGCTCCTTAAGTAGTTCTAAGTTCTAGGGGACTGATGACCACAGATGTTAAGTCCCATAGTGCCCGGAGCCATTTGAACCGTTTTAAACCTTCAGCAGCGCTGCCCCTGGGTCTCTCCACCAGCCGTCGAAAGCCATACTCAACGATGGTCCGTCATTTCAGGGGTGAGGGATGTGGTATCGATAGCTACGATGCCACGGCTTAGATACCAGTTAAGTCGGCACTACGACACCAACACCGACGACAGCGCCCTCAGCACTGGAGAGCTCTACGAGCATCGCTAGAGATTCTCCCCATTTCATCAGATGCAGACAGCCAGGAAAAATCGCTTCAGTTTAGCTTGCTATTGAGACTTTGCATTAGTTACGATGGTTCCACAACGTCGCACCTACGTGTCGTCACCTAAAGTTATTTAATATGTTTGCATATGTTTATACACTAGTAAAGGTGCTTTAACTGTATTTGCAGTACCGACGTGTATTACCCTTTCCTGCTCCTACCCACGCGCCGCCTTCCAGGTGGGATACAAAAGACGTACTGGAGGCAGTCCATCTGTTGGTATTGTCTGTAGTGCAAATCAGCACTAAGATTTGCCCAGAATAATTTTATTGTGCTTTAGGTCGTATTTCATGACTGATAGTCGACATTCTGGATATGAGATACGGACCTATTCGCAAAAGTTCTATAATTCATTAGTTTTGAGCGGGTTTAATGACGCTGCAAGGAGCAGGGAAAACGAAGTCCGTCCTTGCACGTATCACGGCTCTATATGAGTGGAGCACAAACGTATCAATTTTCGTAAGGATTCCACGATCAGTGTACCCAAAATTCCTTTCCAAAGTTACTTAAAAGTTGTACATGCGTTTCCCATCACTAAATAACTAAGCTATTTGCAGAAAAAGTACGTAAAACGCAGCAACTTCAGCTAACACTCACGTAACACACGTATAGCATGTGTTACTCCTAGTCTGTGACGTCACCAGAACTACAGCCAGGAACAGAACATTCTCGATCAAGTGATCAAACCTTGATATTTAATGACTTTAGCTTTGATTGCATGAAAATAAGATAAATGTTTGTGAGAATATTGACGGTAAATACGATATGTATGCTATAACCACTCCGAATAACAGTCCGAACCATATTTTTAACACAGGAAAATAGCATTTTGGGCGCCCCCCTAGGACCCCACATACGTAAATTTATATCTGGGACTTGTTCCATGGCCACCACTGTCACGAGATCGTATACCTATCGATAATTTTCTGTGGTATACCGTTAAGGTTATTCAGTAAGCTAATTTTATAACGTCAGAGTAGGATATTATCTCAAGAGTGTACGTTGCGACTGAAATAGGTAGCTCATAGCCAAACTTAATTCACCATGTGCATGAGTCTGTGTACAGCAGATGTCCCTTCTGGAATCACGTTAGAGCTCAAAACTCTAAATCGCTATCCTAAAGTACTGCAAGATGTGATCTAGTTCCGTGTATTAAGGAAATGTGGGATTCTAGCCCATCAGCACGCACTTATACTTTTACTTTTAGCAATGACCATACTTTGTATTATGGATGTGAAACTTACCAGTTTGTCTTCTAATCCTACATGTCAAACGATGTCTGTTGTCTCTATGTAGGTTCTGTACAATTTATGTCTTAAGACATCCGCACACCTACTACTTCAGAAACGGATTCTCATTAAAAGATCGACCGATAAGTAAGAAAACTAATTCACCAAACACTTTCATTTATGAGATTTTTGCCTAAAAATGTAAGTTTATTTCAGCTACAGTATTAAGGGAAAAAAAAACGGACTGTGCCGTTCTCCTACTATGGGGCATACTTTTATGTTCTGAAAATATTTAGTCTCGCTCTGCAAGCAAACGGCCTGGGGCAGTCGGCATCACAGAAGATATTCTGCTGAGTGTATTCAGCGTTTTCTCAAACAGCGCGACCCCTATAAGCGATATCACTTTAACTATAGAACAGTCCGATCAACGAAGATTTTGTTGTGCCATCGTTGGAATATCTTAAATCCAACAGAATGGGTTCGACAACCATCTCGAATATGTTCTACTGCAACTGTAAAACAACACAATTGTACATAGTAAGTATGCTGCATACATAACCTACTTAATTAAAAGACGTATACCATACGCTTTATTAGGTACTGACAGACGAGCTTCACAACTAAAATGTCTCAGTTCCATGCTTGTCTTTGTAGTTAGTGTACGCTCCTTTGTAAGCGTAGTCGGTGTTCTTTACTGACTAACAACCTTTTACGTAAAGAAAACGCATTGTGTGATGAATTAACTCGATGAAGTTATCTTGTATATGTGAAGCGTCACTTCCGTATACAATACAACCAAATCCAGCCTCATATAAAATGCATCCAGAAAGAAAATGGAGGAGTCTAAGATATTGGAATGGAGGCTGTCATGGAATATTTCACTGATGAAACCTTCTCTGATTATCGACCGAGTCGTGGCGTCGTGTTGTCGCTACGTTTCGACAAGTTTACTCTTCAGGCAAAGATGAAGATTAAGATACTCTTCAAAACGTTGCCACAAAATGACGACACATAGCGGCTGATAACCCAAGACTATTTCATTAATGATATAACACAGATTTGTAATGAGTCAAACGAAATCGGTATCTGGGATTATAAATGAACTGAAAGTGACACATTCGGTTTTGTGGCATATTCTCTGAAGACCTCTCTCATAAGCAAAAGAAGATATATCTCAGCCACTAGACGAGAACGGTGGGCAAACCAAAGCATTATCTATTCTTCCTAGAGGATACAATTCTCTAACGAGCTGAAGTGGGTGTTCCCCGTATTTCGACGACGGTCTGTTTTTGATACTTCTTTTTCTAAATACCAGACATTTGTACCACTGCAAATACCATCAACGATTTTGTACTTCTCATCATTTAACACAAATAGGTCAACTGGTTAGAGACATGAATATTTTCCCAGGCTGATTGTAACCTACGAAAGAACAGCAATAGCCCTTGTCTTGCGTAGAATTCACTCATGAGAAATCTAAATACAGAAACGAATATAACATACACCATTTCACAAATAATAACGCTGTGTCGTATTGGGCATACACTAAACGAGACAATGAAACCGTTTGCGAAGTCGTTTATTTATGACCCACAAAGCATTAGCTCGGCTCATGGAGTTTTGATTTGAGGTGGATCCAAGGTATATAAAGATCGTCCTATGTCCCCATATGTGCTAGATGGGACTGTGGTGAAATGACCTGTTGCAGGGAGGGGAGGGGTGGGGAGGGGGGGGGGCGACGCTGTAGTGTGTTCCTCAAACAACTCTAACACACAGTGGTAGACATACGGTGATTACTGGTAGCTATAAGGTGGTGTATTGAATTCAACGGCTGCACTCCAGCACATAACTGGGTACAGTGTCTGTTAATGCATTATCTTCTCCTTCGTGTGACGCGACTGAAATACGTCAGTTGAGTTTAAGCAGAACTTTTCACAAAATCTGAAATGACTGGGAAACTTTTCATGTTGGGTGAGGTTACAAGGAACTGGCTCTTGTAGTAGAGGTATTTATAAGTGATTGAAATGCATGTGGAAGGTGAGTGTTAGGCAGTATGCGAAATTAATGGGATAACATCAAACTGAAGTCTACTCCTCACGGCAATTCAGTGATAAACTGTAGGATACAATGAGGCATTTGACACATATATACCTTCAACAGAATTACACGTTACTCGTTTTACATGAAACAATAACTTAGTTTCAAGTCAATGATTATAGAAATAGTGCTGTCCAAGATTTTAAGTTGGAAATACTTTTCCGTTTCATGAAAATGTCTCGAGTAAAATGAAAATATAAGTGAAAGAAGGCTGAAATTCATCCAATGTGCGTAGATGTTGGAGTACGCTATGGACTTGCTGACCAAACCACACTAGCATTCAAATTAGAATACTCCGAAATGCCGACAGCAATTTGTCATAACAGAGTCAAAACCGTAGTAATAATAACAATCAAGCGAAACCTAGAAATAATTCTTGTCCTCTATGAATGGATGAAAATGGTCTCCAAGTAGTCGAAAATTACCAGTTCCAGTCAATGATCGGTTCAGTTGGACCGGAGGACCCAGTGCATTCCATGTAAACACAACCCACACAATTTTGGAACAACCACCAGCTATCACAGTGCCATGTTGGCAACTTGGGTCCATGTCTTCGCTCGCTCTGCGACACACTCATACCCGGCCAGCAGCTCTTACCAACCGAAATCGGGACTCATCGGATCAGGCACGGTTTTCCAGCCGTCTAGGGCCCAACCGATATGATCACGAGACCAGGAACGGTGCTGTAGGCGAATTCGCGGTATTAGCAAAGTCACTCACGTCGGTCGTCTCCTGCCATAGAACATTAACGCCAGATTTCACCGCTGTGTCCTAACGGAAACGTCAGTCGTACGTCCATTTATTTCTGCGGTTATTTAAAGCAGTATTGCTAGTCTGTCAGCACTGACAACTGTACGAAAACAGCGCTGCTCTCGATAGTTAAGTGAATGTCGTCGGCGACTCCTTTGTTCATGGTGAAAAGTAATGCCTGGAAATTGGTATTCTGGGCACACTATCGATACTGTGAATCTCGGAATATTAAATTCCCTAACGATTTCCGAAAATGGATGGCCCTTGCGTCTAGCCCCCAGTACCATTCCGCGTTCAAAGTCTGTTAAATTCCGTCGTGCGACCATAACCAGGTCGGAAGCCATTTCACATGAATTACATAAGTACAAATGGTAGGTTTATCAACGCACCGCCCTTTTATACCTTATGTACGCGATACTATCGCCATCTGTATGTGTAAATACTGCTATTACATGACTTTTGTCATGTCAGTGAAGATTATGTAAGATTGTCAAGGGAATCTTGTAACATTATTCCCTCAAAACAGTGGCAAGTTAGCGTTACCTCTGACGACCATACATTGTAACATGTAACTGAGAAGCCAAACCAGATATGTAATCCTTGCTGTAATGTGACCTCGCAGTGTAACCGTAGGGAGCTTACAATACCACGATATGGTAGCCCATATAATCACCTGACTCCACCATGTTTCACTCTTGGACCGTCAACTCTACCAGAAGTTGGAAAAAGTGTGAGAAAGGACTCATCTGATTAAATGACTTTATCCATTGTTCCGTAATCGAGGTTTTGTGGCTTCAGCTCGACGTTTTCCTGTTACTGGCATTTGCATGACTGATGAGTGGTTTTGGAATTCTACGTAATCCTGAAATTCCCTGCCTCTGGATCTCCCTTAGTGTTTTGGAGCTGAGAGGGTTCGCGAGTGCGACATTGAGTTCCGCAGTGACTTTTGCAGCGGTCTTCCTTTGATTTTTCGTCACAATCTTCATCAATGACTGTCCGGATGATCACTTGACACACATCCTCGTTCGGGTTTCGATTTAGCGGATGATTTTTTTCCGCTTTCCCTGCATAATGTTAAATGTTTGATTACTGTACCTCTTCAAATACCAAACACTTCGGCTCCGTTGGTTTCGAAAGCACCTACCATACTATCACTAACAATTATCTTTAGTTTCATTTCACTCAGTTCAGACAATGCATTCACAATTACACAGTTCATAGTCCTCACCATAACTGACACCTCAGACGTGTTGAGGATATTGTAAAAGTGCAGTTCATGGTAAAATACAACAGTGCTACCTTTAGGATCGGCTAGCATATGCATTTAGGTTCAGGTCAACATATTTCGCAGTGTTTCCATATTTTGGTCCGATCCCCGTATGTTTCGTGTTAAAAGATCTATTAGATTTCTAGAGGAACGTGGGTGCTGGGGTCTCACGTGTTACTGCCTCAGCAACCGAAAGAGTATCGTGTCGACTGTAATCTCAGCCTAAAACGAACCTAGAAAAACATTTGCCAGACAATACAGTGGTCGATAGCCAAAGCTGGCTGATAGTGGTTCAAATGGTTCAAATGGCTCTGAGCACTATGCGACTTAACTTCTGAGGTCATCAGTCGCCTAGAACTTAGAACTAATTCAACCTAACTAACCTAAGGACATCACACACATCCATGCCCGAGGCAGGATTCGAACCTGCGACCGTAGCAGTTATGTGATTCCAGACTGAAGCGCCTAGAACCGCACGGCCACAACGGCCGGCGGCTGATAGTGATATCAGGTCTATGAAGTGGATTATGACCAGAATGCACATTATAACAAGAGACTTGCAATGAAAAAGTGTCTACATGGAGCTGTGTCACCGAAGTCTAACCGCCACAGTCTTCACGGAGTGAGGTGGCGCATTGGTTAGCTGGTTGGTTGGCTGGTTGGTAGATTTGGGGGAGGGGAACAAACAGCTAGTTCATCGGTCCAATCGGAAGAGGGAGGGATGGGGAAGGAAATCGGTCGTGCCCTTTCAAAGGGACCATCCCCGCATTTACCTGAAGCGATTTAGTGAAATCACGGAAAACCTAAATCAGTATGGTCGGACGTGGGTTAGTGGTTAGCTCACTGGGCTAAGGTTCAGGAGAACGGCGGTTCATGTCCGCGAATATCCAAATTTAGGTTTTCCATCATTTTCCTAATTCTTTCGTGGCAATTGCCTAGACGGTTTGGAAGGGCACGGACGATTTCCTTCTCCATCCTTGAAATATTCCGAGCATGTGATCCGACTTTAATGACCTCGATGTTGACGGGACGATCATGGCTCCTCATTCCTCCTTCCATTTTACCATAACATACATATGTACTGTCTGTTTCATAACTATTCCCTATAAAAGAATGTCTTGAAATGACGAAACGGGTGTCGTGAGCATAATAATTCGACAGAATAACTATTAGTGATTGTCATCTGGGTAGATGATGCGTCCTTGAAATTATTCCCGACCAGTGGTGGTGTTTACCTTCAGAGAACTGAGCAGAACCTTATCAAGTCGAGCGTCTCCGTCGTACTGCAAAACCTAGGGAGGTTACAGTAATACTATGGAAAGAATGTCACGTCATAGCCCTAGCCCTTCTGTATCCTGTATAGTCTTGATTATGTCAGTGTGCTGTGCGATCTACAACCTGTGTTTTCCATTTAACGTCGCAATGTAAAAAGATAATAATGGCCCAATTCACACCTCTAAAATCGTCTGAGACTGCTTTCATGAAGACGATGGCAAAGAAAAGTAGCTGGTTATGCCCACTGTGAATACGTAATACGTATTTTGGTGGACAAATTACATACCCGGTTTTCTGCTTCGATTCCTTCCTTATGATTTATAAAAATTTTGCTGGATGAGTGGATGTGTATCTGTCTGACTGCTGTAACCGGCTTGTATTTATCATTTGTCGGATATAGGCTGTAATGAATATAAACGAAGGGTGAAATGCCTACTGTAAATATTCTGTTTCTAGTTTTGTCTAAAATCTTGTCATCGAGATATGTATTACTAGGGGAAGACTGCTCCTACCAAACACGGGTCAAGTTTTCTTTTTGTACTGAATGATTTTGGATCAAGAGTATATATTTTTGCTCTTTGCTCGCAAAGTTGTCTCATATATCTCGTTTTACGGGAGGTCTAATAAGGACAGGACTCTAATAAATGAAGGCTTCATCTAGTTTTGTCACCTTAATAATGCCGACAGGCCTTTTACATTAGAACTCAACGGGTCATAGTAGCAGTATAGCGTTAAGTTTCTGACGTTTCATTAAAAAAGAGACTGGTCGATGTTTGCAAATTGTGATGGCTCTAGTGGCTATAGATGGAGAGCAATGATTACTAGTGGATGCCAGTGGTTTTACTACCCACGGTTAGGTCACAAAAGAGGTGACAGTTTCGAAAATCATTTGTCGCCAGCCGTAATTAAATACCGTGCGTTAGTGTGAGATATCAAAAGATTCTGGATTTCTTAGAAGAGATGGCAGCAGGGTACCTTTAATAGTGTGTGTGTGTGTGTGTGTTGCTGCTTACGGGCGCTTAACGCCGAGGTTATGAGGTTACTGCACACATTAAAAGAAACGAATGTGTACAACATTAGTAAAATGAGATCGATCATACACGCAAAGACAGCGGGAAAAGACTAAGGATGCTATACAAGGAACTAAAACATAAGGAAAACGAGAAACGAGCTAAAAGAACTCCACAGGGAATTGTCACTGGCTGGCCACTTACGCAAAATATGGGTGAGCCAGTCATCCTCCGAACGAATTAAAATCCTTTCCCTAAAATATTGGTAAAAACATTGCACAACTGACAAAACTTTAAAATTCTAACCACATTCGTTTGATTCTTACCTAAAAGAGATTGCAGATCCGTTGGCAAATCATCCGCTGCCCGCGTTTCAGAAAATAAAGCGCAGAGGTGCACACTGATCTCTTGGCCACAAGCAACCATTTTAGGGTCCTGTCGCCGGAGCACGAACCCATTCCTCATAGGGCTGTGGCCTATGCGAAGACGAGAGAGGCCAATTTCAATCCGTCTACGTGGCTCGAAGGAACTACACTACACCCGCGTCGTGGGTTTTACTAAACGGAGCTTATTGTCGGTCACTTCCAGCCACTCTTTCTCCCACCGACTCAAGATTCTTGAGCTCAACAGCGAGGTGATAGCGTGCAGGGCGATGGCACACTGAACTACCTGCGGATCAAGACATGCCTCCTTGGCTGCTTGATCTGCCCTTTCGTTCCCACCAATAACGGTGTGTCCCGGTACCCATCAGAAAGAAACCTCGTTCCCCGCCGTTGTAAGTGGAAGTGGCTATCCTGAATAGTCTGGACAACTTTATGTGCTAGGTACAAACGTTGCTGAGAGTGAAGGGCACTAAGAGAATCGGATCAGACAAGAAAATTATTACATGAAGAAAGTCTCATCTGCTCCAGTGCCCGCAAGATTGCATACAGATCTGCATCAGAGACCGTAAATGGAGGCAATCAGACCTTGGGGACACGATCTTGGACAACACCAGAGCAACCAAGAGAATCCCCCTGTTCCGACACATCCGTAAAAATAGCGACATAGTCGTGGTGCTTAGATAAAATGTCAGAAAACATCGCATTGAAATCGGAAGCAGGAGTGCTATCTCTCCTGTACTGCACCAAATCCAAGATCACTCTGGGCCTCCCCAATAACCAGGCCGGCAGATGGTTAAAACAGTGGATTTTGGGCCGTACTGGCTCCACACACAGGGACTGCAGCAGACACTGCACGTGGATCCCAAAAGGCATTGTGGCTCGTGGACGATTGGGGAAAAGGCGCTGCAGAGGCGGACTAGCAACGACGTGGCGTGCAGGTGATATCGGAGCTGTGAGGAACTTACACACCTGATGCACCAGGAGGAGCTGCCACTGGATGCTAAGTGCCGGTTCCCTAGTCTCAGCACAAGGGCTAGGTATGGGACTCGTCCTATAAGCACCGTTAGCCAGCCTGAGTCCCTCGTGGTGAACAGCGTCAATGATCTTCAAAAAGGAAGGCCTCGCCGATCCATAGACCATGCACCTGTAGTCCAGCCGTGAACGCACGAAAGCCTTATAAAACTGGAGCAGACGCACCCTGTTCACTCCCCAAGACCTGTAGCTACGGCACCTTAAGATTCCCAGTGCCTTTAGGTTCCTGGTTTTCATGTCTCTCAGGTGTGGCAGCCACGACAATTTGTAGTCGAAAATTAGGCCCAGAAACCGCACTGAGTCTCTAACATGCAGCATCACACACACACACACACACACACACACACACACACAGACACGAAAACACGTCTTTGCAATCCACTCCTCTAACCACCAGACTGTAAGCTGCAACTGGCGCCTCGCTGTTGTAACACTGGAGGAGGAACAGAATACAGAAAAATTCTCCACAAATAAGGAGCAATGTACAGGACTCTCGACCGTAGACGTGATACTGTTTATGGCTATGGCAAAGAGGGTAACACTAAAAACACCGCGCTGAGGGACCCATTCACCTGTTCAAATCGATCTGCCAGCGAATT
The DNA here is from genome assembly GCF_023864275.1 of Schistocerca cancellata. NCBI lineage: Eukaryota > Metazoa > Arthropoda > Insecta > Orthoptera > Acrididae > Schistocerca > Schistocerca cancellata. Next base: position 900,814,174 of record NC_064629.1, read on the forward strand.
ATCAACTCGAGTCCTAAAAAAACAGGTGAGATAGGAAAGACAGTATGAAAATGGGGAGCTGGCCACGAAAGCCCTATTCAGGCAGCTGTGCGAGAATACAGTGTCTCCAAGTAGTATCAAACGCCTTACTAATGTCAAAAGAATATAACGGTACAGTGATGCTTGCGTTGGAAAGACTGCCGAATAGCCGCCTCTAGCAGGGCCAGGTGGTCAATAGTGGACCGAAATCTCCGGAATCCACACTGAGAGCAGCTAATGAGTTTCTTGGTGTAAAACAACCAGACCTGATGATGGTTAACCATTCGCTCCAGGCTCTTTCCAACATAGCTTGTTAAGGTGATACTCTGATAGCTACTGGGGCATGTGCGGTCCTTTCCTGGTTTGAGAGGAATCAAAACTGCCTCTCTCCACGAGCTGGGGCACGTACCCATCTGCCATATAAAATTAAAATATACAGGGGGATTTCTTTCGATGCTGCTGGCAAATTTCAAATAATGCAGTACCGGATCTGGTCGTGACTGGGTGTAGTATCATGGTTCTCAGACAGGGCTAATTCCAGCTCCCACATGGAGATAGGGTAGTTCTAAGTTCTGGAATCTTTGGATCTTAAATCTAACTTCCTCCTCTGTGCAGTCACCAGGTAGCGACGGAACGCCGGGTCCTGGATGCATTTGAAGTACTTATTGCAAAATTCTCATCCGGTGTCTGAGCGATGCCTCTGGGCGCTCTTTGGAGACATCCCCGTGTCAGCACTGCTGCTATTGGTGAACAATTGCATTTTCCAGAAATCCAGCAGATGGCATCCCATACTTTCATAGAACAATTGGAAATATTTGGTAACGTCTTATGGGACCAAACTGCTGAGGTCATTGATCCCTAAGCTTACGCACTACTTAGTCTAACTTAAACTAACTTACGCTAAGGCACACACACACACACACACACACACACACACACACACACACACACACGCGCGAGGGCGCGGGCGCGCTCGCTCTCTCTCCTTGATCACACGTCGGCCTTTTGCCCTCGCAACTGTAAAGGCTATCAGGTGGTCTGACGAAGGGCGCCTTTGAAATCGTAAATCGTCGAAGAGCCGCACGCCTGTTACGAATAGCTGAACGGCATTCATCCGTCCACCAAGGCACAGGTCGCCTCCTAAGATGTCCTGAGGACTTCGGGATGGACAGGTCAGCAGCCTGATGGACCACTTGTGTGATATGGTCCATCAATTCGTGGGCGCTGTCGCGATGGTTGAACACAGCCAGCTAGCGAAAGAGCATCCAGTTAGCCCTACTGGCTTCTCTGCAGGTGGTCCTCCATCTAGTAGGGGGATGCAGAGTGGAAAGTGGTGATTGGAAATTTTCTAAGTCGTTTCACTTCTTAGCTACATAAACCCCGACCGTCCGCTTTCGCGTCTCAACCGGCACTGTCCTCTGTCCATCCCTGGCCGCTTTTCCCGCGCGCCGAATATCGTCGCCCAACTGACAAGGGCAGTTCCCTTTCCCGAAGTTGGCTACAGCTTATTCTACATTTCCTTAAATTTTAACATATTTAAATAATCAGAACTTGACCACTCAACCGTTCTAATTAAAGTAACAATAATATCCATTACATAATAAACGTTAGATTCTTTTACATAAAACCAATACAATTTCCTTCTTAACTTTGAATATCACGGCCAATAGCCTTGCACCAATGTGCTTTCTGATAAATAAATAAGGAACAAAAGCAACTATTATGCACTAAACCATACAACAGGTATTCTGTTACCTAATTATTCGCCGCTCGGGTATAGCCGAGCGGGCTAAGGCGCTGCAGTCACGGACTGTGCGACTGGTCCCGACGGAGATTCGAGTCCTCCCTCGGGCATGGCAGTGTGTGTTTGTCCTTAGGATAATTTAGGTTAAATAGTGTGTACGCTTAGGGACTTATGACCTTAGCAGTTAATTCCCATAATATTTCACACACATTTGAAGAATTGAACCTAATGATTCAATAAGTTGACATGCTGTCATAGTTCAATGTGTTTTGTGTGGAGGAAATGATGATCTGATGCTGAAATACTGAAAATACTGATAATTTAAACTTACTATATCTTTTAAACAAATAAAGTTAACGAGCTGATATTTACAACGTTTGTCATTTTAATGATACGCTTCTGTATGAAGTCGATCGGTAAGATCGACCAAAGCGTTCAGAATTTAGCATTTAGGTCTTCGTTAGAAAACTTGTTAATTTCACTTTAACAGTAAATCCTAAACTATTATACTTATGATCAATATTCAAGATTTATTGAGATCACCATGAAATTTTATGGAGAATGGCAGATTAAAATTACTGTGGCGTCATTCCCTGCACTACTACAGAGTTAAATAGTGTTCATAAATGTTTCCCTTTATGCCCTATATTTGGTCCGCCATATTTAAAACTGCTACGTGTCCTTGGCCACAAAAGCTTTCTATTGGGTTGCCCTATGAGGTAGGTTCTTGTCTGTCTCACTCGCACACTACAGCGCTTAGGCGTTAATAGACAATAGACATCTGTGAGTTTCCCCATCTCGTGGTGAATCTGGGTCCTTTGCGGCATGCGCTCTTGGACAACAGGGTTTGTTTCACAATTCCTGAAGGCTGACTCTGTCGGCCATATACTTAATGAGAGCGAAATGCTCGTTAACTCACAGTGGGAGAGCAGAAAGAGAGGTCGATAGCTGACATGATCCAATTGCAGTACAGAAATGAGTGGGAGCACCTATGTTGAGAATGCACAGTACGTGATACATCATGAGGCACTCCAAAACTCGACCTCGAGGGCAAGTAGAAGTCGAGCCCCACAAGACTTGATGGACATTGAAGTCACCCAGGAGGAGAAATGTGCTGGAGAGGTGTTCCACAAGAACTGTGAGAGCTTCAAAAGCTACAGCGTCTACGTGAGGAAAATACAGCGAGCAAACAGTAATCCTCCGACGGGCATGAATTTCGACTGCAACTCCCTGCAGGGCAGTAGCCACTGGGATACCAGAGGAGTGGTGCACATTGTGGACAAATACGGCGACCCCTACCTTGGGTCTTTCCCTCGATAGGTCATCCTTGCGATATAGCATATAACCCTGTAGCACAGGTATGTCCGTCTCTCTAAAATGAGTTTCTTGTAAACACAAGCACAAGAGGATCCCCTGTGCCTAAGTCTTAGATCCTCCACATGAGTCATGAACCGACTGATGTTCTATTGCAGTATGGAAGCCATTTTAAGGATGAGGGTTTACTCTGTCTTTCTCCTTCTCGATCCATCGCAGAGGCGATACGGCAACAGAAGGGGGGATCACTTGAGGGACTCGCTGCTACCCTCGGGCAAACTTCTACGTTCATACCAGTGATGGGTCGATCTTCGTCAGATCCATCAGACAACAGCAAGATCGCATGGTCTGATGGCTTCGGAGCGCTCCGCTTTGGCCATTTGGCATTCGTCCCCTGCTTGGAAATTGGGGACGTTGGCAAGACTGATAGAAGAGAAACAACCTATAGAAGTTAATCTCATGTCTGCGTGAGGGTTTGCTGACTACATTGACGTTATGTTTGGCGACAGTCAATGCTTCAGCTATAGGCACCAGCTGTGCAGGCTGGCAATTACATTTACGGCTGGAGGTAAACGTGCCCTGCTCAACAGTCACAGTCTGGGTGCTAACACTGACCTTCTTGACAGGCTACGTTAACGCTGAACCAAAGGCTTGACTAAAATTGGGGGTTGAGTGGCCTTAAATTTCTTCCTCGCATCAGAGTACGTGATAAATTGGGTGACTTCTAATTTCCTGAATCTTCTTTTCTTCAGCGTAGACAGGAAAGTATCTGCTCGGAAGGAGATTGGGCTGGGAGGTGCTGTGCACTGGAAACCTGGTTCGTCTGCCATGCTGCCACATCAGCTCCATGTAGCCAAACTGTCACAACCCATAATGGTGTGACTCAAGCGTTGGCACTTGAAGCAGCGTTTTGAATTTAGGACGTATGGTCGTACCTTAAAGTGGAGAAAAGCTGCTGCAATATACTCCAGAAGCTTCGGAAGATTGACTGTCAGAATAAATAATGTTGACTTGTAGAGCTCCCCATTAACCCTTTTCATAACATTTTAGACATCCCTCGCCCATGCACTTGGTCATTCCTGTTGCTGTTCTTTCGTATGCATATCCTTAAAAACTAAAACATTATCCACCACAGGTTGTGGTCTGTTATTGGAATTACTGTCGTTGGCAGTCAGAGATGAGACAGGTATAGTAGCGACATGAGGCCTCTTTGGAGTTTGAGTGGTAATACTGCCTAACGGCCCACCCAGACCGCTGGGATTAGAAAAATGAGATTTAGGCTTCATGGTGTACCCACGAGCAGCTAGGGAAGAATGTCCACCTCGACAGGGCCCCGCATATCTAGGTAAGCCTTATACAAGTGAGGTGCGACTTGTTCCCCAGAGGTTGCACGCTAACGACTGTTTCACCTCAACAGAAATGCATCTCATCGGCACACAGCACAGCTTGAGATTGAGGGTTTGTTTTTTATAGAAATTTGAACCATCCTCGCGACCAGGGTGGTCAAGCCAAGATGCCCAATTCCTAAGACTCATAACGTTCCACCGCCGCACCGCGCGGTGGCCACTGAAGCATGCCCAAAGCTTTTGGCGACAGGAGACTCGTGGCACCTACCAGTCCCCAGCTCTGGAAGCCCGTACCCAGCAATCAAATGCTGAGATCCTAAGGTAACGTTCAACAGACAGTCATCGTGGGATGTAGAATGAACTTCAGGCTTGTGCCATGAAACTGTTTTGGGTCGTTTCTTGTTCATGTTATATATGAACGATCTGTCAGAAAATATCAGTAGTGGCCTTAGATTGCTTCCAAATGATACCCTTGTCGGTTACAAAGTACTGTCTGATTTAAAACTGCATTAATATTCAGTCAGATGTTGCTAAGCCTTAAAAGAGCTACAAAGATTGGCCACTTAGTTTAAATGTACAGAATTGTAAAATTCAGCACTTCACGAGGCTCAGTGCCACGACTACATAATCAGTAAGTCACAGTTTAAATGAGTCAACTCATACAAATATCGGAACGTAATAATTCGTGTGGATAAGGAATGTAGTTACCACGTAGGGTCAATAGCAGGTAAAGCAGTTCGCAGCTTTCGGTTCATTTGTGGGATAGTGGTAAATTGCAGTTATCCTACACTGATGTCCAAAATTGAAACAAAAGTCCGCTATGTACCCGTCTTGTGTCTACTTTACGTTATAATCATACAGACTGTCAACAGATGTCGGTATGATAGTGTTCTGCAAAGAAGATGGAATTCTAGTCAACGGCCAATCATGCCAACGATGACGTCAGGGCACCTATGAAACGAGGTAGTGTATGCCGGGTAGCCTCACATCCACAATCACTGTGTATTGTGTCACAGACGGTGCAGTATGGCATAGAGATGATGCCTACCGAACTCTCTGCGGTAGGGGGCCGTAGAAAGAAAGGAAATAGGACAGTCGCAAACTGATTTGGCCCGATGGCTTAATGTGAATCGTTCTGTTTCCCGGATGTCGTGACGGTTTGTAGAGACCGAAACCGTATACCGAAAACCAGGGCACGGCCGACCACATGTGACTTCAAAACAGAGGACCGTTATTAGACCGCAAGGTCACGACATTACGGGTGAATCGACAACGTGCACCCTGCCGCTGTTGAATAAGTAGCTGCCAGCAGCAAGTCGTATACTCTTAGCTCACTTATTTGTTACATAGTTTAATTATTGATTTTTTGCGTGTTTTTGGGTACTTGCATTGTTTAATTAATAAATTTCGGGCGTATTATAGTGTTTGAGAGTTGTAGCATCACGTTTTAGTACCTGAATAGTGTAAGATCGCTTAGTCTCCTTTTGCCCCCGAGCAGTGTGTCAGCAGTGCGCAACTAGCAGCATTACTGCATTTACTAGGCAATCTTGTATTTTAATAACCGTTTAAATTTTGTGTCGAATTGTTTGTGCTCTCTGTAGATTAGTTCAGACATCATTTGCACAACAGTATTGAGCATGGATAGGGACTGCGACTGCTGTGTTCGGATGCGGGATGAGTTGGCATCCATTCGCTTCCAGCTTCAGGCAGTGTTGGCTTCGGTCACACAGCTTGAGGCTGTTGCCAATGGGCATCACAGTGGGGGTCCGGATGGGGGGTTGTCCTGGATGGCCAGCTCGTCCCACGCATCCCCTGATCGGACTACAGCTGTGGCTGCCCGGGATACTGCCCACATTGAGGCTGATCCCTCACCCATGGCAGAGTGGGAGGTCTTGTCGAGGTGTGGCAGGGGGCGAAAGAAACTTCGGAGGGCTGAACAGAAGGCCTCTCCAGTTTGTCTGACGAACCGCTTTCAGGCTCTGTCTCAGGCTGATACTGATCTTCGGTCGGACATGGCTGCTTGTCCTGTTCCAGAGGTTTCCCCTCAGTCTGCAAGATCCGGGCGGTCACAGAGGGTGGGTTTACTGATAGTTGGAAGCTCCAATGTCAGGCGCGTAATGGGGCCCCTTAGGGATATGGCAGCAAGAGAAGGGAAGAAAACCAATGTGCACTCCGTCTGCATACCGGAGGGAGTCATTCCAGATGTGGAAAGGGTACTTCCGGATGCTATGAAGGGTACAGGCAGCACATCTGCAGGTGGTCGCTCATGTCGGCACCAATGATGCCTTTAGCTATGGATCGGAGGAAATCCTCTCTGGCTTCCAGCGGCTATCTGATTTGGTGAAGACTGCCAGTCTTGCTAGTGGGATGAAAGCAGAGCTCACCACACGCAGCATCGTCGACAGGATTGACTGCGGACCTTTGGTACAGAGCCGAGTGGAGGGTCTGAATCAGAGGCTGAGACGGATCTGCGGCTGTGTGAGCTGCAGATTCCTCGACTTGCGCCTAAGGGTGGTGGGGTTTCGGGTTCCACTGGATAGGTCAGGAGTCCACTACACGCAACAAGCGGCTACACGGGTAGCAGGGGTTGTGTGTCGTGGACTGGACGGTTTTTTAGGTTAGATGGCCTCGGGCAAGTACAGAGAGGGCAACAGCCTCAAAGGGTGCGGGAAAAGTCAGGACATGCGGGGACCAAGCAGCAATCGGTATTGTAATTGTAAACCATCGAAGCTTCGTTGGTAAAGTACCGGAACTTCAAGCGCTGATAGAAGTCCCCGAAGCTGAAATCGCTATAGGTATGGAAAGCTGGCTGAAGCCAGAGATAACTTCTGCCGAAATTTTTACGAAGGCACAGACGGTGTTTAGAAACGATAGATTGCACGCAACCGATGGTGGCGTGTTTGTCGCCGTTATTAGTAGTTTATCCTGTAGTGAAGTAGAAGTGGATAGTTTATGTGAATTATTATGGGTGGAGGTTACAGTCAACAACCAAGCTAGGTTAATAATTGGCTCCTTTTACCGACCTCCCGACTCAGCAGCATTAGTGGCAGAACAACTGAGAGAAAATCTGGAATACATTTCACATAAATTTTCTCAACATGTTATAATCTTAGATGAAGATTTCAGTTTACCACATATAGACAGGGACACTCAGATGCTTAGGACGGGTGGTAGGGACAGAGCATCGAATGACATTATACTGAGTGCACTATCCGAAAATTACTTCGAGCTATTAAACAAAGAACCGACTCATGGAGATAACATCTTGGACCTACTTACAACAAACAGACCCGAACTTTTCGACTCTGTAAGCGCAGAACAGGGAATCAGTGATCATAAGGCCGTTGCAGCATCACTGAATATGGAAGTAAATAGGAATATATAAAAAAGGGAGGAAGGTTTATCTGTTTAGCAAAAATAATAGAAGGCAGATTTCAGACTACCTTACAGATCAAAACGATAAATTCTGTTCGGGCACTGACAATGTTGAGTGCTTATGGAAAAAGTTAAAGGCAATCGTAAAACGCGTTTTAGACAGTTACGTGCCGAATAAAACTGTGAGGGACGGGAAAAACCCACCGTAGTTCAACAACCAAGTTAGGAAACTACTGCGAAAGCAAAGAGAACTTCACTGCAAAGTTTAAACGCAACCAAAACCTCTCAGAGAAACAGAAGCTAAGCGATGTCAAAGTTAGCGTAAGGAGGGCTATGCGCGAAGCGTTCAGTGAATTCGAAAGTAAAATTCTATGTAGCGACTTGACAGAAAATCCTGGGATATTCTGGTCTTACGTCAAATCAGTAAGTGGCTTGAAACAGCATATCCAGACAGTCTGAGATTATGATGGCACTGAAACAGAGGATGACATGCGTAAAGCTGATATACTAAACACGTTTTTCCAAAGTACTTTCACAGAGGAAGACCGCACTACAGTTCCTTCTCTAAATCCTCGCACAAACGAAAAACTGGCTGACATCGAAATAAGTGTCCAAGGAATAGAAAAGCCACTGAAATCACTCAACAGAGGAAAGTCCACTGCAACTGACGGGATACCAATTCGATTCTACACAGAGTACGCGAAAGAACTTGCCCCCCTTCTAACAGCCGTGTACCGCAAGTCTCTAGAGGAACGGAAGGTTCCAAGTGATTGGAGAAGAGCACAGGTAGTCCCAGTCTTCAGGAAGGGTAGTCGAGCAGATGCGCAAAACTATAGACCTACGAGGGCTGTTCAGAAAGTAAGCTCCGATTGATCGCGAAATGGAAACGACTATGATAATCCGATAAAGCTTTGCACAGATGTGTTGGGCAGTGTCTCTAGTATGACCCTAGATAGCATCACGTCACTCCTCTCATTTCTGAGCTCACAGTGATCGCGTAAAGTTGTCTAGAGAATAGTGTCTCCCGCCAAGTACGAGGACCTGGTGAGAAATTTCGCCTGAAGCTATACAGCCAACATTACATAACTGTCGTGCAGTTTCTTCTACAAGGCAATATTCTCAGCCGCTTTCTGAAGGGGCAATGAAGTTGCTCCTGCATCGTTTTCAATTGGAAATGTTTGACTACCCACAATACAGCCCGTAATTGACTCCCCCTGCGTTTCATTTCTGCTCACATGAACCGCTGGCTATGAATACAACATTTTGGCACAGAAAACGAGCTGTAGGCCAGCGTAGAGAATTGGCGGAAAGCATTGGCGGCTGTCTTTTATGATGAGGGTATTGGAAAGTTGGTACAACGCTACGACAAATGTCTTAGTCAGAACGGCAACTACGTAGAGAAGTAGCTGGATGGTGTAGCTAACTGTTAAAAATAAAACATTTCTAATTTTCACTGTGGTTCCCGTTTCGCGATCAATCGGAGCTTACTTTCTGAACAGCCCTCGTATATCTCTGACATCGATCTGTTGTAGAATTTTAGAACATGTTTTTTGCTCGCGTATCATATCATTTCTGGAAACCCAGAATCTACTCTGTAGGAGTCAACATGGATTCCGGAAACAGCGATCGTGTGAGACCAAACTCGCTTTATTTGTTCATGAGGCCCAAAAAATATTAGATACAGGCTTCCAGGTAGATACTATTTTCCTTGCCTTCCAGAAGGCGTTCGATACAGTTCCGCACTGTCGCCTGATAAACAAAGTAAGAGCGTACGGAATATCAGACCAGCTGTGTGGCTGGAGTGAAGAGCTTTTAGCAAACAGAACACATTATGTTTTTCTCAATGGAGAGACGTCTACAGACGGTAAAGTAACTTCTGGCGTGCCACAGGGGAGTGTTATTTTTCTTCAAACATAGTGTCTTTCTTGCAATTTTTTCGGAATAATGCTTCATCGTTCTAAAATAAAGTCTACTTATGTTATTTATTTACACTACAGTGACTGATGTATCGTCTTAATTTTCTGACAAAAATGTGCTGACATGATTGTGCCATCTGCCGGAAGGTCACTTACGCAAGCTTTATTTCAGTATTAGGGAGCACATAAAGATATCTAGAACAGTAGTGTCTCCCACCAAGTACGAGATCCTGGTGAGAAATTTCGCCTAAAGCTATGCAGCTGATGTTACCTAACTGTCGTTTGTTGTCTTCAAGACAATTCTCAGCCGCATTCTGCAGGGGCAATGAAGATGCTCCTGCATCGTTTTCAATTTGAATTGTTTGATTACCGACATAACAGCCTGTAGTTGTTCCCTCTGAGTTTCATCTCTGCTCACATGAACCGCTGGCTATGAAGACAACATCTTGGCACAGACAACGAGCTGCAGGCCAGCGTAGAGAATTGCGGAAAGCACTGGCGGCTGCCTTCTATAACGAGGGTATTGGAAAGTTGGTACAACGCTACGACAAACGTCTAAGTCTTATCGCCGACTGTGGAGATAAGTAGCTGGGAGGTGTAGCTAACTGTTACCAATAAAACAGTTTTCATTTTCACCGTGGTTTCTATTTTGCGACCTATCGTTCCTTACTTTCCGAATAGCCCTCGTATATGGAAACCATTTCAGACTACTGAAAAGAGAAATAATAATTTAAATAGACCCAGATGGCATAAAGTGAATATCAAGAATGGATGGTGGAAGACATCAGATAGTCATATCATTACTGATATACAGTGATCGGACGTAGTCCAAATTCCTGGTGCACTCTTTTTAAATAACGATTGTGCGGTTAGACAAGTGAGTGTTAAACTGTCCTACCGTCAATAACGTTCGACCTGACAGTTTGACAAGCAGTTCTTCCGAAACCGGAACGGAAGTAGGAAAGCACTGTAACACATTTCTACCACAGTACTCATTAATATTATTATTATTACACACGTTAGAGGCCTTTCATTAGACCACGAGAGAATATTCATGACTATTTGTTCTTCCAGTTATTGCAGTACTCCTTAATTCGTTCGCTGAAGTCTCTCTTCCTTTTTTCAGTCCGCTTTGGCCTTTGGGCTTTAGGTGCCGTTTTCTCTGACATCACTTCCCACTTGTACACATTGTGTACATAGAAACCATTGTCCATGATATCCGCTGAATCTATCTGAACTTTCTCCAGATCAGTTTGGACTTGTGTCATTCAGGGTGTAGTGGTCTTGGGTCCCTGGATGTACTTGAGGATTCTGTTGGTGAGTCCGGTCTATGGGAGTCTGGTGATGTGCCCATAAAAGTTTAGTCGCCTCTTTCTAATGTCTGCAGTGATGTTGGAGAACTTCTCTGTGGTATTCCTGGAGTGAAGCCCGTATCCTTCGTCCGTGAGTTTTGATCCAATAATTTTCCTAATAATTTTTCTTTCCTGAGTGAGAATGTTCTCAAGGTTGGCCTTCGTGCATTACATCAGTGTGTCACTGGTGTATAGCACCTCAGGTTTGATTTCAGGCTCGTAGCGACGAATTTTGGTACAGGTGGACGGACATTTCTTGTTGCAAATACCCTGTGTTTTGTACAAGGCTCTCTTCATTTTCAGTAACTTATTGCTCTGGGCAATTTTCTTCCTTCTGTTGGTTCAAATGGCTCTGAGCACTATGCGACATAACTTCTGAGGTCATCAGTCGCCTAGAACTTAGGACTAATTAAACCTAACAAACCTAAGGACATCACACACATCCAATACCGAGGCAGGATTCGAACCTGCGACCGTAGCGGTCGCTCGCCTCCAAACTGTAGCGCCTAGAACCGCACGGCCACTCCGGCTGCCCTGTTGGTTCGAGCACTTCACATAGGTACTTAATGTGTGTGACGCTGTTGATCTTGCCATACTTTGTGTTCGAATTTGGTGTGTTTTATTTCGTGTACAAGAACTCAGTTTTCAGAAAGGAGATCTGTAGCCCTTAGAAGCAATCATGACTCATTAATATTGCAAACACAGGAATTTTATTTCACAATTTAGCCCATAGAACTGTTGGTTTAAGAATTAGTTCTTTTTATCTTCTGTGAAATAAGTAGCTGAAAGCTGTATATGACTGTTTTAGTACAACAAAAAGAAAACGCTGTGGAGAATGAACAGTTAAAAGGTTGTTAGCTTAACAAGGTGGACTACTACGCTACTTACACCCATCAGCATGATGACAGAGTGCAAATAAGCTTTGTTGATAGGATACCATTATCACATTACGAAGATTGATGCTGTCATGCACAGCTTATAGCATTAACGCGTACTGTGTTACCGTTATTGTCTGATGAGGTTTCGTACAGAGTTGGTTGTGACTGTAACGATAACAGCTCGCAGCTGGGAGTAAATATGACCGTGAGGCGTACTCATTGGTGCATTTAAAACGCTTGCTGAGACTATGTTTCGATCACGTTTGGTTTCTCTTTACGCGCTAAAACTGTGGAAAGAAACGAGAACGAAAACTCATGACAATGTATGACACCCGTAGTCACTGATCTGATACAGTTTATTAAACTCAATTCTCACAACAGACTAGTCCCATGCGTGTTCTCCAATGAGAGAAGTGGGTCTGGAACTAAATTAAATGAACAATACTTCGCAAATGATATACCTATAGCAAAACATTCACTATCAAATTTAGTTGGGTGATGGCAGTAGTGACGCAAGAATGCAAAATGAATCAAGGTGCGAAGTTGGCTACATTAGAGGTAAGTAATATGCATAGAATGAACATTAATAAAATCGAATCACAGCAGGGACGGATGCCTGACTGGAAATGGAGGAAATACGTTTGTATGACAATGTTTCCGGAAATGCATCGTTGCCACGATAGATGGTGGTGACGAACGAAAGTTCCTCTGACCAGGTGCAGAGTTTTCTCTGTGTGTTTGACTCAGCGTACTGTAAGCAGCCTAGTGGTCCGGTATTTATGTCAGGAACAATGCGAGATCATGTTTGCGTACGGCCAAGCAGATGGAAACGGTCAAGAGGCAGCACGGCTTGTAACGTGCGCGTTCAATCTGTTCGTTAACATGTTCGTGGTATTGAATGTACGCCAATTGTCTTCCGCTAACGCCATCTGTTGTCTGGCCGCATAAACTCCTGTCATTGCCAGCCGCATCTGCCATTACGCTCGGCACATCTACTGTGGCTATGTTCTTGTCCATACTGAACGCAAATTACACCCCACTACCGTACTTGACGTTCACTGCTATTTACTTTACTAAATAATATTGCAATTCCTGCCACTGAACATCCACTGTTTGGTATTCACGTTCATTTGTAACCGACAGCAACTGGATGTCTGTCACGGTCGCCACTTGTAACGTGCGCGTGGGGCACACAATACTCATTACAGCCTATACTATGGTTAGTGAGCGGGGTTCACCTTACGAGACAGGACTTTCGTATAGATATTGACCGCGTGTACCTGAATGGTGGCAAATCAGACTTACACCCACTCTGTAATAACAATGATCCGTCAAGTAAGTTCAAAATGCAATTACATGTCAGTATGTACCAAAAGCAACACTGAAGATGATACCAATTTGATAACAATACGGTCGCCAGCCTAATTAGGCATTAACTGAGATTCTTCCCTGTACAAGTTGATGTATATTCATGCAAAACAACACGTAGTAACACTGCGTAATATAGTAAAATTTTAGAACCAGAAAATCTATTGAACTGATAGTTTCACGTTCTGTACTGATCTGGAAAAACCATGAATACTTTACACTACACTATAATGTATACTACAAAACTTCGTACTGTCTATTGATCTGATTAAAATTGGGCATAGGTTACCCTAGAAATAGCACTTTCGAGCCACACACAAAATGTCAATTTTGATAAAGATAAAACACTGATAAACTTTGACTTATATATCGACTATAACTTTTGCTGGTCAAACCAATGTGGAACACTTCAGAATTCAAATGAAAAAAAGGGGGGGGGGCTGAAACTGTTATGATCACTATATTAAAAAAATTGATTACTGAAATTATCATGCGTTCAAGATTTCCAGTATATGAGTTACTACTCTTTTTATCTTATTTACTTCTCATTTAAATACCTTTATATCTGTCTCGAAATAATTAAACTTCATTACTATATCAATATTAAAGTTACCTTTCAACTTCGTTAGACCTTCGTTATTCATTTACTGGTTCATTAACAAAACAGTTCTTTAAACACCATTCTAACATAACTAGGTCTCCAAGTAATTATTATTAACACAAAATTTAATTTTTCATTTCGGGACACTCTGATTGCACAACATTTCGAAAGGACCCTGTCAAGGTTAGTTGTGAGGATAATTAAATGAGAGGAAAGTTCTGGTAAAATTTAGGTTATTATTGAACAGTTCACTCTATGGTCCATACGAATACAGTACTAAAAGTTTCAACCTGCTTGTATCGATGCAGCGGTTGGCGGGCGGCGAGATGGCGAGGCACAGAGCACACATACAACCACAGCTATGGCTCTTGACGAATTGGCACTTTAATTCTTCTTAGCGTCGCAATACTTTTCCATTTAGTGCCAATGGAATATTGACATGCTGTGTGGGCGTTGTAACAGCATACCCGAGGCTCAGAGAAACTACGTCTTTCAGGAGAGCCTCCTCGCTCCAAAAGGTGTTGGTCAGACCAATGCAAAACTCCAACTACTACTGCTGAGCCCGTTGTGCCGTGCAGTGCCCGCGTGCATTTTCCCGCGCTCGCCTGTCATCCACCTTTTACCGCTCCCTTACAGACAGGGTATTCACCCGAGGTTTTACATTATACATATCCTAACACATTGCCTGCGTATGGACCAGACGCCCAGTTACAATTTTAAACATCTTGCAACAGTTTCAACATTTGTTACATTTCAATTCTATTACAATACTGCTTGACATTTGACATAAACATTAATATTCACATTGAAACTTGTTTACTGTTTTCTTAACACAATGACATGAAACAAAAAAGAAATGAAATCAGAACATCAATTAGACTAGTTTATCGAAAAATCAGATGGAAAAAAATTACTTATTTGTACAACAGTACAGCGTCGTTGTTGTTACAGCCTATACCAAAAAAAGTACATTCACTGACGCCAAATGCATCACACAACATTTAAAGCATTATTTTGGCGTTTGTGTGATCGTGGGTCCTTTCAGACAGACGAACATGCAGAGCGTGCGTGCACCAGATTTAGACCGGGTTTCACAGAATATTGAAACCAACCCTTGTAAAAGCGCCAGGCAAGTGGCCCACCAACATCGCGTAAGCCAAAGTATTATTACGTGTATCCTGCCTGACCACCGTTTCTAACCCTATAACTTGCAATCCCGTGGAGGCCACTATGAAGGTATGAAGTGTCGTCGATGCGATGCAGCTCTGCTCTGTGTTCCGGGACGATATTTAGTCGTTTCACGAACACCGTTCATTGCCGTACACATGTCCATAGGACCCCTTTTCCTCCAATCCCAGTCAGGAAACCGTCCATTCAGTTTGTCTGTTTTATGAATGCTCACTTTGAATACTCTTTGCTAGTTGGGGGAACGATAGGCATAAAAGAAAACAATATGCAAGTGCATGGAAAAATATCAGAAGCACAAATGGATGAATTTGTGGGTCTATTAAAGTTTGTCTATTCATTCAAGTTAGTTTAAATTTAATGGAAACAAAATGGTTTAGCAATGGTATATTCATTATCAGAATTGTTGCTCGAAATCTTCCTCAACGCATATGAGACAACTTTTTTGAAGCAAACGTTAAGAACAGCCATAAACTACGTGTGTACACAAGATAAAAAGAGGACATGGTGTATCAAGAATCCGAATATGAAAGTAATGAAATGGAGGGTGACCTTACCAAGATGCTTAAGAATTGTATTTCTAGTACAACATGAATGTCAAGGAGGTTTTAGCTATCTCGATTTTATGATTTTGAACCAAAACAGTAAGTTAGACATGCAAAGTGACCCACGTCCACATGTACAGTAATTGATAAGAATTCATGCCACCTCCAAAACTATAAAATTCAAAACTGTAGTACGTAGGAGCAGTACCATCCCGTAACTCGGAAGAACAATTGCAGTCACTTAGACCGATGGAGACAGAGAATGCTTATAATGTGAGTTTAAAAGATTGGAGTAATGCAACGGTAAGAAACAGTATATGCGATATCTGAGTGAGGATTCGGCGTACTCGTCGTGAGAGAAGACCTAAGCTTGTTGAATGAAATTCAATTATGTTAGTTTTCGACGTTACTCGACGGAGTATTTATTGCTGAGGAACTGAATGGCTCATAGGTCTGTCACCACTTGCATGATGTCTGCTATGGACGGTACGACATGGAGGGTGGGTATTGTGTCACACACACTGTCCATCTGACTGTTCAGACATGCCACTAAACCCGCCCAGAGATGTAAACAACCATGCATGAGCAGCGCCAATTAGACGGAGGGGATCCGACAGCCAATCAATTCCAGTCAATCCACCAGGAAGGAGGTAACGGCTCGTGTTGTCTGTAGTTCAACCATGCCTAGACGATCAATATCGCGGTTCGATCGCGTCCGAATTGTTACTTTGTGACAGGAAGGGCACTCAACAAGCGAAGTGTCCAGGCGTCTACGAGTGAACCAAAGCGATGTTGTTCGGACATGGAGAAGATACAAAGAGACAGATACTGTAGATGATATGCATCGCTCGGGACTCCCAAGGACTACTACTGTAGTGGATGGCATCTACCTGCGGTTTATGGCTCGGAGGAACCCTGACAGCAACGCCACCATGCTGAATAATGCTTTTCGTACAGCCGCAGGGCGTCGTGTTTCGACACAAGCTGTGCGCAACAGGTTGCATGATGCGCAACTTCACTTCCGACGTCCATGGCGAGGTCCATATTAGCAACAAAGACACCATGCAGCGCGGTACAGATGGCATCACGTTCTCTTCAGCGATGAGTGTCGCATATGTCTTCAATCAGACAATCGTTGGAGACGTGTTGGGAGGCAACCCGGTCGAGCTGAACGCCTTAGACACAGTGTCCAACGAGTGCAGCATGGTGGGGGTTCCCTGCTGTTTTGGGATGGCATTATGTGGGGCCGACGTACGCCACTGGTGGTAATGGAAGGCGCCGTAATGGCTGTACGACACGTGAATGCCATCCTCCGACCGATAGTGCAACCATATCGGCAGCATATTCGCGAAGCATTCGTCATCATGGACGACAATTCGCGCCCCCATTGAGAGGTGGCATGAGCCACCTCTCATATTTCTATCTTACGATTTTCCTCTCGAATTGCATGCAGTGAAAAGTCGCTATTCCTTCACACGCGGACTTCCCACGCAGCGTCTCTCGTCACCCGGGTGGTCCGGTGACAGGCGGGCTCTCCTGATCTGGAAAGCGTTAAGCCGACGGGTGTGAGGAAGTCGAGTGAATGCTTTGCAGACGCCGACATTGTCAAAAGACACGCCCGGAGGGGTCTGAAGTAGCGGCTGGGGTAGAGGTTCCGTTACTTCGCAGAAACTTAGCGAAAACACTTTCTGGTGGGCTACCAGCGAGGCGTGGGAATGACTTGTGTACCCAGGCAGTCGTGGCGGGAAAATTCCCACGCTTTCTGCAAAATAGTAACTGTGATTGGCTTGCTCAGGGCATAGCTCCGTGACGTAGCAAAATCAGCACAGAAATTGGCGCCAAGACTCTGCATTGGTGGAATGGTAGTGCTCCGGCAATAGAGTGGAATTTTCCGCCGGTTTTCGAGTTGCTGATTGTAACGTTTAACCACGGCCACTGTTGTGGGGGCGGGAATGTTGTGTGTTCAGCCTGTATGGGTGCTCTAGGTAGTCGGCTCTCGCTTTTCGGTCGAGGACGTCGATGCAACCAGCCATCGCCTCCGGTACGCCAGATCGTGTTCTGGCAGTTAAGAAGACAGTTTGGTAATGTATGTCCGCAACACCGGCAGATAGGGATTTTCTTAGGTCATAATCAGAGCTCAGCAGTGTGCGCCTGTTCGTCTTTTTCTAACTTTGTTCTGTCTTGAGTAGCAGCAATTAATGTTGGGTTAGCTGTGGGTCTCTCTTAAGATTTGAGTGGCAAGGAATTGGCTCCACATACCACTTCGTCTTAAACCTCACAATCTAGTTTAGGGACAACTTCACCTGCATAGCGTTTGTTTGAGTATCCAATTTGAGCCAATTTGATGTATTATAAATGTTTCATGTGTTTTTGTTTATTATTTTGTGTTTAGTCTTAATAAATCATATTGTTATTTTGGACAGAACTTTCATTCTGTTAATCGGTAGAGCAACCCATCATCTCTCACTATGTTAATGAAACCTTCCTTTATTTAACTTATTTATCAAATTAAATTATTGCAGGTGCCAAACTCTTTTCTACTCCACTTGCAGGGTTGATTACAGTCAGTTCACGTATATTTTTTAATCCATGTGCAACAGCAAAAGTCGGAGTTAGAATAGGGGGGGCTTAGAGCATCATTTACATATAGAGATTCTAGAAGAATTTAGTGTTAAATACACTGATTGCTCCGGCACCTCGCACCATTGTGCATATCTTGTAAATGACTTCGTTCATGTTAACGACATTGCTAGTATAGAGAGGCCAGTATGTTTTCCAGACATGAACCCTATCGAACATTCCTTGGATAGACTGAAAATGGCTGTTTATGGACGACGTGACCCACCAACCATTCTGAGGGACCTAAGCCGAATCACCGTTGAGGAGTGGGACAATCTGGACCAACAGTGTCTTGATGAACTTGTGAATAGTATGCCACGACTAATGCAGGCATTCATCAATGCAAGAGGACGTGCTACTGGTTATTAGAGTTACCGGCGTGTACAGCAATCTGGACGACCACCTTTGAAAGTTTCACTGTATGGTGGTACAACATGCAATGTGTGGTTTTCATTAGCAATAAAAAGGGTGGTAATGATGTCTATGTTGACCTCTATTCCAGTTTTCTCTACAGGTTTCAGAACTCTCGGAACAGAGGTGATGCAAAACTTATTTGTTGGCCCCCTTTTCTTTTTTTCACCCAGTAGCTCTGTACCATTTACTGTTTTAGGTGTGAAATGACTTTACTTCCTTAGTCTATAACGTCAGTAGTGACGCACAGATAGCCAGGGTAAACGAGTTTTCGGCAGACACCGTTGACGTGCTTCTATTTCTTGTATAATGTGACAACGAGCATCGTATTACGTGCTCCTGGGTCCTTAAAATGACCATGATTGCTGTTACTTCGGATTGGGAAAGATGTCGCCATTAGTGCTATGTGCGCCTTGGCAGTACCCAAACTTTGTCGTAGCGTCGAGAAACGCTGGTAGCTGCTATTCAGACAGGTAAAATGGGTACATTCCTTGCATCTCTCAGCCAATGTCTCTCCACTTCTGGTGTCATTATTATCACTCAGTGGACTGTTGTGCCTGCATTATTTACGCTCATCGTACTGGTGGAATAGCTCAGCGCTTCTCAATTACAACTTCAGGATCCGAAATGAATGATAACGAGCTCATCGCCCAGACGCCGAAGGCCTACCGGTCATCCTCTGCCATTCGGCGTCGTGCGAATGTGGTATGGAGGGGCATACGATCAGGAAACCGTAGTCCCGGCCGTTTTGCGGATTTACCAACCTTGAAGCCTCTATTTCTTAATCGAGTAGCTTCTCAAATGACATCCCGAGGCTGAGAACAACCCGTACCACTCGTTCACCGAGGAAAAGTCCTTGGTAGTGCGGGAATCGTACTCGGGTCTCCCTTAGCAACCATCTTCTCTGGCCACTCAGCTCTGGATGCGGACAACATGAATATTATATAGCAGCAGCACGGTTCCAAACTGTAGCGCCTAGAACGGCCCGGCCACACCGGCCGGCAGGAAAGTAGCAAAGGTCACATCAATATTCAATAAAGGAAATAGGAGTAACCCGTTGAATTACACGCCCATATCACTGACCTCCATTTGCAGTAGGATTTTGGCACATATACTGTACTCGAACATTATGAATCACCTTGAAGAAAATGACGTATTGATACATAAGCAACACGGATTCAGCAAATACGTTCTTGTGCAGCACAGCTACCTCTTTATTCCCATGAAATAATGAGTGCTGTCGACAAGGGATCTCAGATCAATTCCGTATTCCTACATTTCCAGAAAAACCCACCAAAGAGACAGCCTACATTACCCTTGTCCGTCTTCTGCTGGAATATTGCTGCACGGTGTGGGATCCTTACCAGGTAGGACTGACGGAGGACATCGAGAGAGTGCACAGAAGGGCCGCCCGTTTCGTGTTATCGCGCAATAGCGGTGAGAGTGTCACTGATATGATATGCGAGTTGGGGTGGCATTCACCGAAACAAAGGCGGTTTTCTTTGCGGCGAGATATATTTACGAAATTTCAGTCACCAACCTTCTCTTCCGAATACGAAAATATTTTGTTGATACCCACCTACGTACGGAGAAATGATAATCATTATAAAGTAAGAGAAATCAGGGCTCGAACGGAAATATTTAGGTGTTCCTTTTTCCCACGCACCATTCGAGCGTGGAATGGTAGAGAAGTATTATGAAAACGGTTCCATGAACCTTTTTCCAGGCACTTGAATGTGATTTGCAGAGTAACCATGTAAATGTAGATGTAGATGTTCACTCATTTCTAAGAGGAGGAGGAGGATATTGGTGTTTAACGTCCCGTCGACAACGACGTCATTAGAGACGGAGCACAAGCTCGGATTAGGGAAGGATGGGGAAGGAAGGCGGCCGTGCCCTTTCAAAGGAACCATCCCGGCATTTGCCTGGAGTGATCTAGGGAAATCACGGAAAACCTAAATCAGGATGGCCGGACGCTGGATTGAACCATCGTCCTCCCGAATACGAGTCCAGTGTGCTAACCACTGCGCTACCTCGCTCGGTCAGTTCTAAGAATCGTGTGACATTTTACGATAAACTATTGTAGAATTGAGCCAATAGCCGGAACCATGTTCTAGTGAATCCGACGGGTGGATTACAGAGAAGAGTTGTGGTTGACCGCAAACTTGGCTGTCAGCCGCGGCACTGCCTAGTACTCTACACTTCGCCCGTCCTGCTAGCCGCGCGTTCTCACGCGCTGCTCCCCGAGCAGCAAGGCGTGCCGGTCGCATGCACGAATCCGCCGGACCGATGCGTACACCATAATTACTCTACCACGCTAACATTAGGGGTACAGTCGTCTGCTATGTGATGTTCACAGGGAAACGGGGAGGGTGGGGGAGGGGGGCTGCAGGAGGCCGAACCGCACAGTAACCCTGGGTTCGGTGTTTTTGGTGTGACGGTGGTGGGGTGGGTATACTGGTACGGCCTGTTGTGGGATTGTGAACCACTGAGGGCTATGACCGGACGTAGCCTCTCCGTCGTCAATACACACACACTTTACACGTCGGAATTGCACCAGGTATGGCATTATCTTTTACAAGTTTCCACCTGAGATCATGAGTACTTTTGTCATGAACTAGCAAGACAGCAAAGCAATATAATCTTTGTTACTTTCGTTTATTTTTGTATTGCCTGTACTGATGAAAAATCTAAAATGTGTGCCTCTTAGTTTAAGATCTTCTTTTCGGGATCTTCTGGTCTTCACACCTTGAATTTCGATTAGCCCTTGCAGGAAGATGTCTTTTTGATTTTTATCACTGAAGTTTTGCCAGAGACCATTGATGTTATCTCCTCATCCTCATCCACCACATAAAAACAGTTCTTCTTACTCCTAAAAGAAACGAAGTTATAAATCACAATAACGCTTGAGCCGCACAAGCTATAGGTATATGCTTTTACTTCCATACAATAATTAAGTTCACGTGTTTCAGCCACTTCGAGTCATCTCCTGTACTTTGATGTGGAATTCTGTCTCCTGTCCAATTCACATATTGCACTCTTTTGACCTTTGAATGTTTTTTGTATTTTTCTGCATTTTTGTTCTTTTATTCGCTGCAGGAATAATGTCGGAGGCCGAAGAAGAATGAGACATAATTACACCACGAATGTGACCTCCGAATGCGACAATAACGGTTACTATTTGAAACTACAATTCTGTTACATATAACAAAGAATTCTTACAGTGTTTCAAACCCAAGACGAAAAAATACGCGTGAAAGCAGTACAATGCCGCCAGTATCTTCTGCGTTCAGTTAAATACGCCTCATTGCAAAAACGGCACGAGCCAATGACTTATGACCTTTCTGCATAGAGTGAAGATTTCGAGCTCCGATAGTGACGCCATTTGATGACTGATCACTGTCCTTCTTGTACGTATTAATTCGGCCACCCTTCGTCACCCAGTTCCTATATAGAACTCCTTTAGGTAAAAGCGTTGATCCATGGATATCCTGCAATGACCGATTCGGTTTTTCCCGTGCTAGAGAATGTTGATTTTAGTTTTATGTTTACTCTTGTAAGGTGATTGCTAATTTCGTAAGTGAGCTACTATAGTACGATTAAAAGTACTTCATAGTTCACGTCTGTCACTGGCTACTACAGTGATGTCATATCGGCTGCCGTCTACCGTTAGGTTACAGGTGACACACAAACACGGTGGATCACTTCACAAATGCGTGGAGTAATGTAGGAAGCGGCCGCCACGAGGTATGTCGGAAATGCGAGATGTCCTGTCGACAGCTCATTTTAAGTCACCATTGACTAAACTGCGGCGGACGACGCTGTTTCCTGCCCTGAGTTTAATCTCATATCCTAAGCTAACCACAGTGTTGAATCTAATTGGAAAAACAGCGGTCAACAAAGTGCGGGAGACCTAAAATCAGGATCGCTTTGTACACGGGGATTATACACTAACCATTACGCTATGCAACAACACGGCGTTAAATGTTCAAATGTGTGCGAAATCGTATGGGACTTAACTGCTAAGGTCATCAGTCCGTAAGCTTACACGCTACTTAACCTAAATTATCCTAAGGACAAAAACACACACCCATGCCCGAGGGAGGACTCGAACCTCCGCCGTGAGTAGCCGCACAGTCCATGATTGCAGCGCCCTAGACCGCTCGGCTAATCACGCGCGGCACGGCGTGAAGTAGTTGTATTTATAGCTGTGGTGACGCAGTCGCAACAATGAACTGCAGCGTTCAAAAATTCGGCTTCGCCCAATGTCGTGCGAAGTTCGTCTAATGAAATCCGATCACTGATATCATGATGACTGTATATGTGACTTTGAATCGCGTCTTGTATGGACGTATCGAGTAGTCTGTGATTAGTAATGCGCATGAAACTTGTGTATTTCATCAGCACCGTTGTGTGTGTGTGTGTGTGTGTGTGTGTGTGTGTGTGTGTGTGCGTGTGTGTGTGTGTGTTGTTTTTGGTGTGTTTATAGTATGTGATGAAATACGAAGGAAAAAGTACCAGATGCATGACCAGATCAAGAAAGAAAGCCGGGCGAGGTACTGGAAGTGAACTGACCAATTTTTGTGGCAGTTTGGCAATGATGAATGGTTCGTGAGTGGCGTTGAGCGCTCTCATTGAAGGAAACCAGCTCCAAGTAATTTTGCAGTTGGTGGGGAGGCTTGCGTGCCTCAGATAGCCGTACCGTAGGTGAAACCACAACGAAGGAGTATCTGTTGAGAGGCCAGACAAACGCGTGGTTCCTGAAGAGGGGCAGCAGCCTTTTCAGTAGTTTCAGAGGCCACAGTCTTGATGATTGACTGATCTGGCCTTGTAGCACTAACCAAAACGGCCTTGCTGTGCTGGTGCTGCGAACGGTTGAAAGCACGGGGAAACTACAGCCGTAATATTTCCCGAGGGCATGCAGCTTTACTGTATGGTTAAATGATGATGTCGTCCTTTTCGGAAAAATATTCCGGAGGTAAAATAGTCCACCATTCGGATCTCCCGGCGGGGATTACTCAGGAGGACGTGGTTATCAGGAGAAAGAAAACTGGCGTTCTACGGGTCGGAGCATGCAATGTAAGATCCCTTAACCGAGCACGTAGGTTAGAAAATTTAGAAACGGAACTGCATAGGTTACAGTTAGATATAGTGGGAATTAGTGAAGTTCGGTGGCAGGAAGAACAAGACTTCTGGTCAGGTGAATGCAGGGTTATAAATACAAAGTCAAATAGAGGTAATGCAGGAGTAGGTTTAATAATGAATAAAAAAATATAGTAATGCGGGTGAGCTACTGCAAACAGCATAGTGAACGCATTATTGTGACCAAGATAAATACGAAGCCCACGCCTACCACAGTAGTACAAGTTTATATGGTGACTAGCTCCGCAGATAACAAAGAGTTTGATGAAATGTATGATGAGATAAAATAAATTTTTCGGATAGTGAAGGGAGACGAAAATTTCATAGTCATGGGTGACTGAAATTAGATAGTAGGAAGAGAAGGAAACGTAGTAGGTGAACATGGAATGGGGGGGTAAGGAATGAAAGAGGAAGCCGCCTGGTAGAATTTTGCACAGAGCTTAACTTTATCATAGTTAACACTTGGTTCAAGAATCATAAAAGAAATTTGAATACATCGAAGAAGCTTGGAGATACTTACAGGTTTCAGATAGATTATAAAATGGTAGGACAGGGATTTAGGAACAAAGTTTTAAACTGTAAGACATTTCCAGGGGCAGTTGTGGACTCTGACCACAATCTATTGGTTATGAACTGTAGATTAAAATTAAAGAAACTGCAAAAAGTTAGGAATTCAAAGAAATGATAGCTGGATAAACTAACTAAACCAGAGGTTGTACAAAGTTTCAGGGAGAGCATTAGGGAACGATTGACAAGAATAGGGAAAAAAATACAGTAGAAGGAGAATGGGTAGCCTTGAGAGATGAAATAGTGAAGGTAGCAGAGGTTCAAGTAGGTAAAAAGACGAGGGCTCATATAAATCCTTGGGTAACAGAAGAGATACTGAATTTAATTGATGAAAGGAGAAAATACAAAAATGCAGTAAATGAAGGTGGCAAAAAGGAACACAAATGTCTCAAAAATGAGATCGACAGGGAGTGCAAAATGCCTAAGCAGGAGTGTCTAGACGACAACTGCAAGGATGTAGAGGCGTGTATCACTAGGGGTAAGATAGATACTGCCTACAGGAAAATTCATCAGACCATTGGAAAAAGGAGAACTGTTGTGACTTGGCAAGACAGACAAGCCACTATGATTGGTAGCCTATAGGCACGCGTTAAACTCACGCAGGCTGGCGTGAGGTCTGGAACAGTTAAGGGAATTTATAGTATCAAGAAAAGTACGTAGCTTCTGGAATACTTAACTTTAATTCATAATTGGTGAACATCGGTCTGACGGTACATGCGTCACAAGATAAATGGCAAATGATAATGGCGCCTTGCTAGGTCGTAGCAAATGACGTAGCTGAAGGCTATACTAACTATCGTCTCGCCAAATGAGAGCGTAATTTGTCAGTGAACCCTCTCTAGCAAAGTCGGCTGTACAACTGGGACGAGTGCTAGGAAGTCTCTCTAGACCTGCCGTGTGGCGGCGCTCGGTCTGCAATCACTGATAGTGGCGACACGCGGATCCGACGTATACTAGCGGACCGTGGCCGATTTAAAGGCTACCACCTAGCAATTGTGGTGTCTGGCGGTGACACCGAAAGAACCACTTGCATGAATATCAAGATCTCAGATGGAAACCCAGTTCTAAGCAAAGAAGAGAAAGCAGAAATGTGGAAGTAGTATACAGAGGATCTATACAAGGGCGATGTTCTTGAGGACAATACTATGGAAATGGAAGAGGATGTAGATGAAGATGAAATAGGAGGTATGATACTGCGTGAAGAGATTGACAGAGCACTGAAAGACCTAAGTCGAAACAAGGCCCCGGGAATGGAAATCATTCCATTAGAACTACTGATAGCCTTGGGAGAACCAGCCCTGACAAACCTCTACCATCTCGTGAGCAAGATGTATGAAATACCCTCAGACTGCAAGAAGAATATAATAATTCAAATCCAAAAGAAAACGGGTGTTGACAGATGTGAAAATTACCGAACTATCAGTTTAATAAGCCACAGCTGCGAAATACTAACACGAATTCTTTACAGACGAATAGCAAAACTGGTAGAATCCGACCTTGGGGAGGATCAGTTTGGATTCCGTAGAAATGCTGGAACACGTGAGGCAATACTGACCCTACGACTTACCTTAGAAAATAGATTAAGGGAAGGCAAACCTACGTTTCCAGCATTTGTAGCCTTAAGGAAAGCATTTGACAATGTTGACTGGAATACTCTCTTTAAAATTCTGGAGGTGGCAGAGGTAAAAGACAGGGAGCGAAAGGCTATTCACAATTTATGCAGCAACCAGATGGCAGTTACAATAATCGAGGGGTATGAAAGGGAAACAGTGGTTTGGAACGGAGTAAGACAGGATTGTAGCCTATCCCCTACGTTATTCAATCTGTATATTGAGCAAGCAGTAAAGGGAACAAAGGAAAAATTCGGAGTAGTACCTGGACGAGCAGCTGAACGGAATGGACAGTGTCTTGAATTTATAGAAGGTATAAGATGAACATCAACAAAAACAAAACGAGGATAATGGAATGTAGTCGAGTTAACTAGAGTGATGCTGAGGGAATTAGATTAGGGCATGAGACACTTAAAGTCGTAAAGGAGTTTTGCTATTTAGGGAGCAAAATAACTGATGATGATCGAAGTAGAGAGGATATAAAATGTAGACTGGCAATGGCAAGGAAAGCGTTTCTGAAGAAGAGAAATTTGTTAACATCGACTAGAGATTTAGGTGTCAGGAAGTCGTATCTGAGAGTATTTGTATGGAGTTTACACTCCATGTATGGAAGTGAAACATTGACCATAAATAGTTCGGACAAGAAGAGAATAGAAGCCTTCGAAATGTGGTGCTACAGAAGAATGCTGAAGATTAGATGGTTAGAACACGTAACTAATGAGGAGGTATTGAACAGATTTGGTAAGAAGAGGAGTTTGTGGCACAACTTGACTAGAATAAGAGATCGGTTGGTAGGACTTGTTCTGAGGCATCAAGGGATCACCAATTTATCATTGGAGGCCAGCGTGGAGGGTAAAAATCGTAGAGGGAGACTAAGAGATCAATACACTAAACAGATTCAGAAGCGTGTAGGCTGCAGTATGTACGGGGAGATGAAGCAGCTTGTACAGGATAGAGTAGCATGGAGAGCTGTATCAAACCAGTCTCGGGACTGAAGACCACAATAACAACAACTGCAGAGCCCGGATATTGATTAAACCCAGATTTAGTGAAACTATGCCTTGTTGAAACAAAGTAATGACCGAATTAATCTATTTTGTGCTGCATTCTGACTTCAGTAATAAAAAGAGGATCAAATGACTAGCTTATACCTACGTAAATCACGCAAATTAAAGAATGGTAGTCATTGAACATTAATGAATGAATGGGGTTATGACTCTTTTCTGAAACTGCAATATGAAAAACGAATGACTGATGATAATAGCCGGCCGCGGTGGTCTAGTGGTTCTAGGCGCGCAGTCCGGAACCGCGGGACTGCTACGGTCGCAGGTTCGAATCCTGCCTCGGGCATGGATGTGTGTGATGTCCTTAGGTTAGTTAGGTTTAAGTAGTTCTAAGTTCTAGGGGACTGATGACCACAGCAGTTAAGTCCCATAGTGCTCAGAGCCATCTTTTTGATGATAATACATCTCAATGCATTTTAGTATTTGCCGTTCGCAATATTCGAGTAGGTATGATTTATAAAGTACATTCCAAGTATCCTTACTGATTACAGATGCCCTTTACAAAGTATTGGCAAGGACAAATTTACGCTTTAGCGAAATAAAATTACCGAAGAATTGGTAATGGCCGTTTAACAGCAAGTCACTTTCATTGGTAAATGTAAGCACAGTGCACATCTAGTCCCATTAGCATGAGCAGAGCCGAGAATACAGTATTTTAAAAGGTTATTTTTAATGTGCATCACTGATTAATGAATTCATATGTTGTAGTTAAAATCCCCCTGTTCTTAAGAAATCTTTGCAGTATTATTACTGGTACTTTTATCTACTATTCTCACGACCTCTTCTGTATTTTCAGTACTCTGTTCGTATTTTTTTAATTATTCGCAAGAAAAGGATTCCATTTCCTAGAACTCAGTATACACGTGAAAAGTATGTGACTAAAATAATGGTTGTTACACACTGATGACGGGACTCAAACAGCATAAATACTCATGGAATTCTGTTTATGAGTTAGTGAACAAATCAGTTCAACTCACAATCAGTATTCAAATGGCTTTGAGCACTATGGGACGTAACAGCTGTGGTCATCAATCCCCTAGAACTTACAACTACTTAAACCTAAGTAACCTAAGGACATCACACACATCCATGCCCGAGGCAGGATTCGAACCTCCGACCGTAGCAGTCGCGCGGTTTCGGACTGAGCGCCTAGAACCGCTAGACCACCGCGGCCGGCTATGACTTTACTTCATACAGGGTGTGGTAGATAAGTAATGAGACTCAGTCTAGAAAAACAAATTTATTGATTCAATTTGTACAAAACGTTAATATTCTTCAAAGTACTCGCCTTGGGCGTCGACACAACGTTGCCAGCGCGTTTTCCAAGCTTCATAGGCCCCACTGTAGTCTGTTTCAGTTATCCCAGTTAGTGCCTTCGTGACAGCACGTTGGATGTTCGGAATATCGTCGAAACGATGACCCTTCAGGCATCTTTTGACCTTCGGAAATAGGAAGAAATCAGGAGGACTCAAGTCAGGGCTGTATGGTGGCTGTGGCAAAACTTCAACTCCAATTCGGGTCAAGTAGGAGGTCACGAGGAAAGCTGTGTGCGCCGGAGCGTTGTCGTGGTGGAGACGCCAGCGTTGACCAAGGTCCTGTCGCTTCCGTTTGACGGCTCTGTTCAATCGCTGAAGGACTTCTTTGTAGAATTCAGCATTGACAGTCTTCCCCTGAGGGACAAATTCTTTGTGAATTAACCCCGATTGTCGAAAAACACAATCAGCATTGTCTTGATGCGGGACTTTGACATTCTTGCTTTCTTCGGCCGCGGGGATGCCGGTGTGTGCCACTCCGAGCTCTGGGCTTTCGTCTCCGGGTCGTAGTGGAATGTCCACGATTCGTCGCCTGTTACTACGTTGTCTAAAAAGTGTGGATTATTTTCCAAATCATTCAATATCTCACGGCAAACGTCCACTCGTTGTTGCTTTTGTTCGGCGGTGAGAACTCGGGGAACCAATTTTGCGCAAACTTGCGCATCAAATCTTGCGTAACAATTTGGTGAACTGTAAATTTATTCACGGAGACCTCATCAGCGATCATTTTGAGACTTAAACGACGGTTGGAGTCCAGGAGTTCTTTCACTTTGGCCACCATTCCATCCACACGACTCGTTGAAGGGCGTCCAGATCGTTCCATGTCTTCAACGGATTCCCTCCCGTTTTTAAATTCATTAAACCACCGGAACACTTGAGCTCTTGATAGGGAATCTTCTTTGTAGGCCTCCGTAATCATAGCAAAAGTTTCCGAAGCAGTTTTGCCCAAGCGAAAGCAAAATTTGATTGCATACCGCTGTTCTATCGAGCGATCCATCTTCAGCGTTTTCACAAGTGTCACGAGCACACAAACAACGTAATACGCGAAGCTCGACCCTCACTGCGCCAGAGCTCCGACGCAACTGCGAACCGGTTCTATTGTTAGCTCAGATCCCCCACCACGTGACGTACAGGTGGAGACCGCCCTGCGAGCGACTGGGGCGCCGCGCGGCGGCCAGTCTCATTACTTATCTACCACACCCTGCATTGCTTAATTGTATACTTGTCTGAAGATTTCATTTCCTTTCTCGGCAAGGGGTTCTGTTGTTTTTTTCAGACCATATCTATGTGCAAATTGTGAAGGATCTCAACACGTTTGTTAAGCAGAGGTTAGTTTGTTCTGCTAATCAGCAATTAATCTTGAACAGAGGTATCGTTACACTCGTAATGTCCTTCTTACTACTGTAGCTATTCGGGTGTGAGGCCGCGTTGTGCTTAGGAAGTGGAGCAAGAATCAGGATGAGTGGTCAAGTGAACGGACAGATGCATCTGTGATTCAGCGTTATATGTAATAACATTTATTGTTCGAGCAGAGTTCACGGAGGTGTAACTGTGTTCAGAGCTGCAGCAGATGCTCACGCGTCAGCAAGGGGGAGCCACAGACGCGCCAGTCTGGTTTGTGCATAGATGCAAGTTTGCACACCACTCGCGAGGACCCAGTAGTGGAGGAGGGCTGATCCTTCACTGGCGCTCTCATCCGCAATGCCCCAGTAGGCAGAAACTCAACAGACTGCCATTCTCTCTGGTCCTTAGATATGCGGACAGAATGGCAACGCGACAAAAGTGTCCTTAAGATCCAAACGCCCTATGTTTATTAAGTCGAGCCTGCATCAGTGACGTAATGGGTCTGGTTTTATGAGCGCTTTTCTCCCCATTTATCGGACCCGACAGCTCTCCTTGCCTAGCTGAGGTAATTTCGATAACGACTACGGATCCCTAAGACAGGGTTTTCTCTCTATGTTTGACTTCGTACCGGTATTCAGTCGATGAACTTACAAGTGGTAACTGTGACCTATATCCCTCGATTTTACGTAAATTAAAGATGTGCTTTCAAGTGGCAACAAGTTGCGTAAAATTGCTTTAAGATTCTGTTTAGACAGTTATTACAAAACTGATATTTTTGTGATCAGTTGGTCTTATAATTGTCTGTCGCATATCTCAACATCGTTTGAATCCACCAAGTATGGTCTAATCTTTTAAACTTAATTATGAAAGCTACTGTTCCTCGTAATCAGCCACTGCATGCGAAATCAGACGCTTTATCCTCCGTCTACGTAACCGTGCTGCGTAATCTTGACTGTAGTACATATCGACATTTTTAGCCTTCGCAAAAGCTATTAGTGTACACAAAAGATTCGCCCTCACAGAATGGAGTGTTTCAAGAAAGCTACCGTCCTTGCGTATCGAAATCCTGACACTGCACTGGAAATTTTCTCTCACATTTCGTTCTGCTCTGTCAGTGTTGCGTTTCAACAGAATGTATGAGGGCACTGGCTACCTTCGGGTTTCCTCTACGACTAGAGCACTGAGAAGTAGCACTCTTGGCCACCATTTTACACA
Source organism: Schistocerca cancellata (assembly GCF_023864275.1). Classification (NCBI taxonomy): domain Eukaryota; kingdom Metazoa; phylum Arthropoda; class Insecta; order Orthoptera; family Acrididae; genus Schistocerca; species Schistocerca cancellata. Next base: position 900,845,101 of record NC_064629.1, read on the forward strand.
GAACTGTTAGCAGCATATGAAGCAGTTTGATACTTCAGATTCGTAGTGGGAGAGCATGCCTTCACTTTACACACAGTTCATTGGCCACTGACTTTCACACTTTCGCAGCCAAAAAATAACTATCCTCTAGTGCAAATCAACCACCTACATTATTTCTGCAATTTACACTAGACATTCATCCTTTAAATAGTTCGGACAACGTCACCGTTGGAGTGGAAAGCATTTCTTCACCGGTGAATTTCATCGAACTGACAACAGCACAATATGATGACAAGAATTTGAAGACCTGCTGAAATGCAAGACGGGACTTCAAGGCGCCGCATGCCACTGTCAGGCGCTGTGAAGGTGATACACTGTGGCAAGTCAGCACGCCGACAGTAGCTTCTCTATGACAACAGGTATCAGTTCTCTACACAGGTACAGTCAGCCGGGAATGCGCACCACAAGGGCGCTAATAATGAAGAATTTTTTGTGGCGTGGTATACTAAGGACTGCCGTACATGGAATTAGACCTGCTTTGCCTGCCAAAAGTGCAAAGTAGCACGGCACGCACGACCTCCAGTCAAATGGTTTGACATCCCAGAGGCACGATTGTCACACATCCACCTAGACTTGGTAGGACCACTCCCAGTTGCTTGTAACTATCAACACTGTCTTATGGCGATCGATAAGTACTTCAAGTGGCCTAAAGAATACTAAATAGAAAAGCAAACACACTGGGGCATGGGTGGGGGGGGTGTTTCCTGCAGTGGTTGGATTACAAGTTTTGGTTGCCCCCAACAAGTGACTCCCGAGCAGGTTAGGTAGTGGCAGGCAGATATATTTTACGCAATGGTCCAATAGATGGGACACACCTAACAAAGACCTCACCATATCATGCAAACGACATTGTGGAGTGTCTACATCATTACTGAAGGGGGCTATAGGGTACCACACGACGGATTCTTGAACTGACGCCTTTCAGATAGAGCTATTGAGATTGTGGAGTCCTCTAGAAGAAGACCTGGTTTATGGCGAGCCTTTGTGTCTGCCAGGAGAGCTTCTCAAATCACAACCTGGCCCACAGTACCCTACTTAAGTATTCCCTGACGCAACTCTGGAAGCAAATGGAGGCCACGCTACAGAGTGGAGCAATGTGGTACGGAAGGCAGGCTACCTTCGTTTTCAGTTTGACAACAACGGAGCACAATTTTCTCTGATGTGGCCCACTGTACAGACCATTGGAACCGCCCCACCGAGGCCCAAACAGAGTTACGGAACGAAATGGTAGGAAACCCAATGTCCGCATTAGCAGTAGACACAGTAGAGTTCATTGGAAGGGGGAAGGTAGCCTATTCAAGTGGAGAAGATGCCACCGAAATGCGAGGCACCACTGGACGCTGAGCATCTGCCATGCTACAGCTGATAGGACTGCAACGCCATCCAGAGCAATGCCATCCGCCTGGAAACCGCATCTTTCTGTTGAAAATGTTGAGAACGACCATCGATGGCAAGACCACCCTCTCTCAAGCCGTCATTACCTGCGATAGAGCGAGCATCGATGCGTGTGCGTTTACGGGACGCATGTTACGTAGCAACCACAAACGAGACAATAATAGTACATGTACTATAGTATAATAGTACATGTACTATAGTATAATACTACATGTAATATAATGGTATATGTGATGTCAGTTGCTTCTCTTGCTGTTGCGCTGACTAATAAAACGTCATTATCTTAAAGTGAAGTGTACCGTTTATTAAGTACCTACATACTAAATTCTGAAATGTTATTACTATTCTAAACGTCTTAATTTTCATACAAGTTATTATTCGTAATAAATGAGAAATTATTTAGGACAAAACAGTGATTGTATGATCAAATGAAAGTCTGACCATTGTTATTAATGTACTATGATGTTCGAATTATGCTTATTTTACTTTGGTCTCTTGTGACTAATACTCCGTTTAGAAAATAACTTTACTGAACAAAATAAAAGACTTGCCTGGTCTTGGTTTGCTTCACCGGAAGTGTGATGATGGTTTTATCACCAGAATGGTGAAGAAAAATGATTTCACACAACTTCTGCAAGTCCCTGATGAATAAATACACTCCAAGCAATACGACACTTCTCTGAGTCATTGCTCAGCGGTAACCACGATTCACAGATTTTCACCCTTTATTAAGTCACGTGGAAGCAAAAGGCCACACCATTCTAATGAAAATTGTGTGCACTTTTTAACACCATGACAATTTTGTATCCGCGGCCATTGACGAAACGACTACACTTTTGAACACCTTACCACTGGCTGTCTTCACTTTCCTGTTACGCAAGGCCACCACGGAGCATGCCAAGCGAATCGTCTACAGCGATTACTCGATTTTAGCGGTATTAATTTTGCTTTTAAGTTGCTCAGTTCTATACCTTTGGGGTAGAACAGTCGCTTACAATTAAACATATAGGCATTACATCCTTTAGTCATTAGAAATTAATGTACATATAAAATATAACACATTTACGAGGTTAGAAAGATATATCTACCGCCAACCTCGGCATATCGTTTCAAGCTTCATCGATAGCTAGAAATCAATTTTGGAAAAAAAATATTATTAATGTGTTTGGGAGTAGTTGTTCCGTGAGATATCTCATTTGCCCTGTTAAGTAGCACAGCGGTGGCTGCATTTTCGCCTTCCCTGTCCCGAGGTCAGTCACATCGGCGGTAAGCTGTGTTGTAACGATTGCTGCCCCTGTCCAACTCAAACTTATTCTATTCTGAGCTCATGTGTTTGAAATTTAACAATATTTTCCACCTGACCGTATAAATTACTCTGCTATGCAAAATTCCTCCCCTGTCTCGGAAAATATGTCTCGAATTTTGCCTCAGCTTATCCTCTACATCATTTCTTAGATCCACTTACAAAATTGTACTTAGTGCAAAACTTTTTTGCTCGAGGGAGCTGGCTTGTAGGTATTGTTTCCTAATTCTGTACTGTCATTCTACAGTTTTGGTTAGCTAAGCCCATTTTTACAGATGCGTTCCATTACTCTCATTTACTTTCCTTACAGGGTATAATGATCAGTAATTACTTTATTCTTCGATACTCGCCTTATGCTACTTAACCAGGGGATAGTTATCTAATGTGTGGTTAAGTCTGGAGGATGGATAATCCGACGCTAGAAACAAAAGTGAAATATACAAATTTGCATCAGTGACATGGCAAATTTAATGGTCGTAACGCTTATGATTACCACATTTTGGTATCGATTTTCCTCGTGCTGTTGAATCTGTAGCAACATTGTCTTCATGAAAATTTTGCCCTGTAGAGATGTTATCAAGGTTTCTACGGTACGTATGATAAAAGAATTCATATCGTTGTTAAGGTAAGTTAGATGTGATGTTGGCAGTACGTCAAACGGTTTCTCCGTCAACATAATGGAGTACAATCGTACCCATGAGTGTAGCTGCGACGCGAAAGTTTGTTCCGGGTATCTCACAATTTGTTCCGTTCACAAAAATGCCACTATGATGTAAATTGAACTTAACCATGCCCTGAACGTTTCCTTACCCACAACATTTCATAATTACAGTTTCTGTTTTAGTGAGTAATTGTATTTAATGTGCGCCTGTAGTTTGAAAATGAGGTAATGGTGCCAATATTCCTTTCCGGTGTAGTGTTTGTTGTTTTCCCCAAAAACTGTTGCATCTCGCATGTATGTGCGTCAGTCTGCTCTTCTCTGACTGGACAGGTGGTGACATTATTCCTCAAATACTACTGTAGGTACGATATTGTGGTACCTGTGTAGTTCAGAAGAACGGTGCAGTATTCCTTCAGACATGCATGCATGTTCCAAGGAACAGCCTCTTTAGCGACTACAGCCGTTACGAAATACGTGAAATGTATTCGCAGTTGCGAATACGAACAACCATCAGCTGCATAAGATAATTATGGCAATGAAAATTTGTGTTAGACTGAGACTCGAGCCCGAATATTCTGCTTTGCGCTCTAATCGCCTTAACCGCTTTGGCACGACCCATGGGCAGTCACAGACTTTCATGTGTCGTCGTGCCTTTGTCAGTACCTGTTCTCGTGCACACAATAAATGTAACTGACGTGCATGAGAGGACATGCTTGGATGTCGTTGCCCAGTATCGGGGGCTAAATACGATATTGCAGTGCCTATGTTGTTAGGAAGAACTATGCAATTTTCCTTCAGACATGCATGCAGTTACGAATCTAGAGGCTCTTGTGCTTTAACAAATGACTCCTTAAGGGCACTAATGATGTCTCTCGAACAGACATACCCACTCCAAAGGCTTTCTACGAAAACAATTCAGTCCCTACAACTCATTGCGGTAGGACTGCCAAAGGGTGCTGCAAATGTAGCTTCGATGCCACCGAAGTCTTGTGATGACAGCCAATTCTGTCACTAGTCGTAGCTTTCCAGGGCTGGGGTGAGCGGGAGGTCGAGCGAAGAGAGAAGCTAAGTGTACGACGAGAGGTGTCAGTGATATGTCGTTGTCTGTAATAAAATTTTTGGTCGTGCAGAGTTCAGAAAGATATAACTGTCTTTGGAGCTGCAGGCGGCAACCGGGCAGTGGTGCCGCGAAAGATTGCTGACACCTCATCAGAGAGTCGTGACTTCGCCGCCGCAGGTCAGAACCAGCTGCATAATGTGCTGGCGACGGTAGCCGCGTGAAGAATGCACGGCCCGGCCAGATGTACTACGATGACCCAGTGCGACTATCACCTCAGCTCTCCTGAAGGATGCCGTTCGTGTGCTCAGGTGGGTACTGCCGACTGTGGTCCACCATGCTGGTTGTCGTGGAGACCAGGCTCTGGTCACCAACCAGGCATCGATCAAAAATACACCAGGTGCTCACGAGTCAGCCATGGGGCGGTGCGGACACGCCACTCCTGGTCAGTGCAAACATGGTAGCTTGCAGACCATTTGCGATGATGACGACCCAGTTGTGGAGGAGGGTTAGCTGCTAACATCCGTGATGTCGCAGTAGGAAGGAATAGCAGATAATGAGTTTTGGATGCACCAGGTTGGCTGTCTCGCAGTGTAGAAATCAACGAGCAAGTATGAGGCAGGGTATCACAGATCAGTATGTCGTGGTTTCACTGAAATTCAACAGACTATAGTTCTCTCTGATCCTATCGACACGGACAGAATGGCAGCACAATATAATGTGTTTCGGAATGCCAAAAGCCTGCTTATGTAAAGAGTCGAGTGAGAATCTATGACGTAGTGGCCTTGGTAGCATGAGCACAGGTTCCTTCTGTCCACGTTTGACTTTGTCCCGGCGCTCAGTCGGTGAAGTTACTAAGTGCTACCTTACCGTGCCCAATTAAGTGGCACAGTGTTGCTGGCGTTCCTGCCTGCCCTGTTCTGAGGCCTGTCCCATCGGCAGTATGGTCTGCTGTCATAGCAATCGGCACATCAGCCCACTGCTATCTTACTCTGTTCTGAGCTGGCCTGTTAGATCTTTAATAAAATTTTAAGCCTGGCGAATAAAATTATTCTGCTGTACTACGGTAAAAAAAGAATGTATCTAATTGTCACTGGCATCCTTTAATTGAAATAGCTGATTATGAACGCAAAGGAGTAACTTCAAATCTAGCTGCTTCTAAAAGTACAGGGCTATTACAAATGATTGAAGCGATTTCAGAAATTCACTGTAGCTCCATTCATTGACATATGGTCACGAAACACTACAGATGCTTCTAAAAGTACAGGGCTATTACAAATGATTGAAGCGATTTCAGAAATTCACTGTAGCTCCATTCATTGACCTATGGTCACGAAACACTACAGATACGTAGAAAAACTCATAAAGTTTTGTTCGGCTGAAGCCGCATTTAAGGTTTCTGCCGTCAGAGCGCTCGAGAGCGCAGTGAGACAAAATGGCGACAGGAGCCGAGAAAGCGTATGTCGTGCTTGAAATGCACTCACATCAGTCAGTCATAACAGTGCAACGACACTCCAGGACGTAGTTCAACAAAGATCCACCAACTGCTAACTCCATTCGGCGATGGTATGCGCAATTTAAAGCTTCTGGATGCCTCTGTAAGGGGAAATCAACGGGTCGGCCTGCAGTGAGCGAAGAAACGGTTGAACGTGTGCGGGCAAGTTTCACGCGTAGCCCGCGGAAAATTGGCTCATGCCACAACTGGAGACCGACAGCGCCGACTTCATCTTTCAACAGGATGGTGCTCCACCGCACTTCCATCATGATGTTCGGAATTTCTCAAACAGGAGATTGGAAAACCGATGGATCGGTCGTGGTGGAGATCACAATCAGCAATTCATGTCATGGCATCCACGCTCTCCCGACTTAACCCCATGCGATTTCTTTCTGTGGGGTTATGTGAAAGATTCAGTGTTTAAACCTCCTCTACCAGGAAACGTGCCAGAACTGCGAGCTCGCATCAACGATGCTTTCGAACTCATCGATGGGGACATGCTGCGCCGAGTGTGGGAGGAACTTGGTATCGGCTTGATGTCTGCCGAATCACTAAAGGGGCACATATCGAACAATTGTGAATGCCTAAAAAAACTTTTTGAGTTTTTGTATGTGTGTGCAAAGCATTTTGAAAATATCTCAAATAATAAAGTTATTGTAGAGCTGTGAAATTGCTTCAATCATTTGTAATAACCCTGCACCTTGGACAAACAAAGAAAATTTATATGCAAATTTTTTAAGACTTATTGATAAAAAAACTCATATATTATATTCTCATTAGGAAGGATCCGGCACAAAATTCATAAAATCAGTTAGGTTCACGTTAATGAAATGAATATATCGATAGGGATGAAAGCAATGGACGTGCTATGACATGAATTGCAAAACGTTCAGATGTCCTAAACCTATAATATAAAGAATACCTAATGGTAACTCAAACCTTTTTCTGGTCATCAGTGCTACGAAACTTTGGTTAGGTCTGAGTACTCAGATAGCCTAATGATTAAGGAGTTTTCTCGTCATAATGAGGATAGCAGTGTCAGGTTCATTGTCCAAGACAAATTTTCTGTTGTCACTATACAATTATGACATTTCGGTTGGGTCATCCTGATGTAGGACTACTGTTTGATTACTTTACTCGTTGCATCACTCCACACGAATTAAATGCTGTTAACTTCATAAACTCTACCTTTGCAGCACCCTTATATATTTATTTTCTTCCACACTTCAGTAAAATGGAATATCAAACAAGTTTATATGCCCTAGTATAATTATTGAAATTTATCTTGGTACGCGTTACTGTGTGGAGCTTGACTGAAAGTAGATTATGCAATTGAAAATATAATATCTCACAAGTTCTCTAGAGTGTGAAACTTCTAATTTTTCCCGTAATGAGGTAAATTTAATCGTCTTCAGTATGTGAGGTTCATAGTTTTTGAACGTAATTGATTCAACTGTAGCTTAACAACGCCTTTCAAAAATATTTGCAGAAACATTTTACATGTAGCTACGAATAGCTGCTCGTAGTTGTAATTCTTAAGCCGTTGGGATGTATGGCAAGAAACCGACTAGAGTGTATTCTTCGTATTCTGTGAGCATGTAATGTACATAATTTGCTAGTAGACACATCACCGTATAATTTATTGTTCAAAAATGGCTCTGAGCACTATGGGACTTAACATCTGAGGTGATTAGTCCCCCTAGAACTCGGAACTACTTAAATCCAACTAACCTAAGGACATCACACACAGCCATATCCGAGACAGGATTCGAACCTGCGACCGTAGCAGCAGCGTGTTTCCAGACTGAAGTTCCTAGAACCACTCGGTCACAGCGGCCGGCTTATTTTTTGTGATAAGATAGAATTTCTATTCTGCATTTGTGGGTATCTCGGACGTGTGACTTCCTGCCGAGTTCCTAGGTAAGAGAGATGGTTTTTCCCTCACCCATCGACAGTTTCTCGTATGTCCATAGCACGTGAACGTGTAAAGCAATGTATCGACTAGGCTACACTTAACATATTTGTCGTTAGGTTGCAACCATATTCTACATAATTTTTCATTTGCATATATTGTGTTGTTCACCATCTGATACAAAGTTTCTGCGACGTCTGGGTAATGGTCTTATAAAGTACCTTCGAGTTTTAAGACGGGTATTTTGCTCCAAACGTATTAGGTTCGTTAATTTTACTCCATTTCTGAAATAGGTTACTGGTTATTAAATGCGTGTTTCTTAAGGTGGTATCACTTACATAACTTTCCTCGGTGAAATACTGACGTGAATGCTTCAGTTGGAAACTTATGTTGCTTATGTCCACTGGCGGCTGCGTGCTTTTGAGGTGGACTAAGTGTGAACAGCCTTGCTATCATGTTCGTTGTGTTACTGTATAACATTCTCGCAATTCGTTTGAGAAAAAGGGCAGTGACTTTCCTCTGTAAGTCCATTAGCCCTAGAACACAGTCCAGTCTTCATTTTGTTATCGTCGAAAAGTGTAATTTGAAAATATTCCCCTTCTTCACGAACCTGCTAGCTCGTTGCATCATGATTCTGGCCTGTAATTTAGTACTGAGAATACATGATCCAGACAATAAGCTTTGATAGTATGCAGACACTAACAATTTTGATTCTTTATAGCGGCCGGCCCGTTTGGCCGAGCGGTTCTAGGCGCTACAGCCTGGAACCGCGTGACCGTTACGGTCGTAGGTTCGAATCCTGCCTCGGGCTGTGTGTGATGTCCTTAGGTAAGTTAGGTTTAAGTAGTTCTAAGTTCTAGGGGACTGATGACCTCAGCAGTTAAGTCCCATAGTACTCAGAGCCATTTGAACCAGTTTGATTCTTTATAGCAATGTCACGACTAGCCAGGTGTTTTCGGTTATGAGTCAAAAACGGTTTACATGACTCTAAGCACTATGGGACTTAACATCTGAGGTCATCAGTACCATAGACGTAGAACTACTTAAACCTAACTAACCTAAGGATATCACACACCTGCTTGCCCGAGGCAGGATTCGAACCCTCAACCGTAGCAGCCGCGAGGCGCCGGACTGAGGCGCCTAGAACCGCTCAACCACAGCGTATGAGTCCCTGCACGCTCTTCTGTACTGACTTATTATCTTCACTCTTATGTCTTCGAGTCCAATCCTTTTCATGATTTGCATAGTGTACATGTGACTGACCCGGTCAAAGTCCTCAGGAAAATCGACTTGTTATGCTGGTTGTTTCAGTGATCGATAATACATCCCTGATTTCTGAAGAAATGCTCATAACGTTTCTATCTGGGTTACATGACTGGTGGTTTTTGATTATCTTCTTGGCTGTCGGGATCATTCTACTATTTATTACCCCGGCGTTAGTCTTGTAATCAAAATTTAACAACATTACAGGCAGTGAAGATAGGTCCAATGATGTGCTGGAACTGGAAATAGAATTCTTTGGTGAGGCCGTCCGGTCCAGCGGAGCTGTTTTCTGGAGATCTGGCGATGAATACTAAAATGATCTCAACTGCCAAGTCCACCAAGAATTCAATGTTCTCCTCTTTAGTGATGTCCCTATTGAGTGTCTGAATTGTTTTAGACGTGACCATATTGTCGACAGGGTCTGCGGGATACATGTCCTCACACTAACAATAAAATTTTTGTGTGACATCTTTTTAGACAACAAGGTGATCACCATTCAGAGCATCTAATGCAAATGTTTGATAAGATAGAACTAGGATGCCGTATTTCCATTGCAAACAAATTTAATTTGTAGTCCGTGTAGTTGTTTACGTTTAATGCTAATCTTTTTGATTTTATCTTCTTTGTTTCTGCTGTGTATGCGTTTGTTCCTTGCGCTTTTTCTTACTGCTTCCTTAGCAAGATTTAAGTAGATTCCGTGGCCCTTTTTTGATCCTTTGCTTTCTGGCTATATTAGGAGATAAACATTATTAGGATTTTCTGTTACTTCCTTTGGTCCACCACTCGAGTTTTGCTCTGTGTCTATTAATAGAGTGTACGCAAGAAGTCCATGTCGAATGGATTTCGTTTTCGAAGCCTGCGTCTTGTAGGTGTGCCATGTTTCACATCCATTGCACAGGGGACCTTTTCGTTTGTTGTTTATCTACATTTATTCTTCTCGCGTACGAGAAGTGATCAGTAAAGAAGCTTGGAATGACTTCACCATCGATAACATGGCTGCTTATGTTAGAAGATATACAAATTCTATCTACGCTACTATTTGAGCTGGAGGTAAAAAACGTATATTTGACAAGAATAGGGAGAAATTATTCTCAAGTATCTTGCAGTTTAGTCATGTTTCAAGAATTTTAAGTGGGGCCTCTGATCTTTCCGGTGTAGAACGCAGATGAAATCCCCACCTATCACGATGTAAGGTGGGTCCTTTTCAGGCAGATACCCCTATATAATTCCATCCTTGAAAAAGGCGCTAGTTGCTGACTTGTGATTGCTTCTGGATGATGCCAACACATTTATGAATGTGACGTCGAAGATCCGGAAGCATACGGCACGACCGAATTCCAGTTTTCGACACCAGCTACGTTGATTCCCTCCCGAACTAACATGGCCATGCCCGTATTTAGATCGTATGTTATGTTTTCAATTGACTGGAAACCGGGGATGTATAGATTTGAAGTTGCGACTTCCTGTTATAGCAATAGACGAACTGCAGTAGCGTAGCCAATTTCAGATCAAACTGAAACTTGAGGTTACCAGTTTGTAAGTTGGGCCATGCTACTATTAGTCTTAATTTAGACATTACGAGCAGTCTTAGGAAGTACTCACACAAATTATTGTAGTAAAACAAAAAATACGTAGATGTTTTCTGACATTTCTATATGCCACCATTAACAGTTAGTGTTGTGGGAGTGCACATTACCGAGTTCTTTTGTTCGATTGTCTTCAAGTTCTTCACGCACAATTTCGAAACTGATGTTCTTCGGTTTCAAGTCCGGTTTTTCTTATTTGATTTCGCTGGATTGAGAGGAACGGAAATGTTCGGCTGGTGTTTAATCTTGCGACGTGGAGCATTTTGAAATCCGAAGGTTGTTTTGACATCTTCGATACTCTGTGTTGATTTTACTGCTCGATCGACGTTCGCGGCTTGCTATTTGGCACACACTTTCTCTTGCTTTTTTCCCACTGTGGGCCTGTTGTAGGGATTTGTTTTGGGAGTGGTGTTTATGAGTGGCTTTGTTATACTGGTTTCGCTGAATGGGCTGTTATACTTCGACTGCGGCATTCAGCGTTGATGTTGTTTTCTGCTTTTCATCTGTCGTGTCTGTTTCCACTAGCGATTCGTTGTGATCCATTTGTAAACCACATGTCACCTGCATGCCGTCATATCTACTAATTCTTTTTTGTTTCAGAGTCTTGGTTTTCCGACTGCGTCAGAGTATGAGGCTTCATCACTATGTTCTAGAGATCATTAGTTCCCTTTTCATGAAGAACAGATGCAAGACTCGGTCGTATTACTAGAGGTGGAATGTCAGTAGGAATGGACGAGATGTCGGATGGAGTTTCTTTAGTCGCATCGAATTCCGGTCCCACAGTTTACTGTGCTGCCAGAACCTCACTGAGGGTCATTTTGCACTGCTGCATGAAATTTGTTTTTTTAAAACGGACATACGACCGAGGCACGTGCCCGAAAACGTCCTGACTCATTATGGCCATGGTAAGTTTGAATTTGGCTGGTATAAATAACATGAGTCTCGTGGCTTTCAACAGCAAAATGAGACGTGATGATCGTCTTGTCTTCCATTCCAACAGACGTTACGCCTTCACAGCAGTGTAGTATATGTTACAGTGACCATCTTCCATTTACCATTTCTTTATAGCTTCCTTAGTTTTCCCATTGTCAGTACCAGTACTTAAGTACAACACTAGAACAGTCCGAAATGCTGTTTCAGCCGTTTTCATGGAAACCATACATTTAGAGCACTCCATATCGATAAGCTCTTCAATTTTTTGCGAATTTTATTAACCATTAACTGGTTCAAAAGCTTCACAAAAACACAGTAGTTTTCAGAGCCGAGCTGAATTATGTGGCTGGAACCAGAATTAATGCTCATCTCCTCCATCAGCCAGCCGCGAATCTCGAGGGCAGTCGGCTGAACTCGGCGAGTTTCCTTTTCAGACGAAGAGCGGGGGTATCCTTCCGGATTGAGGCATCTATGTTGTGTAGCGATTGTGGAATTCCTGTCCAAACCGAAATTCCGTCGAAGAAGAAATACTCGACTAATTAATAGATGAACACACAATAAACGACGTAGAAGCGCACACTGGTGTCACACGGACAAAACAACAGCAGAGAAAGCGAAACAGTAAACGCTGGCGTAAGCAATGACTTCATGGTGCGACAGCTAAACGTCCGAACGAGTCTACAGCTCGAGCCAGAAATACCACCTTGTTTACTCGTGCTCGCTCTCTGGATAGATCGAAACGTCCACTGCCACACCGTTTCCATCGTATTTGCTCACAACTTTACCTCGGTTCCCACAACAGAGTTAACGAGCAAACTTATTCAGCGTTAGAATTAATTTCATCGTCTTCTCCCCTACGCTTGTCCGCAGCTCGTGGTCTAGTGGATTGCGTTGCTGCCTCTAGATCACGGGGTGTCGGGTTTGATTCCCAGCCGGGCTGGGGATTTTCCCTGCCCGGTGACTGGATGTTTGTGTTGCCTTCATCATCACATCATCACCATCATCATTCCTGACAGTGGCTAGATTGGACTGTGAAAAAAAAATTGGACTGTGTCAAAATTGGGACTTTGTACGGGCGTTGATGACCGCGCAGTTGCGCGCCCCACAAACTAAACATCATCATCATCCCCTAGGCTTGTAATAATGATTTTCACAACAAACGATGGTGACTCTTTGCAGCTACATTAATATTACGAAATTTATTCGCAACTACTAATTATTTTGTTAGAAGTTATACTAGGTATGGAAATACTACCTTTTGGCGACACTTAAAAATTTGTGTCGGACGGTGCTTGAATCCATATTCTCCGGTTATCGCGAGTAGACGCTTTAAGCATTTTTTTTAATTCATTTTGTTCGATACTGTTCGTTGCGTTTGGTCTGGGCGGACGTCACAAGACATCCGTTCAAGATCATCGTTGATTCTATGGCTCAGTTTTTTTATTACAGAGAGCACGCAGCCCTCTGACCGAACACGCTGAGCTACCGCGCCGGCATCTTCGCTATTCGTAAACGTACCACAGCGTCTCTGCCCTTATTGCCTGCAACATGAATGAATTCCCCCAACATGGTTAATGGGACACACAGGTTCAACTTTATTACTATTATTGTCGTTTTGTCAGTCTAGACTCGTAAAAATATGTATTAAAAGGCTACATGGGAAAATCGGCAATAATTATACCAAAGTTAAACATGTTTTTCTCATTAACCTTATCGTTGAAATTGAAGTATGTTGCGAGCAGCAGGGTTGTAGATAGTGTGGCGTATGGAGATTTGGATCGATTGGGGGAGCGTGCACATACAGCCAACATAAGCGCAGTTAAGACGAATACTAGCGCTAAGCGGTAAATCTGGTCTCGAATTCCCGTCTGGCACGAAGTTCCATGTGTCATCGGGAATATTTACACACCTGCTAACTCATGTACAACACATTTGCAGTTGCGAATAAATTTTGTAATACTACTTCTTTATTATTTAAACAAATACCACACAGGTGACACCACTGTCCCAAGCCCACTATCACGGTAAGTACACTGGACTCACCCACATCGTTCCCGTCACCGGACGGCCAGGCTGCGAGCACCAAGTCACGCTGATGGAGTGTTGCACTGCTGCGATCGTCAGCTGCCCAGTTGCTGTAGGTCAGCCGGATTGTCCTGCCATTCTTTGAGAGTCGTCGTAGAACTGCATAGAGAATTCGCGTGACTCTCGCTGCCAGTTGAGCTGCCTGACGTTAAGTGTAGGAGAGTGGTTCATATTTCAGCAACTAGTACACTAATTGTGGTGGCACTGCAGTCATGGCTCATTTGAGGAAAGCTAAACTGGAGAGAAAATTAAAGCATACTCGTTCTCTAGAAGGAACATACGCTATGCCACAAACGCCGAAAAAAGGAAACAACAAAGTTTAATTTAAAATTCACCTAGAAGAATTTGTATGTGGTAGTTAGTAAACCAGCACAAAACTCATTGTTCATAGCAAAAACCCAGTTTTGTCACACATATATCAACCGTATACAACACTGGCCATTAAACCAAGAAGATGACGTGCTATAGACGCGTAATTTAACGGACACCAAGAAGACGCTGTGATATGAAATGATTAGCTTTCCAGAGCATTCTCACAAGGTTGGCACGGGTGGCGACACCTACAATGTGCTGACATGAGGCGAGTTTCTAACCGGTTTCTCATACACAAACAGCAGTTGATCGGCGTTACCTGGTCAAACGTTGTTCTGATGCCTCGTGTAAGGAGAAGAAATACGTACCAACACGTTTCCGACTTTGATAAAGGTCGGATTGTAGCCTATCGCTATTGTGGTTTATCGTATCGTAACATTGTTGCTCGCGTTAGTCGAGATCCAACGACTGTTAGCAGAATATAGAATCGGTGGGTTCAGGAGGGTAATACGGAAGGCCGTCCTGGATCTCAACGACCTCGTATCACTATCAGTGGAGATGACAGGCATCTTATCCGCATGGCTGTAACGGATCGTACAGCCACGTCTCGAGCCCTGAGTAAACAGATGGGGACGCATGCAAGACTACAACCATCTGTACGAACAGTTCGACGACGTTTGCAGCAGCATGGACTATCAGCTCGGAGACCATGGCTGCGGTTACCCTTGACGCTGCATCATTGACAGGAGCGCCTGCGGTGGTGTACTCTACGACGAACCTGGGTGCACGAATGGCAAAACGTCATTTTTTCGGATGAATCCAGGTTCTGTTCACAGCATCATAATGGTCGCATCCGTGTTTGGCGACATCCCGGTGAACGCACATTGGACGCGTGTATTCGGCATCGCCATACTGGCGTATCACCCGGCAGGATGGTATGGGGTGCCATTGGTTACACGTCTCGGTCACCTCTTGTTCGCATTGACGGCACTTTGAACAGTGGACGTTACATTTCAGATGTGTTACGACCCATGGCTCTACCCTCCATTCGATCCCTTCGAAACCCTACATTTCAGCAGAATAATGCCCGACCGTATGTTGCAGGTCCTGTACGTGCCTTTCTGGATACAGAAAATGTTCGACTGCTGCCCTGGCCAGCACATTCTCCAGATCTCTCACCAACAGAAAAGACTGGTCAATAGTGGCCGAGCAACTGGCTCGTCACAATACGCCAGTGACTACTCTTGATGAACTGTCGTATCTTGTTGAAGCTGCATGGACAGCTGTACCTGTAAATGCCATCCTAGCCTTGTTTGACTCAAGGGCCAGGCGTATCAAGGCCGTTATTACGACCAGAGGTGATTGTTCTGGGTAATGATTTCTCAGGATCTATGCACCTAATTTGCTTGAAAATGTAATCACATATCTATTCTAGGATAATATCTTTGTCCAATGAATACCCGTTTATCATCTGCATTTCTTCTTGGTGTAGGAATTTGAATGGCCAGTAGTGTACACACACAATTGACGTATCAGAACAACTGAGAGTGAATTACCCTAGTAGGAGATGCTAACTCGATAAGCTACCATCACAAACGGTATAAATACAGATGTCTGAAACAATGAAAGTTTTATGAGAGCAATCCTCTGTAACATAGTTGTATCCAGGATTGCAAAGAGAAAAACAGTCGTCAGTGCTAGGTGCAAGACACAGGCGCCTCCTTCAGGATTATAAGCTTATTTCTATTGGCCTTACGGGTCGTATTTTTATTTTATTTTATTTTTCACACCTAGTGCCGTACTACCAAATTGAGGAGCAAATATCCGTGGTGATGGAACGAGTCAGTATATGAAATTAACATAAATAAAACAAAACGAGGACAGAGTGCGACACAAATGCAGATAGGGATTCCTCCTAGGAATAATTGCGTGAACGCTGCTAAATCTTGGAAATAGGCTCATATTGTTGGCACCAAACGATATAAAAGAAAATAAATATTCAGAAGCCACTAGCCTCCCAAAAAGGGTTTACAAGAGGATCACCATCTGACACCACATATAGATAGATGCCGCTCATTTCTGATCCAAAAAAACCCTTTGTGAGTGGGAAAAGCTACCGCACAGTATAATTACGTATGCCAGGAGGGTGTAAAAATAGGCAAATTACACAAAGTTTCGTGTTGGACCGTCACTTATTGCAGATAAAGTTGTAGTGGTAATTACAGCAGCATTGAGTTTTCGAACAAGATGGTGATCATGGACTTTCCATGAAATTTTTCTCTTTATCTGACACCAAGAAATTTTAACTGTCCACGCTCACAAATGATATGTCCATTCTGTGTAAGCAAAATTTCAGTTTGTGCAAAAGTGTGTTGAAAACTTTAAAAATTAAGATGTGCTGTGATTTAGCATCAATTTATTTTCTACAAGTCATGAACCTATGTTTTGAACTGCAGTATTTGATACAGTGCCTATTGAGACGTACTTCTGTCCGTCTCGTTTAAACACGCGCCCTAATTACGCCTTGGCTTCCCGCCGGCGCTTTTCCGCGTGGCGGCGCCCTCTGTTCTCCTCGTCGCATGCCCCGCCCTCTAGGTCGGGGAGTGGAGTGACTGAGTCGTGAAGCGTGGCAGTGCGCCATCGACACCGGAAGTGCTTGTTTGTCTTACTTGCGGTGGTTTGTGTGGTGTCGGCCGTCTCATTCCACCGTGAGGTTCCACGGCATAGCGTGTCAAACTTGGAGAAGCCGTTAGCTCCGATTATCCTTGTTCTTGTCGGAAGAGAATTGAAATAAGGAGCTGTGATGTTGCTGTTCCGGAGAATAGTGGGAGTCGCCGAGGATGGTTGCTCCGGGAGTATTTTGAGCACTGAGGGCGGCAGGTTTTCCTTCGGGACCGAAGCTGAGTATATTTCGCTATTGCCGTTGTGCTTTTGACTTGCTATTGCCTTGTATTAGGGTAGTGTTTGCGACTTCCTTTATGTTGCTGCAGCCGACATTGTGTGTTTTCCGTCCACCGGTTTAGCTCGCCGGGTGTGAACCTATGAAGGTAAAGGTTGAATGTTAGTTATTCACTGAGTTTGCGGAGTTTGCCTTCGAGTGTATAGGTTGTTCTTGTACTGCTGGGCTGGTTCCTCGGTTAGGCGTCGACGTGAGCGGGAATTGCTTGGTTAAAATTTGCAGTAGGCACTCCGGGCATGGTCGATGCTGTGCAACGAGGATAGTAGAACATGTTGAATCGAAGGCTGTGAATGTGAACTGTTGCTCTGTCATGTCACACTAGGAGACTGTCTAATTAGGTACTGATGTATTGTTGGCTATCTATTGATTCTTGTGACCAGTTGGGTAGTAAGTTCCAAGCCTACGTGTTCTACGTATGTGAGAGAAAGAAAAGAAATTTGTGAAGTACGTGGATGTGCACACCTTAAAAGTTGTTGGTGCATGTGTTTATCTTAAAGATTGTTTTAATACCGTATGTTATTATCAGCCCCCTTTTAGACTGAAAATTTTACAGGGTTACAAAATTTTATTTGTATGTTTGCCTATATGAACAGTGCAACTTCCTGGTAGATTAAAATTGCGTGCACCGACCGAGACTCGAACTTGGGACCTTTGCCTTTCGTGGGCAAGGTCCCGAGTTCGAGTCTCGGTCGGTGCACGCAGTTTCAAACTGCCAGGAAGTTTCATATCAGCGCACACTCCGCTGCAGAGTGAAAATCTCATTCTGGATATATGAACAGTGTCGATTGAGCTGGTGGCTTTTACGCCAGTTTGTGAAATGTGGCAGCTTTACGCTGCAGTTTAATGATTTGTAATTGAAGGGCATCATTTAATTCCTCTTTAGGGCTCGCCTTGTATTTTTCCTGTTTCGTACTACCTGAAGATTGTAAATCATGATATTGGGGCACGATGACTGATTGGTAGCCTTGCAGCTGCTTGTATTTCATACTCAGCAACTGTGGTTAAACTTTTGTAAATTTGCTGGCCATGTTGGTGTGCGATTGTTTGCATTTTAAATTTAGATTTTATGTTAGTTTACCTTTTAGAATTATATGCATGTATTGTTGTCCCTAGGTTTTAAGCTGGATAGTATCAATCGATCTATTTAAGGTTGCTAAGTTTTAGGGAATTGCTTCGCTGTATGATAGTTCTTAATGCTTAATGTGGATTCTAAATGTACTTTGGTTTAAGACTCGATTACTGATAAATTTGTTGATTTGGCTTCTATTTTTGAGAACTTGCCTAATCTTAACCATCGGCCAGCCCTTCAGGCTGAGCTGTTCATTAAGTACCTTGATGAATTGGCACTTCAGGCCCCCCTTTTGGAAGCTCTACAGCCCTTAAGGCTTTGAAATCCAGTTTTAATATTTAACCTCCCTTGTTAGTGTACTGGGGCCCTTAAGGCCGGCTTACTGATAAATTCATGGCCATTACTTGCTTATTGCAGAATTTGTTGATTAATTTCATTTATTACTTGTCCCTTAAGGTCAGGTTGTTAATGAGCACTTGTTATTTTCCAGTTGATATTTTTAAGATTTTCTTCTCTTGTTAATTTGGCATTTCAGGCCCCTTGCTTGGAAGTTTCACGGCCCTTCAGGCCTGTTTATTGTTTCACACTGCCTTGGCTAAACTGTTGGAAAATCTGCTCTTTAACTAAAGTCTAGTTAATTATTTTGGTGGCCCTTCAGGCTCAAACATTCTGTTCATACGTTTATATCTGAATATTTTCTTTGTCTGTGGTATTGGTCTTTTATATCTTAAATTTTGAAGTGAAGTGAATTTTGATTTGCAAATTTACTTGCCCTTCAGGCTGAACACGTTACACGTATTCTTGCTATATGGGCCCTTCAGGCTTTCTTTGCGATTGCAGCCCTTAAAGCATGCGCAGTACTATGTTGAGTGGTACAATGTTAAATTGTTGATGAACTAGTTTCTTAAGGTTTGATTCTCCCTATATTCATTATCTTGGCAGATTGTATATTGTATTTTAACTAGTTTTAATAAATGCATTAGAAGTAAGGGGTTGTGTTACTTCTACCAGCACTTGGCCCTGCTTCCTCGCCCGATCCTAGTGGCTCCTTATTTCCTTTACTGTTGCAATTTTTGCCCGTTAGCCACTATTCTCGGTTTCACCTATATTTCACTCAACATCCCTCACTACCAACCTACTGCAGTGCCATCAGCAAACATAAATATTTTAAATTCAAGTGTCACATTAGCTGGCATTTCGGTAACAGTATCATATAAGTAATACAACACTTTTTTTCTGAAAGCACGTTGGTTTCATCAAAGGTTCCAGTGCACGATATTATTCCCGTCTCTTTTGGCTACTAAAACCAGTTTCTTCAACACGATCTCCGTTTAAAGCTACTTCCACCGCCATCTTACTGCAATGGCCTATATGCCCGCATTGTATGTCACTACTGGTCGACGTCGGAGGTAACGTCTTGCGGCATCAATAACCTCTCCATTGTGCTCGTACTGCATCCCACGGAGTGCATTCCTCAGGAGCCAAGCAGGTGAATGTCTGAGGGTGCGAGATACGGGCTGTGGTGTGAACTAGGATGAAAGCTCCAATGAAGTATGGTGAACTTATCTTGGATGCACAGACTTGTGTGAGGCCTTGCGTTGTAATGGAGAAAGAGAATTTCCTTCTCATTTTCGTGGCGACGAACACGCTGAAGACGATTCTTCAATTTCCTGAAGGTTGCACAATACACTACTGCGTTGATCGTTGCACCATGAAAGAGGACATCTAACAGAATAACCCCTTCAGAGCTCCAGAAAGTTGTCGCCATAAATTTACCGGCTGCGTGTGCAGTTTTGAAAGTTTTCTTCAGAGGAGAGGTGGTTTGGCGCCACTCCATGGATTCTACATCTACATTCTACATTTATACTCCGCAAGCCACCCAACGGTGTGTGGCGGAGGGCACTTTACGTGCCACTGTCATTACCTCCCTTTTCTGTTCCATCTTTCCTTCTCATTTTCGCGGCGACGAACACGCTGAAGACGATTCTTCAATTTCCTGAAGGTTGCACAATACACTAGTGCGTTTTGTTTCCAGTTAGAAGTAATGAACCAATGTTTCATCGCCACTGACGATGTTCTGTAGAAACTGTCAGTATCATCATGGTAAAGCGAAAACAATTACGCCCAGATGATCCTTCACTGCTCTTTATGTCATCGGTTAGGCGGCGAGGAACCAGCGGGCCCACGCCTCTGAGTACCCCAACTGGAGGACGAGTGTGTCAGCGACGTCCGGCTGTGTGGCGAGATATTTGACTGCGATCCCTCATTTACCTCGAAAGGGAGTGTCCTCACGGTCCAACGTTGAATGAGTCACAGCTATGCGAGAAGAGACTGTTAGAAGTGGGAAGTGGAGATGGATCTGTGCGAGAAGGCACTCTCACAGTTCGCCCCTTGCCAGTTTTTCTCTGAAAGATGGTTGCGATCCGATGTCGCCGGTAGGCGCAGTGAAGGAAGATTCAGAATTATTTATTTATTTCTATAAGTTACGACCAGTGTCTTGACTCGTTGTTGACATCAGCTGTTGATGCCCGTTGGGGAATCACGTCGTGACATTCAGTCGGCTACAGGTTGCTTTGGCTGTACTCCCCGTACATGGCCGGCCGCTGCAATGGCGGTTACTACCCGCGGTGGCTCCAGCACTAATCGTTCGGCAATGCCGTGGCAGTGAGTGAAGAGGGCAAGTGTAATGGATTTATACACGCTGGTTTCAGTGGTACTCTGTCCTCTCCCACTCACGGATATCCTTCTTCATCTGTCGGACCGCGATGACGGTTGAGCAGCCCTGTACATTACTGGCCTTTAAAATTGCTACACCAAAAACAAATGTAGAGGAGAAACGGGTATTCATTGGACAAAGATATTATACTAGAATTGACATGTGATTACATTTTCACGCAATTTGGGTGAATAGATCCTGAGAAATCAGTTCCCAGAACGACCACCTCTGGCCGTCATAACGGCCTTGATACGCCTGGGCATTGAGTCAACCAGAGCGTGGATGGCGTGTTCAGGTACAGCTGCCCATGCAGCTTCAACACGATACGACAGCTCAACAAGAATAGCGACTGGCGTATTGTGACAAGCCAGTTGCTGGGCCAACATTGACCAGACGTTTTCAGTTCGTGAGAGATCTGGAGAATGTGCTGGCCACGGCAGCAGACGAACATTTTCTGTATCCAGAAAGGCCAGTACAGAACCTGCAACATACGGTCGTGCATTATGAAAAATGGTTCAAATGGCTCTGAGCACTATGGGACTTAACTGCTGTGGTCATCAGTCCCCTAGAACTTAGAACTACTTAAACCTAACTAACTTAAGGACATCACACACATCCATGCCCGAGGCAGGATTCGAAACTGCGACCGTAGCAGTTGCGCGGTTACTGATTGAGCGCCTAGAACCGCTCGGCCACCAAAGCCGGCCGTGCATTATCCTGCTGAAATGTAGGGTTTCGCAGGGATCGAATGAAGGGTAGAGCCACGCGTCGTAACACATCTGAAATGTAACGTCCACTGTCCAAAGTGCTGTCAATGCGAACAAGAGGTGACCGAGACGTGTAACCAATGGCACCCCACACCATCACGCCAGGTGATACGCCAGTATGGCGATGACGAATACACGTTTCCAATATGCGTTCACCGCGATGTCGCTAAACACGGATGTGACCATCAAGATGCTGTAAACAGAACCTGGATTCATCCGAAAAAATGACGTTTTGCCATTCGTTCACCCAGGTTCGTCGTGGAGTACACCATCGCAGGCGCTCCTGTCTGTGATGCAGCGTGAAGGGAAACCGCAGCCATGGTCTCCTAGCTGATAGTCCATGCTGCTGCAAACGTCGTCGAACTGTTTGTGCAGATGGTTTTTGTCTTGCAAACGTCCCCATCAGTTGACTCAGGGCCCAAGACGTGGCTGTACGATCCGTTACAGCCATGCGGACAAGATGCCTGTCATCTCGACTGCTAGTGATACGAAGCCGTTGGGTTCCAGCGCGGCTTTCCGTATGTCCCTCCTGAACCCACCGATTCTATATTCTGCTAACAGTCATTGGATCTCGACGAACCCGAGCAGCAATGTCGCGATACGATAGACCGCAATCGCGATAGGCTAGAATGCGACCTTTATGGTACGTATTTCTCCTCCTTGCACGAGGCGTCACAACACAGTTTCACCAGGCAACGATGACCAACAGTTGTTTGTGTATGAGAAATCGGTTAGAAACTTTCCTCGTGTCAGCACGTTGTAGGTGTCACCACCGGTGCTAACCTTGTGTGAATGCTCTGAAAAGCTAATCATTTGTATATCACAGCATCTTCTTCCTGTCGGTTAAATTTCGCCTCTGTAGCACGTCATCTTCGTGGTGTAGCAAATTTAATTGCCAGTAGTGCAGTATGACGATCTTGGCCTACTGTTCAAGTTGGCCCTGGTCAGTCGACCGAAGTGGCAGGAGCGCTGGTGTCATGACCCGGGACGGTAAGGAAGACTCCCGGGCCAACGCATCTGCGACAGCGGCAGACTGTGGTGTTGTACTCTGTGACAGAGGTTATGGTGATATTGGCCATCTCCCTCAGAATCAGCTGTCGTTGTTAATGCGTGTAGGATATCTGCGACAGACTTGCGCCAGACGTCACATGATCTTAATCAGCGAATCTAGTGAGAAAGTTAGGTATGCCAGCCGAACTGGCTGCCTTACCAGATAAGATTCTGTGGTATTTATGAAGTGAATTAGTGCCTAATGTTTACCCAACGTATCTCATCATTACTCCATAAGTCTTGCTGTTACGAACGTGTCAGCACTTCTCACTCTGGCGTGCTTGATTAACGAATTTGTTGTAGTATAGGAATGATTCGTAAAAGGTCTCTGTAAACGCAATATCATTACCAATAGCGTTTCTTTCATTTCGTAACGAAGGTGTTGTAATACTGTCTAGCTGCTATGCCTACTACTTTTCTGCTGAAGTCCGTTTTCTGGCTCACAGCAGCGTCAATTTTTATTTTTCCCTGACACACTCTTGATGGTGAAATGTGATTCTTCACTCCCTCCTCGAGTCAACACCTCCGTAATGTAACCGAGGTAGCCTGATTCTGGGACTTCGAAAGTTTTAACCGTTTGCCGCGTTGTACAAGGTTGGGATGCAGCAACATGCCGGCTGGCACGTAGGAGATCGGACATGTTTGTGCGACCTTATTGCGATGATTCCAGACGCCCCGCCAACAACTCATCATCCTATCACTTTCTGCCAAGTCTCCGCAGTCACGCTGCAAACGTTTATCAATTTCCTCCAAAGAAACTCAATGACCATTCTCTGCTTGGAACGCACCTCCACTGCAGATGCAGGCTTCAGGTAGCGCCGCCACCTACTGGAACTTCATGAAATTGTAAAGGCTGAAGTGGCAATGTTTCACTGTGCCCCACAAAAATGTCCCATTTTTTCAACCGAGAGTGATGAAGAAAAATTTTCAGCGTTGTTCATTGAACGCTCCTCGAATGTACACAAGAAACTGTATCGGTTCCAGCACATAACCGAGAGGCACCCCCTCCCATTCACCCTGCCCCAATCATACGTGACCACATTGCCGGTCTGATTTCAGTGGAAAATATACTTTTGCTCTCTTCTCTTATTCCATGAGAGGAAGTAACTGAGAAGTAAGACGTTTATTTCATAATGGTTCCACTTGTGCAGCAATATTTCGTGATCCACGTAATCAGTCACCTTAGTAAAATCAAAGATGATCCCTAGTATTCGCAAGTTTTTTTTTTTTTTAATCCTTGTAGTCAGGATCTCACCTAGGAAAGAGGGATAGCGTTCGAGTTGTTAAGCTTCTTCGCTGATCAAACTGTCAGTTTTACAGAAAATTATGTGAAATGAAATGTTTAATTACCATTATATATATAGCCTTCTCAATAACATTTGAGGCACAATAGCGTAACATGTTAGCAAACATACGTCCTCGCTATCTGAGAGTGTCGCTCGGCTGGAGCTCAACAATCACTGTCACCATCAGTAGTAATACCCCGAACCCTGGCCCATGAGAAAGACAGGCCGTGGCGAGTACGTCAAAGCACGTGACACACCTAGTCTAATGAGTGCCAGCAGCCGTCTATGGCGGGCAGCGAGTATCTGTTTTAGACGAATTTAATAATCCTCGACTGCGTGTTTAAATGCATACTAGCGTTCGATAGTGCACGATATTTGAAGACCTTAAGTGGGTACCCTTTCAATTACATTCGATTTCCCATCGGCCCTGCACGGAGCTGAGCGTTCGCGAAGTGTGGCGGCCAACCCGACTAGTGTGACGTCCCAAGTTCGTTGTGAGGCCTCCATTTTTCATGGGCCTCCACTCAGAACAAAACGATGGCAGTGCTCGCAATCTCTCTCGAAGGGCTAATATTTCTTTCGTGGAAGCAAGGAACCCTGAGGCTTGTATAGTAGCTGTGGGCTATGTGAATTTGAATTCAGTGATTTTTTTTCCACTGAAACTTCTCGGGAAATGTGACGATCAATACAACAGTTTCTACAGATGCTCCCATGTAAATATAACACGATGCAGCTTCAACGAGAGAATCGGAGGAAAGGAAGAAGTCGAAGCAGTTCAGAGGCGTGTGGACGTGCTTTTGAAGAACATTAATGCGAAAGTCTACAGAGTACACATTATCGATAGACATTAGTACAATTCACATCTGACGTAAGGACCACGACGATAGGAGAAATCAGGTCCGTATGGTAGCATACAGTCATCATCCACTCACTCCACTTGCGAACGGAATAGCAATGGGAATAACCGTCACGATACAAGGCATCCGCCAATATGTTCTGTGCATAGGCTTGTGAAGTTTGTATTTAAATATACTGTTGAAATGTGAACTTCTAATGACTCACTTCTCGCCATTGGTCAGAACACTATTAGAAGACAACTAACTCAGATATCGAAATATCCCGAGAAAAGAGGAATCGCTTGTTGAGAGATCTGGAATTATATAATTAGTCGACAAGCTGAAAAAACGTTAGAAACCGCGTCATTATCGTGAAAACGAGAGTGAAATGGAAAGAAGTATTTGAAACGACAAGTTTCGAAGAACTAAAAACTTAGGTAAGAAGCTTGGACTAATACGATAACTTCAAATGTTAAATGGTCCGCTAAATTCCTCTCATCCCTCCTACATCCTCAATTTCATGTAGTATTCAGGCAAGCATCATAGTTTTTATGCGATTCCTCACATAAATTATACACTCATCAGCCGGAACATTATGATCACCCATATAATAGGCGGTATATCCACCTTTTGCACGGATAACAGCGGCGACTTGTCGTGAAATATCCTACCACGAAGAAAATAGCTTTTCTTTTTTTTTTAATAATTACCAGCACAATGACGTGTCATGCCCGTGAAACACCCTTCCCTGTTTCCCCATAATATAAAACGAGCTGCCCCTTTTTGAACTTTTTCAATACCCACCGTCAGTCCTACATTATGCACATACCACACAGCACAGCAGTATTCCAGAAGAGGACAGAAGAGCGTGGTGGAAACAGTCTCTTTAGGTAAAGCTGTTGTGCTTTACTAGTCTTCTGCCTATAAACCACAGTCTTTGGTTTGCTTTCCCCACAACATGATATGTGATCATTCCAATTTAATTTATTCGTAATTGTATTCACAAAGTATTTTGTTAAATCTGCAACGTTTAGGTTTGTGTGTTTCATCCTGTAACCGAAATGTGGTGGATTCCTTTTACTACTCGTATGGATGACGTAACACTTTTTATTGCTTACAGTCTATAGGCACATTTCACACCATACTGATATCATATCTAAATGTTTTGCAATCTGATGATCATAGAAGACGGTGAATGACAGCATCATCTGCAAACAGTCATAGAGGGCTTCTCAGATTGTCTCCTAAATCGTTGAAACTGCAGAGGGCATACAGCACTTCCATGGGGGAAGCCAGACATTACTTCAATTGTACACGATGCCCTTCCATCAGTTATTACGAGCTACCTTTCTGACAGTAAATCAAGAATCCAGTCGCACAACTGAGACAATATTCCATTTGCACTCTATTTGTTTAGAAGCCGCTTTGTGAGGTACGGTGTCAGGGGCCTTCTGAAAATCTAAAAGTATGGAATCAGTTTCACATCGCCTGTATACTTCTTTGGAATAAAGTGCTACTTAAGTTTCACAAGAATTATACACTCCTGGAAATGGAAAAAAGAACACATTGACACCGGTGTGTCAGACCCACCATACTTGCTCCGGACACTGCGAGAGGGCTGTACAAGCAATGATCACACGCACGGCACAGCGGACACACCAGGAACCGCGGTGTTGGCCGTCGAATGGCGCTAGCTGCGCAGCATTTGTGCACCGCCGCCGTCAGTGTCAACCAGTTTGCCGTGGCATACGGAGCTCCATCGCAGTCTTTAACACTGGTAGCATGCCGCGACAGCGTGGACGTGAACCGTATGTGCAGTTGACGGACTTGGAGCGAGGGCGTATAGTGGGCATGCGGGAGGCCGGGTGGACGTACCGCCGAATTGCTCAACACGTGGGGCGTGGGGTCTCCACAGTACATCGATGTTGTCGCCAGTGGTCGGCGGAAGGTGCACGTGCCCGTCGACCTGGGACCGGACCGCAGCGACGCACAGATGCACGCAAAGACCGTAGGATCCTACGCAGTGCCGTAGGGGACCGCACCGCCACTTCCCAGCAAATTAGGGACACTGTTGCTCCTGGGGTATCGGCGAGGACCATTCGCAACCGTCTCCATGAAGCTGGGCTACGGTCTCGAACACCGTTAGGCCGTCTTCCGCTCACGCCCCAACATCGTGCAGCCCGCCTCCAGTGGTGTCGCGACAGGCGTGAATGGAGGGACGAATGGAGACGTGTCGTCTTCAGCGATGAGAGTCGCTTCTGCCTTGGTGCCAATGATGGTCGTATGCGTGTTTGGCGCCGTGCAGGTGAGCGCCACAATCAGGACTGCATACGACCGAGGCACACAGGGCCAACACCCGGCATCATAGTGTGGGGAGCGATCTCCTACACTGGCCGTACACCACTGGTGTGCACGGTACATCCAAACCATCATCGAACCCAT
This sequence comes from Schistocerca cancellata, assembly GCF_023864275.1. Lineage (NCBI taxonomy): Eukaryota > Metazoa > Arthropoda > Insecta > Orthoptera > Acrididae > Schistocerca > Schistocerca cancellata. The sequence goes on from NC_064629.1 coordinate 900,872,267, forward strand.
CGTTCTACCATTCCTAGACCGGCAAGGGAACTTGGTGTTCCAACAGGACAATGCACGTCCGCATGTATCCCGTGCCACCCAACGTGCTCTAGAAGGTGTAAGTCAACTACCCTGTCCAGCAAGATCTCCGGATCTGTCCCCCATTGAGCATGTTTGGGACTGGATGAAGCGTCGTCTCACGCGGTCTGCACGTCCAGCACGAACGCTGGTCCAACTGAGGCGCCAGGTGGAAATTGCATGGCAAGCCGTTCCACAGGACTACATCCAGCATCTCTACGATCGTCTCCATGGGAGAATAGCAGCCTGCATTGCTGCGAAAGGTGGATATACACTGTACTAGCGCCGACATTGTGCATGCTCTGTTGCCTGTGTCTATGTGCCTGTGGTTCTGTCAGTGTGATCATGTGATGTATCTGACCCCAGGAATGTGTCAATAAAGTTTCCCCTTCCTGGGACAATGAATTCATGGTGTTCGTATTTCAATTTCCAGGAGTGTATTTTCTGAATCCATAGTGCCTGTTTGTCAATAAATGGTTCTCTTCAAGGTAATCCATAATGTTCGAGCACAGTAGAGTTCGAGAGTCGCACTGCAAGTCGATGTGAGCGATATGGGTCTGTAATTCAGCGGAGTACTCTTATTTCCTTTCTTGAGTGCTGGTATGGCCTAGGAACAGATCACTAAAACCCAAGAATGTTGCTCCACTACTGTGCTGTTATACGTCATCGGAGTGGAAAAAGAGAAAGACAGAGAACCTAACCAATAAAACTGTTTATAGTTTCTGCAGTGGGAGCTGAATGGTTTCACTGGAAACTCCTTGCGCTGGGAATATCTCCGTGACGGGTTTAGAAAGAAACTCATTTTAAGCTACTAAAATACCAAACGTAGGGAGTTACAAACGCTACCATAGAAATGACATTACAACGGACAGGAAAAAATGTGGAATGTAGTAAAATGGAACACCTGCAGCAGTCCTTTCGATGTTATTTATCAAATAGCTACCGATTTCGGTGATTCAAGACACCATATTGTGGCCATAACTGACGCCGAGGGTGCGATCTCCAGTCTTATAACGATCCTATCAGCAGGCAGCATATGTGAACTGGTTTCCGTAATCTGTAACAGCGATGTTGTATCTGCCACCATCAGCTGCTAGTAACTTGTAGAAAAGACCAGTCGTAGCAAAAGCGTCCATATAAGTGCTTATCACCGTATCTCTGTCTCATCCATCCCAAAGTCAGCAGGCCGAGATACAGGCGGCATGTGCATTGAAGTATTGGATACTGACGCTCTAAGAACAAGGTCGTGCGTGTCCAAAACCCGAAACTTTTTATCACTATGGACGAAAGTTGTAAGTAATGGCCAGTTCACATGTTCTTTCACTCGGTAAACTGTTCTTTTAACCCTGTAAATGTATGGGAAACCATAGGGGAAGTTTCATCTGCCTGTAGGAGCTACGCTACTTCAACCACTCTATATGTTGTGTAAGTAGGCTGTTTATGTTTTCTTATCGGCAACGTTACGTAGCGCTCGGTATGAAAATCACTGGCTGTGCTGTGTGCAGTCTGTAGCTAGTTTGCATTGTAGTGTTGGGCAGCGGCAGCTGGATGTGAACAGCGCGTAGCGTTGCGCAGTAGGAGGTGAGCCGCCAGCAGTGGTGGATGTGGGGAGAGAGATGGCGGAGTTTTGTAATTTGTTATACTGGATATTATGAACTGCTATGTATATTATGGTTTTTCAACACTATTAAGGTAAATAAATTGTTTGTTCTCTATTAAAATCTTTCATTTGCTAACTATGCCTATCAGTAGTTAGTGCCTTCCGTAGTTTGAATCCTTTATTTAGCTGGCAGTAGTGGCGCTCGCTGTATTGCAGTAGTTCGAGTAACGAAGATTTTTGGTGAGGTAAGTGATTTGTGAAAGGTACAGGTTAATGTTAGTCAGGGCCATTCCTTTGTAGGGATTTCTGAAAGTCAGATTGCGTTGCGCTAAAAAATATTGTGTGTCAGTTTAAGCACAGTCTTGTATAATTGTTCTATGGCTGCTGGCCATCTCTACAAGGACTACAGTGGGTCTACACCTTTGCTGACTCAACAGTACCATTATTTCTACAAGGACTGCAGTGTGTCTGCACCCCTGGTGGCCCACCAATACCACAATCTCTACCAGGACTACAGTGGGTCTGCACCTCTGGTGGCCCACCAATACCATACTCTCTACCAGGACTACAGTGGGTCTGCTCTGTGATGACCTACCTACCAATCTTCTTCAAAACGTCGAATGACTCTGCTGTGGGTTTGCTCTGTTGTGGCCCATTACCTGTTAGCATGTCAAGAGTCAGCATTGTCTTTCTGTTGGAAGGAGAACACTACTTCTCCAAGACTGCATGGACATCCACTACTTCCGTGTGCATTCTCTTTTACTACTCAGACTTTGAGAAAAAAAAACACTAATTTTACTGTGATAAATGATCAGGACTGTCTTTATGGACTGTGAGAAAATTTTAGCCTTTGACCAACATTGTATCAATAAGTGTGTGCATTTGATTACTTTGTTATTGTAATTACGTTTATGAAAAAATTTACCAAATATGTATTGCCCAGTGCCCAAAACAATTTGTAAAATTTTTTGTGGGTAGCATGGGGGCTATGTAAGTATGCTGTTTATGTTTTCTTATCGGCAACGTTACGTAGCGCTCGGTATGAAAATCACTGGCTGTGCTGTGTGCAGTCTGTAGCTAGTTTGCATTGTTGTCTGCCATTGTAGTGTTGGGCAGCGGCAGCTGGATATGAACAGCGCGTAGCGTTGCGCAGTAGGAGGTGAGCCGCCAGCAGTGGTGGATGTGGGGAGAGAGATGGCAGCGTTTTGAAATTTGTTATACTGGATATTATGAACTGCTATGTATATTATGGTTTTTCAACATTATTAAGGTAAATACATTGTTTGTTCTCTATTAAAATTTATCATTTGCTAACTATGCCTATCAGTAGTTAGTGCCTTCCGTAGTTTGAATCTTTTATTTAGCTGGCAGTAGTGGCGCTCGCTGTATTGCAGTAGTTCGAGTAACGAAGATTTTTGGTGAGGTAAGTGATTTGTGAAAGGTACAGGTTAATGTTAGTCAGGGCCATTCCTTTGTAGGGATTTCTGAAAGTCAGATTGCGTTGCGCTAAGAAATATTGTGTGTCAGTTTAAGCACAGTCTTGTATAATTGTTCTAAGGGGACGTTTCAGTTGCTCAGATAACTGCAGAGCTCTAAGTGATACACTATGTGTCCAGCGTTACACACATTACGGTGGCTTACAAAGCACCAATGTTAAAGTGTATTATAAGTTATTATCTTATCTTGTACTACTCCACAGGGTTTACATTTCATTGTCTAATGTGGATGCTCGGTCTCGTAAACTGAGATACGGCGGGTAGAGCGGTGTGCTGACCACATGCCCCTCCATATCTGCATACAGTGACGTCTGAGGACTGAGGATGACTTGGCAGCCGGTCGGTACCGTTGGGCCTTCGTGGCCTGTTCGGCCGGAGTTTATTCTTTAATATACATGTTCCTCTGATCTATTATGTATTCTTTGTTTAGTTGACCTCCATATCAACCTTTCCATTGCATCCTCAATAGGAGTTCTTGCTTCTAAGCTTTAATTAGTAAATACCCTACATGCAACTACTATATAAATTAAACATTTAGGAGTAGATCATTTTTCTGGTATAGCTGTATAAATTTTAATCTGGATGAATGACACTGGGAAAAATGAACGTTATTACTCAATTAAAGTACATATATTTTATGACAGTAAAGATCACGATTTTAAATGTAAAGAAGGATAGAGGAACTCTGAAAATTTAATAAAGTAAACTGAAGGGACAAGTAATTGACCTTAGGGGTTCCGTCTACATGAAAATCACGTGTGAAATATTGAGATACCGCAATGTTTATAAGAAAACATGAACTAAAAAAAATCAGATAAAGGTGATGAATGATATAACATGTTTTAAAAGTCACTTGTCAGTATCGACTTTATACGATGAAACGTATAGTACTCGAGTGATAAGATTCTTATTATTTTTCCCAGTCTACTCCACGTGTTCCGGGACTGTCAAATGAAGATCTGAATGCGATTCCTCCAGTGTTTTTTATTTGCTGCCGCCAGGCGATTCACTGTGTGGTCCCTCATGCACGACCCTGCAGAACCAGCACAAGGGACTATAACTGCATTTGAAGTTATAAAATCAAGTTTTCAAGCTTCTTATTTTCGTATTCGTTCGCATTGCTCTTGTTTCGAACTGGAAGGAACATATTTCTTTTCCTTGATTCTCTCTGTTGCTAGCTGAGTTTATATCAAATATTTTTAGGCGGGATGTAGAAACAGTGAAAGCAGCGACGTCCCTAAGATCCCGACGAATGAACTCAAATTTATGCTGACAATTTTCAGTGTTATCGCTCTATTGGAACGGTGGTCATAGTTATTCATTATCTTATGGGTACACAAAGAATAATGACCGTAGCTATTTTTTGGTATCTTAATTTCGTCATCAGTCTCATTGTACGTACTTCAGGATACTGGATATTGCAGATATAGTACACGCGATTACTCGACAAAGCAATCCATCACATGACTCGCCTGAAATGTAGTCAGTAGCCTTCCTGATTATTAAACAGCTTTGAAAACTTACAACAGAGCTCACACAACCAAAGCCATGCTTAAAACTCAGTTACATATTTGCTCCTTCTTTAATTTCGTTTTACGGTATGTGAGTATTACGTAAATCCAGAAATATTAGATAGCAAACAGGTTCGTGGCATTGTAAATCGCTTTGTGGCTGAAGCATAGATAATATCTAAACGTTTATATTGTCGACGTGCATAAATAAATTTCCACGTCCCGAAAGCTTGGATTACTGAAACCATGATGAGCAAATATTGTATGAAATAACAGACCCAATTTGTTATTTCGTCACTCAACACCGAAAAATGATAACAAAGAGTACGTCCCATATTTTTCATCTGCCATATTGTTTCACTCTTCGAATTTAATTGTCCCAGTAGCAGGCCCGAACTTCTGAGTCCACGGTTTTGAGAAGCAGATGAAGTCACTGAAAGTAAAAACGATGCATTGCCGAATGGAATCTCTCCATTGTACTGTTTAGAATTTATTTCTGAGATAAGCCTTCTTTTAAGCATGATGTAATGAGGAACCTTGAAACAGAAAGTTGTGCTCAGTAGTTAGAAATAGACACAGATCACACCCGTCTGCCATAAGGGCAGCAGAAGTGATCAACAAAACCATTGGCCAGCATCGGTTTTACTGACATTCTGTACACTCTGAGAACACAACTGGCACTTCTCCCGTATGAAATCCTGAAAATTATGGATCAGAGCAGTTAGGTACGTGCAGCACATCTTGACTTCCAAAAGCATTCGGCTCGGTACCATACCAAGGCTTATTAAGGATGGTAAGATCGTGTAGGGTATGAAAGGAAATTTTTGACTGAATTTATCGAAACGATAAGGTACAAGAGGAAATCAAGTCATAAAGGTATTCCACAATAATACAGAGAGTTACAGGCTGGAAAATAAAACCGCTAAATGGCCTGTGACAAAAGTAAACGCCGTTGCATGGAATAAAGTTATAAAGTTTACGAGGAGGTAGAGACTACTAAGATGGGTGCCGAGATTTTTAGAATAGCTAGAGCATGACACAAGGAACCAAAATACTTTATCCACGTAAGACACATGAAGACTGAGGGAAGAATGATGCTCCTAGAATAAAACAGTATTCGGAAACGATGTGAACAACATTTTGAACATCTGGTTAATGCCTAAAATCCAAGTTCAGCTATTGGCGATGGTATTCCCTTCCAGAGAACGCTGCAGATATAACCACCGAAGAACTGGTAGCACCTGTGAAGAAAACGAAAAGTAAAAAAGCTCTAGGTCCTGATGAAACCCCTATTGGAGCTTGAAAGCGTCTTGATCGGGAAGGGTTTGATGTGTTCTGGCGTTTGATGCAACAGATACACCAGGAAGAAAGCACACCGCATGACTTGACAGACACTACAATACTCCCATTCATCAAGGAAGTCGTTGACGTTCAGGACTGTAGTAATTCTAGAGGAAAGAAACTAATGGTACACACTACAAAAATCTGAGGGAAGATAAGAGAATCACGACTCTGTCAAGGAACAGGAATATGGACTGGAGAGTTCGGTTTCACAACGGGTAAAGGAGCAGCGGGTGCAATCTTCGCGCTCCAGCAAACGGTTCAGATTCATAAGGGGTAAAAGAATAATGCATTAAATCGATGCACTTGAGCAACTTATGGAGAAACACTAAGAGAAGAAGAAGGAATCTCATGTAATTCTTAGAGACGTAGAAAAGGGTTGGAATTGTACAAGAGAGAGTAAAGTGTCAGAGAAGTATCTACTTATTATTGGGGACTTGTATAATGGTCCCATAACTCGGATGAAAAGCAATGTAGGGCAAACAGACTGGATACCAGCTGAAGTAACGTTTCATCAAAGTTATGTACAGAGTCCGTATATTTTAAATCTGGCCGTCGATTTAGCATCAGAAGGTGTTAGAGAGCGTATTATGTTCGCATATAGTACTGTGTTATGTAGCACCAACAAAAATGAGCTGGAAGTGAGACTGAAAAATGGAGAAAAGCGGCGGAAGAATTTTGAAAGGAAGATAATTGAGTACATGTATCTAGAAGAAAAATTAGAGGAAACAGTTCAGTTGGATGGAGAAAAGTTGGAAAAAGTCTATAGCTGAAGTAGGCCTACTTAGGTTCAACAATGCCTAGTAATGGTAAGTCAGATATAGTAAAAGCCATGCAGATTGGTTGGATGAACTGGAAAATGTCGTCATATGTATTGTGCGATAGAAGAACAAATTTGACGATTAAAGGGATGGTGTATAAGTCAGTATTGAGATCTGGAATGCTATATGGAGAGACACAAGGGCACCAACTAAGTCAGTAGATGTGACTGAAATGAGAATGTTAAGAAGAATTTGTGGCGTCACCAGAGTCAGCAGTGAAAGAAGCGAGAACATAGAGGATCGGTTTACAGTGACGGAAATATCAACGTCGGTTGATGGTAGAGGACTGCAGTCGTATAGGCACCTCTTGAGGAAGGACGACACCTATTTTGGCAAGAGCGTGGTACAAATGGTAGCACACAGTGAGAAAGGAAGAGAATGAACGAAAAAAGACGAATATACTGTGTTCTGTGTCGTCCGAACAAGACACAGCCAGGGCAAAGGCAGCACAGGAGCAAAGATGCGAGTCGATGCCAGTGCCATAGAGACTCGCCACTTGCGCAAGTTCCACCAGCGCCACGGGCAGCGCTAGGATTGGACATATCCACGTCGCATCGGCCAATTGCCGGCCAAGTACAATCTGCCAATGACCGGACGACAACAGACAGAGGCCTCCTTGGAAGACAGAAGAGCAGCTCTCGCCTACGTGGTTATAGATCATCTTCCAGGACTGACATACACATGGAAAGTCGTTTAGGGAACTCTTACAAATAAACTGGCAGTTGTTTTAAATTTTATTTCCAATGTATTGTGAAGTTTACCTACCATTATTTGCACTTAGCTAGTGAGGACCTATTTGTGTTACATTACATGCAGTGTTGCAGACTTCGTTATTCAAAAAGTCACAAAGGTAAGTAAGTAAACCCTTTTTAATTAAAAAAATAATGTTTGGTTCAAATGGCTCTGAGCACTATGAGACTTAACATTTATGGTCATCAGTCCCCTAGAACTTAGAACTACTTAAACCTAACCAACCTAAGAACATCACACAACACCCAGTCATCACGAGGCAGAGAAAATCCCTGACCCCGCCGGGAATCGAACCCGGGCCTTCTTAATTCTTTGTTACTAATTTGTTACTAATTTGTTTGAGTGTTGTAGAACGTTCATTCTCGTATCCTGTTACCTGACCCTGTGTTATAGCTGTGTAATAGTAGCAGGGAGAAATTGTCTTAGCGGTGTACTGCCCCAGAAGCCGTTTCACGAACTAACAAACAGCCTACCGTAACAACAGTGCCAGCTCGGTCTCCACTGCAGTGGCGATGAGGCCTTTAGAAGCCGCAAAGAGACTTTACAAAACTGTGTACGCAACGACTTGTGAGAGAAACATCTACTGGAAAATGAAAAAGACTTTCACGAACTTCGACCTCGTGCGAGTGGCAAAAGCGAAGAAAAGGGAAGAGAAGAAGGGGACTGAGGATTTCTTAATAAGGGAAGTTATCGACGGATAAAAAAAGTACATTATATGCATTGTGGATGACGAACTGTCAGTTTGATTTTAGTGCACGATTATAGATGTAATGTTTCTCATGTCAAGGACAACGAGGTAGCAACGTGTCATACTCCTTGTATTCACGTTCATTGGGTGCTTACTACGAATCCAAATGCATCCGAACTATGTGTGTACGTGTGCGAGTGAGTGTACCACAAGGCAGTGCACTAAAAGTATCGTACAACTTATTTATATTTTCTTTTCGTAAGCCTTTGAGTGAGTAATACACCAAATTTCGTTGCTTTCGCCACCACCTTGTCTCTAATGTCTAGCTGTATATGATTCAAAGATTAATGTTACTCTAACACTTCAATCTGTTGACATGCATTCAGTGGCTCTAAAACTACTTAATTGTACTATAAATCATCTTATGCGAGTTGTTGCGTATAGCCAACACAAGCCGCCAAGATGTAGAAGTAAGTTCCAGCTTGTCGTAAAGAAGTGTTTTAGGACTCTTGCTGCTCTTGTTCGATATTAATGACCTCGCAGATAACATAAATAGTAAACTCAGAATTTGTGAATGGAATAAATTATCTATATCTCAGTAACGTCTGAAACAAATGTTCCAAAAAGAGTCAGTCAGAGTTTGGTAATACTACAAAGCAGTGTAGAGTTTTGTAACTTGATTGAAGAATCCGGTAAAATTCTGTATTTAACAAAATGATAAATGTTGAATATCAATGAGTTACAATTTCAGTCATTCAACTTACACAAAGGTATGCTTGTGACAATTTGTAGCGATATGAACTGCAATGATAACGACTCAGTCGTAAGTAATGTAGGTGCAAAACTTAGGGTAACCAGTAGGATAGTGGAAAATTGCAGTCCCTCTAGTAAACAGATTGCTTAAAAACACTCGTGCCATTCATCCTAGAATACAGCTTTAACATGTGGAACCTACACGAATTAAAAACAAATTTCGGCATTGAAAATACACAAACAAGGGCAGCACGAATTGTGACATGTTTTTTTGACCAACTGGAGTGTGTAACGGAACTTATTAAAGGCTTTACTTTACCGAAGTATGCGATACCCTCCAAATTCAACCAGTTTAACGAGTATTTATGATTATAGAAAAGTTATTGTGTATGTTAACAATGATTGCATAACATGTCTCCATAAACAGTCAACCCATTAAATTATACTGAATAACTGACCCACACAAAAGTTAATATCACTTGATCACTGATACAGCAAATGTCATCATGTAAAAACACCAAGCTTATCTTAAACAATTAATATGCAGTACGAAAAATAGTGGCCAACTTAGGTATTTTGGAGCTCCTTAAATAAAAATCACCCAGTGAAACATATTTGTTCACTAGGAGCGTTTTCACTCAGTATTCATGTAATCAATCCTATTTTAGACGAAAACCAACGTAATTCTTAATAATTCATGTTATTTACTTATTTATGCAAATTAGAGAAGTCAATTGACAAACTTCTAAAAAACGGCCTTTTTGTAACAAAGAATTATTCTGTCAAGTCAACAAATCTGTCTGTCATTTTAATAACATGTTAAATTATGTCACTCGATGCAAATTAATAACTTTTCAGCACAAATTATGATAACAGATGTACATGTGACTTATAAACTATATCTCTTTTTAGTAGTTCTTTGACAATGTTATAAATACCAGCAGCAAGAAAGGTCGGGGGCGCAGTCGAAATGTCACTTTGGTAAAGTGTCTTTGTTTGTTATTGTTTGAGGTGGATAAACAATGCAAAGAACATGTAAAGGAAGTACTACTTTGTGTTGTGTCATGGTCTTTGGTGGACAGTGGAATTAAGATGGCCACCAAAGTAATAAATATTTGAAGTTTACATATTTGTTGGTTTCCCTCGTTCTTTATCATCAAAAGTACATAAAAAACACGGGACCTCATGTTTTTAACCCCAGACAACCAGATTTAGAGCCAGCATCAGCATCGAGACACAGCAGCGATCCAGCAAGCAGCAGTGATTACCACAATGCAGTTTAATGGTGCCAACCTAACATAAAGTGCTAACAAGCTCCGTAAATGGGAGTGAAATAGTGCGATTATAGCAGTTAGGAATATCTACGACTAGGCGACCATTACATGTGTAACAGATATGGTGAAAAATCCGAAATGGCCCACGCTTGAAGGTAACGCCAACTACCCCGACAAAGAACCAGTGACACGTGAGGAATATAGGAATACACTATAAACCGTTGCGAATCTATCCTGCAATAACCGCGAATAAACGATATCAGTAATTAAAATTTAAGCAGTCATATTTTTCATGCTGCGTACGGAAATGAAACTCTAATACAAGACACAGTGAGAAGTACTGTTTACCATGCACTTCGAAGTGGTTTGCATTGTATGGATGCAGACGTACATGAAGAAGTTTTCAAAATGAGTGGTGCAGACTGAGAAACAGCATCGACGTTTTACTCGAATGGCGTTAGAAACCTGTGGAATTTTGTTGGTTGCAAGTGAACATAATAATGAAATGGAAGCGAGTGTCAGAAATTCCGTCGTACCGCTCAGTTAATGAAAAACGTACGTGGTGACATTTTGAATATGTATGGGAGTAATAGACAATGGTTTTGTCTCGTCCGTTTGATATATCGAATGGATATTGCTTACACAGAAATGGGCTCTAGAGAAGAAGGACAATGCAATCCTATAAATCACCTTTTTTTTAACGGTTTCCCGCGTATAACAAACCGAAAAAACGATGCGTTTCATACGAATTAGAGTAACAGCTACCGTGATTTCAGAAAGTTCTTTGCAGTAGTCTTTCTGGTACTCGTGTATCTCAAGACTGAATTAAAAGTAAGGGCGCTTATTTGTCTCTCTGTCTCTCTCCCTCTTTCTCTCTCTCTCTCTCTCTCTCTCTCTCTCTCTCTCTCTCTCTCTCCTCCCTCCTTCCTCTAACTCTCTCTCTCTCTCTCTCTCTCTCTCTATCTGTCTGTGTGTGTGTGTGTGTGTGTGTGTGTGTGTGTGTCCCTCTCTTTCCCTCACTACACTTTATCTCACTAAACTTTCTCTCTTTGTGTTTGTCGCGCGCCTTAAACTCAGCATGTCCACACATTACTTATGCCTATTTAGGTAAAAGTCAGAGATATAAATATGCTAAAATCTTAGTAACAGTGATTATGAAATGCAGAAACAATGATAAAAACAAAAATAATTACCAATTTGCATAGTGAAGTTACTTCTTATTAACAGACAAAACATGTGATGGATGTGAGCCATAGTTAGCCAAGAAGAATTACGTCTACATCTATATCTACATCTACGTAGATATTCAGCAAGCTATCATAAGGTGCGTGGTGGAGGGTACCCTGTTCTGCTACATGTCATATCCTTTCCCGTTCCACTTGCCAATAGTGTGAGGCAAAAAATACTGTCTTTATGCCACCGTATGGCTAACGACTGTCTGTATGCCTAATTTCTCGTATCTTATCTTCGTGGTACTTACGCGCAATGTATGTTGGCGGCAGTAGAATCGTTCGACAGTCAGCTTCAAATGCCAGTTCTCTAAATTTTCTCAATAGTGTTTCTCCAAAAGTACGTCAACTTCTCTCCAAGAATTCCCGTATGAGTTTCCGAAACATCTCCGTTGTTCAGTCCTACTGGTAAGCAATGTAGCAGTCCGCCTCTTAACTGCTTCGATGTCTACCTTCAATCCGACCTGTTACGGATCCCAAATACTCGATCAGTACTCAGGAGTAGGTCGCACCAGTGTCATATCTGCGGTCTCCTTTACAGGTGAATAACTTTTTCCTAAAATTCTACCAGTAAACCGAAGTCGACCATTGTCCTTCCCTATCACAATTCTCAGATGTTCGTTCCACCTCATATCGCTTTGCAACGTTACGCCCAAGTACTTAAACGACTTAACTGTGTCAAGCAGGACACTACTAATACTGTATCCTAACATTACAGGTTTGATCTTCCTACTCATCCGCATTAACTTACGGTTTTCCACATTTAGGGCTAGCTGTCGTTCATTACAACAACCATAAATTCTGTCTAAGTCGTCTTGTATCTTCCAAAAGTCTATCAACATGGACACCCTGCCGTACACCACAGCATCATCAGCAAACAACCCCAGACAGCTGGTGACTCTGTCAGGCAAATCATATGTGTATAGAGAATATCAGTGGTCCTATCACAGTTGTCTGGGGCATAACTGACGATATCCTCATCTTTGATGAACACGCGCCGTCGAGGACACCAAACTTGGTTCTATTATTTAAGAAGTCTTCGAGCCACTCTCTTATCTGTGAACTTAGTCCATATGCTCGTAACTTCGTTAACAGCCTGCAATGGGGCACCGGGTCAAATATTTTTCGGAAATCTAAAAATATGGAATCTGCCTGCTGCCCTTCATCCATAGTTCTCGGTATATTATGTGAGAAAAGGGCAAGCTGAGCTTCGCGCGAGTGATGCTTTCTAAATCCATGCTTATTCTTGCACATAAGCTTTTCAGTCTGAACAAGATTTATTGTATTAGAAATGAGAATATGTACAAGGATTATACAGCAAACAGAAGTTTGGGATAATGGTTTGTAACTTTTCGGAATTCCCTCCCCCACATCTGTTTCTTCTAATTCCCTCCCCCTCCCACTTTTCCCTTCTCTTGAGGCAAATAGCATTATAGGTGTGCGTCCATCTCATCATGATGTTATTTATGTATTTATTTACACGTCAAGTTCCGTAGGATCAAACTGAGGTGAAAATCTCCAAGGTCATGGAACGTGCCAGTACATGAAATTACAGCATAACAGTAATAATTGATAAAAATAAAATATTTATGAACCCAAAAATGCCAAGCCATATGTCCAAGTAAACGGAATCAACAATATCAGAATCAGCTTGTTTTGTCAAGGAACTCCACAACTGAGTAGAAAGAGTGGCCCGTGAGGAAACTCTTCAGTTTCATTTTGATAGCGCTTGGATTACTGCTAAGATTTTTGAATTCTTGTGGTAGCTTATTGAAAATGGATGAATTAGTGTACTGCATACGTTTCTGCACAAGAGTTAAGGAAGGCTGACCCAAATGCAGTTTGGATTTCGGCCGAGTATTAACTGAGTGAAAACTGCTAGTTCATGCGTATAAGCTGAGATTGTTTAACAAGAAACGACAGTAAGGAATATATATATTGAGAGGGCAATGTCAAAAAAATACTCAGACTAGTGAACAGGGGTCGACAAGCGGTTCGCGAATTTACACCACTTATTGCCTGAACCGTCAGTTTCTGAGCTAAAGTTATCCCTTTAGAATGAGAAGAGTTCTCCTAAAATATAATACCATACGACATAAGCGAATGAAAATCAGCAAAGTAGACGAATTTTCGTGTCGAACGATCACTTGGTTGGTTGGTTGTTAGTGTTTAACGTCCCGTCGACAACGAGGTCATTAGAGACGGAGCGCAAGCTCGGGTTAGGGAAGGATTGGGAAGGAAATCGGCCGTGCCCTTTCAAAGGAACCATCCCGGCATTTGCCTGAAACGATTTAGGGAAATCACGGAAAACCTAAATCAGGATGGCCGGAGACGGGATTGAACCGTCGTCCTCCCGAATGCGAGTCCAGTGTGCTAACCACTGCGCCACCTCGCTCGGTTCGAACGATCACTTACTTCAGATACAGTTCGAATAGTAAAAATGGCAGCATTAAGTCTTTGAACAAGATTCTGAACGTGGGCTTTCCACGACTGTTTACTATCTATCTGGACACCTAGAAATTTGAACTATTTAGTTTCAATAACCATACGTCCATTCCGCTAAATTAAAAGGTCGGGTTCTGTTGTACTGTGTGTTATAAACTGTAAATTCCGAGTCTTAATGTGATCTAGCTTTAGTTTATTTTCTGCAGGCCAGGAACATATATCATGAAATGCAGTAATTGAAACCGAGCCAGTGTTGCACACAACGTCCTTTACTACCAAACTAGTGCCATCAGCAAACAAAAATATTTTAGAATTACACGTAATACCAGAGGGCATGCCATTTTTATATATAAGGAGTGGCCCCAACACTGATCCCTGGGGCATCCCCCACATGACTGTACACCATTCAGACCCTACATCACAGCCATTCTCAACTCTGTGGATGACCATTTGCTGTCTGTTGTTGAAGTAAGAGGTGAAGCAACTGTGAGCTACTCCCCGTATTCCGTAATGGTCTAAGTTCTGGTTCAAATGGTTCAAATGGCTCTGAGCACTATGGGACTTAACATCTATGGTCATCAGTCCCCTAGAACTTACAACTACTTAAACCTAACTAACCTAAGGACATCACACAACACCTGTCATCACGAGGCAGAAAGTTGTAAGTTTCAATGACCCCTCTGCCAGGCATTAAAGTGTGATTTGCCGAGTAGCCATGTAGATGTAGATGTAGATGCAGATGAAGATTCTGTCCACTGCCGTGTGTAAGCCAGCACCATTTCCACTGACAAAGTGTTACATTACAAAAGCAGGAGAAACATATATTTGATCCAAAATACTGTCGAAGAACGATATTACCAAATTAAGAGTGACTCCAACAAGCAATCATATTATGTAGGTCTAAAGAAAAAGTACCAGTGTATCTAACGCAATCTATTACGTACCTCTCTATTGTTTTAATTATTTAGCAACGAAATTGAGACACTGTAGTATAGGTGATGCTATCAGGTCTTGCAGCATATAGTTGATCTCTTTTCTTTCTTTATGTTACTGTTTAGAGCTACAGTGTCTGTCCTGCGTATTCGAATGAAGCTGAATTGATTAAAGTTATTCATGTGGCTTTTTTAGGTATTCTACTACTGCAGTGCTCGTACACCGAATATGAAATTACTACACCCACATGTCGTCCTTGTCGAACTTCATCAGCTGTGAAGACTGATGCAATAGACCAAAATGCAAGCGTAAAAATTTGGTTGGATTAGCTATCAGACGCAAAGATAACAACCTCATTTTGAGTAATGTACGACTGCCTTTACCGTGGTTGTGGGTAATAACTGTACTAGAAATAAAGACAAACGTTTACTTCTAAACAAAAGGTTGATGTTTGTGCGTAAGCATATCATAGTTGCTGTGTCCAGTCTAATTTTGCATGCATACGACAAGTGAAATTTCGCGCTAACTGATATACTTCTCGCTAATAGACAGATTGGATTTTCACCAAGTATGAAGTGCGAGGTCAGCACCGCTTCACAGCACACACAAGCCACTTACAATACTTTCCTGTATTAAACTTAAAATCGATAACACCAACGAAATTACGTAATTTCCTGTAAAAATAGTGTTAACCACTCTAGTATACACTGAGTCATGCTGCGGCTCGCGTTGGTGCTGTTTGTAGGTTTCCGTCCTCTGTTGGAGGCTGTCCGTATCGTTTAGTTGACATGGTTGCGGTTGTTTGTCATCTTCTCGTGTTGAGTGGCACCATTTGGTTTCGCAAGCGTTGCCTGTCCGCTAGTGGCAGCAGTGGCGGTTATCGATATGTACTAACTGTGGCCCTATCTTAGGGCGACGACGAGGTTCTTCCAGGTCGAGTGAGTGTGCAGTTCCGTTTGGAACTCACGAGGAGCCAGGTCAGCACAGTGCGCAAACATGCCAGGACCGCTGGCGGCGTGCATGGACTGTCGGATGGAAGGCCTGTGGTCACGATGGTCCTCAACCTCGTGGTAAAGCGGATCCTGCAAGCTTAAAGTTGAGTGCATTTGGAGTCAAGTAGAGAAACCTCCATCATTGTGAGATCTTGCGATTCTCCAATGACTTGGGTTCTTGTTGCTGCTTGTAGGTTAGTGGGCTTCTTTCAGTAACATTATCCTATAGGATGTCGACCAGTCTGGCATTCATATACCTATTGGTTCTATGGCCAATCGAGTATTAGTCTGTTGGAGGTGGCACACAAGATATGTCGACCATCAAAGGAAACCACCAAACAATTATACGATTCATGCTTTGCATGGATAAAAGTGGAAATGTATGAAGCATTTGTGTCACGTATAGGCATAGAACTGTGAACTTACATAAGTAGTTCCATATATGTTATATATATAAGAATTTATAAATAAAAAATTCTCTTTAAAGTTCCTGTATTCTGACGTAAACCACCAGTCGTCACCATCACCGATTGGACGAAACAACCTCGCCACAGGGCTCTTGTAGAAAGCGACTGGCTCTGCAGTGGTATCCGAAACTGGGAAAAGAAGAGAAATAGTATGTTACTTCTTGATAAAAGAAAAGTTCTTTGATTATGGAGCTATCTGACAGCGAGAAAACTATTCTTCTTTCCGCTACTAACACACCCACAGGGGAACCCACTTTGTGGCTGTATATATATTATCAAAAACACTATTTCAGCCAAATACCATCTATTACAGAAAACTTTTCATGGCATTCACGGCGTAGCCAGACAGACTTTCAGCGAAAGCAGTAATATTCCACGACCTAATAATTTAAAGCAAACATTGCATTCCTGTTTTATGATGTAGCAGTGGAAAACCACGATCTGACACTCGAATACGTTACTTTCGGCCGACATAAGAAATCTGTTGTCTTTGATCTGAGCCAGACATATTCCAGGATTCCAAAGCAGTCGGTAAGCGATATTACGAGATTTATTATAGCCTTCAAACAAGACAACATGAATTTAAAACGTATTGATTAAGTTCAACTACGAATCGGCATGACATTCAGTGAATTTTTTAACACCATGGCTCTAATGCTGTACGGATTTATTTTGCCTTTTGCTTTGGATTAATATTACATCGTTATAACGTTGAGCTTCTGTAAATGTGTTTGTTTGACTCAATAACACAAAACTGTATACTCCTTTCTTTGTAAAAACTTTGATGTCATGGTTTGATTCTATGCGAAGTAGTGTATCTGTGATTTAAATTCTTTGTCCCATTTGGAGTGAGCAAAACGTACAATATATAATTGTAATGTCTGTGTGAATAATTTTTTGTAGAAATTTTACTATGTGAAAATGTTCTGTTTTATTTAATGTGTTTGTTTGCTGCTATGTAAACTGCTGACCTTCACTTAGGGTTCTTAGTTATTCTGTATGTAAAAGTTGTTGTGGATCCCCTCGGGAACGGAACTGTGTAGCGCGCGCAAATTGTGGTTTGCCTAGGTAGAGAAGGTGGAACAAGAGTCATTCGGGGACATGCTACGAGTCGGGGACAAGCTACGAGTCGGGACGAGCTACCCAACTGTGCACTGCCATGTTAATGTTGTATATTGTGCTGGTTCCGAGAGAGGTTTTTCTGCCACTTTCCCATGCCTCGGATGGACGGATATATAGCTGGAACGATTCTGGAATTGGTATTCATCATCGCCACCAAGAAGGGACAGAGTCCAGCAATTCTGCCTGCAAATCCACCTACCAACATGCAGTTGTCACCACATTGCGCAATCACTGTACCGGAATGCTCCAATAATGTACAGTGAAGGATCGGCTCATTGGATGTTTTAGTGTGCACAAATATAAGGTAACTTGTAACTGAATTTATGTACCTACCTTGATTTTTCTCCATATCATAACACCTCTCAGATTCCTCTCCGTTTGAACTAAACTGATTTCCGAGTGTCCTTACTGAAAGAACATTAAAGACCAGTGTTTTGCTAATTGATGCCTCTTGAACATAGTAAAGAGAAAGTTAATGTTAATGTGGGAAGAGAGTAAGTTAAAGGTAATGATGCTTGCTGAAAATAATTTTCCTAGTAAAACAGCTTATTAACGTGTTGTTGCCAACTCAAATTAAAAGTTCTTAAGACTGAGGCTTATAAAGTTTTGCTCAGTAAATGATCACATTACTCCCTGTTGTAAATCGCAGAAGGTGAGTCAGTATCTTACATATATGTTAATTTTGTCTCTCAATGTAGTAAAAGTGGAAAACTGTAGTTGTGAAACGTTATATACCCATGTTTACTAAGTGTTTGTCTCTCTTGTGTATTGGAAGTGCATATTAATAATATAACAGGATCCACAGTTTGTCTATTGTGTTAATGCTAGGTAACAAGTAATGGGAAGACCACTAATTATGAAAACAATAATTTCTTTATTCAAATGATAGTGAGAAGCAACCTGTAAGTGGATTCCAATTAACTTTCATTTTAAATAGTAAAGTATTTAACTGAGAGAGACTTGACCTATATCCAATTAATGATTCTGCAGTGAATAGAAATACTAACGTTATAAAGACCATTCAGTTTGTATAAGCCCTGAAAGTAATAGTGTGTTTCGGTATCTGTTATAATTTTGCAAATAGTTTCTGCTGCTCTAACTGTTAGTTTCAATCTTACCGTAAACATATGTATGTGTCAGAGTTCACTGCACTCGCGTGTGACAAAGTATAGGTTGTGTTTATCCATTAAAGTTACTAAATAACTATTTTCTTGAACGAGAATGTTAATCATTATCTTGCCTCGTTAGGCTGGCGACCGTTTTCTTTATCAGCTAAACAGTGCCGACAGGCAAAATTTTGCTTGTTACTGTTCAAATATTTACGTAATTGTGACTTTCATTTCCGATAAGCCACCTCCGTTAGGTACAACACGGTCAAGATAACAAAATTCCTCTCAGAGGGTAACACTGCTCTGTTGCTTTATACCATAATTGCTTTTTATTTCACAACCTGCCTCCAGCTTCGAGGTTATGGTATAGCTGTAGCAGACGGTAGTGTTATACGTGACAGGACTAATTGTTCTGTTGGGGCATCGTACGTACTAAGCCAAACTTGGTATTTGATTGAATGAGCTACGTAAATGCATGTAGCAGTGTTATAGTACTGATTACTGGAATCAAACACATATGGATTTCTGTTTGTTAATGAAACGAGAGATTTGAATGGTGGGTGGCCCAAACGAAACTTCCAGTAGTTTCTGCTTAAATGATAGTGTACCAACATCTTCATTAGTATACTGTACACTGAGGGCAAATTTACACATGTGTTAGATTCCCTTTCTGATGCTGGGAAACATATGCGTCTGGACGTTGGCAGAAAAATTGAGACAATCAACGAAGACTGAATAGAACTGGAAAGTATTGTCGAGATAGGCGCGATTTAGGATGACATTGTTGAAGAAGGCAACGCAATAGTAACGGATACACATAGTTCTATGAAGACAAAAGACGTGAAACAGTCTCAGAGTTAATATAATCTGCATTCCCTCACAAAACGAGTTTATTATGTAACATCATGTTAACGCCAAACAGTAAATTTACTAAAGTGCACGAGGCTATTTGACAGAAATCCAGATAGCTAAAATAAGGACAGCTAGAAGGTGAACAGTCTCTCTCAGCAACGTTTAAAGGGTACAGGTTTAGGGAAGGAGCTCACCATGAAAGACATACTCTACCTCTGGAGCATATATACAATAAGGTCCCAAAACCAAACATAGATATGTTACTATTCAAAGCATCGTCTGCAGCCGGAAATACAACTCATGTGAACGAAATCATATCAACCGCTTCAGAGGTTAGAAAAAGATATATCGTGAAGAGTACTGAGACTGTCGTTCATGAGCTTCACAAATCTGCACGCAAATCGTTCTCATATAGAAGTGCCATATTAGGAAGTTTGAACGAGTTAAGGCAGAGTGATCTCGTAAAGTTACATCAATATTTAAATTCGAATATGGGCTTCAAATATATTTTAGTTGTCTTCGACATGCATTCCAAATTTTCCCGGACCATGCTTGTGAAGTCAAAGACAGGGAAGGAATTTCCAAAGATGTTTAAACAATTGAGTGGATGGGGACAAAACGATGTCGTGACGCTCTTCAGTCTGATCATGTAGGTGATTTTACAATACACATTTGACGTCGGTAAGGGACCGATGTGGAACAAATATCCACGAAAGCAATTATTGTAGAACGTTTGAACTGGATGAAGGAAACTGTATGTGGGTTAAACTTAATCTTCAAGACACATATATATGGCTAGAGAATCTCCCATATATAATTGAGCAGTATAATCGTATTTGAAACCATACCCTTAAGACGAGACAAATTAATGTATTTTATAATAGATTCCCAAAAGCAGGATACTATCATATTAAGTTGGCTGATTCACAAAAGCGGAAATTTAATGTAATTCTTTTGGTATACATTTCAAATACGAAACTGCGTTTGAGAAGTCTTATCTGCTGAACTGGTCACTGCAGATATTTACAGTTTCCAAATTGCCACGAACAAACCTGAGATCTTAAATTTTAAAGGACTGTGAAGCTGAAGAATTTGCCACAAGTTTATACATAGAGGAAAGCACTGAACAACAAATGTTCCTTGTAGCGTGTCTCATGAAATGTTGATACAACAACGCTTAAGTTAACAAGCTCGGTCTACCAAAAAATAACAAAATTGGGTGAACTTCCATGATTTCGTGTATAAACAGGACAAATAAACGTCCAACCTGCTGTAACATGACATTAAGTTAGGAAGCACAACAGAAGTAGTGGTAGTGTCCTCGATTTGTCGCCAGTTGAAGTATATATCCCTGCATAAAAATACTGTCGATCTAGAAAGAAACTGAGAAAATGTGTATCTCAGCCGATAATGGAATTAGTATCCTAGACAGTGTCTGCAGTAGTAGCTGATGAAGACAACTAAATACGTTGAAGAAGGCACATAGCCGGCCAATGTTCTAAGCGCTTCAGTCTAGAACCGCGCGACCGCTACAGTCGCAGGTTCGAATCCTGCCTCGGGCATGGATGTGTGTGATGTCCTTAGGTTAGTTAGGTTTAAATAGTTCTAAGTTGTAGGAGGCTGATGACCTCTGATGTTAAGTCCCATAGTGTTCAGAGCCATTTGAACCATTTTTGAAGGCACATAAACGTAGGACAACGTATTGCGGCATTAGTAGTTGATAAAGCAATGTGTGCCAGACTTGAACTGGATGCCTGAATAAATTTCAAGTAAAATATGAACGGATATCATACTCTAAACAAAAACCAATAGACTGTTTTAAAAATGTGACATCTAGTCAACGGTGGCAGTGGCTAAGGGCACATTGAAGCAAATGGGAAGATAAGTGGTGTTTAAACGCTTAGGCTTTTACCAGTACTTAAGATACCTTGTGGAATCATTCTGTTTCCAGTTGCGGCATTGGGCTCATTATCAGCTATTGGGTCTCTGACTGGAGGTGTTAACTGCCATAGCATGAACCGTAAAGGATGCAGCAAACATCGAGGAATGTGGAAGACTACGTAAGATGATGGAGACCATCACTGTTGGTAAAAAAACATTATTTCAAACCGCACCAGAATGTACTTGTTACCTCCTCCTCTTCACTTATCGACCTTAGTAACAGTGAAAAAATAAACCGCGTGTGCCTAATGGAAATTTGGGAAAAGCAATCGTCACCGAAGTTAATCTGTCGGTAAAGAGGGAGGAAAGGGTTACATCTAAATGAAAGGAAAAATGCAAATTAAACTGGTGGAAATTAATTTTGAAAAGGGGTAAAGTTAATAAAGAAAGTAAATGTGCGGCCGTTACGTTAACAATTAACTAGCGGTAATTAGATATTTGAGATTTGGGGGTAATTACAGTCGCCAGTCCTATGGACAATTACAATAGTAACTGAAAATGAAAGGTTATTACACATATAATTAGCACTAGAAGCGTGGCAACTGAAGGTTGACACGTGTAGTGTGAAAACTGAAAGTTTGTCACAAGTAATAAATTTAGCAAAAGAATTAATAAAACCGGAAATTGAAAGTTAATTTAGTGACTGAAATTTATAGTGAGTTTTGTTTCTGAAGCACATCAAAATTCAGTAAAATACGCTTAGCCTTGGGGTACCTCAACAATCATTTCAAAAGCTACTTGAATCTACGCAATTTAGAAATAAGGGATTTAACTTTGAACTTGAATTAAATGATTCTGAACATTTAAAAATAGTAAAATTTAGTACGTACCAAGCTGAGCTGCAGTCACAGGTATGCTAAAATACGGTAACAAAACTCGCACTCTTAATTTGTGCTTGTGTAATCTAAATATTGTAGCCAGCTATGAATGCCTTAACTGAACTTTGAAATTAAAGCAGTGAAATCCAATGATATTACTTTAATGCTGGCGTTTGAATTTCAACGACACTCGGGTTCATTCCGGAAAAGGAAGGGACCCTGCTTGGTAATGCATTTCGGACAATGAGTAACAAAGGTTCATGCTACGT
Source organism: Schistocerca cancellata (assembly GCF_023864275.1). Taxonomy (NCBI): domain Eukaryota; kingdom Metazoa; phylum Arthropoda; class Insecta; order Orthoptera; family Acrididae; genus Schistocerca; species Schistocerca cancellata. The sequence continues at coordinate 900,894,735 of NC_064629.1, forward strand.
AGCTGTTATTTAGTGAGAAAAATTTAACAGTTTTAAAAGCTGAGGTCTGCCATACAGTTCTAAAACTTTACGTGCTACCAGTCTTCCTTGTTCGTTGATTGTAGGTTTGAAGCCGTGGATCGAGGAGGTGGCGACAGTCACTCATTGTCGGCCGTGGCTGTTGCAGAAGCTGGATGTTGGCACGCCTTCTTCTCGACACGGTCTCCAGCCGAAACGGGCTCTTGATGTGTGCCTGCTAACGCTCCTGTCCGCGACACAATGTCAGAAACTGACATAGCAAGTCGAGCGCAATTACATGCTGCCAAACCCCGAAAGCGCTGCAACTCGCGGGAGCGTCACGCAACACACCTGCTCCACTGCCCTCTTCCAGCCAGAAACCCAGCAAGCATCGGTACCAACACCTATGCCCCCAAACAACACTACCTCACTCCCGGAAATCACGAACTGCGAAGAAACGCACCATATACAGGAAAACACATCCACACAAGAACCCCCCGAACCACAAGCCCAGAGGAGGAATAGACGTACACGCAAACACAGGGCGGGGAACACGAAATCACCACAACAGGGCACGCAGCAACAACAGAACAGCAACACACAGGAAAACAGTCAACAAGACACTGAGACTGTAACTCACACTACCATCCCCCTCACCTCAGAAGTAACTCAGGCGCCACAACCTCTACCACGAAACACAAATGCCGCCCCAAACTACACACCAATACCTGCACAAGCGGCTGCTAAGCCCACAACAGCACCTCAGGCTGCCACACCCAACACCAACACATCACCTGGGGGAATACTGGAAACACTATTCCCCCGACACACGACCATTGAAATCCTTACCAAGGTGCTGATGGCCGTCACTACACTCATCACCCAGCTCATGAGCGCCGAACCCGGGCAATACTGGGCTGTCATACACACTGCCATCACAACACTCTTTCACACTCTTACATGAATAATACACCACACCCGACCCATAACGCAGACCCGCACACACTATCACGGATCCTGTTCTGGAATGCAAGCTCGATCCACAACAAAAGGGCAGAATTTGCCGCGTTCATAGAGCGCAAGGGAATCCTTGTCACGCTACTGAGCGAGACTAAACTTAAACCGCACAAATAACTAAACTTTCCTGGCTACTGCGTCTATCGTACCGGCCGACCGGGCGACGCCGTGGCAGGTGGAACTGCAATCGTCATACACAAAGACATTGAGCACACAAACATAGAGCTCCCTGAACTGGAAAAAATCGAGGCTACGGCCGTCAGAGTCAAGTTCAACGGAGCCTACACCACACTGATATCGGTATACAACAGCCCTGTAGGCATTTCAACACGCGATATCAGCACATTACTCAACATTTCACCGCGAGTAATAGTCGCTGGAGATCTGAACGCAAAACACCCAGAATGGAATTCACGCATACGAAATCCCAGCGGCAAAAAACTGTACGAACATTCACTTGGCAGAAACTACATTATACTAGCGCCGACTGAACCGACGCACATTCCCTATCAAAGGGGACACAGGCCAGACGTGATAGACATGGCCCTCGTCAAGGGCATTACATCGACACTCAACGTTGCCGTTGAAAACGATCTGCCCTCAAACCACCAACCTGTAATACTATACATTGAGGAAACACTGCAGCACATGGAACAACGTAAGATGTTGGACTACGGGCGTGCGGATTGGACAAGGTTCAAGCTCGATAGCCACATCCCACCTATACACGAAATTAATGAAAAGCACAAATTGACGAGGCAGTAGAAACCCTCACTAACGCCGTCCAGGACGCAATGGCAGGCACCATACCTGATCGTACCTCACAACAACGCAGTGCAGCCCTGCCCCAGGAAATCCTGGGCCTAATCTCAATGAGGAATCGCCTCAGGAGACAATGGCAGCGCACCAGGCGTCCGTACTTCAAACGGCACATTAACAGACTACAGGGCATCATACACGATAAAATACAAACACACAGAACACAACAGTGGAACCACAAACTCGAAGGGCTGGACACCACACGACCTGGCGTGTGGCAACTAGCCCGACACTTCACCAGGGAGAAAATATACACCCCAACGCTTCAAGGGCTCGACGGACCTGCATACTAAGCGGAAGAGAAAGCAGAACTAATGGCCCGAACACTCGCAGCGTCATTCACACCGAACATGGTACCATCAGATCCAGCGTTCACACTTGCTACTGACCAAGAGGTTACACGCATTCTAGCCCAACCATCGCGCGACGACATTCGACATGCTAGCACAGCCGAAGTCTCCTGGGCTATAATGCATTCCGCTGCTAGGAAAGCCCCTGGTCATGATGGCATTCAAAACCGTGTCCTCCAGGAGTTCACGGATAAAGCAACTGAGTACCTAACACACATAACGAATGCCATACTAAGACACCAACACTTCCCCGCCTTTTGGAAGACGGCCAAGGTCCTGATGTTCAGGAAGCCGGGGAAAGACCACAGCCTCCCACAAAATTACCGACCCATCAGCCTTCTGAGCTCGCTCAGTAAGATTGTTGAGAAGGTGATTCTCAAACGCATCACTAGGCACTGCATAGCAAATGACGTCCTGAGACCGGAGCAATTCGGCTTCAGAAATCACCACTCCACAACACAACAACTCCTACGGGTCGTTGAACACATAACACATGGCTTCAACATAAACAAAGCTACAGGGGCAGTGTTCCTGGACATCGAAAAGGCTTTCGACCGTCTATGGCACAACGGCCTCATCCGCAAACTCAGCGACGCGGGATTCCCCGACGGGCTGCTGCGTCTAATACACTCATACCTCACAGACAGGAGTTTCAACACTGACGTGCAGGGAAAACTATCAACACGACACGGTATACACGCGGGAGTACCCCAGGGAAGCATCCTAGGGCCCCTACTGTTTAACCTCTACATAAACGACCTCCCAACCACACACAACACAATGATGGCAATCTACGCGGATGACACAGCCATCCTTGCGCAAGATTGGAAACCATCAAACATTACGTCACGCCTACAGACTGCACTCAGAGTGGCCGAGCCTTGGTTGGAGAAATGGCGTGTTAGAGTAAACGTCGACAAGTGCGAAGCCGTTCTGTTCACGAGAAGACCGAAGCAACTGCGCAAACACCGCTACTGCAGACCAATAACTCTACATGCACGTCCAATACGTTTCCGCGAGAAAGTCAAATACCTCGGTGTCTGGCTGGACCGGAAATTACTCTGGGGGGACCACATACAACACATGACCAACCGAGCTAGCGCGAGGCTCAAACAGCTCTATCCTATGCTCAACAGGCGTAGCACACTGAACAGAAGGGTGTCGAGGTCCATGTACATGACACTTATCCGACCCCTGATGACGTACGCAGCTCCCGTCTGGGGATACGCTGCGCCTACACGCCTGCGCCGTCTGCAGCTCATACAAAACAAGGTACTCAAAATCATAAGCAATGCTCCACGATACACACGCATCGCGGACCTACACCGGGAATACCGACTTGAGACTCTCACGGAGGTAATCCACAAACTCACCACAAGACTATACAGAAACTCCAGACATTCGCAGAATCCGTTTATTCTGAATCTGGGGAACTACGACCACAACCATAGATGGAAACATAAAAGACCAAAAGACATACTTGCAAGGACATAACATCTATGGCCAAGCTTACGCAAACATAACGGCACAGGCGAGCCCCTGTTAATCAGACGCATTTACTGGATATCGAGCTGAAATACACTGCCGAATAACTGGCACCACACAGGGAAGCCGTACCGTACACTGCATGCAAACAAGCTCCACACATCCCCCACACAGTGAGATGATCTATGGCCGATCTCCCACTACTGTATAACGATCTTGATTGTTCCAGGAAAGTAGCAGCCGCAGCAACTGGGACACATCGCCATCGCCTGTCACGGTAATGATACCTATACTAACAAATCCAACCTTGCATGAGCTATCGCAGCTAGTAAGCCACTACTGCTCTTACTACCCATCGCACTGTCGCAGAGGTTTTTTTCCCACGGCACGAGCCATGGCACTTTTTTCCCTCTGCTCTTTAAATCGCTACCCTCACTCGCGTTTCGTCCACTATCTATCACCTGATGGACCGTGTTAATGCGTAGCCTTACCCAGACGCACGGACAACATCACAGCCCAGCATCCTGGGATCCACCTACTAGACAACTAACGTGTTTACGGAGGTGACAGTAGAACTTTTGGTTTGGTCACCACGTTGGTGCGGGCGTGGAGGGGCCCCATCTCTATTTAAATAGAATTTAAAGCCAGACTCTCTCTGCTCTGCTCGCCCTCCACGCGGCAGAGTTAACACTCTCACAGATCGTAAACACTTTGGTTCTCCACACGACCTATCGATGTAATCGTTCGATAGCATAGTTTTCCCTAGGCAAGACCCAGCGTAAAAATACAAATAATATTTACAAAACAAACCAATTACATATCGACATAAATGCGTAAAAACAGTAAAGCAATTAAAATATATAAAGAGAAAGAAATGTCATATCTTCAGTTAACAAAATAAGATGGAAATAGAAGGATATGGATATCCGGCGTTACATACTGTGTTCATATAAAAAAGGCCCCTAACTATGCTAGTGGACATATCGCTTACCGATAACTATCTACTTATATTTGTCAAGCAAAACCAAATTTTATTCACATTTCTGAAAATGTTTAACATCATACTGAGGTGAAGAACGAACTACATCAAGGAAGTGGTGTAGTTGCGTTAATACCTCATGGCTCATATGATAGTGAGGCATTGAATGTGTATATGAACTCATTTTTGTAATTCTTTGAGTTATGTGCAAGCGTTAATACAATTAAAACAGGTATAAAAACAGACAATATACTTTATTCACAACTGTTCTTTAGTGTGTTTGCACTGTTTCCAAAGGGGACAAGTGATGAAGAATAATACTGATGATATTTACAAGTCGAATCAGCAAGTGGATCTTGCACCCGTTATCAAAATCTAGCTTGTGTGTAATATAGCAAGGAATTTAAACCTTAAAGACAGGATAAATCATGCAATCCTTGGGTTTTTTACTTCTATGGGTCCAGGTTACCAGAGTGTGGAAGTGTTTAGTAACCAGTATGCCTCTTAGTGACAGCTCAGATATTATACCATCTAAAAATGAATATCATAGATACGAACAGGGATATAATCGATTTTCGCGACCATTAATCTATATTACTTCATCTGAAGCAATGAAATGGGTATGAAGTATAAATATCACAAGCACATACGTAAGACGACCAATTTGTAGCGGAAGCTGAACGTTGTAACACTTAAGAACTATTAGTTTATTAAATCAATAGAACTCAAATCTCACAATATTGACGCTTGATATAACAACTGCAGCTCAGTATGATGATCGGATCATCCGTCATGAATATTTGCCCGACCAACCTAATTATTTGACGTTCTTTGATAATAACGAAAAGATAAGAATCTTCATGCAACTTCAAGGTGAATTAACTCTTCCATGCTAAAGTTTCCTGTACTTTGAAGACAGATTTGTGGCCGTGAAGAACGATGGAAGCACTTACATTTCGTGGATTCGCCTCTCAGTTTCAAGAAACACGATACAGACTTAGTGTTATCGAGCTCAGGTGCACAAGGTATGTTCGAAACATATTCACTCTCAAAACATAGGTCTCAGCAACATCATGCCCGAATGCGTTAAGAAATGCAAGATGGTTTGTAGATGGATCGATAGATGGCTGCTTTAGTGCCTGCATCCCACTCAGAATGTTAATGGGCTTCTTTGAAGACAATAAATATGGCATTTTAAATTGCCTACAGGAACCGATTGTAGTTCGATGCGTTTCAAATAACAACTCATACCCTCATGGAGTGCCAGTAGAGAGAATAAAGTTGTGCTGGTTAAATTGGTGTGAAAAGTAAACCATACATCAGTACCAGACGAATTGCATCCGAAACTTCTGAGTGTGTTGAATACAGGTGTTCAGCTGTTATTAACGACCCATTCATGTGAATCTTACGAGTATCCAAAACTTCCAGTGACATCCAGACAATCATGAACGATTACGATAGCTGCACTGGACAACTCTGGGGTGTCTGGTCCTGCAATGCCACGTTGATAACGCTAATGCATACTTGCCATGGAGTGGTCGAAACGGAGCTCGCTGAAATCATGTGACCTGCAGTATGCCGCCATTAGGTGAAAAGCGGTTCTGCTTTGTGAGAAGTCGCTATGTCGCTTCTACGCCCCTCCCCGACCCCGCCCACGCTACCCACAGAAAGGCGGCAATAACCGAGTTGAGAAAAGCATTGTCAAAATCTAGGAGAAAGATGGCACGGTATTACAAGGGGAGTAAATTGCAGAGAGGATTGCAGTTTTTACCTAGAGCGTCATATTCAGCCACTTTGCTAATATAATGGAAAGTGGATCTGTTAAAGCTCGATTGGATATGCTTGCGAATAAAGAGCACCTACCATAAATTACATTTCCTTGTACCATACCATTGTTGTTGCACAAATGTGAGCCCATACCCATTCTTTGAAGGTTGCTTCAGCTAACACAGTCCAAGTTGTGTTGTCGTACATCTAAGTGAGCATCTGTAATATAAAATTAACAGCTAGTTAGGTGAGAAAAAAATTATGATCTATGCAAGAAAGTGACGCACATTACGAACTAGCAGCACAATCCCACAATGAGGTAGATGTTTATGAGATGATCAGTAATAGAATAAGCGAGTGGCTGGGAGCTGCTGTAACTGCGCTGTTAAATTCTTGGAGCTGGCTCGTTATTGAGGGCAGGAACAGGGTGATAAAATGAAAGTTAATTTTATTATTACTTCACTAAGCAGTTTTTGTCTCACATAATGTAAGTTTATTTTGTCAATGATTAATTAACCCGTAATTTGGCTCATCCATGTTTATCTCTATACCATAAAGACAGTCATTTTATACATGTGTACGAAGTACATTGTGTTCCGGCTCATGTTATGAAAAACTTAGTGCTCACACAAGGGATAACGTGCTCAGACACGTACCACGTCGATGTGTTCTTGCATGTTTTCTGTCTAGTTAATGGCTAGGATCCAGTTTCATTCCTGTTCTAGACGATATAGGTAAAGAAACAGGAGTGTATTAATTGTTTAAATTATTGCTGAGGTGGATGAATATTGCTTCGCATGGCCACAACTGTCCTGTGACAAAAATTATCTGGAACATGCATGTATTATGGATAAATATAGAATATCTAATGTCTCAGGACGTTATCTTTAATAGCGTATCATTCTCCGTCTTAATCTCAAACTTTCCCATATTAGACAGGTGAAGCCACGATTATGCTGTTCGCGTTTATGGTCAGAAGGAAGATAAAAACAGCATGCCTTAAGATGACTGCTGTTCTCGAAGGGTGAGAAACTTCACTACGTCTGGATGAAGAACACGTCTCACCAACTTTCTATCCAACTGAACCAAAATTAACATTTACAACTTTTTTGCCACAGATGTCTCTGTTATTTTTCAAAAGGTAAGTATGTAAAAAGGCATCTGATTGACTCTTCGAGTTAGGAACTGGTACATGTGGAAGTGCCGAGTGAGAATAAAAGATTCTTAAAGTTTGGGAAAATCCACCACTCTGATTTCTGAATGTTTGCTAGTCCCTTTCGCTCACTGTGAAAAAGGTCCCACTGCCTCGCACAGCATTTTCACAAAAAGGCACATACCGCGTGTGGGCGCATATCAAGATGCTCGTACGACTCCAGACTCCACAAATCCCAATAATACTTTAGTGATAGTTCTGCGAGATGGTTACTCTCTGAGTTCGAAAAGCTTGCACAGTGTGCTGAAGCTCCTTACAGCAAAAAAATTCCTATTAACAAATCTCAGATAAATGATGCCTTATATTTATGCATTGCCACTACATAGAAAAGCTGAAACCCTACATTGGGACCACGTCACCTAACAGGCAAATTTCGTGGTGACAGATCATGAAACCTGAAATCCAAACTGTCACGACACATATGCACTTTTTTCCATAATTTGAGCAGTTATTGATTTAAAATTCCCGCCAGTCTTAAAAATGACCATATATTCGATGCAACGGGAGACTTATCTCCATGTGGCAACAATGGATTCAACTGGCTGCAGCAGTGTAACGATGCTATGAACATGAGTTCTGGGGATTCACAATCTTGCTAACACTGTCTCCGACCATCCCCGCCGCCACAAACCCAGAACACTGTTTAGCCTATGATGCGTAGTCGCAGTCTACGGTGCCAGTGAACTTGTATTGAAAGTGCTCAGAGTTATCGGTAGCGGTACAATGTTTTTGTTCGTTGCTAGTTTCGTAATGGAAAAATAAAACGTATCCATACGATCTGGGCAGTAAATAAAAAGCAACAACATATGCAAAAGAACATGAAAAGAGAGCAGCTCAGCGGCATTTTGGCCCACTACGAACAGAAAAAAGCATTCGTGAATGGCGTGCTGGTAAATAAGAACTGAAAAAACTATTAGGTTGACTAAATGTGAAAATAGAGGACTAAATGTAAAATGGCCTAAACTAGAACATGACGTATTCAAATGAATTCAAGGACACCGCCAAGATGTCATTGGAATTAGTACGAAAATGATTAAGAGACACGCTCATAAGATAGTGCTGCAGTGGAACTTAACAGCCTTTAAGGGTGTAGATGGTTGGTGCTACAGTTTTATGAAGCTTCAAGGACTTAGCATGCATACTAAAACCAAAATACGTCAGAAAATGCCACAATAGTATGAAAAGAAAACATTATCCTTCCATCGCTTTATTACTCCACACTGAAAGAAAACCAGTTTGGAACTAAGCCAAACAGCGAATATAGATGAAACTCCTCTAGTATTTGATGTGCTGAGTAACAGAACTATTGACATGAATGTGCTAAAACTGTGACTATAAAAACAAGTGGACATTAAAAAATGCACTACACTGTTGTCCTTTCATGTAGCGCTGATGGTACTCAATATAATCCGATGATCATTTCAAGCGCCGAACAGTGCCAGAACTTCTGAAATACTGCCAAGTGTTAATGTTCACATACACTAAAAGGATTCGAGGGACGAAGCTGGTATGAAATCGCGCGTTAAAAGCGTGTGGCAGAGAGTGAAAGGTGCTTCTTTGAAGAAGGGTTCTCTTCTTATGCTAGATAAATTTAGCAGTCACTCGAAAAATTCTGTGAAAGGGTAATCGAGACAGCGAAATACAGAGTTTGCTGTTATTGTGAGAGTACTTACTTCACAATTACTACATCTTGATGTCTCGATAAATGAACCATATAAAGTGTATATGAGAGAGGAACAGAACAACTGGATGACTGACGAATCCGAACATGAATTCACGCCAAAGGGAACTTTAATACAACCTGCAATCAAACTAGTGTGTCCGTGGATAAAACAGTTATGGGCTAGAGTGGTGGAAGACATTATTGTTAAATCTTTCAAGAAGTGTGGCATAAACAACGATGTCGATGGCATTGAAGACCATCTAATACATGAAGAGGACACTGATGCTGACGAAGAGGAAGAACAAGAAGAAGAAGGAGGAGGAGGAGGAGGAGGAGGAGAAGAAGAAAGTTCAAAAGACGACTTTCAAGGGTTTTAAACATCAGTTCGGTTTCCATAAGGTAAGATTCTTTTTAGGCTGGCTTTGCAATCCGATAATAAAAACGGTAAAAATGTTACTTTTTTAAAAAAGACTGCTCCAAAATAGTCGGCGTCTTATAGTCCGTTAAATATGGAACATCTCATTTTCCAACCAAATGACGACATAAACAGCCCTCTGTTTCCTGACTTTATTACGACTCACACATGCATCTCTTGACAATGTGAGAGGAGGATGTGCTTATCACCAGAGCAGCATATAATCGATCATGGACTGTTTCAATTTGTGACAAAATATGGACTTTCTATACGAATACCTCGGTTCGATGGCGACACTCCATGGGACTACGTTGCAAATTTAACGGTATTCACCAACAACATCATAGGCCTTGCCATAACTGATGCACAGTGAGAACCATCGTGAATTTTTGGCAGGAGTTCAAAATAGCTGATTGAAAGGGATATGCTAAGCTGTACATGGTAACAGATGTGGGGTTGAGCAGAGACGTTCGTGAGAATATATGGAGTGTATTCTGCTCCAGATCTGAGCCTTCGTGTTATACTATGTCAAAAAAGACACGTATCAAAATTTAACTCTTGACTAACGTTGTTATGTAGCACTGTTTTGAACACCGGATTCAAGGGGCCTTTGCAGGCGTGTGCTCAAGATTATCTTTATACCCACCACAACTGGACCCTCAACGGCTACATTCTTAGGAATAATTATTAAGAAACCATTGCAAATGACTTTGAAAACGTATAGTTGTTGTTGTTGATGAACCATAATTTGATTCTTTATTTCAGTGCTATTGTCTGTAAGAGACCTTGATCACATCACTGTAAAAGTTGTTGTTGCCAGGGTAGGATTGAAGCAGATAACAAACAAACAAAAAGTTTTCTACAAAATTTTTTGGATGCGCATGTACACACAGTCATTTAGTTTTTGCAACATTCTCCAAATAATTGTCTTCTCTATACCTAAAATTAGTTTTGAATCATATTCAGACCTATAGGGAGAGTTACATCTATAGGCAGACCATCATTAAATTTGGCTTCCACAGATTTTATGCTCATAGCATTTTCAAAAGTATAATTTGGTGCTGCTTGAATACGGGCATTTATACGCTGTACTAACTGGTTTGTATTCACACTGTGCTCGTGCAATTAGTCAATAAGGTCACTTTATACAGCTCTTTGGAGGTCGTTTAAATTCCCAACACTTGAATGTTTCATGTATATGACAGCTGAACATACTGTTGTTAAAGAGTATGCTATGTCTTGTATTCATTCGCCATATTTATCCCTATGAACTCAATCGTACTACAAGACTGTCGTTTTACTACGCATAATACACCCTAGTACCGTGACGCTGAACGTTCTCTGCTTCAATCACAACTCCAAAGTCCTTGTCGGTTACTAGGTCTGCATTCACACGTTTAGATCCACTTTCAGTCAGATTGTACATATTGGCAAATAGCAGTATAATGACAAGGGAAGAGTTCAGTTCGACATATCGAATATTGCCCAAAAGATTTTTATATAGAAAGAATAAACAGAAAAAGATGCATTGTCATAATTTTGGCTCATAAGATACACTACAAATATTTTTTAAAGATTTTGGAAACTGCCAAATATGTAGCTCACCAGGCGACTGGAGTAATGTACACCACTACTGTAACAGTAGCAGGCAGCGCATACGCAACACGGCAGGCACTTGTCCTCGATTGACGACACATTGGTAAATAGATGACACTGCACAACTGGATCGTAATTTGTGAAGAAAATTTCTGTTTCTAATGATAGTTCCACTGACACAATTGTTCACAGTTACTATTCGCTCGAATCTGCAGCTCACTGAATATTCATAATAATTTGCAGGTTTCGTTTGGTATCGCTATGTGTTAACAATAGAGGTAAAGCTAAAGTAATTTTCTTTGTATGTTGCTCGTATAATAGCATCTATCTGTGCAGGTTCCACAGTTTCCCAGCAATTTGGTGCCAAATTTATGCTTTTAACCTTGCGGAGATAAAATGAGAAGATTGTTGTACGCAATCGAAACCACCTTCTCCTACTGACGATCTACGTACGTGTTAATTATTACTAACATTCTTTGTCATTTGTTCGAATGATGTCTATTTCGTTAAAAATTGTGGAAACATTAGAAGAAAGAGAAAATGACTCTGAAGATTCCGTGAACTGTTGTTGGAATGATAATTGTTGTATTAAGCCCACACCAAAATAAAGTTCCATCTGAGTTCAAAGAAAACATGGAAGATAATAGTTTTCAGAGACAAAGTGAATACTGTAATTCTTTTTGTTAAACGAAGGAGGTAGAAAACACTTAGTGTTAGGCTGTCTCCGAAGATTGTTTCGTTTCATAAAATTTGAAAGTGAATTGTATAAACGGAAGAATAATTTACACAATGTACAAAACATTTGATAAAGTGAAACTCGCGAAAGTGTGAAAGAAAGACAATTCGAAAGATTTAGAACTGTTCGTGAGAGTCAATATGCTGTCACCGGGGGTAATGTACGAGACTAGGCTCTCTGTATTGTAAGTGAGGTGAACGTTACTGATATCCGAGCTTCTTCAAGCTGATCAAACAAATTCAGAAAATTGTACGGTAACATAAGTTGCAAAGTTACTAAGTTTACTTTAAGTAAACGTCTAGAGGAGATGTTAGTAATCGGTAGTACTATCGACAAATTCTTAGCTTCTTATTATCCCCGAAAATGCTGTCTATCAAGCCAATCGGTCATGTTTCGTGTAAGCACTGCGTGAAAACCACACTATACCATTTCAAGCGAAAATAATATAGAGCAGCTTGTGCAGTCGATGAATGCTAAGAGACATTCATATATAACAATGGCAGTGACATGTATCAGTGGATTACAATTTCCGGAGCTTTATATCAGTCTTTACGAACTTTAATGCAAATTAGGGAAAAAAATTTAAAAATGGGCTGTTTAGTTGCAAAAATGTTGTCACTGGTCTGGGAAAACCGGAAGACATGGGAGAGAATAATTTTCAATACTACATCCGAAACGTCTTCTAATCAGTTGTGGAAAATAATTTATTACTTTTGTCTGGCTCTTAGTCTGGATTTAACAACATCTCTGTCTTTAGGAGGAGGATGAAAACACTGTTAACATTATTCGGTTTCCCCACGGAACTTGTAATGCGATTCAGACCCTCAACAAAACATTTTTACAGTGTAAAGTGTTTTCCAGTGTAATATCCGACAGCTCTTTGTCACTTCAGGTTTATGAGCGTAACAGTACTGTTCAACTTCAGTGATATGTTCATTGTCAGTTTGCATCACGTTTCACGAATTTGATCGAGTATGCGTGGTATGCAGCACAATATGGAGAGCAGTGTGCGGTCTTTCAAATAAAACATGAGATCATGTGATGTGGTGGTCCTCAAGTACGTACCCTCCGACTCCGAGTTGAAATATTAAAGTTTTGGCTGGTTTCGTTGTCTAGGTGCTGGGATACTTAGTTGCTGCATTACAAGCCAAATACTGCTGAGTCTATAGCATGCAATATGAATATACAAATGAATCGGATGGTCATAGGTTCCTATCACTCAGCAATTGGGAATGTATGGTACAAATTTATAAATGAAAAATTGCAATTAAATAAAATCTGCAGGTACCATCTTAACGAATTTAAATGATGAGTACGATACTAGAAGTACTTTTGAGAATGCGGTATATTTCTGCACACACTTATTGTTGTCTATGGTCCAGCAATTAGTTGAATAACAGGGAAATGATAGATTCCTACTGCACGTAATTAGTTATGAACAACAACATAGCTTGCGAGATATTCACTCTTAAAGCACACTACGTCTTCACTGTAGAAGCCACGGAAATTTCACAAGTGCACAAGGCGGCACTCCGAAGTATTTCTATCTGCCACGACCATGCACAATCCGCTCCACACTCTCCAAGTCTCTGCTGCGACGGTGTGTCCGTTGCGCAGTACTGTCGTGGACTCCTCTCCAGAACCGATGCTCCTCCCCCACCTCCATACGTCTCTCCACGTGTCCTTTTTGGAACGATCGCTGTGATTGTCTAGAGCGCTCTAGCCCTGTCTCCAAGCCAATGCACACTCACAAACATATTGAAACACTTTCGAAATTATGTGTTTACATTTAAATAACTTGAAATTAAATAAATATTCCAGTGGCTGGACCATCACATTATTAGATACATAAAAAATTTAAATAGACATATACCAAAGGAATAGAACAAAAGGTAGGCCAGTAGCCTAATGTCTCCGTGCTTTCTAAGACACAGTAAATATTTAACCAATTTCTTCATTTGTAGTATATATCGGATATAAACAAAGACATAGACGAATAAATATATTTATAAGCGTGCTGCTACCGTTTTTTCGTGTCTCTGTGGAGTACTTACGGCCTGACGCGATCGATAGTAGTCGGCCACTTTGACCTCCCATAACTCATGTACTATTCAAGTAACATGCGTGTAATTTATACCAATTTAGGTTTACACTAATAGCTTTCTAAAGACACGTCGATAGACAAAATCGGATGAACCGTTTAGATTTTGGAAATTCGTTGCTGGGTGTTACTTGTATAATTTACAGTCAGATACCAAACTTTGAACTAATAAAGATATTGAAAATGTGATCACACCATCAGAATCGTTGTGCAAATAATGGTAACTTACATTTTCTTAAGGAATCATTATCCCTCTGGCTACTATTAATTTCCATATAAACTGCGAAATGTCTGTCATTATTGTTTCACAAAGTCCGCCATCTTTGGCACTACCGACATACGAGTCTCTTTCATCAACAAAGCGTCACCATGGAATTCCCACCCACACCACTCCTGGACCCTCGCTAACGTTGGGCACTGATTGGTCCAGCTATTGTGCGGCATAACGCGGCAGCTACCGAGCCGCGGCTTTGACGAGCGTCCTGTGCGACCGCCCAACTCCGAACATAGAATATTTCCAGGGCGCCACAACTCGCCCGTTACTTCACAAGTGGCCACGACCATTTCTTACCCCATTCCAATTGTCCAAATAAAACTGGTAATTTTGGTGAAGTGCTTGAACGCATTAATTCTTATTTTATCAGATCAGTAAGTGTAAGGGTAATGCTTGTTTTCGTCATCGAACAGCCACTTCACATTTTGGTGACGACTACAGGTATGAACAAGGAACTGTTTCGTTGTTAGTAAAATGTACATTAGTCAATAATTATCTTAAGAGTTGTGCTTCAGGAGCTTCCATAAAATACTTGATTTCAACAAATTAGTGTCCAGAATAACTGAAGTCGTCTTTTTCCTCCAACAGTCGCTTATGTAACTATTACAACTGTTTAGCTGTTGATATGAACTACAAGTTATTAATCTTTTGTCATGGCTGTATCTGCTTATTCGCCGGATAGCGCACTAGGCAGGAATGACTGTAAAAACCGCTGTCATAAGCTGTTCTTCGTGCGGCAAAGCTGAGTAATTATCTTTTGCTTAAAAATTCTTGCAGTGCACTCTAGCCGCTAAAGCTTTGACAGTGCATTTATTTCGGTATATTCTTCCTGTGTGGAAAAAAGTCATCACAGTTTTCGACATGTCGTATGGGACCATTCCCTTAAGAGAGTTCCAACTGCGGCTGCGTTACGGCATAGCTGAACGACAGCAGGTCCAACATATCTGGAAGACATCTTGTGAAGAATGACAGCAGCTGCTGCAGCTGCTGCTGTGGTAGATCAGGCAGGAACAGCCTCACGTCCTCGTCAGTAACTAAAATAACAAAGCTCTACGTATAACGACATACACATATACTAATAACAACACCAATAATAACTAGAGCAGGGTGGATAAATTACGATACTTACTGATTGTCCTATTCCTCCCAGCTTATCGCTCCTGCCGACAGTGTTTCATGTTGGTCATCTCACTACGAAGAGCATACGGTACACGATGACGTTCACGTTATCGAATAATAAAAATAAAAGTTTCTCCGAGGTTAGGGGTCGGAGCTTGCACTCCATTGGCTGAAACGTCAGTGCCTAAAGGCCCCGAAACTATTAGCAGCGAGCATGATGACGTCAACAAATCTTCGTAACACCATTGGCCGTGGGGTGAGAGGAGAGCTGGGAAGGGTATCAGAATCACAATAAATGTGAGTGGGGGAGGGAATTCCGGTTAACTGCTAATATTGCAATCCCTAAGAATGTTGACATTGACGTCAGTAATCACCTAGAATGACCTCAAAGTCGTGGTCTAGATTTGCGCGTACTGGCGGTCAAGTAGTGCCGTTTTCAGCCGTCTAGTTCTAATAACTGGAAACGAATGCTGTTAAAACGAATAAAATTCATTGAAAAAGTGGATACAGTGTTTCGGTTATAACTGTATTCACTCTCTCCCAATATGTCCTACGGCCATTCGCGCACCCTTTCTCTCATCCAGCTGTATAAGATTAAACATGTTCAAATAATTAAAAAAGAACTTAAGTCGTTGAGAGTAAAATAGATTCCAAAGAAGGGCGACACGTGGAGATCTGGCTCTATGATCTCTTACAAAAAACATGGATGGGCCAACCAGCTGATAACATACTGAAACCTCCTACCTAATACGGTAGGAAACAAGTCAGTCTTCTTCAAGATCTTAAAATTTTTACCACATTCGTCTCATTTTAGCTAAAATACTTGGAAGAGATACGTGTAGATTATCCTATTCCCTTTCATTTGTTTGAGTAGTAAACATAGTTTGTTAACATGTGGTTTAAATCACAAGTACCAGAGTCTGGACAGTCTTCTCGCTTGATCAAGGGGCTATATGTCATAGTACTATGCTCAACACTTAGACGACTGAGAAGTAATTCATCTCACCTGTGTGGCTGGAAGAAAGTACATCACACTATCGAAGTTGGCTTTACAAGTTCTAGATTATAGTCTCTCACTTGCAGAAATACTTTATTCCACCTTCGCCTGAACTTGTACCTCGACAGCGACACAATTACCTCCAAATTGTTACAACATGCCTCCTAGGATTCCCCGTCTGAAAATGTATTTCCCTGGATTTTCATATGTCTTAAAAACCAGCAGAAAGACGCGTTTCCGCAGGCACTATAAGTGAAGAGGGGAGTCTTGGATATAGTTGACTACTTTATTTGCTGGCTACAAACCGAATGGAATTTAGTCAAAAGCGGAAAACTGATTTGGAGCTCGAATATTTGCGTATCTCACATTCTCCACTACACCTAAAGATGCCTATCGTTCTACATCATACTGACAAGGAAACCCTTGAGTGCGACATTGCAAAAAGCCCGCGATGTTTACGGCATTCAACGTCCCACAATCTGTCAACACGGTATTGGCTGCTGTCATGGACTTTGCGGCTGATACCGGCGGAGGTTCGAGTCCTCCCTCGGGCATGGGTGTGTGTGTTTGTCCTTAGGATAATTTAGGTTAAGTAGTGTGTTAGCTTAGGGACTGACGACCTTAGCTGTTAAGTCCAATAAGATTTCACACACACAGTATTGGCTGCTAATGGCCACAGGCGCCGGACTGGAGCTATCCGGTGGTGGGCACAGCAATGAAGCTACGGAGATTAGCTGAATAGCGACGAGTGACTCAGCTGTGCTACAGTGCTAGTGATGTTGATACAAAGCAGACCATTAGAAACGATAAACAAAACAAGCAGTGCATTATATCTACAATAACGGTGGCCGATGTTCACATTCCGCCAAACAGGTACCTAAAGAATTTCGCAGAGTGAAAAAGAAGCGTCAGATGAAATTTTAGCTTTTCTACAAGATGAGTCAGTGGAAAATGTGCTGACGCATTCGCTCAAACAGTGCTACATAAATGGAAGACGTAAGATAATGAAATTTCGAGCAAAGCGTCAACTTGACGATGCACAACGAATGTTTGAATTGACCAGAGAATTTGTAAATGATAAGCAAAATTACCACAGCTATCAGCAAGTAATTTCGTTTCTACTCCGAGCAACTGAGAGTTGAAGTGGAAATAATTATGAAAGGAACCTGGGAAGTTAGAGGTGTCAAGAGAGTTGTACCAAACTTAAGAAACAACAATGCCTTATTGGTATGCAATTACGCTGACTGTTAATCTGGATCGTAAATTGAGTGGGAAGTTATTTATTGTGCTGCGAGAAGCTGGAGGTGCTCTGTCGCTTACTATTGTTTGTCGTGTGCGCGTTCTTGCAAGGAGTGTAGGGAATATTTACGTCACTGCAAGCAAGAGTGGAAAAACGGGCGTAAAATAACTACAAATGTGGTACGAGCACTGCTTTTAGCCAGTAGCTGGTCAAAATAACTTGCTTTTGCTTGATTTCTAGTCTCCTTATAAAAATTATCCTTCTTTAGAGCAAACGATCGCTCCTAAGAAAAGTTTGTGTCATTGTAGTTCATTCCACCTAGAACCACTGGTCTGTAAAACATATTATGGCACTATCTGCAGCTACGGCTGAAAGGATGGCGAGTTTGACGATAAATTCCACAACAGACTGTTTCTCATTCGGTGCATGTCGTGACATTCTATCACTTCTCATCAGCCAGTTACTCCAATATTATTCTATATCCGTGTAAGAGTGGCTACCTAGCTGAACGTCCTGCACGGTTTGTAGCTCCCAAGGTGTTCGATGGTGCGAACCTGTGTGATCAATGTGATGTGCCATTTTTCATTCGGTAATCATGGTGTAGGTTAATGTCTTCTTCTGAATGTTTTTTGAATGTCGACGATGTGTATATTGTGAAGCGTTATACATAGGTCCTATAGAAGACTTAACTCTGCACCTCCCGGAAACTCATCTCCTGCCGCCTTTTAGATGCACATGGCGAGTCATTAGCCGCTAAAATTTTTCTTGTCATAACTGTTAACACAACACTTTCAGATGAACATTACTGAAGATTGAACTTGCGATCTCGTACTCAGGGGATTCCTTATCAGTATTTTCTGTAAGGAACGACACGTTCAGCAAACAGGACAAAGCAACCAAGAGAGAACCCACTTTAGATCTATGGGTGAATAGAGCTGCCTGAAGGATGAGTCATAGATGCTGAGAAATATTCCGATGATCACATGCTGCTATGACCTATATTACATTGTAAAAGGTCTCTGTCAAACGTTCTTTAAAAACCTTTCTATAAAATAGGTGACGGTGTGCTGGGGTAATTCAACAATTTCTTTAATAAATGTTAGAGGGTATTTGTAACTTTTATAAAACATCTGTCACAGAACTTCGACAATGTGATACCGGCCTATGCACAATAAGATAAGAATCTTTTCATTTTTTTCTTATTGCTCCTACAGTATAAAGAAAAAAGTTAACCATTTAATGAGATACTGAAGAAATTCGATATCTTCACGTGTATTTAGGCTACAAATAATTCACATGAGATACTGAGGTCCTGAATAGGAAATGCCAGGGCTCGTTGTAGAGTACGAGTTATCGTACAAGAACTTGTAAACTACTCGTTATTGGCAGTGTCTGTGTGTACGCTGTACGGCCTGAAGCCACATGAAGCTGAAGCAATAATCGGAAAAAACGACTGAAGCTAGTGTACAGGAACATCTTGAAGTTACCCCAGACACAGTGAAAAAAAAAATCGCTTTCGTTGCCGTTTATTGATAAAGGAACGCGTGAAAACAATTTCGGATTTGTAACTTACTGCGTTGCACTAGGCACAAAAAACTTCTGTTCTTTTAATTTTTTTTTTTAATGTGAATTTTAACATTAGCAAAAGTGCTGTTTCGCCGGTGCCGCACTAGGTCTACAGTTACTTCGGGCTTTTTAAGAGGCCTTCGTTTTGAGTCCATTCCATCCCTGGGTGTGTCGCATGAGGGGCGGCAGTGGCGCGGTGGCGGGGGCAGCAGTGTTCCCCACGGCACTATCTGCGGGCCGCTCCTTCCGTTGGCTGGCGCGCCGTTCGCGGCTCCCGGCTGCGGGACACGAGTACAGCCGGGAAGCCCCACTGGCACTGCATAACAAGGGCGGGCAATAAACACCGGCCCGACAGGTAAGCGCCGCTTACCTGCTACGATCACATAGTCTTCTGTTCACGAGCTCCACGGTGCACCTGACAGTCCACCACTTCCATCCTGAATGGGATTCCATTTTGTTCTTCTTCTCATCATTTACTCTGCAACATTTTATCTGTTGGCCTTTTCCTCCATTTTTCCTTCACGCACACTTTATCTGAACTTAATTCGCATCCTTCTTTCGTTCCTTACTTATTTATTTAATAAAATAGCAGCCAAACAGCGATAAACAGTTACTTTGCTTAACATTTTACGTTTACATTTTACATTTTTGCATATTTATTTATCGATTTCACTCTTTTACTGCGCAGTTCTATGTGATATTGTTGACAGGCTTCGTTACACACTTCACATACACATGTTGTGGTTGGGTGGTGATAAGTTTTGTTTTTGCAGATTAGATGATGAAAGCCTTGAATAGAAAGTGTAGTTACGACATGTCGCTGTTCGAAGTTTGGTGCTGTCCATAAGCGGTTCGTCATTGCTTCGGTGCCATAGAACTCCGGCCATATTTTTTCTCGTTTGTGCTTCATGATCTTCAGTTGCTTTTTGGAAGCCCTGGTGTGTGGCATCATATATCGAAGTCTGATGTCTTCAATTAGGAATGTCTCTCTCGCGAGCAGGTACACTAGTCTAGATCTTGTTGTCTTTGAGAGACCTAGTGTTCTTTTTGGATAGGTCGATTTTACCTTTTGTAGTGTTTCTAGATTTTTTTTGTCAGGTGGTCCCATATAACCTCCATCCCATAGGCCAGAATTGGCAATATTTTTGTGTTGAATAATTTAATGACTGTGTCTAGACTGAGTAGGCGGATGTTTTTGATGTCCTGCATTGCTATTATTGCTTGGGCTGCACGTTCTGTTGTATGTTTTGTGAAGCATTAGGCTGTTGGTTGCTCGTTTCTTACTTATACAGCATAGTAGCTCAAGGCACATGGCACAGAGTCTACTTCACTTCTGTCTCTAACAATTTCACTGTCCGCTCGGTAATTAATCTTATTTATTTCGGAAAACTGACTCATTACTTTCTTTGTTCTATTGTCCGCTAACACAGGGAAAAGTGGCGGATAGACTTTAGCATATTGTGCTTAATGGAGATATATCTTCAGAAGAAATGAAGAAATATTAACCTACGGTTGCAACATGTATAGATTAAGATAAAGCATACGACTGTGTTGACTGGATTACACTCATAGAAATTCTGAAGGTAGCATGGATTAAAATCAGGAAAAGGAAGGTGATCTACAATTTTTACTAAACGAGGCTGTACCTATAAGAGTCAACGGACGTGAAACGAAAGTACTAATTCATAAGGGAATGAAACAGGATTGTAGGCGTATCAAAGATGTTCTTGAAACTTGCCACTGAGCGAGCTGTGAAGGAAAGTAAGGAGAAGTATGGAAAGGCAATATTCAGCGATAACAAAAAAAAATTACATGGGTTTCTTTGCAGGCCATCTACAGCAGCAGCTGTTCTTTATCGGTTATGATTACATATTACGTCGTAATGTTACGGAAATTTAGTTGTGCTTTTCACCAGACACGTTTAGCTTTTACTTACAAAGCATCATTAGTGGGCAATCTCAAAATGTGGTATACATTAATGTTGCTACATTCTTCTATTTACCGATTAAAAACGTTTTTCCTTTGCATATATGATATACAGCTTACTTCTCGTGTTTCTCCCTGTTTTACGCGTTCTGTTTTTCCTCGATGTTCTCGAAGGTCGAAGTTGGAAGTAAACTTGGTTTTACTTGCAGAATTCGCAGTTTTACGGCTGTTAACAACCTGCTTTTACTGTATTTGCGTTTCTCCACTTCATGTTTGTGAAACCTCAGAAAACGTGTCGCCATAAAAATATCATTTTCGGTTCAGTTGTTACGTGATCAGCAAAATAATCTTTTGTAGATTTCAGTACTTCCACCGTCGAAATATCGCTTATTTTGCATTCGTAATAGTGTTTGTGTTTGAGTGATGGATGGAGAGAAATGAGAAAGACAGGGGTGGGTAGAGAGAAGAGAGATAGAGAGAGAGAGGGAAAGAGAGAGAGAGACTATGTGTGTAAATGTGAATAAAAGATGTCTTGTA
Source organism: Schistocerca cancellata (assembly GCF_023864275.1). Classification (NCBI taxonomy): domain Eukaryota; kingdom Metazoa; phylum Arthropoda; class Insecta; order Orthoptera; family Acrididae; genus Schistocerca; species Schistocerca cancellata. Next base: position 900,916,532 of record NC_064629.1, read on the forward strand.
TGTTTAGCAGAGATGTGAATGGAAGCAAAAAAATGGTTCAAATGGCTCTGAGCACTATGGGACTCAACTTCTGAGGTTATTAGTCCCCTAGAACTTAGAACTAGTTAAACCTAACTAACCTAAGGGCATCACACACATCCATGCCCGAGGCAGGATTCGAACCTGCGACCGTAGCGGTCTCGCGGTTCCAGACTGCAGCGCCTAGAACCGCATGGCCACTTCTGCCGGCAGAATGGAAGCAGGATGGGTGCTAATGAGGGTTGGAGTTTTGGGGGAGGGGACTTCAATTATCAGTAACAACATTTCACTTCTGAATATGTGAAACAGAGGAGGAATGGAAATAAATTTTTCACCAAATTTATATAGAAAATATGTTTTCATAACATGGAAAAATGTGAAAATATGTAATGTACATTGTAATTTCAGAATGACTGCAGATAATTATTTGTAAATAAAATGCAGAGGCGTTTCGTGAAACATATTCATGAACTGCAATAAGGTTAAAATGGAATATATATTGGTACTTGTTAAATAACATTAAGGATTGCCAGATAATTTGCAGTTCTGTCAGAAATTCCAAACAATGTGCAAAATCAGTTGAACAGAACGAGCAATGCCTTGAAAAGGAGTTATAAGATGAATATCAACAAATGTTGAAAAATGGTAGTTGAGCGTATTAGGGATTAAATCACATGATGCTGTTGGAAGTAGATTAGGAAACTACTAACTGGAAGTATATGATAAGTTTTTCAATTTGGCACACAAAAAACTAATTATCGAGACAGAAATGACATAATATGTAGGCTAGGAACAGCAACGTAAACGATTGTGAAGGACATAAATATTTGAACACCTAGTAAAAATTGAAGTGTAAGCTGGTTATACAAGGTGTTACAAAAAGGTACGCCAAACTTTCAGGAAACATTCCTCACACTCAAATAAAGAAAAGATGTTATGTGGACATGTGTCCGGAAAAGCTTAGTTTCCATGTTAGAGCTCATTTTAGTTTCGTCAGTATGTACTGTACTTCCTCGATTCACCGCCAGTTGGCCCAATTGAAGGAAGGTAATGTTGACTTCGGTGCTTGTGTTGACATGCGACTCATTGCTCTGCAGTACTAGCATCAAGCACATCAGTACGTAGCATCAACAGGTTAGTGTTCATCACGAACGTGGTTTTGCAGTCAGTGCAATGTTTACAAATGCGGAGTTGGCAGATGCCCATTTGATGTATGGATTAGCACGGGGCAATAGCCGTGGCGCGGAACCTTTGTAGCGAAACAGATTTCCAGAACGACGATGTCCCGACAGGAAGACGTTCGAAGCAATTGATTGGCGTCTTAGGGAGCACGGATCATTCCAGCCTATGACTCGCGACTGGGGAAGACCTAGAACGACGAGGACACCTGCAATGTACGAGGCAATTCTTCGTGCAGTTGACGATAACCCTAATGTCAGCGTCAGAGAAGTTGCTGCTGTACAAGGTAACGTTGACCACGTCACTGTATGGATAGTGCTACAGGAGAACCAGTTGTTTCCTTACCATGTACAGCGTGTGCAGGCACTATCAGCAGCTGATTGGCCTCCACGGGTACACTTCTGCGAATGGTTCATCCAACAATGTGTCAATCCTCATTTCACTGCAGATGTTCTCTTTACGGATGAGACATCATTCCAACGAGATCAAATTGTAAATTTTCACAATCAACATGTGTGGGCTCACGAGAATCCGCGCGCAATTCTACAATCACGTAATCAACACAGATTTTCTGTGAACGTTTGGGCAAGCATTGTTGGTGATGTCTTGATTGGGCCCCATGTTCTTCCACCTACGCTCAATGGAGCACGTTATCATGATTTCATACGGGATACTCTACCTGTGCTGCTAGAACATGTGCCTTTACAAGTACGACACCACATGTGGTTCATGCTCGATGGAGCTCCTGCATATTTCAGGCGAAGTGTAGGTACGCTTCTCAACAACAGATTCGGTGACCGATGGATTGGTAGAGGCGGACCAATTCCATGGCCCCCACGTTCTCCTGACCTCAACCCTCTTGACTTTAATTTATGGGGGAATTTGAAAGCTCTTGTCTACGCAACCCTGGGACCAAATGTAGAGACTCTTCGTGCTCGTATTGTGGACGGCTGTGATACAATACGCCATTCTCCAGGGCTGCATCAGCGCATCAGGGATTCCATGCGACGGAGGGTGGATGCATGTATCCTCGCTAACGGAGGACATTTTGAACATTTACTGTAACAAAGTGTTTGCAGTCACCCTGGTACGTGTGTTTCCATTCCATGATTAATGTGATTTGAAGAGAAGTAATAAAATGAGCTCTAACATGGAAAGTAAGCGTTTCCGGACACATGTCCACATAACATATTTTCTTTCTTTGTGTGGGAGGAATGTTTCCTGAAAGTTTGGACGTACCTTTTTGTAACACCCTGTATATGAAAGCATTCGTCAAGCGTGTAGCTCTATGCGGAACTGAAACGTGGACGATGAACAGTACAGGCAAGAAGACAATAGAAGCTTTTCAAATGTTCTACTACAGAAGAAGGGTGATAATTTTGTGAGTTGATCTGATAAATGAAATCAGAGAGGAAAAAGCGCTATGGCACATATTTATTTTTTAAAAAAAGAATCAATGACAGATATCAACCTGAGGCGTCAAGGAGGAACCAATTTGAAAGTAGAGAGAAGTATGTAGATAAAAATTGTGGAAGGAAAGCAACGCCCATCCAAAGAAAGCAAGGTGAAATGGATGTAGGTTGCAGTAACTATGCACAAATGACGGGACTAGCACGGAATTAACTATCGTGAATAGGTGTCAGAAGCAAACCTTCCGACCGAAAATGAATAACAACAACTTCGTGAGAAGGGGAAGTAGGCTGCGATGTACATTAGGAATGTCCCAAATGAGCTTTAAGGTTTACGGCTGCTACAATAATCCTGGAAAATAACGGTTTTTTACATCGAAGATGGTTTACAGGTGAAGTATTCGCAAACAGAAAGAAATGATAACTTCAGTAAATCGTTCCGAAATGAAGACGGGGGGATATAGTCAGCGCCTGAGGAAAACACTAGCAGCTGACAATAGAGGAGCAGTGTACATTATGGCAGGAATTTTTTTCTAACATCAGAATCAGCATTCCTGGGGAACTGCCGAAGTCAGCGTCAGCGCTTTTGCCAGACTCAATCGGGCAGTGACATTATTCCTAGAATTACCTCCCACCCTCTGCTCCCCACCTCCGCGCATTAGCCAATGGCATTATGCTTTGTACGAAATTGCGGTGTGGCAAACGATGTGCCAGCTTGGCCCCCTGACCCCTTTCGCGGACTTCAGTGCGAGATGCTTATAACAGTTTCCACAACGAAACTTTGTCTCGAAACCTAGCAGAAAATCCAAAGAGATTCTGGTCGTATGTGAAGTACGCCAGCGGAAAGAAACAATCAATGCCTTCTCTGCGCGATAGCAATGTAGATACTATCGAGGGCTGTGCGGCCAAAGCAGAGATACAAAACTCAGCCTTCCTAAGAAGACGAAATAAATAGTCCAGAATTCGAACGAAGAACAGCTGCCAACATGAATGACGCAGAAGTAGATATCGTCGGAGTATTGAAGCAACTTATATCACCTAATGAAAGCAAGTCTTTGGTACAGATTGTATTCCAATTAGCTTCATTTCAGAATATGCTGATGCAATAGCTCCATACTTAACAATCATATAAAACCGTTCGCTCGTACCCAAAGACTGGAGAGCTGCGCAGGTCACACATATATTCAGGAAAGGTAGTGGGAATAATCCACTAAATTACGGGCAGCAGGATTTTGATCCATATATTGTGTTCGAATATTATGAATTACCTCGAAGAAAACGGTCTACTGACAGATAGTCAACACGGATTTAGAAAACGTCAAACACTACTAGCTCTTTACTCGCACGAAGTGTTGAATGCTATCGACAAGGGATTTCAAATTGATTCCGTATTTCTAGATTTTCGGAAGGCTTTTAACACTGTGCCACACAAGCAGCTTGTAGTGATATTGCGTTCCTATAGAATATCGTCTCAGTTATGTGACTGGATTCGTGAAATTCTTCAGAGAGATCATAGTTCGTAGCAAATAACGGAAACTCATCGAGTAAAACAGAAGTGATTTCTGGCGTTTACCAAGGTAGTGTCATAAGCCCTTTGCTGTATATTATCTATATAAACGATTTGGGAGATAATCTGAGCAGCCGTCTTCGGTTGCTTGCAGATGACGCTGTCGTTTATCGACTAGTAAAATCATCGTAAGATCAAAACAAATTGCATATCGATTTAGAAAAGATATATGTATGGTGCGAAAATTGACAGTTGCCCCTAAATAACGAAAAGTGTGAGGTCATCCACATGTGCGCTAAAATCAATCCGTTAATCCTCGGTTACGCGATATGTCAGTCAAATGTAAGGGCCGTAAATTCAACTTAATACTTAGGAATTACATTTACGAACAACTTAAATTAGAAGGAACTCATAGAAAATGTTGTGTCGATGGCTAATCAAAGACTACGTTTTATTAGCAGGACACTTAGGAAATGTAACAGATCTATTAAGGAGACCGTCTACACTACGCTTGTCCGTCCTCCTTTAGAATACTGCTACGTGGTGTGGGATCCTTACCATATAGGATTGACGGAGTACATCAAAGGAGTTCAAAGAAGGGTAGCACGTTTTGTATTATCGAGAAATAGGAAAGAGATTGTCAGTGAAATGATAGAGGATTTGGAATGGAAATCATTAAAACAAGGGTGTTTTCCTAATGCGAAAAACTTTTGGTGATACCAACCTTCATAAGGAGAAACGATCACCATGATAAAAAAAGGTAAATCAGAGCTCGTACGGAAAGATATAGTTGTTCGTTCTTTCCACACGCTATACGATGTTGTGTATAGATTATTGTGAAGGTGGTTCGATTAACCCTCTGCCAGGCACGTAAATGTGATTTGCAGAATATACATATAGCTGTAGATGTAGAATTTTAATTTTTTCGGTTAGACTCCTCGAGAGCAGGAATTTACCATTTGTACGTCCATACAGTACGAAGTGCCTCCAGCAGCAGCGGCAGCAGCAGGGATCAGTAGGGAAGAAGATGTCTACCACCAAGTATTTTTCCGTTATTTTTGCTACAGCCGTATGGTTATTTTACGTGCGCACATCAAAGCACTCCAGCAGCAGGGATCAGTAGGGAAGAAGATGTCTACCAGCAAGTATTTTTCCGTTCTTTTTGCTACAGCCGTATGGTTATTTTACGTGCGCACATCAACGCACTCCGGTGTTAGTGTTTCCATGCATGTGAAGATTACAGAATCTCTGTGACACATTAATAACGTTTAAACTTCTTTGTTTTTACTGTTATAGATGAGGACATGCAGAAGTTGCTGCCTGAATAACAGCAACCACAAGGATGTCTTCCCTACATGATGTTCCACTATTCAGTGTCACGGCCACAGCTGTAACCAGAGTCTCAGGAAAGCCCTAAAAGACTAATGCGTTATCCAAAACATATAACGTGACAGCAAGTGAATCGAAGCGTATGATTACGGGTCTACAACTGGATTGTGACTTTGACATGGTAACAGAGGTAGAAAACATGTTGACGCTACAGTTCAATATCCGTGGTCTGCATAGGACTATGTTTATGGATTGATGGAATATATAGCGAGGTAGATGACAGACGAGTAAGACGCACCTTATACTATGATTGACATTCACAGGCTTCATCTTAAGGTGCCTAAAATAGTAGCATATATTGAGATAATGGTAAAATTAACCTCATGGGACACGAACATGTAAATAAAGTATTTAAGTTTTGTTAAGCTTAAAAACTTGTATTGTGCATTATCAACTGTAACAGATAGGTTGTGCCATTGGACTCAGTGAGGCATTACTATGCATTTGTTGAGTATTTGCACAAAGACCACATAAATACGGATAAGAAGGGGCAAATCATCAATGCCTGTATCCCCCTGTACCAAAGTGCTGTAAGACCGAATTTAAGGCTTCTTCAAGACAACGTTTTGTGATATTTTGTGCTATAATGCAATGATAGTAAGTAAATGTATACATGTAAATAAACAAATGTTGTTATTTTCCTCATGTCCTATTCAACTATTTTGAGTTATTGGTAGCAAGATATAAAGCTGCAGTTTAAAAAATCACTTTCTTCAAGCATACGTAACGTGTAGTTTCAACACTGCTACTGCTGAGGTGCTGACAAGTTCGCTACTTCTATTCCTCTTCATCTTTGTTGGGCAGTGCATTAATATTTACATCACAACGTGGAGACGATTGCGCACAGTACAGTGTGCTCACTGTAAATACTGTTTTTTGTTGACATTTTGTCACACATAGTCAGATATCATTACCACGGTGTCGGCCCCGGTAGCTGAATGGTCAGCGTGACGGATTGTCAATCGTCTGGGCCCGGGTTCGATTCCCGGCTGGGTCGGAGAATTTTCTCCGCCCAGGGACTGGATGTTGTGCTGTCTTCGTCGTCATCCTATCATTCTCATCGACTGCAGGTCGCCAAAGTGGCGTGACATTGAACGACCGGCACCCGGTGAACGGCCTTCCCCTGCGAGGAGTCCTAGCAGGTTAAGTAGTGTGTAAGCTTAGGGACTGATGACCTTAGCAGTTAAGTCTAATTATATTTCACACAAATTTGAACATATGAACCTAATGATTCAAAAAGTTGACATGCCGTCATCGGTCAATGTGTTTTGTGTGGAGGAAATGATGATCTGATGCTTAACTGAAAATACTGATAATTTTAACTTACTATATCTTTTAAACAAATGAAGTTACACTGCTGATATTTACAACGTTTGTCATTTTAATGATACGCTTCTGTATGAAGTCGATCGGTAAGATCGACCAAAGCGTTCAGATTTTAGCATTCAGGTCTTTGTTACAAATCTTGTTAATTTCACTTTAACAGTAAATCCTAAACTATTATAGATATGATCAATATTCAAGTTTTATTGGGATCACCATGAAAATTTATGGAGGATGGCAGATTAAAATTACAGTGTCTTCATTCCCTGCATTACTACTGAATTAAATAGTTTTCATAAATGTTTCCCTTTATGGCCGATCTAAGGTCCGCCATATTTAACACTGCAACGGCTCCTCAGCCACAAACGGATTCTATTGGGTTTCTCTATGATGTAGGTTCTCGTCTGTCTCACTCGCACACTACAGTGCCTAGGCCTCAGTAGACAATAGACTCCTCTGAATTTCCCCATCTCGTGGTGAATCTGCGCCCTTTGTGGCACGCGGTCTTGGACGACGGGGTTCGTTTCACAATTCCTGTAGACTGACACTTCCGGCCATATGTTTCAATGAGTGCGCAATGTTCGTTAACTCACACAACACAGTATGCCAATTAGACAAAACATGCCACCCTGTAATATTATTCTCTAGGTTCTAGCGAGCCTGCCGGCCGCGGTGGTCTAGCGGTTCTGGCGCTGCAGTCCGGAACCGCAGGACTGCTACGGCCGCAGGTTCGAATCCTGCCTCGGGCATGGGTGTGTGTGATGTCCTTAGGTTAGTTAGGTTTAAGTAGTTCTAAGTTCTAGGGGACTTATGACCTAAGGTGTTGAGTCCCATAGTTCTCAGAGCCATTTTCTAGCGAGCCAAATATGTTTGAACCGAACGCCTATCCAATTTTAAACTCCCAGTTGAATTACACTAGTCTTTGTGTGTGCTGCATTGTTTCTTCAGGGGTGTCTCAGAAGCTGGAAGTCGTAAAATTACTGTAAATCGTCCAGCAGGAGATGGAAAAAAGTACCGTCGATTTACTACTGAAATGTGGTATAGCAATGTCGAATTTATTTCTTACACAGAGCAGTGAAGGTGGAGCCATTGTCAATTAATCACTGCCAATGAAGATGTTGTTTAATCGATCTACTAGGAAGCAAGAATTTGACGACAGAAAGTTGGTTGTGTTTTTGTTAATCTCATAAAACCACAGTTTCAGTTACATGTGTGCTTCCTAAAATGCAGGTCCAGATTGCTGTACACACCTCTTATATCCAGCAGCATGTCCTCTTGCATTGATGAATGCCTGTATTCGTCGTGGCATAATATCATCAAGTTCATCAAGGCACTGTTGGCCCCTCCCCTCCCCTCCACTCCCACAGAGTGGTTACCGGGTTACGTCGCTCATAAACAGTTCTTTTCATTCTATCCCAGGCATAGGGTTCACGTCTGGAAAATATTCTGGCCACTCTAGTCGAGCGATGCCGTTGACCTGAACGAAGTCATTCACAAGATGTACATGATGGGGCCCCTAATTTTCGTCCATTAAGACGAATGCCTCACAAATATGCTGCCGATATGGTTGCACTATCAGGCGGAAGATGGCATTCACGGATCGTAAAGCCGTTACGGCACCTTCTATGACCACCAGCGGCGTACGTCGGCCCCACATAATGCCTCGAAACAAAAAACCGCAGGGAACCTTCACCTTGCTGCACTCACTGGATTGTCTGTCTAAGGCGTTCAGCCTGACCGAATTGCCTCCAACCATGTCTCCGACGATTGTCTGGTTGAAGGCATATCGGGCACTCATTGGTGAAGACAACGTGATGCAATTTCTGAGTGGTCCATTCGGCATGTTTTTGGGCCAATCTGTACCGCGCTGCACGGTGTCGTGGTTGCGTCGATGGACCTCGCCATGGACGTTGGGCGTGAAGTTACTCACCATGCAGCCTATTGCGCACAGTTTGAGTCTTAACACGACGTCCTTTGGCTGCACGAAAAGCATTATTCAACATGGTGGCGTTGCTGTCAGGGTTCCTCCGAGCCACAATCCGTAGGTGGCGGTCATCCACTGCAATAGTAACACTTGCGCGGCCTGAGCGAGGCATGGTTCTAATGGTTCAAATGGCTCTGAGCACTATGGGACTTAACATCTGTGGTCATCAGTCCCCTAGAACTTAGAACTACTTAAACCTAACTAACCTAAGGACATCACACACATCCATGCCCGAGGCAGGATTCGAACCTGCAACCGTAGCAGTCACGCGGCTCCGGACTGAGCGCCTAGAACCGCGAGACCACCGCGGCCGGCTAGTGAGGCATGTCATCGACAGTTCTTGTCTCTGTATCTTCTACATGTCCGAACAACATCACTTTGGTTCACTCCGAGACGCCTGGACACTTCCCTTGCTGAGAGCCCTTTCTGGTATAAAGTAACGATGCGGACGTGATCGAACCGCGGTACTGACCGTCTAGGCATGGTTGAACTACAGACAACACGAGCCGTGTTCTTCCTTCCTGGTGGAATGACTGGAACTCATAGGCTGTCAGACCACCTCCGTCTAATAGGAGCTGCTGATTCATGGTTGTTTACACCTTTCTGCGGGTTTAGTGGTATCTCTGAACAGTCAAAGGGACTGTGTCTGTGATACAATATCTATAGTCGACGTCTATCTTCACTAGTTCCGGGAAACGGGGTGATGAAAACTTTTTTTGATGTGTCTAAGTCAGACATCCTGAGCAGTTCGCCATCAGCCTGATTTTCATTGTAGACAATTATTTGAACTTGAACCGCCGGTTTGGCATTGCTAATGGCAGGGGTACTCGTTTATCGAGAGTCGGCAATATACCATCACCACTCCTAGATGAACAAAATATGGTTTTCTCCAGGATGTAAGAATACAAATTTTATGTGTTATTTTAATATTTTGGAGAATAATTATAAAACACTCTTCTTGGCTAAGCGATGTAGATTCTCTCATACGTATGTTTTCCTGCTGCGTGATTTGCAGGTGAGTGAATGTATGTGTACTTATTTCACATGTCTGTGTCGTAATTTTTTTTCTCTCACGCTCGCATGACGTGCTTACGTGTACCTATCTTTTCTTTTGTACAGCTGCTACTGATGTCAAGCTGCCGCATGCCATGATGCCATTTCTTAGCTAGACGTCATGGGAGATGTCACCGATCGTTAAGGAGCGGTTACATGAGTATTACTACTTGTTCTACCAATAATAATTCGAATGCTTGCGATGTGTTATGATGTGTTTTTATTTTCTTTCAGGGGCTGTTGAGGGCAACATAGCTAGTGATTTGGGTGTTTTATTGTATGAGAAATTAGCTAAATGTATGTGTAATAATACCCCAAATGACGAAAATGAGCCGTAGTTAGAATCATTTTGTGAACCATAGAAATTATTGTTATTGAGGGATGTGTATGCCTATTGCAGGTGTGTGTCTGTGCGACTCTCATCAATCGAACTTCTTCCTTTGCAAAAGTATTAGAGCCATCTGGAGGCAGACTAACCACGCCAACGATGTCGATGTACTCAGCGTCCAATCCTGGACCCTCGAGTTGGTATTTGCAAGCACCACAACGGGGGTCATCTCGCTCATCGCTTGTGACTTCACCTTCACAGTGCAAGCTGATGATATGCCTATCATCACATCATCATCACGACAGCCTGTACCCTAGAATTGCCGACTGCAATTATCGATGACTTGGGCAGTGACTCCCGCACATCTGCCTTGGTCACGTTTACCAAGTTTTCTTTGCAGTCATTCACCACTACCATGTCCTGGGCCAAGCAGCAATAGGAGTCTTCGAGCTTGACTTGTTAACGAAAACCATGTAAATCACGCAGCTGAATTAGAGTACTGTTTGGTTGCTGATGCTTTTGGGGATAGGACCTTGAGACCACCCAATGACAATGTCAGCGCAAGACATCGAGGTCTGACTATCTTCCTTTCTTCTTGTCAAGCGGTGTCGGAACGATAGCTGATATCGTTAACACCCAGCAATATCCCACAAACAGGTGAGCTGTCGTATCTCCGCAAAGAAGAGAGAGACAAGCATCGTAAAAATTTGGGAGAATAATGGTGTGATATCGCCAGTGCATCAGTTGCACAGTAGTACGGAACTTTTACCGAAGACGTCAAAATGAGACGATTTTCCGGTATGCAGGAAAGAGTGTCTGGTAAGTTCTTCAGGCGTGAGTTCCACCTTTCTTTATACTCACATGTTGTTAATCCAGTTAATGGGGTTTCCAGTTTCGTACCTCAAGATATTGCAACTATAACGGCATGTATTAATGTCCGGAATCTAGATGAAAAGGTTGAATACTGGTTTGCGTGGTCACTTCTGGTTTCTGGTACAAATTTTCAGAAGACGCACATTTTATGGATTCATGCAAGACGTGTAACGTTGGTGGGAATTTTAACTTTGAAGTCATCACATTCATCATCACAATCCAAGACGTACCAAAGTTCGATAGGCTGAACCCAAATTATTTGGTTCATGGTTACGGTCTGGTTGTAGATAAGGAAAAAAGCAGACCAGGAGATGTGAAGCATTAAGCAGTCGAACCCCTGTGCTCTTCGAAAGTAGCCGGTCAGCATCGTATGGGGTTATGTGTACAATGTCAAGGTCCAGATGAGAACTGTAAGCGTACAATAACCTGCCTACTGACACTGGATGTAGTTAAACGTTATCCTTAACCAGGCTCTCCACGAACACAGTGAATTTTGCATGCATGAGACTAAATGAATCTATCATTTGCAGATGGTCACATAAGCAAATTGTTTGACTGGAATGATTGCTGACCTCGAGAATTGTTTCTGTTTTCAACACTACGCTGCAATTAACAACAACGTCAGGACAGTATTATAATCTACGCACAGCTGTTTCCCGAGGGCACCGCGTTGCTGCTGGATAATGTCTGTTAAACAGTCTTTCAAGAGTAATGCTATAAACGTCGTGCTGATTGCTTGCTTTCAGACTGACATGTTGTTGTTGTACTAGCTGCATTTGCTTTAACTGTAATGCTGAATTTATATTTGATGCTTATTTCGGTGCAGAAGTGCAGAAGGTGCTGTTCCTATTGTTTTTGTAGCTACTATTCTTGTAGCAATTGGAGGCTCTAGCGAACAGTGAACCCTGATAAATATAATAAAGAGTTTTCTAAGCTGGCTGCGTCCTATAAGCTGGCAAATTTCCAGTGACGACTGTAGTAGTTATGTAACGAAAGTTCATAGAAAAGGTGATCCATGGGTCATGGTATTTCCCCTCAAATGTTTACCCTTCCTGTAATTTACAGAAAAACTGCCAATAAAATTCCTTTGAGGACTAAAATGTCACTGAAACAGGGTTGGTCGACAACTGCAACTCCAAACGAATAAGTTTCTACATGCATGCAATTGATGAAGTATCACAGCATTGTCAGATACGCTGATCGGCCAAAACATTATGACCACCTGCTTAATAAATTTTTATCCATCTCTGGAACGGAATACAAACTGATTCTGCGCATCAGGGATCCAACAGTTAGTTGGTAGGTTTGTGGAGGTGTGTGGCATTAGGTGTCTGCGAAAAGATCATGTAATTCGGGTAAATAATGGCCCGCAGATTTGCGTTTGCAGTGATGGCACCTGATAGCAACCCAGATGGGTTCCATAGGATTAGGCAAATTTTATAGCAAAGCCATCAACGTAGAACGGTTCTGGTTCCGAGACATGGACAGTTACGCTGCTGAAAGATATTACCGTTGGGGAAGACATCAAGCATGACGGGATGCAGGTAGTTCGCAGCAGTCAGCGTGGCCTCGATTACTACCATAGGTCCCATGCAAGCGCAGGAGAATGTCCCTAGTATAGCACTACTCCCATTAGCCAGCTTCCGTGACGCGCCGCACGTTTCATGCCGCCGTTCCCCTCGATGGCGGCGTTTGTGGAGACGACCAGAGATCAAGTGTGACAAAAATGTGATTCACCCGAAGAACCAATGCCTTTCCATTGATCTACGGAAGAATCCCAGTGGTTGCGGGCACACTGTAATCGTAGATGTCGTTGTCATTGGGTCAATATGTGAACATGCAGGGGTGGCCTGCTGTGCAGCATGTTCAACAATGTACGATGATCGGTGTGCTCTGAAACTCTTGTGAATGCACCATCATTGTGCACTTTCAGCAGAGATGCCACAACCATCTATCCTCCTTTACAGAGCAGAAATGCCTCCTAATGTCATGTTCCCTGAAGATTTGTGAGCGTCCAACCATTTAGCACTTAGTGTCACTGTCCTTCCACTTCTTTCCGTAGATTCTCACGACAGTTACGAGATACTCGTTCACAGGATCTACACATATCGTAGCCGCTTGTCTCAGTGGATTTTTCTCATTTGCAGCCCATATCTTCGCCAGGGTGATCCCCAGTCCGTGTCTACTTTGCTTACGTACTTTTTTACCGCGTCACCCGGTGGCATCCAAGGTCGCGAGGGTCATCAGTTTAGTTTTAGATAATTGTACACAGAGAGACAGAGAGAGAGAGAGAGAGAGAGAGAGAGAGGCAGATAATAATTAATTTCACTTTCATGTTTGCTGTTGTGTTCAATAAATTAATGGAAAAATGCTATCAAAATATCCACAGAATAATATAAATGAAGTTCAACTTGGCATGATATCCATACGATGAAAGACTAATAAAGAAACCATAAAATACAGTGGTTGATTAAACATGTGGAATCACTATGTGGTACAGTTGAATTCAAATTGCAATGTCTACAAATTTTGCATTTATTTAAAAAACATCAAGTGAAAATCGACCAAGTAAAATGATCAATTTTATAATAAAGCGTAGTGTTAAGGAAACCTTTACTACTACGTAAAAAGCACCAGTGTAATGTCTATAAAAACGTTCATTGGAAGGAGAGAGTATTTTCTGAAACATTAATAGTTTTATGAAAAATAAAATATTGAAACGTATGTAAGTTCTAAATGTACTGACTGTAACATTCTAAGGGTATTAGAACATGTAATTCACTGAAACAAAATTAAATCATGAGGTAGAGAATCCACTATGGGTCTCAGGCCACTAGTCTTTTGGCTGACCCTAGCGCGAGCACCGCAAGGGAGGAAAAGGAAGGAAAAGCAGAGGCAATAGCAGTCTTGCCTTGGCAGTCTACATATCATGGTGTGGCCGTCTGGCGATCTGACTATTAAATAGTAAAATTCGGTGTGAAAGTTCTTAATGTTACGGGTAGCAGTGGCTTATACACTCCTGGAAATGGAAAAAAGAACACATTGACACCGGTGTGTAAGACCCACCATACTTGCTCCGGACACTGCGAGAGGGCTGCACAAGCAATGATCACACTCACGGCACAGCGGACACACCAGGAACCGCGGTGTTGGCCGACGAATGGCGCTAGCTGCGCAGCATTTGTGCACCGCCGCCGTCAGTGTCAGCCAGTTTGCCGTGGCATACGGAGCTCCATCGCAGTCTTTAACACTGGTAGCATGCCGCGACAGCGTGGACGTGAACCGTATGTGCAGTTGACGGACTTTGAGCGAGGGCGTATAGTGGGCATGCGGGAGGCCGGGTGGACGTACCGCCGAATTGCTCAACACGTGGGGCGTGAGGTCTCCACAGTACATCGATGTTGTCGCCAGTGGTCGGCGGAAGGTGCACGTGCCCGTCGACCTGGGACCGGACCGCAGCGACGCACGGATGCACGCCAAGACCGTAGGATCCTATGCAGTGCCGTAGGGGACCGCACCGCCACTTCCCAGCAAATTAGGGACACTGTTGCTCCTGGGGTATCGGCGAGGACCATTCGCAACCGTCTCCATGAAGCTGGGCTACGGTCCCGCACACCGTTAGGCCGTCTTCCGCTCACGCCCCAACATCGTGCAGCCCGCCTCCAGTGGTGTCGCGACAGGCGTGAATGGAGGGACGACTGGAGACGTATCGTCTTCAGCGATGAGAGTCGCTTCTGCCTTGGTGCCAATGATGGTCGTATGCGTGTTTGGCGCCGTGCAGGTGAGCGCCACAATCAGGACTGCGTACGACCGAGGCACACAGGGCCAACACCCGGCATCATGGTGTGGGGAGCGATCTCCTACACTGGCCGTACACCACTGGTGATCGTCGAGGGGACACTGAATAGTGCACGGTACATCCAAACCGTCATCGAAGCCATCGTTCTACCATTCCTAGACCGGCAAGGGAACTTCCTGTTCCAACAGGACAATGCACGTCCGCATGTATCCCGTGCCACCCAACGTGCTCTAGAAGGTGTAAGTCAACTACCCTGGCCAGCAAGATCTCCGGATCTGTCCCCCATTGAGCATGTTTGGGACTGGATGAAGCGTCGTCTCACGCGGTCTGCACGTCCAGCACGAACGCTGGTCCAACTGAGGCGCCAGGTGGAAATGGCATGGCAAGCCGTTCCACAGGACTACATCCAGCATCTCTACGATTGTCTCCATGGGAGAATAGCAGCCTGCATTGCTGCGAAAGGTGGATATACACTGTACTAGTGCCGACATTGTGCATGCTCTGTTGCCTGTGTCTATGTGCCTGTGGTTCTGTCAGTGTGATCATGTGATGTATCTGACCCCAGGAATGTGTCAATAAAGTTTCCCCTTCCTGGGACAATGAATTCACGGTGTTCTTATTTCAATTTCCAGGAGTGTAGTTTCTGAAGCCGTCCCTCGTTTACTTTTGTCAGAAAGCAAGAACATCCGACAGGTTTTATATGATTGAATATGGAGCCGATGATACAGCAAGTTAACATGGGTACCGCAAGGGTGGCGTACTTACAAATTAATTCCATCACCAGAGACGTGAGAGCCTTTCCACATTTTCATTCAGCAAGCAACATCAACACGGATACGACTGCAACCAACAAGGCAAGACGTATTCGTAATAACAGTCTATGGTAGTGTATCACAGTGTTACAGTGAACCCCATAATTTGTTAAAGCTCTAATATAATTTTGTTGAAAGCTTTTGTTACAACCATTGTCCCAAACACATATACCTATCCGGAGTTCCCTGTCCATTTTGTTATCTGTAATTTTGTGTTATTCTGTATGGTCAAAAGATCGTAGTTAACTAATTTTGGTGTTACCTTTCTTACCTTTCAATTTTCATCCTCAGAATATTAACTGTACGTAATTATTTAAAATAAAATTGGCGGCCATTAAGCTACGTAAGAACATCTCAGTCTGCCTCCATCTTGTTTCCAAGTAAAATTGTTGGCACAAAAGTCATTAATGTAAATTTACTTCTGGCACATTTAAATAAACATTAACTGAAATAATCTATTGATATTCCTCCATCAGAGCTGGCGACAAAACAGTATTCGTAAATACAGCTTTCTTTCAGAATATCTGTCGTAAGATAACGCTACATACATAGCTGCAAACAGTTTACTACAGCGGTGCGGATAAAACCAAATCCAGGCAGGCCATATAAAGTGTTGAATGTGTAATGCCTTGTGTGGTGTACCAGCCCTGAAAATCTAAACCCATGATACACACCTCTCTCTGGAGACAAGTTTAAAGCATAAATAGATGCCATGCCAATAACAGTATTCTGTTAGGTAACACATCTCAAAATTTGTGTCGGAGATTGTTGTTAATGTCAGTAAAAACAGTGTAATGTTGTGCAGTTTTAATCAATATGCTCTTCTGGGAGAGCTAAAAGCTGTATTGCTCTGAGAAGCCACATGTAGTCAGCACGGGAGGGACGAAAGTTCTTCTTTTTTCTAAGGCCGTCCCTGCAAGTAGCGGTACATGCGCAGGGTGTCGTAAATCCGGCCACTAACCGGATTCATTGTCCGTAGCGCGGCCAACGCCGTATTTTCGCATCAAGGAAAATACTGAAATTATTCTGCACATTACTACTTCCATTCTAAGCAATACTAGCGGGTCATACAACTAAATATTGTTACTTTCGTAGATCAAAAGCATT
This sequence comes from Schistocerca cancellata, assembly GCF_023864275.1. Taxonomy (NCBI): domain Eukaryota; kingdom Metazoa; phylum Arthropoda; class Insecta; order Orthoptera; family Acrididae; genus Schistocerca; species Schistocerca cancellata. The sequence goes on from NC_064629.1 coordinate 900,933,313, forward strand.
TCTTTCACTGCTACGTAACGTCAAAACCGGTTCGATTACACACGATTGGGACATTTAAAATACAAAGGGGAATAGGTCCCAGGTGGAATTGGGGGGTTCGTTTACAACCACTAGAAAAGAATGCTTGAACCAAAAAGCCAATTCTAGCCGTGCCTGCAGGTTGTGGGGCTGGACTTGAACACGAAAGTCACCTCTTCAGTACCCTCAGTACGTTTCAAGCGCCAATCTTGTTCAGAACAGTGTTTTGAATAGTCATGAGTGCTATATGTCGGAGATACAGAGTGACAGTTAATGAACTATGTGAAAAAAACTGAGTTACAAACTAAGACGTGCACACATTTTATTCAACATGTAAACGTCACTACATATATTCGGATAAAGGTTATGATATGTTGGATATGCCTGCCATCGTTGGTGATGATGTGGCGCAGGTGAATAGCGAAATTCAGCATGACCCCCTGAGGTGTCGGAACACTGATACTCTCAGTAACCTCCTGAATGACTGTTTTCAGCTCAACAGTGGTTTTGGGATTACTGCTGTACACCTTGTCTTTAATATAGCCTCACAAAAAGGAGTCGCATGTGTTCAGATCCAGAGAATATGGCGGCCAACCGAGGTGAATGCCAGTCGCCTCTGGGTAACCCAGAGACAGAATGCGGTCCCCAAAGTGCTCCTCCAGGACATCAAACACTCTCCTGCCTCGGTAGGGTCGAGTTCCGTCCTGCATAAACCATATCTTGTCGAAATCAGGGTCACTTTGGACAATGGCGATGAAATCATCTTCCAAACACATCACGCACTATTCGGTAGTCACCGTGCTTTCAAGGAACACCGCACAGATTATTATGAGATTGGACACTGTACACCACACAGTCACCCAATGAGGGTGAAGAGATATCTCCATCGCGAAATGCGGATTCTCTGACCCCTAAATGCGCCAAATTAGCCTACTGGCGAACCCATCCAAATGAGACTGGGCTTCGTCGCGCATGCGCATACTAATTCCCATCACGTCCTTGCGTAAACCGTTCAGACGTTATGACAATTTTATCTCAGATAGTTCAATAAACGTCTCCTTGTAAGTTAAGTCTAATTTTGGAAAGTTGGTGGTGCTCGTCGGTGTAATCTTCCACAGCCAAGGTAGCAGAAGTTGAAACAAAGCAGGCGCTGTCTCGTGTCTGAGATACAGAGGCGACAGAGAGTTCCGGGACTTCTGCCAGTTCACTGCTAGTAGCACCACTTCACACTAACACTTATGCGCGCTGCGCACAAGTATTGCACTTCAATTAAGTGTGAAATTATAAATTAAAATTTATGTTTACGACTTTGTTAAAATATAATTTAGTGTTATAATGTTCCAAATAAAAGTATTTATGTAACAGTTTACGTAATAATGCCGTTTTAAGAAAAAAATAAGTGGCGCTAAATAGTGAAGCTAGAAAGTCAGAACTAGGTCAGAATGTGTAGTTAGAGCTCATAAATAGGTATTGCAGGTTTCCAAAACCATATAACAAAAATTTATGCCGGAATCAACGTTTTTAGGAAAAATCAGGGGCTCTAAATAATGGACTTGGAAACATGAAAATTTGTTTTATGCTTTAGTTCACCCCAAAAATAATAACTGAAAGACCACGTTAAGCTACCTCTTATAGTTTTTGAGTAATTTATAAAAAAATCAATTTTGTAACTAAAATACTACCCCCATGAACCATGCACCTTGCCGTTGGCGGGGAGGCTTGCGTGCCTCAGCGATCCAGATGGCGGTACCGTAGGTGCATCCACGACAGAGAGGTATCTGTTGAGAGGCCAGACAAACGTGTGGTTCCTGAAGAGGGGCAGCAGCCTTTTCAGTAGTTGCAAGGGCTACCGTCTGGATGATTGACTGATCTGGCCTTGAAACACCATCCAAAACGGCCTTGCTGTGCTGGTACTGCGAACGGCTGAAAGCAAGGGGAAACTACAGCCGTAATTTTGCCCGAGGGAATGCAGCTTTAGTGTATGGTTAAATGATGATGGCGTGCTCTTGGGTAAAATATTACGGAGGTAAAATAGTCCCCCATTCGGATCACAGGGTGGGGACTGCTCAAGAGGACGTCATTATCAGGAGAAAGAAAACTGGTATTCTACGGATCGGAGCGTGGAATGTCAGGTCACTTAATCGGGCAGGTAGGTTAGAAAATTTAAAAAGGGAAATGGATAGGTTAAAGTTAGATATAGTGGGAATTAGTGAAGTTCGGTGGCAGGAGGAACAAGACTTTTGGTCAGGTGATTACAGGGTTATAAATACAAAATCTAATAGGGGTAATGCAGGAGTAGGTTTAATAATGAATAAAAAAATAGGAGTGCGGGTAAACTACTACAAACAGCATAGTGAACGCATTATTGTGGCCAAGATAGACACGAAGCCCATGCCTACTACGGTAGTTCAAGTTTATATGCCAACTGGCAGATGATGAAGAAATTGATGAAATGTGAAATAGTGAACGGAGACGAAAATTTAATAGTCATGGGTGACTGGAATTCAAAGTAGGAATAGGGAGAGAAGGAAGCATAGTGGGTGAATATGGATTGGGGGAGAGAAATGAAAGAGCAAACCGTCTGGTAGAATTTTGCACAGAGCATAACTTAATCATAGCTAACACTTGGTTCAAGAATCATAAAAGAAGGTTGCATACATGGAAGAATCCTGGAGATACTAGAAGGTATCAGATAGATTACATAATGGTAAGACAGAGATTTAGGAACCAGGTTTTAAATTGTAAGACATTTCCAGGGTCAGATGTGGGCTCTGACCACACTCTATTGGTAATGAAATGTAGATTAAAACTGAAGAAACTGCAAAAAGGTGGGAATTTAAGGTAATGGGACCTGAATAAACTGACTAAAGCAGAGTTTGTACAGAGTTTCAGGGAGAGCATAAGGGGACAATTGACAATAATGGGGGAAAGAAATACAGTAGAAGAGGAATGGGTAGCTCTGAGGGATGAAGTAGTGAAGGCAGCAGAGAATCAATAAGGTAAAAACACAAGGGCTAGTAGAAATCCTTGGGTAACAGAAGAAATATTGAATGTAATTGATGAAAGAAGATAATATAAAAACGCTCTAAATGAAGCAGGCAAAAAGGAATACAAACGTCTCAAAAATTAGATCGACAGGAAGTGCAAAATGGCCAAGAATGGATGGCTATAGGACAAATGTAAGGATGTAGAGGGTTATCTAACCAGGGGTAAGATAGATACTGCCTACAGGAAAATTAAAGAGACCTTTGGAGAAAATAGAACCACCTGTATGAATATCAAGAGCTCAGATGGAAACCCAGTTCTAAGCAAAGAAGGGAAAGCAGAAAGGTGGAAGGAGTATATAGAGCGTCTATACAAGGGTGATGTACTTGAGGACAATATAATGGAAGTGGAAGAGGATGTAGATGAAGATGAAATGGGAGATAGGAGACTGCGTGAAGAGTTTGACAGAGCACCGAAATACCTGAGTCGAAACAAGGCCCCGGGAGTAGCCAACATTCCATTAGAATTATTGACGGCCCTGGGAGAGTCAGTCCTGACGGAACTCTACCATCTGGTGAGCAAGATGTATGAGACAGGTAAAATACCCTCAGACTTCAAGAAGAATATAATCATTCCAATCCCAAAGAAAGCAGGTGCTGACAGATGTGAAAATTACCGAACTATCAGTTTAATAAGTCACAGCTGCAAAATACTAACGCGAATTCTTTAGAGAAGAATGGAAAAACTGGTAGAAGACGACGTCAGGGAAGATCAGTTTGGATTCCGCAGAAATGTTGGAACACGTGAGGCAATACTGACCCTACGACTTATCTTAGAAAATAGATTAAGGAAAGGCAAACTTACGTTTCTAGCATTTGTAGTCTTAGAGAAACTTTCGCCAATGTTGACTGGAATACTCTCTTTCAAATTCTAAAGATGGCAGGGGTAAAATACAGGGAGCGAAAGGCTATTTACGATTTATACAGAAACCAGATGGCAGTTATAAGAGTCGAGCGGCATGAAAGGGAAACATCGGTTGGGAAGGGAGTGAGACGGGGTTGTAGCCTGTCCCCAATGTTATTCAATCTGTATATTGAGCTAGCAGTAAAGGAAACTAAAGATAAATTCGGATAAGGTATTAAGATCAATGGAGAAGAAATAAAAACGTTGAGGTTCGCTGAAGACATTTTAATTCTGTCCGAGACAGCAAAAGGCTTGGAAGAGCAGTCGAACGGAATGGACAGTGTCTTGAAAGGAGGGTATAAGATGAACATCAAGAAAAGCAAAACGAGGACAATGGAATGTAGTCGAATTAAGTCGGGTGATGCTGAGGGAATTAGATTAGGAAATGAGACACTTAAAGTAGTCAAGGAGTTTTGCTATTTGGGGAGCAAAGTAACTGATGCTGGTCGAAGTAGAGAGGATATAAAATGTCGTCTGGCAATGGCAATTAAAGCGTTTCTGAAGAAGAGAAATTTGTTAACATCGGGTATAGATTTAAGTGTCAGGAAGTCATTTCTGAAAGTAATTGTATGGAGTGTAGCCATGTATGGAAGTGAAACATAGACGATAAATAGTTTGGACAAGAAGAGAATAGAAGCTTTTGAAATGTGGTGCTACAGAAGAATGCTGAAGATTAAATGGGTAGATCACATAACTAATGAGGAGGTACTAAACAGAATTGTTGAGAAGAGGAGTTTGTGGCACAACTTGACAAGAAGAGGGGACCGGTTGGTAGGTCGTGTTATGAGGCATAAAGGGATCACAAATTTAGCATCGGAGGGCAACGTGGAGGGTAAAAATCGTAAAGCGAGACCAAGAGATGAATACACTAAGCAGATTCAGAAGGATGTAGGTTGCAGTAAGTACTGGGAGATGAAGAAGCATGCACAGGATAGAGTAGCATGGAGTGCTGCCTCAAACCAATCTCAGGACTGAAGACAACAATAAACAACAACAACAACTAAAATATACCCAATTGTGGTAGATTAAGTACCTGTGATTTTAATGATAGAGAATTTTTGTTAAAGTGGATGATAAAACATACCAAGTGATACAGCTATACTACATTTGAGAGCTGTAGTATTGATAACTGCTGACGTAAGTTCTAGTAAAGATATGGTTCAGAGGTAACTATCTATCGTAGTTCCACTACGAAAATTCTAGAAGGCAAAGTTTTCATTCTAGCGATCTGAAACTTTTTCTGTGATTTCAAACAATTTAACTGAATGCAAATAAAAATTAAGAGGTTTCCGATGTAATTTGTAACGATATTATTAAAGTTTATGTACCCGAGAAAGTGGTTGTTCGGAGGCTGCTGTAGTATGCAGATAGCCATAGACAACATATGTTTCCTCGGCCGTCCGCTCCGGCACCTATATAAATGCAGCCCGAGCGGCAGTAGTATGGTTAACTTCACTTTCAGCTACTGTATGATACAAGTGTGTTAAACGGCGTATCGCTCCCTGCCACGAATGACGTCAGAGCCGAACTGTGTCAAAGCGCGTATTTTGTAGTAAAAACGGACAGTGAACTCGCGAGGACTGTACTACGTCCTGAATCGCTTAGAAATCGCCAGAGTAACTGTTAGTGTGTCGTTCGTGTGAATTACAATTCCGCGTGGTAAGTGGTGACTTTATCTGCACTTTCATCTACATCTACATCTACATTTATACTCCGCAAGCCACCCAACGGTGTGTGGCGGAGGGCACTTTACGTGCCACTGTCATTACCTCCCTTTCCTGTTCCAGTCGCGTAGGGTTCGCGGGAAGAACGACTGTCTGAAAGCCTCCGTGCGCGCTCTAATCTCTCTAATTTTACATTCGTGATCTCCTCGGGAGGTATAAGTAGGGGGAAGCAATATATTCGATACCTCATCCAGAAACGCACCCTCTCGAAACCTGGCGAGCAAGCTACACCGCGATGCAGAGCGCCTCTCTTGCAGAGTCTGCCACTTGCGTTTGCTAAACATCTCCGTAACGCTATCACGGTTACCAAATAACCCTGTGACGAAACTCGCCGCTCTTCTTTGGATCTTCTCTACCTCCTCCGTCAACCCGATCTGGTACCGATCCCACACTGATGCGCAAAACTCAAGTATAGGTCGAACGAGTGTTTTGTAAGCCACCTCCTTTGTTGATGGACTAAATTTTCTAAGGACTCTCCCAATGAATCTCAACCTGGTACCCGCCTTACCAACAATTAATTTTATATGATCATTCCACTTCAAATCGTTCCGCACGCATACTCCCAGATATTTTACAGAAGTAAATGCTACCAGTGTTTGTTCTGCTATCATATAATCATACAATAAAGGATCCTTCTTTCTATGTATTCGCAATACGTTACATTTGTCTATGTTAAGGGTCAGTTGCCACTCCCTGCACCAAGTGCCTATCCGCTGCAGATCTTCCTGCATTTCGCTACAATTTTCTAATGCTACAACTTCTCTGTATATTACAGCATCATCCGCGAAAAGCCGCATGGAACTTCCGACACTATCTATTAGGTCATTTATATATATTGTGAAAAGCAATGGTCCCATAACACTCCTCTGTGGCACGCCAGAGGTTACTTTGTCTGGAGACGTCTCTCCATTGATAACAACATGCTGTGTTCTGTTTGCTAAAAACTCTTCAATCCAGCCACACAGCTGGTCTGATATTCCGTAGGCTCTTACTTTGTTTATCAGGTGACAGTGCGGAACTGTATCGAACGCCTTCCGGAAGTCAAGGAAAATAGCATCTACCTGGGAGCCTGTATCTAATATTTTCTGGGTCTCATGAACAAATAAAGCGAGCTGGGTCTCACACGATCGCTGTTTCCGGAATCCATGTTGATTCCTACATAGTAGATTCTGGGTTTCCAAAAACGACATGATACTCGAGCAAAAAACATGTTCTAAAATTCTACAACAGATCGACGTCAGAGATATAGGTCTATAGTTTTGCGCATCTGCTCGACGACCCTTCTTGAAGACTGGGACTACCTGTTCTGTTTTCCAATCATTTGGCGAGCATTAATTTTGGACCTTTATTGCAAACTTTCATTGAGTAATTTTAGTCAGAGCGAAAGACAATCTGGTAGGAACGTACCGCAGAGGTCGCCTCTGAACTGCTGAATGTGCTGTCCGAATAGGAAGACTTGCTTTCAATTGAAAATAGTGAATTTCCAAGTGTTGTGTCGGAAAAACTTTTCAATATAATTATTATTGCGACTTTATACTTTTATTTGGAATCAAAGTCCTGATCCCGCAAAGAAATAGAAGGATAGAAACTTTTCTTTCAGTGGGTTGGACCAGAACGTGGCCATGCAGACCGGAAACTAAGGTCAGTATGTTTCCCTTTGCTTTCTGGCTGACCACTAAATTAGTTGCCAGGCTCGAGTGAGAAAAACGGCGAACAAACATACGATTAACTTTTAACCGCCGCCCCACAAAGTGTTTGGTGTCTCACGAGGCACAATATCGAATATTTGTGCCGCATAAACACAAAGCAGACAACAGTCATCCGCGAAATCACAATTCAGACTGAAGTGTATGTCGACTAATCGTGGACAGGCGCGCGTAGAAGAAAACTGGCGGAAAGTAAGAAGGCAGCAGCGGCGAAAGTTACTGCAGAAATAAATGTAGCAGTCGCGAACACTGGCAGCAGCAAAACAACACGAAAGGAGCTGCATAAACTGGGAAATCAGGGCGAGTTGGGATTAAGTGATTAAATCTGGTCAGTGGAGAATGGGAGAAAGAGAAAGTAATTTGGTCGAATAAGCGTTGTTGCACACTTTTTCCAATTTCTGGCCCAGTTTACGTTCCAAGAGTGAATAATGGCAGTCGTTCGGTGATGATTTGGACTGCCACATCGTGGTATTGAATAGGACCCATGGTTACTCAGCAAGGTCGCTTTACTGACAAGGACTATGAGCAGGTGCATCCTATGTTACAATAATGGTACCCCAATGGTGACGACCTGGCCCCTGTCCACACAGCTCGCATCGTCCAGGATTGGTTTTGCGAGGATGAGGATGATTTGTCGCATCTCCCCGCCTTTACCAGTTCTGTATACTGTTGAGTCTCTGTGGCCTACGTTCGAGTGAAAGGAGCGTGGTCACTAACGACCTCCTCCATCACACTTACGTGAAACTGCCACTATTTTACAGAAAGAATGGTACAAGATTTCCCTGGAAATAGTAAAGGCCCTTACGTTTCCATTCTGAAACGAATAGATGCTGATTTGAACGCTAGTTTAATACACCGTATTATGCATGATAACGTGTTCCGTTTTGGTATTTCCATGTATTTGTCAACCCTCGTATCTGTAAAATATGTGTGCCTACTTCGGCACGAAATTATAAGATAATATACATTTTGAACTTTTAAATGGTCTGTGCTTATGTGCTGTCCTGTATCATTCTCAAGTAGAAAGAAAATATTGATACATAAAGAAACGGAATTAAGTAATTTAGTGCCGCACTTCGTAAAAACAACTGGAGGTAGTTAAGGAAGTGGTAGCCAACTATCAGTTTTCAGAAATCTAGTTCCCTGCTGCCGACCTTGATGAAATACGTGTACTATGTAAATATAACCAGTTACGTTTCATAACATGCTAAACCCTAGGGAAGTCTGGGTCAGCTATCAGTTGCTGTATCCGTGTGGCAGTGATTTGAAATATAGAACTAAAGCCATGTAAGAGTATTGAAGACTGCTCTACAGGAACATTCCACCTCTAATACAAATACCCAGAAATTTCTTACTTCCATTAATTCATACTTACCGATTGAGAGCGACAGTGGTGACTTAGAAAGTGCACAAAAAGTGCAAGACAGGTCTAATACCCCAGAAGATCACATTAGTGTCATGCAACAAGCCAGAAAAAAACACGCTCCTCAAACCCATAGGATGGCAAAATCAATGTTTTGATGTGCTCCACCGTGAGAAAAAAACATGGTCAACAGAATGCTTGTAATACACGATAACAAAGTTACAGCCAAGGGGAAAACTTATTCTATGATTCAAATGGCTCTGAGAACTGTGGGACTTAACTTCTGAGGTCATCAGTCACCTAGAACTTAGAACTAATTAAACCTAACTAACCTAAGGACATCACACACATCCATGCCCGAGGCAGGATTCGAACCTGCGACCGTAGCGGTCGCTCGGTTCCAGACTGTAGCGCCTAGAACCGCACGGCCACTCCGGCCGGCTAATTGACAGTAGTAACGGTAATGTTACATAAAGTGTTGAAGTATCTACCTTCATAAAACAGTATAAAAGCCAAAAAAATACTAGTGAATTTGATATAATGTTCCAACCATTTTTGTATTTACTTTCTCATTTTCCTACTCTTACATCGACGTTGCGAATAAAAGATTGTTCAAACATAAATTACGACGTGTAGTTATTTCAGTTACGTAAGTGCTGCCTCCTTTCCCAAAAACCAAAACGTAATTCTACTCAAACGGGTAAAGGAATTGTCAAGTGCGCTACATCAGAAGCTTTTCCGCCCTTAAACCACATGGTACCGAAGGTACCTGCAAAGTTAATGACGGCGATGTTTACATCCTTACTGATTTTCGATCTGGCTGGTTGTAGCTCTGTCACAGTAAAAATAAAGAGCTGGACTGCATATAGAGAAGTAAATCGAAGGTCACTGAGTTGCCAAAGATATTCTGCATTGTTGACAAGCTTCAGTTGTACTACCAGCAGGAAGAATGCCAGCCGTTGTGTTAATGGAGCGGGTGTTGAAGAGAGTATGGATTCCGTCTCACAGATGTAGCTGCAGTTGGCTGGAATACTAGAATCATACATAAAAAGTTTTTAAGTTTCTGTAACAAGGTAATGAGGCACTGGAGCGTAATTAGTAATTATATTCGTATGCAACAACTGCAAGCTAAATATAATAAATCAATAACAGTCACAGTCAGTTTTATTTCTCTACATTAAGAGGTGGCAGGACGTCAAACGGGCCGTCTTGGAGCAGGAGAGACACCACAGGAAATTTTAATTTCCACTGTTCATCGAAGAATCTCCCTCACTTGTGAAGAAAAGTGTACATATAGCAACAAATGCAGGCAGTAGTGAGTGAAGAAAAGTGAAACACATATGTAAAAAAAATTAATTATTTTCTTGTATTTTTTTAACTTCCACCTCTATAAGTGTAAATCCTGAATCATTTCTGGTGATTCTGACAAAGTTTTATGAATTTCTTTTTAAAAGTATAGACAGTTGAAATTAAAAATTCCTGTGGTGTCTCTACTGCTCCAAGTCGTCCCGTTTGACGTCCTAACCACCTTAAACCTACTGAAAACTGAAAATCTTACTCTTCAGACATGATTCTCATTTCTGTAGCACCTCCGGTGGCTATAATGTAAGTATTGTGAGTAGGAAATAAGAAAACGTTTTCCTAAGAATTCCGACAATGGCACTATTCCCAATACTTCGGAATATGAACGAAAAGATAATAATGCAGCACTGATTAGGAAACGTGATTATCCACAGAGAACATAAAGCGTCAAACGAACAAAGTCTACAGTGCAAGTCAACCACACTCAATGACGCAAAAAGTGGGCTCAGAAATATATGGAGAAAAAGAAACCAGTAAATGTGTGCACTGCAAATTCCATTCCAGCTTCTGATAACATGAACGGAGATGCAGCTGTCATCAGAACACGGAACAAGGAACACTAAACGATGACAGCAAGGTCTATAATAAATCTTCCTTAAGCAAAACTGTCATCCAGTATATAAATGCTGAAAGATCGACAAATCTCGTCCACATGTGATGACTCCAATGTAATCGCTGCTGATGCGTTGTCGAGAAAAGCGCATAGTGTCTATATTGAAGAGCTTTTCCACTTGCAGCTCATTGAAGACAGACAGATCACGAAATAACAATATGTTCTTTAAGATGAGTGCGACGCTGATTTTCTATGCATGGTCCGCGATCCGTGCAGTATGTTATCCCCTGATGTTTCCTTCTAAACGAAGCGTCTGTGCTACAGTATTTTCATATGAAAATTAACGAGGCGTAATGTGACTCCACAGACAAGCAGACACTTCTAAAATTTGCAGAGACTATCCATATATTGTTTATTTAGAGCTCAAAACTATGACTACTATATTTTAATAGATCATAGCACACGTTTAATTTCTGCTGTGAATGAGTTGCTCAATGTTGGATGAATAGCATCGACACCCCTGCGCTCTACGTACAATACAGACTCATTTTACGCTAATTAATGGCAGCAAAATGTTCTATGCATGCATCCTTTTGCCAACGACTTAATTTCCTTCCCAGCAGATTGTCATCCTGATGAAGTGAAGATAAACAAGTGTTACAGTTACCACACCATCGTTCACTTCCACTTCCTTTTCCCATATTCACACCCACTGTTGATGTCTCATAAATTATGACACAAGACACACATTTATAGCAATAATAACTTGTCTATTATCGTCAGTTTTCTGAAAGGGTATTCTACCGCTGCTCTGAAAATGAGTACTTAAAGCAGAAACAAATACTGCGTGAGTGTATGATCAGTTGTTTCCATTCTTCCAGCTCCACCATTCGAAAAATAGTGAATATTAGCGAACTAAAATCCCTTACGAACTAATAAATAACAATATAATAGTAATTAATGAAGTCTGCAAACTCCATCACTCATTCGATGATTATGAAAAGCTACTGCGTTTATGTACAGAGTACTGCAGTATGAAATCAAATGTTTCTTACGGTTCCATTACTTCGCTTCATTGGAGGTTTCAATCATAGCAGAGTAGGAGGAAACACATCTGACTTTAAGTACACTTTTCCTGCTGCAGTAACAAACAGCTAGAAAGGCATCTATAAAGTGAACAGACTCTCATGCCTCTAATAGTGTTTAAGGCAAATACAGACAGATTTCCCACGGAGTATAAGATGAAAGAAATTATGATTTACTGACAGAATAACTTTTTCCTAGTCGAAAAATTTAATTTTCAAACTCATTGTCACTTATTAAACGAGAACTGTTCCTAATATCTCATCCAAATTACACATAAAAAGCTAGGGAACTTATTAGGATATTTCAGCTCCAGTACTGACGTTCGAAGTTCGTCGACTGAGTTTCTCTATATACTCTAGATGGCAATTTTTTAAGACAATACACGTATTTGTGAACATTTGTCACACTTTCTATTTAACTCAGCTTCAACGCCATCCTCCCCACAGCCAATTTTTGTCATGGCGCTAATACATATCAGTCAGATGAAAATCTGAGTGCTTTTACTGTCTGTTCATGTAAGTAATGGTTACTTTATTTCAGAACAGTGGAAGTAGGATGGCAGCGAGCTGATTACTTAACCAAATGTAGCATTTAGTATCCTTGAACTGAATGTCGCTTCGGTTGCATAGTGAATGGTTGTATTTGCCAAGTAATTATTGCAGAATTAGTGTAATTATCACAAGGATGAACCATGTTGTGATTTTTGTATCATTTGCAACTCCAGAATTGAGGACGATCTTTGTTAATTAAAATTGTCGAAATTGAGAACAAGTGAAAGAAATAGCGTTTTCAAATTTATATTAAGTTGTATGTTACAAACACTGATGCATGCTTGAACTAAAACGTTAGAAATGTTTAATATGTCATACGATACACTACTGGCCATTGAAATTGCTACACCACGAAGATGACGTGGTAAAGACGCCAAATTGAACCGATAGGAAGAAGATGCTGTGATAAGCAAATGATTAGCTTTTCAGAGCATTCACACAATGTTGGCGCCAGTGGCGACACCTACAACGTGCTCACATGAGGAAAGTTTCCAACCGATTTCTCATACACAAACAGCAGTTGACCGGCGTTACCTGGTGAAACGTTGTTGTGATGCCTCGTGTAAGGAGGAGAAATGCGTACCATCACGTTTCCCACTTTGATAAAGGTCGGATTGTGGCCTATCGCGATTGCGGTTTATCGTATCGCTACATTGCTGCTCGCGTTGGTCGAGATCCAATGACTGTTAGCAGAATATGGAATCGGTGAGTTCAGGAGGATAATACGGAACGCCGTTCTGGATCCCAGCGGCCTCGTATCACTAGCAGTCGAGATGACAGGCATCTTATCTGCATGGCTGTAACTCATCGTACAGCCACGTCTCGACCCCTGAGTCAACAGATAGGGACAACAACCATCTGCACGAACAGTTCGACGACGTTTGCAGCAGCATGGACTATCAGCTCGGAGACCATGGCTGCGGTTACCCTTGACGCTGCATCATGGACAGAAGCGCCTGCGATGTTGTACTCAACGACGAACCTGGGTGCACGAATGGCAAAACTTCATTTTTTCGGATGAATCCAGGTTCTGTTCACAGCATCATGATTGTCGCATACGTGTTTGGTGACATCGCGGTGAACGCACGTTGGAAGCTTGTATTCGTCATCGCCATACTGGCGTATCACTCGGCATGATGCAATAGGGTGCCATTGGTTACAGGTCTCGGTCACCTCGTGTTCGCATTGACGACACTTTGAACAGTGGACGTTACATTTCAGATGTGTTATGACCCGTGGCTCTACCCTTAGTTCGATTCCAGCGAAACCCTACATGTCAGCAGGATAATGCACGACCGCATGTTGCAGGTAATGTACGGGCCTTTCTGGATACAGAAATTGTTCGACTGCTGCCCTGGCCAGCACATTCTCCAGATCTCTCTCCAATTGAAAACGTCTGGTCACTGGTGGCCGAGCAACTGGCTCGTCACAATATGCCAGTCACTACTCTTGATGAACTGTGGTATCGTGTTGAAGCTGCATGGGCAGCTGTACCTGTACACGCCATCCAAGCTCTGTTTGACTCAATGCCCAGGCGTATCAAGGCCGTTATTATGGACAGAGGTGGTTGTTCTGGGTACTGATTTCTATGCACTCAAACTGCGTAAAAATAAAATTACATATCAGTTTTAGTATATTTGTCGAATTAATACCCGTTTATCATCTGTATTTCTTATTGGTGTAACAATTGTAATGGCCAGTAGTGTATTTGAAGACGTTATTTGAAAAACGAGATGCATAATAAATCATTACAAGTTGAGATGTGGTACTAAAACAGGCAAGATAAAGTGAGAAGCAAGTTGCGTTGACTAATTTTATTTACAGTGATTACTTATTGAACGAAAAATTGCAGCTACCGTATTTTATGGACTATAAGACGCTATGGACTATTAGATGCACCTTAATTTTAACAGTTCTTTTTTAAATAACGATTTTTTGTATTTTTATTAGTAGATTGTAAGGCTAGGCTGAACAAAAATTTCTTACCTTATAAAACCGAACTGATCTTCAAAGTCCCTGAAAATCGTCATCTTCCAGTTTTGGCCATTTGGCATTCAGGTCTCTATTGGCAGATTTAATTTTTCTCATTTTTTCAGTTCTTATTTAGTAGCCCTCGGTTGCGGATGTTTTGTTTTTTTTGTGGGTGGAGGGCTGGGATGCTGCTGAGCTGCTCGAGTCCATGTTCTTCTGCGTATGCTATTACTTTCAATTTGAAGCCCGTGTCATACGAACACCTGTAATTTTTTTCATTACAAGACTAGTTATCTTCAAAAATATTGTACTATTAGCGGTAACAAAAGTCACTTTCAATACAAATTCACTTGCACTTTAGACTACAGCGACGCATCGTAGGCTAGAAATTGTTATGGGTTTGTGACGACGGTACGCGACAAGGATAGTGTTAGCAAGATTGTGAATCTCCGCAAGTTATGCGTAACACCGGTACCATGCTGCTGCCAAATGAATCCAATGTTGCCAGATAGAGGCCTCATCGAACATTGGTGCCTTTTCAAGACTGGTAGGCATTCTAATTCAAACGCTGGACATTTCTATATTAATATCCTGTATAAGTCGCACCTGTATTATGAAAGCAATTCTTCTAAGAAAAAAGTGCGTCTTATAACCTCGATGTTTGCGTTTGATTACAATAAGGTATAAATATATATATATTGCAGCGACACAGGAGAAATGTAACTGTATTCTCTACCGGCATTCCTTTGTAGAGGTGTAATGTAAACTTCTCGAAAAACAACATACAAGAATTTACGTCATTAAATGTGTACTTGCCTGAAAGTCGGAGATAACGATAATAGGTTAAGTCAATTTTCCCAGTGCATTACACAGCTTGGTGTTACAGCCAAAGTTTATCATTGCTATAGTAGACAGAAGCTAGTACTTAATTGCTCATAAAAATGATACACACATTGCATTAATAATACCAAAATAATCATTAAATGGGAATGGAGCAATAACCATTAACATTGATGGCGAATATGACTGTCATTCGACATTACATTGCTGTCGCTAAATAGCATATGTTCAATACTGAACACAGTTGGTAACAAACAAAAATTTGCTTGCAGCGTTACGTAGATGTTATACCTTCCCCTACACACAAGAGTTTTAGTGGAACTCACCATTTTGAGCGGCATTAGTACCAGATTGATGGTAATGAGATAAATGATTCTTATGTTAGACAGCGTAAATGGACGGAAGTTTCCCTTCTTGTGTTAGGAGTTTTCAGTTCCATTCTCTGCTTGTTCTTGAGGGATACGTGAGTCGTTGCAGCAGTGCAGATGGTTCTAGTCGGGAATAAGTGCGTAGTGGATACTGATTAGCACAGCAGGCTGAAATAGGTCGACCTTAATCAGTTACTGCTCATAAGATGCGACAGCGTCACCGTACAGGTTTTACTTAGATAGACTGAGGGCGCCATCGCTAACTTCACACAGAGTAACACCACATTACCTATTGAGCGCCTGGGGCTTTCTGCTGCAAGGGTTGTCACTGTCATCTACTCGCTAGGAATACGACGTAGCTGCTGCTTATGCTTTGCCAGGAAGAAGGCAATGCGCCTTAGGAATGAAATTTTCTATTTGCAGTATGCCTACGACGGAGAGAATCCAAGCTAACATGAGAGGTCAACAAAACCGAGAAATGAGCAGAGCTTCTCCGTGTTTCCTCAGTTTCGTGTAGTCTGAGATAAATATAGTTCTTCATAGTTTCATACCAACCGGTCCTATAGGTTATCAGAATATTCATATGGAATTATCGAAGTGTAATTGGTAAAACACTTCACAGTCTTAAGTAATACTCCATTCTGGGTTGAATACAAATCATAAAACGACGTTTATTTGGCTTTCATTTCATGCCCTAAATACTAACTGAGTAATTTCTGAACTGCTCTGCCAGTGGAGATGGCTGCTGCATGAATTATGTAACGCGTTGTGGCATCTGGGAGCCCGTGTTCAATAGAGAAAGCTCCTTAGTTCAATTTGAGTATTGCGTAAATTTTGATATCACTTCATATAACTTTGTGGGAAGATTCTTTTTTCTTGGGATCAAAATTTTCACTGCTGTAGAGGGTAGTGCTGACAACGTAGTGCTAGTTATGAATTCAGAAAAGGAAAAGAATAATTCCAGTGCTAGATAGTACATTAAGAAAGAGGCAGTTCAATGTAACATTTAAAAAACGTGTAATAAGTTAATGGATGTGAGAAAAAAGGTTAAAGAGATTAACATGGACATAAAGACGTTGGGTACTGACGTTCATCGCGTCTATCAGTTCTCCTTTTACCGATTAAGTGTATCCTTCCACAACACAACTGTTACTTACTCTTTTTCGAATATTACCATCACGTAAAAATGGTTTATAACTATCTCACTTCGCTGACACTAATGATATTAATCTAACAATTTTTATAAATTTATAGCAGTTTTTCCATGGAGGGAATTTATTTGCGCAGTATTTTTGCAATTCAGAAGTTCAAATTGACCATTATTTTATGTACTTCAGATCTGTATCAGTTTATTCGTATCAGCTTCAGCCACTCAGTCTGATGGTGGGTGTCAGAATAGGTCTGTCGCCATATGTTGGTCTCAGTAAATTCCGTTTCTAAGCGGATTGTTTGAGCTAGACCACTCAGATATGACAGAAGCTGAATTCTTACACGGTACAAATACAATTTTAAAATAAGTGGACGAAATAAACAGATAAAAAAGTATTTAAAGGACCACAGCCAAACCTATCAGAGCAGATCTGTTCGGAATTGGTTTCAGCGCCTAGAAACAGGTTACAGCAAATGGCGTTCGTTCATAATAGTCTAGTCACAATTTAATTTGACAGAATGTTTGGGCAGAGGTATCTGCGTTACTGACACGTGGAACTAGAAACGCAAGCGATCTTTGGACGAACATAGAGTAACGTTTATGGGAGATAAACCAATACGTTTCACTATCGAGAATCTTATCAGAATGAATCTCACGACACCTTCAAGAAATCTGACGCGCTGACAGAGGATGGTTGATTATTTGCGGTACACTCTACCGGAAATGCCAATGCAGCCTATCTTCTGATAATCAGTTAAGCGTTGCTTTATAGCAGCTTTTCGGCAGTAAGTTGGGAAATCGCTGGCAGTGAACGGAGATTGCCGAATGGAAATGTACATATTTTGTCTAATAGGTAGGGCCCTCCTCCGTCACTGGAGACAATTTTACTGTATGTATGTGTGTGTGTGTGTGTGTGTGTGTGTGTGTGTCAGTGTGTGTGTGTGTGTGTGTGTGTGTGTGTGTGAGAGAGAGAGTGTGTATGTGTGTGTGTGTGTGTGTGCGTGTGTGTGTGTGTGTGCGCGTGCGCGCGCGCGCTATTTGTGTGTGTCTGTATGTGTGCTGTTTTGTTAGTGTGTGTACGATTCTGTATTGCGAAAATAAATAACGTTAAGACTTAACAGAGATGGAAGCAAAAATATCATTAAATTTTATAGTGAAGTATTTTAATTCGACGAGAAGTTACTAAATTAACTTTTTCTTCCCATTCTTCCTGCATGTTAACTGAATAGCAGGCGGCAATAATAATTCCGTAATATATTTAACATAGACAGTGCTTTCTTGAGATTGTGACGTACGACAAATGAAGGGAGAAACAGTGTGCAATGCTCGATAATAGTGCATGAGGAAATAATTTTCGTGAAAAGTATATTATTCATTTTTTTCTTCTTGTATCATAACACTCGTTTCATTATAAAGTGAGAAAATAAATATTGTAAGATTCTGGAAATTTTGTGAAAAACAGGTAGCTGTCCACTCTTTTTCCAACAGTCTGTTTCCATTTATGCATTGCTACAGTTCACAGTTTCTTATTTAAAGATTTTTGGTCATTGAACCCTCAGCAGAAGGAGCCCTATGTCATTTTACTAATTACGTTGTAGGAAAATGCAGTAAAGAGGAGATACGGCCTTACTCTAAAAAGGTGCTTTGGCGCCCCTCCCTATACTCTTGTTATTCTTACCCTACTGATACAACGTTGACGTTTCTTATACCTCGAGTGGGACTGGATCTATTATCTTTGTCATCGTCATGTAATGAAGTGTCACAGTACTCTTCGTTCCATATTCCCCCACTTGTAATCTATACAGCCGTGCTGGTAGGAACCATCCACCTTTTTTCATCCCGCCATTCTCGAAAGGTTACGTCACGTCAAGATATCGGTCTGACACAATGGAACACACAACTGCACATGGAATTTTTGCCATTTTTGAAATAACCTTCTTAACTTACTCAATATGCAAGCTATTTAGCGACATTACTATCGTTCATCAGATACCCAATGTCCCATGGTGATTATACCTCTTGGTAATTAATGGGCTCAGCTAGCTGTCTTCCCTAATTCAGGGGCTTAAATAACTTAACGTAGAATCTTTAAGTTATCAGATCATTTGCATGAAACTGTTACATACTAATAGAGCTAACTTGTTTTAATCTCATTTTGTGTATTGGGCTTAATTTGAATGGAGATGATCACAGTTGTCTGCACCTTCTTCTTTATGATAAGGTTATGAGAAAATACATTACATAGATTACGACAGTACCTAAAGGCCACATTGATGTTTAACAGTTTCCCAAGACTGTCTCTCGTGGTAGTCGTATCTGTGTTGTTAAAGAGAAGTGTTCCTGTTGCTTGTTGCTCGTACGATTCAGCTGCCATGGAAGGACTAAACCGTTAACTCAGATTCCCAGATACCATTTGAGCATCTACCAGCCACTGGTCAGTCCAGTTACAAATACAAATACATTGTAACTCTTTCTTGTAAGACAATCTCATGAACGTAGGCAATTAGGCACATGTTTAACCCTATCTATAGGCTCAAGACACCCGCCACTTCACTTGGATCTAAAGAAGTGGAAAGCAATTTGCAATTTGCCTAGCCGGTATAGGAGTTTTTGTGAATGTTTATTCTGATCTGTAATTTATTTTCACTTAGGTTTTCTGTATAACGTTCGAGTAGAAATCGTAATGATCGGCGTACCGAGTAGAATCGCCGCTTTAGTCGAGGCAGTTTTTCCCATGAAACGTGCTGACCAATAAACACTTTGAATCGCTCTGAACAGCCACTAGCGAACGAAGGAGGAAATGCAGGCGTTGGGTGCATGCCGTATCCGGTGCATCACTCCAAGACTGTACGCTCTCTGTGACTCCAACTTTCCAACAGCTATGACGTGAATCATTAGCCCACCGCCATTCTTTATCTCGCTTCCTCCTCTTATTGTTCCCACTTTTTCCCGACACCAAAACTACATCTTTACATGACCACCTTGACTGGCTAACAGCCCCGAATTTCTAATTATGCGAGTCCAAATGCATTCTGAATCAAAGAATACAGTCATAGGTTTTCAAATGGACTCTTTTATGTTTAAAAGAATTCCCTTCACATAGGTACACAGTCTGATTGGCACGCTGATGAATTTGAATCATGCCAACATTAGGATAGTTACTGACACTAAAAAATGGCGTAAGAATTCCATATCTCAGCATCAGATTCTGTACGTATTTGAAGTGACGAATCTAATCAGTGACAGTCATACACACACTGATGAATTGTCTTTTTTTTAAGAATTTTAATGTAAGAACGACAACACGAGGAATCGTTACTACTTAAAAAGTGAGATTAGCACAAACTGAAGCTGATCACTGTAGAAATATATTCATGCTAGTTTATGCTGAGGCGCTGTGTACAACAAACAAAACAATACGCCTTTCCCTCTGATGCTATTAGACACAACCGCTCGAGCGTAGAAGGAAATTTAGTTTCGGAATATGGGGCGTGGGAGGTGAGAAGCATCCGTCTTTGTACCATGCCGGTTTTTAATTGACTCTATCTCCACTACCAATGTATGCATTCATTACTGGGACCATGGAAGGTCCATAACATATCTAACCCCATTTACCCTTGTTTCACGTCTACGGGTAGAGGGAAGCAAAGTATTCTCTGCCTCAGAACATAATTTTATCTATTCTGTTTAGAAATACCACTGCCTTTAATATGAACCAGCGGTGCTTCGTTAGCTCTGAAACAGTTCTTTCGTGGCATCTGTGGTTCATGCTAAAGGCATTGGTACTTTAAATTATGGTCTGAGATAGAAACCACTGTATCTCAAAGGAATGAGGCGTTCATGCATTCTAAACAACGAGGTCAACGGAAACGGCCCACGAGTGGAGCGTACTGGAGTAAGAGGTTCTTTATAAATCATCATTTGGGCTGAAATCTTATAGTCTTCTGTATAGTCTTCTGTATATTCTCACAGAAATAAGGAATCTCGGTCCCCGCCAGAGCATCTCGGATATTACCTGCTGTAACCTATTTTCCTGCCTTCCACTACTCACTGAAACATGCCAGATGCCTAAGTTTAAAGGACACTAATGGCACTGAGCAAACTTTGGTGATATAATGCCAAATTCGAGGTGTTGAAAGAAGCTTTGTTTGTCGCGTTTGTTTTAGCAAAGCGGCGGTAGATACCATCTTATGAAATGGTTAATACGTTCACTATAATCAGAAATAAGGGGCAACATCTGCAACAAATCGTCAGTGAAAACGAGTGTAATTACTTTTCAGGTAGTGGCTAAAGCGATGGAAAATGTGAGTGATACTATGTGTGAGAAGTTGTGATGGGCAGTTATCTTCCGTCAGAGAAACGCGAAGCAACACGGAGATGTCAGAATATATTTGAATGGGTACTTCGCGGACGATAAACTGAAGGAGGCCGTCAGTAAAAATGCACAATTACGTGACAAAACCAATAAAAGAAGCTATAAAACTTTAATAACCGTGTCTGTCCATCTCGAATAAACCATAAACCAGAGCAGGGGAGCGAGACGCTGCCTTTGTATACATCAGGCAAGGAGAGAGATGAAACAAAAACGTTGAAACAGCAGAGAAACATCTAAATCTGAAAAAGTTTGCCCTGTTATCAGTTAATGAAAATCCTTTACTACCCTCTATTTCCTTTCTTTACTAAAATTAAAAATTTCTGGTAAAAAGAGATGTTACAGAATTCACTGACAACGTTGATATTCTAAGTAAAAGTTAGGAAGAAGCGTAGGACTTGTTGAATACAGTGAATAATGTAATGAGCTCGGAATATTGAATGAGAGTACGCCGAAGAAGGTCGACACTAGTGAGGATGTGCAAAATTGACAAAAGCTACTATTGCACCATAAAAATGGAAGATCAAGAAGCATTATGGAGTTGAATCATGGGGCATGAGAAACCCAGAGTAGAAAAGCGTCGAAGCGTTCAAGATGCGGAGCTGCAGAAACATGATGAGAATTAGGTAGTCTGATAAGATGAGAAATTTGGATTCTTACACACAATCGGCAAGGAAAGGAAAGGGTCGAAAACTATTACAAGAAGAAGCTGTGTTATGACATCAGGGAGTAGCTTGCGTGATACTACCGCGTAAAAAATTGTAAGGGATGACAGAGGTTGGAATATAGCCATCACATAATTGATTATGTTGGGGCGGGGGGGGGGGGGGAGGGAGGGGGCCTTTCCTGAGATGAAAATGCTGTCACAGGAGGAAAAGACGTGACGGATTCCATAAAACCAGTCAGAGGAAATAGCACAAGAGTAGTCACTGTTAGGCCAAAAATCACGCAGGGAGTGTTGACACACTACAAGTAGGGCGAAAGCTATGCAAAAAGGTAAGGGAATTACGCTTTTGAGACCTGCTCCTTGAATATCATGACTGTAATTTCTGTCGCCGGAAAGGAAATATTATCTTGTACTCTAGGCAGCAACGTAGCATACAGCCATATCACGTATCTTGTATTATAAATTGGACCTGTTTCCAGTAAGGTAAGTTCTTCCACGGACAGTGGGGCCACGTCTGTAGTACCACCGAGCGGGAGAGTGGCGACCATTGTTGCGGCTTTCATAGACGCAGCAGCAGTAAAGGCGCACTGACAGTGATACGGCCTGCGACACATGAGCGCACCACGTTGTTTTTTTCGAACGAGTCTCTATCAGGCGTACAGTATCACGATGGACGTATCCGTATGTAGATGCTCCTAGTAGAAAGAACATTGCCAGACTGTATTCATTATCGTCATGTGGGTGTTAAGGTTTTGGGGTGCCATTGGCTACATAACACTATAACGTTTGGTTCGCACAGCGGGTAATATCGTTGGAAGACCATACAGTTCCGACTTGTTAAGGGCGGTATCTGCGCCCAAACATTTAGGTCTCTGTGACGTTTTACTTCAGTACGATAATGCAAGACTGCAAGTAGCCGTCGTCCAGACCGTCTCTATACATCTACATCTACATTTATACTCCGCAAGCCACCTAACGGTGTGTAGCGGAGGGCACTTTACGTGCCACTGTCATTATCTCCCTTTCCTGTTCCAGTCGCGTATGGTTCGCGGGAAGAACGACTACCGGAAAGCCTCGAATTTCTCTAATTTTACATTCGTGATCTCCTCGGGAGGTATAAGTAGGGGGAAGCAATATATTCGATACCTCATCCAGAAATGCACCCACTCGAAGCCTGGACAGCAAGCTACACCGCGATGCAGAGCGCCTCACTTGCAGAATCAGCCACTTGAGTTTACTAAACGTCTCCGTAACGCTATCACGCTTACCAAATAACCCTGTGACGAAACGCGCCGCTCTTCTTTGGATCTTCTCTGTCTCCTCCGTCAACCCGATCTGGTACGAATTCCACCCTGATGAGCAATGCTCAAGTATAGGTCTAACGAGTGTTTTGTAAGCCACCTCCTTTGTTGATGGACTACATTTTCTAAGGACTCTCCCAGTGAATCTCAATCTGGTACCCGCCTTACCAACAATTAATTTTATATGATCATTCCACTTAAAATCGTTCCGCACGCATACTCCCAGATATTTTACAGAATTAACTGCTACCAGTGTTTGTTCCTCTATCATATAATCATACAATGTATTTGCAATACATTATATTTGTCTATGTTAAGGGTCAGTTGCCACTCCCTGCACCAAGTGCCTATCCGCTGCAGATCTTCCTGCATCTCGCTACAATTTTCTAATTGTGCAACTTCTCTGTATACTATAGCATCATCCGCGAAAAGCCGCATGGAACTTCCAACATTATACAAAGGATGATCGACCGTTGCCATCGGCAACATGTTCTCTTCGATGGAAAACATGCTCTCATGTATTGTTGACAGACTGGCACGTCATCTCTCACCAGCCACGATGTCTGATGAAATCCTGCATACTGTTCAAGCAACATGGATTGCCGTAACTGTACCTGACATCCAAGCTCTGTTCGACACAGCTTTCATTCAGTTTAGAAGTGTTGTTGATGACAGGTGTGGCAGTTCTGAGCATTGTTTTTCCCATCCTATACAACATCAAATAATTTAAAAATTTGTTTCTCTATTCGTCCTTCTTTAAGGTGAACCAGAAATCCACAGACATACTTTCAGATGTTGTTCATGGATACCTTCTAAGTGTTCTCCAACTGTTCGTTTCAGAGCAATAAAGTAATTATCATGTACTCGGTGTGTTCATGGGCGGTCCCCAGCACGAATCCACAAAGCTGATTAGTGTCGAGGTCTGGTGTGCCGGCCAGCCCGTGGATGGTTTTCAGGGCTGTTTTCCATCTGCCTCGGCCAATGCGCACTGGTTCCCCTTATTCCGCCTCAGTTACACTATGTCTGTTGTTGCTGCGCAAACACTGCTTCCACGTACACAAACACCATAATTACTCTACCACGTACATATTTGGGGTTACAGTCGTCTGGTATGAGACGTCCCAGAGGAGGAGGGGGGGGGGGGAGAGGGGTGTCCACTGGAGCCGAACCGCACAATAACCCTTGGTTCGGTGTAGGCTGCGTGTACTGTTGTGGCCTGTTGTGAGGTTGTGAACCACCGGGGGATGCGGCGAGACGAAGCCTCTACGTCGTTTCTAAGACCCCAGTTCATTACACAATACACATACACACTCTCAGTTTGTAACCGAAATCATCTTTGTGACTGTGAAAATACATTAACAATTGTGAAGAAACTTATAACATACTGTAACCAAAACGTAAAACATACGACACAAAAAAGCAGGTAAAACAACAACCATCAGATGAAAAACGTACACATTTATTATAAGAGTTTGTTTAATCTGTTCAGTCAGTGTACTACAAAGAATGTAAAAATTGCAGAACTGTTCCCTTAAAGGTATAATTCACAATTTTTACCTCTATGAACACGGCAGAGAGTACAGCTACTGAACATTACACGCTCCGATATTCCAGGAGTTTGGCGTACTACATCCGCAGCTCTGATAATTCTAGAAACCTGGTCCATGTGAGTATTATCGGAGTTTCGTAGGTAAGTGAATGGAACTGGTATGTTTAGGAACAACATATACAGCGACATCTGCACCTTTTTGTTTATTTCATTAAAAGTACAGAACAGTCCACCGCCTTGGTAGGTAAGGTGGGTCGGATGCTTCTGCACACATCCAAAAAATTTTGCATCACCTCGGTTCCTAGAGTTCCGGAACCTGTACAGAAAATTGGAACAGAGATCAACATAAACATAATTTCCATCCTTTTTATTGCTCATGAAAACCACACGTTTCATGTTGTACCACAATACAACGAAACCTTCAGAGGTGGTGGTAAAACTTTCTGTACACACCGGAACCTCTAATATCCACTAGGAACCTCCTCTTCTATTGACGCATTCCTGTATTCGTCGTGGCATACTATCCATATGTTCAATAAGGCACAGTTGGTCCAAATTGTCCTGAACGGCGATTCGGTGTAGATCCCTCAGAGAGGTTGGTGGGTCACGTCGTCCACAAACAGCCCTTTTCAGTCTATCCCAGGCATGTTCGATATGATTCATGTCTGGAAAACAAGCTGGCCACTCTAGTCGAGCGATGTTGTTGTCCCGAAGAAAGTCATTCGGAAGATGTGCACGATCGGGGTGAATTGTCGCCCATGAAGACGAATTCCACGCCGATATGCTGCCAATATCGTTGCACTATCACTCGGAGGATGGCATTCACGTATCGCACAGGCGTTACGGCGCATTCCATGACCACCAATGGCGTATGTCGGCCCCTCATAATGCCACCCCAAAACAGCAGGGAACCTCCACGTTGCTGCACTTGCTGGATTGTGTGTCTAAGGCGTTCAGCCGGACCGGGTTGCCTCCAAACACGTCTCCAACGATTGTCTGGTTGAAGACAAATTCGACACTCATCGGTGAAGAGAAAGTAATGCCGATCGTGGGTGGTCTATTCGGGATGTTGTTTGGCCTCTCTGTACCGCGCTACATGGTGTCGTGGTTGCAAATATGGACCTCGCCATGGACGTCGGGAGTGAAGTTACTCATCATTCAGCCTATTGCGCACAGTTTGAGTCGTAACATGACGTCCCGTGTCCGCACGAAGAGCATTATTCAACATGGTGGCGTTGCTGTCAGGATTCCTCTGAGCCACAATCCGTAGGTAGCGGTCATCCAATGTAGTAGTAGCCCTTGTGCGGCCTGAGCGAGGCATGTTATCTCTGTATCTCCTCCATGAAGGAACAACATCACTTTGGTTCACTCCAAGACGCCTGAACACTTCCCTTGTTGAGAGATCTTCCAGGCACAAAGTAACAATGTGGACACGATCGAACCACGTTATTGTCCGTCTAGGCGTGGTTGAACTACAGACATCACGAGCCGTGTTCTTCCTTCCTGGTGGATTGACTGAAACTGATAGGCTGTCAGACCCCCTCCGTCTAATAGGAGCTGCTGATGCATGGTTGTTTACATCTTTCTGCGGGTTTAGTGACATCTCTGAAGAGTCAAAGAGACTGTGTCTGTGGTACAATAACCACAGTCAACGTCTATCTTCAGGAGTTTTGGGAACCGGGGTGATGCAAAACTTTTTCGATGTGTGAAAATCTAACAGCAAAGACGTCTTACTATTGTTAAACAGCTGTTAATACTTTTTAATAATATAAAGATGGTAATATTTAAAAATGTCGCTAAGTTTACAGAGAAATGAATGTTTAACAATTGTTGAAGTGGTTCTATATAATTTGCTTGTGCCTAGTTGAGGAGACTATAATTTATAGAATGCAAATGTTTGAAGATATTTAATACAGGAAGTATGGTGAACATACGTTGCAGTATGCAGAGGGAACTGATATACTATATTTCGATGTGTAATACTGTGTAAGTAGCTTGTTGGGTAACAATAGCCTTTTTCCACCTATCTGAATTTAAAGGTCTAGACAGATTAAATACTGATTAAGCATTTGATACATGGAGTACAAGAATATTAGGTTTACGTGAAGAATACACTTGTCGTTGTTGATTTGTTAGCAGGAAGAGGATGTATTTCATTGCTAGCTGATTGCTGTATTCCTTAAATAACTTAATGCATTACGTTTTTAGCTTTATACATAGTTTGTACTGAAGATACATTTGATATACAAAATTCATTGATTGAAGCTTTACACAAAGAAGAGAATATACTTGTGCCTACAACTAATACAAAAATAACAGATTACTGCTTGTGTACAGCATACTTTAAACAATATGCATTGTGTCGTTGGAGAGGAAGAGCCTCGAAATCGAAGTTCTTCGAGCCTTCTTCTCCCAAGTAACGTTATCTTATTACTAGAGTCTTTGTAAGTTTTGTCAGTGTTTCTTTGTTTATAACTGTTACTGTCTGTTGTGTTGTTTGCGATTGTGTTATGGCATGCAGTGTCATCTGTTGTTGGTTGGGGTCCTACACGTGATGATACCTCCTCATTCATGTTCACTTAGTGTACTGGTTCCTTTCTCGGCTTCGGAATGTGTGGTCGTGCTTGTGTCCTCCCATATGGTTTCTTGTGTTGTTTGTGGTTGTCTTCGCCTCCTTTCATGTGAGTGTTAGCGTTTGTATTCTTCCCGCAGTTCGTTCCATACAATGTCGGCTACGCTATTTATTGTGTTCCCATCATCGGGGTTACGTAATATTCTGGGGATGTCACTGTCGTTCTGTGTAGCTGTCACGTGTGCTAGCATGTTGCACAGTGTTCTGGTGTCCCAATTTCTCCCCAAATGCACAAATCATTGTTAGTTAGTCCCATGCCGTTTAAGTGTTCCGGGTGCGGCCCGTGGCCTGTCAGGATATGGACCATTCCTCGCCTTGAGTTGACATGTTTTAGTTGCAACACTTTGCGTACGTCAGCAAAGAAAGAGTGAATTCGGCGACCCTTGTCGGATGCCCTCCACTGTCTCTGCCATGTTTGAATCCGCCATTGTATCATTTGTGTTTTGTTTATATTGTTGGTTCCTGTAATTTCGAACCTGTCCCTCGTTAGCCAATAAAATGTAGCTCTATAACGTACTGTTATGTCTATGGGGCAGGTTCCCATCACAACGCAAAGTGCCTCTAGTGATGTGGTACTGAAGGCTCCACTCAGTCTTGGGAATACATTACCTTCACCTCGCCTTGCAATTGTCTTGTTAGTCTGTATGTTCAATCTCTGAGCCCAAGCACTTGCAGGAAGCATGCGCTGGATTCAAATATCGAAATGTGGTAAATCCTTATTGTCATAACAGGTAGTTTGTACTGAGTTGTGTTGAGTCTTGCTGGTTTGTGCATAATTTTGGAGGCTTTGTCAATTGCCAAATTGATATGATCGTTGAAAGTCTGCTCTTCGTCAGGATGTCCTAGATAATGTGTGACATGGTTCTTCTATATGCTAGTACTGTCTAATTTTAGGATTCGGTTCCTTTGTAGTGTCCCTTTGAGCAGTGAATATAGTTTTGATGGGCGCTATTTTTAGTTTATTTTCTTTCCATCAGTTGTTCATTTTCTGAAGCAGTCGTGTGCCTTTTGTCTCTAGGGCTGCTCTCGAGTTAGTTGACACCACTACAGGCAGGTTATCTGTGTACGCCACCACACCTCTTAAGCTTTCATCACCGTCCAGGGTGTTCAGCAAGGACTCGATTACGATAACCCAAAATATTGGCCCGCAAATCGAGCCCTGTGGATATCCTTTTGTTATTCTCTTGACAACCATGCGTGTACCAGCCATCCAATCCAGAACCCTGCCTCTACAGTAGTCGAGGAGGCTATTGTAGAGGGAATCTGTTAGCCGCATTTCCCTTGACCTAACGAAAGAGTGACTGTAAACACAGGTTGTCTAAAGCCCCGGCAGTGTCGATTAGTATGGTGGCCATGTATTTGTCTCTGATGCTATTTGTTACTGTCATTGCTTGGTTGACGATGTATTCTATTGAACTACCTTCCCTTGAGGCAAAATTGATGGGGTGTGAGGCCGTGGAGGCGTCTGTGCGATTGTAAGCGGTGACATGGGAGCCTTTCCTGTACCTTAGCGAGAGTGTTTAAGAGGCAGATCGGTCTGTGAGTTTTGGGGTCTGACGGCTCTTTGCCTTTTGGTGTCCTCATTATTAGTACATTAGTAGTTTTCCAGAGGTTTGGAATTCTGCCCGTTAGTAGTGCCTCGATGAACAAATTAGTAAGAAATATTTGTGTTACTGTTGGTTTTAATGTTTCTGAAAGAATTTTGTCTGCGTCGGTTCCTTTTTGGTTTTTAAGCCTTTTGATTGCCACCAAGACGTCTTCTTGTGAGAATGGTATGGTTACACTTTCATTAAGTTATGGTTGCCTCATATCCTCTATTAGGTCGGTGTGGTGTCATTCAAATTGTGTGGGGTCGTCATTTGGAAGGAGCCTGTTCAGGAGATATTATACTGTGCTTCTCCGTCCTCTGGTCATTGTGCCGTCATCTTGTTTTACCGCTGACTGTGTCCCAACTCTTTCTGTCTCTGTCTTGAATGGTTTTTCCCAGATGTCATTCTGTAACTCGGCTTTTACGAACATGGCCCAGTAGGTTTGCCTTGTTGTCTTTAGTTGTTTTTGGTATATCTGTTTAGCGTCACGATACGGGTCGAGTCTTATCTGTCTTTCAGGAGCTGTATTTGCTTATTGGTAGTGCTTTACTTTGTCTCGTGACTCCTTCTTTAATCTTGCCAGTTCTGTCGACCGTGGTGGTTTCTGTCTCCACCCAGTTTTATCCAGTGATATAGCTGCTTCCTATGCTTTGTGTAGGACCTCAGTCAGAACATGTATTTTGTAATTTACACTGCCTTGAACAGTGTGTAGAGATGACGCCTCAGTAATGTTTTGAACCGTTTACCTGTCGGCCCTTCCTATGAGTAGGTGATGCTGTTAATAGTCCATATTATATGTACTGACATATCTGTCTGTGGTTATGACGATTGCGTTGTAGTCGCAGTGTGTGGCTCCTTTAATACCTTCTGTGTTTTGGCTAGGGGACGAGGTTCTGCGTTCCCTAGAGAAAGATCTATCTTACTTACGCCAACGGTGTCTCCGCGGTAGGTAGGATGTCTCTTCCTATCCAGTATGAAGAGGTTACATTCATTTACCACGTCAAACACTAGTAGTGCACTGTCTCAGTTCTATCTGAGTTCCACAAGGGAGATTTGGCGTTGATATTGGTTAGGATGAGCAGCCTTTTTCTTTCTGAGTGTCTTGTAATGTCTTTCATTTTGTCTCAGAAATGTATATCATACGAGTATTGAGCGCATATAGACGACATGAGCCACACACCCTGCCCTTCTGTTATTTCTGCTGTGGTGATGTGTTCCAAGCAAAACTGGGTGATATGTGTTACTATGAGGTTTTTATATCTACTTATATCGCGTCATCATTAGTTAAACCTTCCGGGCAGAGAGGCTGCGGTCGATCTGTAAAACTTCTTCTTTCTGACGTTTCGTAGCCAACTACAGGCAACATCTTCCGAGGTGAGTCAACGACTGGCTGCCAGGCCGTAGAAGTCCCGTTTATATAGAACGCATAGAGGACACCACCATACCTCACCTGGGGCCGACTGTAAGTTTATCTGTGACTAACGTCATTATTCTTAACTGAAGGTAATCGATTGTCACATCGTTCGTGCAAAGTCGGCCGCCATATATTGTCTAACTTTAAGCTTTCCTCTTTTCTATTGAAATGTTTGTGGTGTTTCTGAATATCTATAGGTTCCCTATTCACATGTGCATAATAATGTGATGTTCTGGCTAGCATGCTCGTCTCAATAAGTTTTCTTTTGTGATCATCGTCAAAACGTGCTCCGCTACAGCTGATTTATAGGTATGTCCCAGCCGACAGTTCCTTTTGTGTTCGGTTAGGCGGGTATTGACACTTCTTTTCGTCGTTCCAATATAAACCTTCCCACAGCTAATGTCGTCAGACACTGTTCTTCTGGGATTAACTGCTCGATTTATCTCGTTGCCAGCGTATCCATTTTTCCTAAAAGCCATTGGAAAATTATTTAGTTCAACCTGCAAACAACGAAAAGAAGTGTCAATATCCGCCTAACCGAACACAAAAGGAACTGTCGACTGGGATATACAGACAAATCAGCTGTAGCGGAACATGCTTTTAAGGACGGTTATCGTGAAATAAAATTTAGTGAGACGAGCGTGCTAGCCGGGACATCGCATTATTATGCACATATGTATATGGAATCTGTAGAGATTCAGAAACACCACAATAATTTTAATACAAAAAAGGAAGGCTTAAAGTTAGACAAGATATGGCGGCCGACTTTGCACCAACGGTGTGACAATCGATTACATCCAATCGAGAATAATGACGTTCGTCAGAGATAGGCTTAACTTTGGCCCCACGTGAGGTATGGTGATGCTCTCTATGCGATGTATATTAACGGCCTGGCAGCCACTCGTTGACTCACCTCGGAAGATATTGCCCGCAGTTGGCAACGAAACATTAGGCAGAAGAAGTCTTACAGGTCGATCACAGCCTCTCAGCCCGGAAGTTTTAACTAATGAAGACAGTGACTGTGAAAGTCTACACGTTATGATTACTATTATGGAGGCTTTCGCGTTTGGTGTTCCTGCTATTGTGATGGAATCTGCCCGCCTCGCAGAAAGGGTTTCTGAAAGCACGCGATGTCTGCTTTTGTTTCATCTAAGAGACTACCTATTTCCTTATTTACTAGGGTACTACCCTGGCAGTTTAATTGTCTTACCTTATCTAAAACATTTGGATAAGGTTCCTTTAAAATCCAGAAACACACGTCCAAGTGCTCTCACAATGTCGTTGTATATTTTCGTAAGGTTAGGCCATCTTCCCCTCGCACACGGGCCTCACCTAAAAGCTTAGATAGTTCTTTGCGGTTCGTTGGATGATTTTCAACTCCTAGCATCATCCTGTCAGCTTTTTCTGTAGGTGGTGAGCAGATATTATCCTAATTTTCATACCTAGTTTTATTACATAGCGAAGAGCTGTTTAGCTTCTAAGTTGTCATTGTTTACGTGATAGATTACGCGGTATTCCGCCTGGGATCCTTGTTTGTGTCTGGTTGGTGTTCTTGATTGTTCGTTTGTTGCTCCGATTTCGAGTAATTTATGTGGTTTCACTGAACATTTCCCCTGACAGTGACTTGTTTTTTATCTCCACCAGGGACTTGCTCATGGAAGCCACAGCAGTATGGTGGTTCCTGGGTTGGTTGTGCCTGATGTTGTGTCGGTGCAGGATGTGTCTTTCTGTTCAGCTACCTTACAGTTTAATTTCTTATTAGTGACGGTGTGGCTAGCCCCGTAGATAAAGCGAACTGGCGTAATATAGAATCTACGTTTGGTTGTATCATATTGCACTTGTTACGCGCTGCTATGTACTATTTTCAGTGCAGTACAGATACAAAATGAAGTGGGAAAAGAAACAAACGCCATGCAATTCTTCTCTGATGAGCCACCGGGGATTGTGGGTTCCTTAGATGAAAATTCTCAACACGTGTCCTTGGACAACCTTTGAAAATTGGTCGGTGGAGTTCTGGTTGACTCTGTATAGTATGAGGGATAGTACAATGAAAACGAGACAGAAGGAAAAAGTAAGTGAACAGTTCATTATTTCAAAAGTAACTGCCATAAGTGTTAAGACATCTATCCTACTGTGAGAGAAGACAGTCAGTGCCTTCATGGAAAAATGTTTGCTGTTGTCTACACAATCATGAATGTACAAAGGCGTGCACCTCTTGCTCCAAATCAAATCGACGGCCACAAATGTCTTTCTTCAGGCTTCCAAACAAATGGAAAACACGTGGGGAGAGATTGTTACTGTATGGAAGATATGTAAGGGCTTCCCGGTGAAACATCTGCAGAGTAGTCGATAGAACATGTGAGTCCGACAGCGTAGTAACGGGTCATATTAGTTGTTAGAATTCTTGGGTTTTGGCGCAGTGGTCGACTGGTTTTCACATCTCATAACGGTATGAACTAAAACACAGTAGACATCATTGTAGCCTCTAAGATATCTTTTATGTTATTGGCTTTCCTGGTCCAAATCCCACTATTACGGACTTGTCATCTGTTTCGAATTAAACTTAATACTGGATGAATACTTACGAAATCTTTTACCTTCTGCACTATTGCTAGTAATCCTATTTCTAGTTGGGAACAATCTCATTATACATATCATATTGCGTGTTTTAGGAATAATTTGAAGTTTAGAGCAGTTTTTGGTGCTGTGTACAACGTCCAAACTTATTTCAGGTTGCGACGAATATTGTGTTACGAACAGTGGTTTATTGGAAGTGTTGCTGATACTCAAGTACAGGCACATATCTAGTTACTGACTGTTTAAATGTCCATTTTGGTGCTGCAGATATTTTCAGTTTATATTTGCAGGGCAACAAGCTTACTGAATGGAGGGAACGGGAGCGTCTAATGTGCAGTTGAAGACGAGGTCTTTCGAGAAGGAGTACAAGCTCGGATTCCAAGAATGGTGTGAAAGGGAACCATGGAAAATTTAAATCTTGGTGGTCACATGAATATTTGAACTTTTACACTTCCGAATGCGAGAATAATGTCTTCCCCAACTTAATCAATCGCAAAAGTTTTAAGAACTGCTAAATTTCAACTACATGTTAAAGAACAGTGCGTGATACTTCCTTAAAACGCTCAAAGTATTGTGTAGTTTCTTCGGCATTGGCGGGCACCTATTGCTACTAAATGATGTTGTGCTGGTAGAAAAATGGACTTACTAAGCATCATAGTCTAGGAATAAAACTACGTAGCATTTAATCCTGCCTCATGTTAGTACCAACTACTGTGATCCTAATTTACGATACATATTTAAGTCGATTAATGTGGCTGCCGCTCCCGTATCTACTTGCAAATCCGTTTACTGTTGATTAATGCCGAGTGTTATAAATAGCTTGCGTGGTCGAATGCTATAAATAGCTTTCGAGGACTATCGGTACTAAGGTAATAATGCGTTGTTAATGAGTTTATATCCACGTGTGATGCGAACCCGGCCGTTCGCTGCTGAGCTGGCTGCCATAACAGATTTTAGATTTCGAGTAGCCTTTGAAAACAGAAATACACCAAGTGGCAGAGAATGGGCAAGGTTGCCTGTTATGACATTGGAAACGGTCTTGGCGCAAGGGAAAACCTGTTGGCATCTTGGAGCTCGTTATTTAATCTGGCTATGGCACAGCCTGGCTATGGAGCTGAAATAATGGCAAGTATCGCAGGATACGCCCTTGAGTTCTTTTTAATACATGCTTATTTGTGGGTGAAAATAACGCTTCGTATCAGTACAACACTGAAATTTCTTGCTATTATTATAACTGCTCATTGCTTGACTTAGTTCTCTTCATCATGCCATTCGTATGGGTCTTGCTGTTGTTGCTACAACACCTGAAAAGTGAGATACATGCTGTACACTAATCTTGCTTCTGGGGGGGGGGTTAACCATATTCGTTGCCAAATGTTTCATTGCTAATGCGGCGTGCGTAATACGTTGGTGAATATAAGTTACGGGGTAGTCATAATAACCAGTAAACAGATAACCGCCACGCAATTATGGTGAATGAACTTGGTGAGATGCTGACTAAAGTTCTTGAGCAGAAACGAGGTATGAACCCCATCAATTCACAAAGAGATCCAGCAAAAATTTGACTAAGGAGCAAAGAGAGCGAAGTTTTCTCCTGAGAGGCCACAGTTCGTTTCGAGATTAAGGTATTGGGTCCGTCAGTAACAGTTCAACTGCGTTGTCGAGTCTGAAGGTATATGCTCCCTTTTGCTCAAAACGTATCTTAGAATGTAGTTCGGGATTATTAGCCTTTTGCAAGTTGACCGACCTGAACAGTTCCCCTTCAGCTGAATGTCATCAATAAGATCAGCAGACGATTGCCAGGGGAAACCATGCCGAAGAATTCTGTATATTGTTACTGGACTCGACCTCGGCGATCGCCTGACGCACACAGTGTCGGGTCCAGCTTACCCCACACACTCTTATCCAGGTGCCAACAGCCCCATTGTTCTCATGCTACTGTACGGTTATCCTCGCCGCGGTACTCCTACGGCACATTAATTATCCTACTCAGAACCTATTAACTTCATAAAAGTTATTAATTGACCTATAGATAACTTCATGAGCACGTGCTGCGACTACTGATGACGATATGTTGATGTGAGCGCATGACGTCAAGCGTTTAGTGCCCTTACTGAATTTTTACGGAGGAATGTGTATAAAAGTCGAGAAATAGTGAAATCATAGCACCAAATGAAATGTAAGTAGCACCCTAGAAAGATGCACTCACAGATCATCCCCGCTAAATTTAATTCCTCCTTTTCCTCGCAGTGTAAAGTGCATGTATCGTCTGAGTATGAAGTCATGCGTTGGGGACATCGCAAAATCTGAGGTGAGTCAGGGCCACTTCATTCCACCAGAGGGACTGGTAACCGGATCGGTACTTTCATTTGGCAAAACGCACAGCCTGTGGAAACATGGGCCACAAAGATGTGTCCACCAGTTATCCATGAAGATGAACGTCGATTGTCCCAGCTTCGACCCAGAGAATTCCTGCTCGGTTGTCATTGCAGGCCTATACTTTTCTGACGTCCTTTGATCGAGCACACTCTCTCTATCTGAGATAGAGACTACCAGAGGCTATCAACGGCATCCCACTGATGTTTCACTTCGGGACTGGATCCGCATCAACCATTGTAGCTTGGGTAACATATCGCCACGGGTTCTCCTCTCCTCTACAAGCATTTTAGAAGCAGCTCAACAGCGACAGTAACGATACCATCGAGGTTAAAGTCAAGTTTGTTAGCGATGTCCAGTACTAGCTGCTTCCTTGCCAGTCCGAGTCCTCTTTGTCGTTGGAACAGGAACAACAAATATTTTCTGATTTTATCTGTTCAATGCCCATGGGTTGGATGCTCACGATTCCAAAAACAGTATTGCTGCATGAGCTTTGTTCAAAATATGCCTCGGTTTTTCACATATTCAGCTGGCGTCAGCCGATTTGAGGTGCATGTTGTATCACTTCCATCAGCAATATCCTAATTTTTTAAGGTGCACAATGTCTCTTTCACACTGCAGAGCAGACTTAACTGTGCAGGAACAAGTCTTCCAGGTGCCCATTCTCAACAATCATTGGGACACGACTAGTCTAATCTTAGGATATTTTTACGCCTCTATCAACGCCCAGACCATCATTGACGCCTACCCTATGCCTGAAGTGGAAGATATCATGGTGTACCTTGCTCAAGAAAAGGTTTAAGATAAATTTTACATTCGTGTCTCTAACCTAAAACTTCTACAGTTCATTGTCTGCAAAAACGTTTTGATCACGATAGCACCGTTGGCTCTTCCCAATATAACTTGTTAGTTTATGGCATTACCAGCAGACTGGTCAAATTATAACGCTAGATACAGCACTTTACGCGATATGTGTCAGAGATGCCAAAATCATTATTTGTGGGAAGGATGTACAGGATATAGCACGCTAATTATACTCCTTGTTTGGCGTGATACAACAGGCAAATTTAAAATGCAATGAAGAAAAATGTTATTTCTTTGTGCCACCATTATAGTATCTGGGTAATGTGACCAACACATCAGAACTATTCCCCACTCCTGACTATATCCGAGCTGTTCAGGAACTTCCGGCCTCCAGAAATGCTAAACTGCTTGACCAAATTCACTATCAAAAAAAATTAATTCCTCATGTAGAAGCCATTGCTGAGCCAGCTGACCAGCTGCTGCACAAACATATTGTGCTCGCATGTGACAAAGATTTCTGCTATCTTAAACACGTTCCCCTCCACTTAACTGGTCGCACGGACTATGATCCTTTCAAGCCCATGATAGTGAGGGTAGAAGCGTCCCACTTTGACTTGTGAGTAGTCTTCCCATAAAGTCGATAATGTTGACGAGAAGTTGCGTTTGGCTCCAAGACGGAATCAGGCAGTCACCGCTAAACTACAGTGTACTCGAGAAAAGATCTGTGACTATCACCTCCCGTAAAAAGAAAATTCAGGATTGTTTGTATATGCAAGGTGACATACATTATTAGCGGATCATAAACCTGTGTTACCAATGTATAATTCCAATTCTGACATTCTAACTAGGACGGCCCAAAGCCTCCAGTGGTGTGCACTGTTGTTGTTTTGATACCACTACCACATCTAGTCCTTGTCCACGTCTCAACATACCAATGCGGATCTCCTGTCTAGACTTCCATTGGGACTGGATCCCATGTTCAATATTGCTACAGAAGTATGTTTTCAGACAGACACTGAAGCAGAGGAGGCTGTGGCTTGCTTGCCTTGGGACACAGCAGTCATTCCTCGCTGGTAACCCGAAGACCCTATCTTCTGGAAAGTAATGCGTATAGTCAGACATGGTTGGCCAGCAGACCGCGAGACCCTAGGACACTCAGGTGTGCAAGCATTTTGGTGTCGTTGGCATGAGCTGCCTACTCTCAACGGCAGCCTGTTGCTTGAAGCAGACAATGGTCACGTCTGAGTGGTCATTTCGCAAATTCTCTGATGTGTTGGTTTGACACGCCTTCATCAAGGGCATTCGGGAGTAGTCCTCAGAAACTAGCAGGCTCACCAACAGGTCTTCCGAAGAGGAATGGTCAAAGATATTGCGCACATGGTACTTGCATGCACAACCCGTCAACGCCAGCAGGCAGCACCAACTTGTCGGTATTTTTCTTGGCCAGACACATCACCACCAAGGTCTTGCAGGCATCTAAACTTTTCAGGCCCCATTTTGTACCATTTCTGGTTGGTCGTCATCAGATCAGTCAGCAGTTTTCCATATGTTTCACAGATATACCCTACGTCGTCAACAAAAAAAAAAAAAAATGCACGCCTTATGTTGCACTTTTGCAGTAGAACGACTCCCATAAACCATTGTGACACAAGATGACTCACAGTTAACATCGGCAGAATACGGAAGTGTTTGTTCAGCGAATGGCACCGCACTAGTTTACATGAGACCATTCCACCACTTTTCGTGGGGTCTATCGGCAACGTTCGTTCGTATATTCAAGAAGCAACTGGAAAAGTTGCACCATCTCCACATCCTCAGCGAAGTGCACACTTTTGCCTTGGCTTCTCCTCTACACAGGAAGAGTCTAGTCAGGCCAAAACGCTTCATCGCCGGCTGCATTCCTCAAAACTATTATCCATCCTATCCCACTCTATCCCCATCACTGGCATTTGAGTTGCCAGCAATATTCCCTCCAGGAAGAGGTCTGGGTACCATATTTTCCACAGATCACCAACACTAGGTACCATGTCACATAATGCAGTATTCAGCAGAACAGTGTTTGAAGTCCAACTTCAGTATGGCCCTCACTGAAAGGCAAATATCAACCACACGCAAACTTGCAGGGAATCAACTGTCTAACCTGGGAACTTCTTACAGATTTTTGTTCCAGAATAGGATAGCTCGATGCCAAGGAGCAGTAAACACCAGGCACCAGCACGACTCGTGGCTCCCAGGAGCCAAGAGGAACAGTCTTCCCACCAGACTAGCGCCCACCGGAAAGGAAAAAGTGGCTTCCTACTCACTATATGTTTTTCTCTGCTGGGCTCATTTGCAGTTATTATTGTGGGGCTCAGAAGGAAACGTGGCAGACTGATATATCAATTATCGTCACCTTCCCGTATAAGGGTGGGGCGTCATGGACGGCCTGTGCCCCTACTTATAGGGGTCACGTCTGCTCGCTCCAGCAAGTAACTTCGAGCGCACGTTTGGCCAGCAGGTGGCTGCCGACAGCAGCAGGCGCACCACATTCGACACAAGAGGTCGCCTTAGTTTGTGGGTGTACTTGCTTCCACAGGTCATGTGTGCGTAAATAGGCTAGTCAGTATCTCGCAAGTCGCCATCGGTAGGACTGCCACCTCCTGGGACCGCGACAACGAGCCAGAGAGGGGTGGGGGAAGGGGGATACTATTGTGGGTCGGCGGGAGGAATTATTTTGTTTTAAAATGATCCTATTATTTATGCTGTTGTTTTGCCGTTCTCAACACTGGCTCTCTAACTACAATTTTGGCAACCAGAAAGTGATTAGCAAAACGTGAAGCCTGGAATAAGAATTCCTAGTGCCAACTTCATCTGAGAAATACAGTTATACACTCCTGGAAATGGAATAAAGAACACATTGACACCGGTGTGTCAGACCCACCATACTTGCTCCGGACACTGCGAGAGGGCTGTACAAGCAATGATCACACGCACGGCACAGCAGACACACCAGGAACCGCGGTGTTGGCCGTCGAATGGCGCTAGCTGCGCAGCATTTGTGCACCGCCGCCGTCAGTGTCAGCCAGTTTGCCGTGGCATACGGAGCTCCATCGCAGTCTTAAACACTGGTAGCATGCCGCGACAGCGTGGACGTGAACCGTATGTGCAGTTGACAGACTTCGACTGAGGGCGTATAGTAGGCATGCGGGAGGCCGGGTGGACGTACCGCCGAATTGCTCAACACGTGGGGCGTGAGGTCTCCACAGTACATCGATGTTGTCGCCAGTGGTCGGCGGAAGGTGTACGTGCCCGTCGACCTGGGACCGGACCGCAGCGACGCACGGATGCACGCCAAGACCGTAGGATCCTATGCAGTGCCGTAGGGGACCGCACCGCCACTTCCCAGCAAATTAGGGACACTGTTGCTCCTAGGGTATTGGCGAGGACCATTCGCAACCGTCTCCATGAAGCTGGGCTACGGTCCCGCACACCGTTAGGCCGTCTTCCGCTCACGCCCCAACATCGTGCAGCCCGGCTCCAGTGGTGTCGCGACAGGTGTGAATGGAGGGACGAATGGAGACGTGTCGTCTTCAGCGATGAGAGTCGCTTCTGCCTTGGTGCCAATGATGGTCGTATGCGTGTTTGGCGCCGTGCAGGTGAGCGCCACAATCAGGACTGCATACGACCGAGGCACACAGGGCCAACACCCGGCATCATGGTGTGGGGAGCGATCTCCTACACTGGCCGTACACCACTGGTGATCGTCGAGGGGACACTGAATAGTGCACGGTACATCCAAACCGTCATCGAACCCATCGTTCTACCATTCCTAGACCGGCAAGGGAACTTGCTCTTCCAACAGGACAATGCACGTCCGCATGTATCCCGTGCCACCCAACGTGCTCTAGAAGGTGTAAGTCAACTACCCTGGCCAGCAAGATCTCCGGATCTGTCCCCCTTTGAGCATGTTTGGGACTGGATGAAGCGTCGTCTCACGCGGTCTGCACGTCCAGCACGAACGCTGGTCCAACTGAGGCGCGAGGTGGAAATGGCATGGCAAGCTGTTCCACAGGACAGCATCCAGCATCTCTACGATCGTCTCCATGGGAGAATAGCAGCCTGCATTGCTGCGAAAGGTG
Source organism: Schistocerca cancellata (assembly GCF_023864275.1). Taxonomy (NCBI): domain Eukaryota; kingdom Metazoa; phylum Arthropoda; class Insecta; order Orthoptera; family Acrididae; genus Schistocerca; species Schistocerca cancellata. Next base: position 900,973,352 of record NC_064629.1, read on the forward strand.
TATATACACTGTACTAGTGCCGACATTGTGCATGCTCTGTTGCCTGTGTCTATGTGCCTGTGGTTCTGTCAGTGTGATCATGTGATGTATCTGACCCCAGGAATGTGTCAATAAAGTTTCCCCTTCCTGGGACAATGAATTCACGGTGTTCTTATTTCAATTTCCAGGAGTGTAGTTACTGCTTATGGCTCTGAGGAATTAGGAGATTGCCTGGGATTCATAATCAAAAACGATCGTGAAAAAACTTTATCTGTATTCTGAAAGTCACTGATGAAAAAAAAAAAAAAAAGAAATCCACACAACCTGAGTAACAGAGCAAATCAGAATCTAATGCGCTGATGCAACTATAACTGTCCAAAATAAATGTTTAAATGAATGCTCGCCATAATTTGATGATAATATTCATCAAACGCCACGCTAAATAATGGTAGAATGTCTGTCCTGCGGCAGCACGTGAAAATACGACATACGCAAACTGAAGATAGATAATTAAAGTCATCCCAGAATTAACACTTCACTCGAAAAGGATTAAATGGCTCCGCGTATCCCGAGTAACTTAATACGGCACCCGAGGCAGTTTATAGCAATGATACCGACGCGACGCGACTCCCGACACAGATTGTGTGCTATTCAGCGTCTGGAGAGAACTGGGGCCTTACTCTCTTGCGTGGCGTTCTTATATATAAAGCCACGGTGCGGACGGCTAAGGAAACGCCTGATCAAATCGGCTCTCCCAACTAGCCGCTGGGCTAGTAATGCACCACTTTAAGTTATTGAATAAATCATCGCTTCCTTTGCTGATGGCCGATGAAGCTCTCAATTTAAATGTGCTTTCAGCACACAGGTAAGTAATCGTAATAAAAGTCTGACGTGGCTAAGTAAAATATTTTGGGCGAGAGAATTAATTTAATTACACTACACGCAGTAGACGAGCTCTGAACTTGCCCTTTGGAGATACGCTACCGCTATAGTTTTATAGTTATTCAATTGAAGCTTGTCACATCTTTATGATTATAGCGGATCTCCATTCTACTCAAATATAAACACCATAGCCTTATTTATTAGCCTACTTAATCTATCTTGCTTCCTTAATTTTTAATACAAAAAAAAGAAAATATAGAATTTCAACTAAAATCTTAATTTGTGAGATCCAAAGTACTGTTTCTACTAAATTATTATGAAAAAGGAATCTAAATATAAATTTTTAAGTCTCTAGCTCTTTTCTGTTGCGCCAATGATTTTTACAGAAAAACGTCCAAATTTTAAAAATGGTTAAAGTTATTGAACTGACATTCAACACATATTGATTTAGTATTATTTCTGACATGGTAAAATCGTTTCAGGTTATTTACTTGACTTTTAAAGTATTGTGCAACATTTATGGCGTCAGAGCTAGTTACAGCGGACTAGGCTGGCACACAATGGAAAGACTGATAAGAGTTTTATACGGCGCGAGTAGGCTGCTTCCCTACACTATGTCTTGGATCTTTGATCTCCAACATAACAGGAGGACACCATGGGTTGCCCACGCCGTTAGCTGCAAGGACCATGTCACGAAGCAGCAGCACAGAATCTTGAAATGCATGTTGGAGTAGCGGGCAGTAGCAGTCTATGCACACGAGGTCCACCATAGTCGTAGACGTACTTGTTTGCGTGGCTTCAAATGTTCACAAATAGGCCTAATGGTACAGAGGCCGTATTTAGACCGGCACCTCGCAGTACCAGAACAATTTTTGAGACGAGTTCTTTGGGATAAGTTCTGACCGAAAGAAAGGTGTGCTAGTTCCGCAAGGTTCGCAGGAGAGCTTCTGTAAAGTTTGAAAGGTATTGGACGAGGTACAGGGAGAAGTAACGCTGTGACGACGGGGCGTGAGTCGTGCTTGGGTAGTTCAGATGGTAGAGCACTTGCCCGCGAAAGGCAAACGTCGCGAGTTTGAGTCTCCGTCCGGCACACAGTTTTAATCTGCCAGGAAATTTCATCTCGGGATTGACCTAACGCGTCAACTGGTCAGAATTTGGCGCGATTTATCTCAGGCGGAAATCCAATAATATTAACAATCAATGCGAAACCGAATAAATGGTCGCTTACGACCTAGAGGTGGACACCACGTCATTGACTTGCTTAGTATGTAAAGCTCTTTCTCTTGAACAAATAATCCACTTCTTTAAAAAATAGTGATCACTTATTGATTTGTATATGTACATCACTTGCACCGACTTCCGTCCCATTCGGATAATTCTTTCCTGAAGCGTCCTTCTTTTTCTCGTTCTCTTACAGTCTATTATTTTGGGATTGTAATTTGTCGTTTTCGTACACGAAATTGAGCTGCCAGGGAACAATTGATGTAGTTCTTGAACAGTAAAAATTCCACGGGGTGATCTTCGTGTTGACATTTGCCTGTGCAATAGGTGAATAGAAATTGAGGCCGCATGATCCTTGTAGAGAATTACTGTTTATGTATTCTGTAAAAATATGTCTGTCTCTGAAGAATCGTGTGAGGATCGTCTTTGGTCTTTTATGAAGAGAATTTGGAGGTTCTTGGATTAATTTAGTTATGGGGTAAAGGGGGAGTAAATTTGTTTTTACATCGAGTTTAACGGATTTTCTCTGACTAATATGATCAATACCGGTTCCAGTCAGATCACCGAAGTTAAGTGTTGGCGAGCTTGGCTAGCAGTAGGACGGGTCACCGTCCGTGTCTGTCGAGTGCTGTTGGCAAGCAGGTTGACCTCAATCCTAAATTGAGGAGGTACTTGACTGAGAAGTAGTGGAACCGTTCACGAAAGTTGACAACGGCCGGTAGAACGGTGTGCTGACCACATGTCCTTCCGTATCCGGTGACGCCTGAGGTGAGGATGACACGACGGCCGGTCGGTACCGTTGTTTTAATATGGTCAATAGGTTGTTGCCAGGAGTGACGCCTAAAACGAGTGTTGAGAGCATAGCGAGCAGCGTTTCTTATTATACTATGTACCTTGTTTTGCAGTGTTATCAATCGTTTGGTGTGAATGAGAGTGGCCGCTGACAACACTTCCGAACCGTACAGTATAGCCGGAAGTATGACGGCGCGGAAGGTTGTCAGTTTTGTGACCTACGTCGGCCGCAGAATACCAAAATGCCGTCAGTGCTGTCGCTAGTTGCAGCCCGTATAGTGCCGCCACTGGAAAATGCTGACTGCTGCGTAATATTGAACTCGACGCGATTGCCGCTTGCGTTACGTGTTAAAACATGGTTCGAAGCTTAAGGGATACCCTGTGTCTTTGGTAATGAGGGTACCTGCTAATCTGATATCCATCGCCAAATCAAAGATACAATCCTAATTTAGAGATAAACACCAACAGTCCATATCTCCTGAATCATCATCCAGTTCCTTTCTCTTAATTACTGCAGGCTACCGTTTATTCCTGATGTTTTTGAGCGATGTGATGTGATTCTGTTTCACCTGAAAACATTGCCTGAGACTAGCCCCGATTGCTAAATATCGAGTATAGTCAATTGGAGCCGCATTCACTTGCTTCATCCGACAATTCTCTTGAAATTTAACCCTTCTGATTGTTCCCCCAGTACATCTTGTTGGCCTTACTTTTATTATTTTTGTAGTTGCTCTCTTTTTCTCTGTGATAACAGCTGGTCGTAGCTGACCTTCAGTATCCGAGTGCACAATCGTTGTGGATCAGCGTTCTTTAGACTTTAGACAAGTGATTTCCAGCCGGGGAATAACTATCCCATGAGAGGTGAAATGAAACTGTCTGAAGGGTGAAAACAAAAGAGTGCCATTGTTTTTCTGCCATGAAACAAAATTATTTTGAGAATATCATTACTGATATCATTATTTCGTAAAAAAATAATATTGATTACATAATTTAGCAATAATTACATTTTGTTTCAAATACTAGAAATAATGCCCGAGTTCATGTGGCGAAGATTTCAGCTTGTGTCATGAATGTCTCAGGACTGAAGACCACAACAACAACAACAAATGAATGTATCAAAAACACCTTCCTCAAACAGTCCCCCTACTACACACATACATTCTACTTCGTACCTTAGATCTACGACAACGAAATTGTGACATACACGTTACATACGATTAAATATCTCTTAACTGCCTGTTTTTAACTGTAGGTAGTTCCCAAAATGGATAAAAAATTGACACTTTATTCACGTCGCATCAGATAAACGAACTAAATGACGGCACAATTCAGCACTGACTACGTAATGGAAACTACACTGCTGTACGTCCTACACGACATTATTATAAACACAAAGCACTGGCATTCAGAAGTCTTCAATTTCTCTCAGTTATGAAGTAAGGGGTCCAGTAATCAAATTATATACAAACAATACGTCTGGTGCACATACTTTAGCTTGGTTACTTTGAATGGATGGAGTGGGTGAAGTTAGTATCACTAGCGAGAGCAGTGTTGCGGAGGAAGCAAATTCACTAACAGTGTCTACTCTTAATGTAGCCATTTAGATTTCTTTTCTGAGATGGAGTGGATGCGCCGACAATTGTTTCATCTTTATGTGAATAAACGTTGTTAGAAACAAGCAGTACCTTTTTCTTATTGACTCATTATTTCGTTGTTTAATAGAACACCTACAAAATATAACAGTCATCTATCTTTCGACATTCTGAAAAAAAAATTGTTCAAGAACATTCCTTTTCCTTCTAAAGTAAGTCCTTGCTGTTGTTTATGGTGGGGTGAAAGCGGGGGAAACCAGTCAGTATCTGGGTGGGCTTAGTGATAATTGTCCCAGAAAGGTAGGGAACGACTGAAGGGCTTCCATGAGCAGCACCGTCTCCTGTTCAATGTCGCTGACGATATTATTGTAGGATACCAAACGGTGTAACTAACCGGATACTACGGGTTATTACGTTATTATTGGGAATGTAAATGCTTATTGCTTGTGAAGTTAACTTGAGAAGATTAGGGTCGCCACCGACTCTAACCATACAACTAATCGAAGGTTTGGTCGAGTCGGAAAATAAATTAATTTGATCACAGACCAAAAACTCACAAAATTGCATACGTTGCGAAGTCGCTCACAGCGGATACGATGTAATTAATAGTATTGCCTGTGCACTGTTCACGACAATCAAACATTTAAAATAAAATACAAAATGCATGAACACTGCATAAGGTCAGCTCCCAGCAACACACCTGAAAATATGACTTAATCTAAAGCATTTGTTATAAAATACAAGAGGAGACTAATCACTGGACCTGTGCGTAAGGAAAGGCATTGGATGTGCTAACGGGAAAACTACGAGGTGAGTGACTTGGGTGCAAAAACGTAATCTCGGAACACAAGAGAAAATTGTAGATAAAATCATTTATTCTTAAGATAAGGGTGTGAGGCATGTACACGATTCCTGATAACACGTTGTTTGTGGAGACACAATTTCTAGGTATAGTGCCAAATTCCAACAATATTACATCACACAATCGTGTTAACATGATCTAAACAAACATGCGATCGGACAGTTAGTGATGCCGGTAGCCCAACAACTATAATGTTCTACCACGTGGTTGGCTCCCCACGGACGAAAGACACATAAAGAAAGGAAAATTTACGAGAAGGCAAGGCTCTAAATATTTAGAAAGGTGAAAGCTTATGCAGGCACAGCTGAAGGCAAACAGACATTCATACAGAAGCGAGTGCTCACTTCTTATCGACACCTTTGTGTGGCGCTCTTCCGGTGGATCCAAGTCTGCTACAGAAATTGGCTAAAAGAAAAATCTGCCAAAGTTTTGCATTCCATGCTGCGACAAGGCAAAGCAATCTTCCAGATTTCAAAAGCGAGACCAAAAGCCAACAGCTCTCCCCTCGCCAAGTAACAACGCGCCACGCGGTCAGTCTAACTCACCCTTCTTCGACTGGAGCACAGCTGTGGACGCTTCCCGTATCGGCGGCAGACTGCCCCCTTTTTCCTCTCCAGCCTCCTCCACGCTCCGCGTGGACCGGAAAGCCCAAAGATGCCATTTCCGCCACCAACCTAACGCAGGTGGATTTCTCACGAGTAGTGCAAACCTCTTTGCCTACTTGACCACTACGAGAATTGGCTATTCTGTACCAGTGCTGCTGAATCTCTACGACTATCGCAGACTTTCTGCAGCAGACTACGCCACCGTCTAGCAACGTGACACACAACCACATTCATTCAATCACGCCACTATGAGAGTAAAGAGAAAAGAGAAACAAGGAAAAGAAAGAGAAATACTTGTGAAATTGGGCTACCGGACTAATGAATGGTGGCTACAGGACCCTTTCAACGGTCCAATAACGAAATTCGTCTTTGACATTGCAAAATGAATGTCTCCTCAAAGAAGGAAAATGTAGGAGAGCTATGACTTTTCATAGAAGCCATAGCATAGTCCATTAGGAGTGAACTGATAAACATGGAACCATATAAACAGTTGTGGATACAACGAGATATTCATCACATTTACCAACCATGAGAGTTTCTTGCCTGAAATATGCATTCCGTCCCCTCCCTCTCTCTCAAATAAGTTTTCTGAAAGAGTCGTATGCCACAGCTGCTCATTTCTGAAGGAGGGATACATTTTCATTCATTACGAAGGACTGGAGATACGGATAAAATGTGTGTCTAAGATAAGAAACTTGAAACACATGACAAAAAGACACATGGAAGAGAATATAGGAAACGCTGTGTATAGAAAAATGAAGCAGTTTAAAAACATTACTGACAGCTGGTTGTCAGTAAATGGTGTTCGTAGTTTGAAGCTAAGGCTTGCACACAGTGACCACGTTCAAATAAAAAAGGCTGCAGTTGTTATGGAGAGTTGAAGAGACTTGTGCACGGTAGCTTAGCGAGAAGATCATCAAAACTGTCTTCGGGCTGAAGTACACAGCAACGCGGACAACGAAGCCAAATATATTCAGTCTCCTCGGAAGTATCACTCGTTAGTTGATTATGTCAACTAAAATTCTCTAATATCCACAGTTTAATTACTTTGTATAAAATTACGTTTCTTGTCTTTAGATTCATGGTCGACCTTTCAGGAAGTTTAAGATTTGTCACATCTCAGTTCAACGATTTTTCCCTTCCTGCTGAGAACTCTTTACCGATGTCAATTGCCTGGACCGAAAACATATCTGTCAATCGATATCGCCGTTAGGGTGTACGCGCAGTTGCTGTCGACTGAGTCCAGCTAGTGAGACGGCAGTATTTCGTAAGGACTTGTCACGGAATGGATCTGGAAAGTACTGCTAGAAGCATATAGTAGTGGGAAACAAATCTACGGAGGTTCAAGTGTGACGTTGTAGGTATAATTCGACGCAGCTAGCAACATTTATGTCAGTGATCCGCGGAACAGCTGAGCGAGCGAGGGGTGGCGTGAGCGTGGAGCGGGCGCGAGCAGGCATTCAGGCTGCGCACAATGGCAGACTATGCCGGTCCAATATGTGGAGCAGGGTAAACACAAACCGCCATCGTAACCGTATTGTGGCGAGCCCACCGTGTTTGTTTAGTGTTCCGCGCTCTGGTTTTCGGGTTCTGAAAATTCGCCGTCAGTAGCTGCAGGCTCAGTGGTCCTAAAGGACTCACAGGGGAGAATACGAAGACTTTTTCTTCACCCACGGAAATACGCAGGCGCGGGAGAGAGAGAGAGAGAGAGAGAGAGAGAGAGAGAGAGAGAACTGCTGCGTCGTGGAGTATAGACGAGAAACTGGCCGACATTCTGACATTCTGATGTAAAAAATCCTGGAGGCTGTAATTGTTATTAGTGGCCTCCAAATTTATTAAATATCATATGTCATAACATATTGAGACAGAATGGTTTCCTTTTAGGTACTAGTGCTGCCGCGTTTATTTCGTTCATTCATTCATTTAGTACACTTGCTCAAGAGTAATACGGACTCTAGCATTACTACTCTATAGCTAGCCAAAAAGTTATGGCATTGTCGTTATGCTATAATTTCCAGATGCACTAAGTCAAATCTATGTTTCAATTTTTTTTATATTGAAGCTGCTGTATTCTAATAGTCCTAAAATTACTATCCAAATATTGTGAACGCTACCTACGTGTTGCGGTACATTGTGATTTAATTGGAAATGTGACTGAGAACCATCACATGACGACCGTCTTAATGAAATCAATAAAAATGTCTCAGTCGAAAAAAATAGCTTGCTGTCGTCATCACTACTAAAGTTAAAAAGTCAGGTAATAATGATCACATACGTCGGACACTCGTATATTTGAGTATCCCTTGAATCCCTATTTAAATCGAGGACTTCCTCTGTGCCTTCTGCTTATCTGTCCATACTCAACTATAGAGACATCTTCAAATTATTAGACTAGACGATTATTTTTGATACTCTTAAGTTTTCTGGTGTAAAAATAGAAGATAAAAGTGTAATAACTGATTTGTTTTAATGGTTTGATTGATGCCACGAAATTTCCCTTCCAAGCAACTCGAAAATCACTGAATTTTTCACTGTTGGTAACATTTGTCATATTCCCTCCAAATCGCGTTGGTGTTAGTTGTCTGTGTACATGCTTTGAAACTGTGTTTACAGTAATGTTTTATGTTTCTGTGGAGCACTTCAGATCTGACCGGAGCACTTCTGTCTGGAACCACCCGACCGCTACTGTCGCAGGTTCGAATCCTGACTCGGGTATGGATGTGTGTGATGTCCGTAGGTTAGTTAGGTTTAAGTAGTTCTAGGGGACTGATGACCTCAAATGTTAAGTCCCATAGTGCTCATAGCCATTTCTTAGTACGTTGGATTGTTATTTATTCTGTTAACTTCTTGCTACATTAACAAGGCATTATATATCTTGTGAACGTGCATGTTTCTAGCTATAGGAATAAATAGTGGAGTGTCCAAAGAATATGAGGTTATGGGGAAGATAAAAGATGTTTCACCTCGGAATGTTTCGGCTGTGTTAGCACTTCTTGCTGAAAATCGATATACACAGCAGGAAATTGCTGACAGAGTGACAATATCCTTGTCAGCAGAATTAAACTGTCAGTGCAGAAAGGTGGTGAATAAAGGCCAAACAGGAAAGTAAAATATTGACGTAAAAGAAAAAATCAGTCCTAGAACAATGAGAAGACTCAGAAACATGGCACAATGAACCTTAAACTTACTTCTAAAGACATGAGCCATGAGCTGAAAGGTTTTTCGTTGAAGTTTCGCCTGTGACAGTGAGCAGGAGGCTATTTGAATGTGGTTTGAAGGCATGCCAACCAATCACCCTGCCATGAAAACAAAGAGATTGCATTGGGCTAAACAATTTCAGTAGTGGACAAGTGAGGACTGGGCTAAGGAATGTGCAACGGTATGGTAAATTAAGTGGGTCTGATCCCTAAAGTTAGGAGTTTTGGCTTGAGATTTTGATGTTTTATTGATACTGAAGAAATGCACTTTTGAATTTTCGGACTATTAAGGTCTCCTATGCTACAATCCCCTACTTCTTTAACTTGCAGTTTTGTACACGTGATTCAGGTATGCTTCAGTGATGCATCTCAATTTACTGTGATGCAGGAAAGCAGCCAGCATGTTCGTCGCAGACCAGGAGAACAGTTCAAATCTGAGTGTGTGCAGCAATGTGTGAAGCCTCCAACTTCCTTTAGGGTCTGGAGTGTGATGTCCGTGAAAGGTCATGGCAGATTACACATTGTTGAAGGACACTGAAGCAAGAACAATATAAAGAAATCCTTGAAAAGGCACTTTACCCCAAAATAAATTAGTGGTTTCCTAATAAAAATGCCATTTTGATTCATGATGGGGCACCTTGCCACAAAGCCAAAAGTGCTTCCAAGTACTTGGAAGAACAGATACTGAAAGTGATGCCCTGGTAAGGGAATAGCTCCGATATGAACCGAATTGAAAATTTACGGGCTGTTGTGAAACAGAGGAAACGAAAATTTACGATAACCACCAAAATTGACCTAATGGAGAAACTAGAGGGAATTTGGTACCACGACTATGATATTGAAATGTATTGTGAGAAGTTCAAATGGCTCTGAGCACTATGGAACTTAACTTCTGAGGTCATCAGTCCCCTAGAACTTAGAACCACTTAAACCTACCTAACCTAAGGTTCAAAAAATGGCTCAAATGGCTCTGAGCACTATGGGACTTAACATCTGAGGTCATCAGTCCCCTATAACTACTTAAACCTAACTAACCTAAGGACATCACACACATCCATGCCCGAGGCAGGATTCGAACCTGCGACCGTAGCAGTAGCGCGGTTCCGGACTGCGCGCCCGCGGCCGTCCCTAACCTAAGGAAATCACACATATCCATTCCCGAGGCGGGATTCCAACCTGCCACCGTAGCGGTCGCTCGGTTCCAGACTTAAGCGCCTACAACCGCTCGGCCACATCGGCCGGCTGTGATATATTTGCAACGAAATCTCCAAACAGAATAATCCGCACCTCTCAAATATCTGCGCCTGGCATGTCTGCCCATGACATAATTTTCATGACGTATTCAATAGAATATCCTAGAAAGGAACAAAAGCCAACCGCGGTGGCCGTGCGGTTCTAGGCGCTGCAGTCCGGAACCGCGGGACTGCTACGGTCGCAGGTTCGAATCCTGCCTCGGGCATGGATGTGTGTGATGTCCTTAGGTTAATTAGGTTTAAGTAGTTCTATGTTCTAGGGGACTGATGACCTAAGATGTTGAGTCCCATAGTGCTCAGAGCCATTTGAACCAAGAAACTAAAACTGTCTACATACTGAGACTTCAAACGCATAAATTTGCCTGAACTTGAAACTGAGGCACAAGAAACAGTTTGGGGAATGACCTCGACTCCCCTCATGGACATAAATGACAAACTCCAGGATTTCACTAACTACATTACTCAACTATATAACAAATTTGCTCTAATAAAGACCAGAAAAGTAAAAAGGAAACCTGCACCATGGCTGACTGATGTGCTAAAACAGCTCATGAATCTCAAAGACGCTGCACATCGAGCATACAAGATACACCCTTCACCTGAAAACATTACTGTATACAAGCAGAAAGGAAACATAGTCAGTCAAGCGGTGAGAAACGCTAAGCTCAGGCATGCCCGTACATTAGCTGACAATAGATGTAGACCAGCTATCCTGTGGAAAAATCTCCGTAGCCTCGGTTTAGGCAAAATAAAAGTAGCAGAAAATCCCATGGTCCCAGCTGAAGAACTAAACCGATTCTTCGCATTACCTACAACCACAAATGAACCGCAAAATAATAAAAATAAAAAAAACAGAAATTCATTGATTAGTTCATGGGGATGAACGACTGTAGCAAAGAAAAATTCTATCTACAGCACGTCACTTGCAATACTGTCAAGAAAGCCACAATGCGGATTAGATCAGCAACTACTGGACATGATGGCATCACTATCCAGATGGTAAAACTTATTATTGATCAACTACTGCCCTCTATAACAGACATTTTCAACGATTCATTAATCACAAGTGTTTTCCCTTAGGCCTGGAAACTGGGACAAATTAAGCCATTACCCAAAAAGGACATCGCCACAGCACCCTCTTACTACCACCCCATCTGCCTTCTTCCTGCACTATCAAAGGCCTTAGAATATATAGTCCATGACCAGCTCACCAAATACCTAACTACTAACAACCTACTAGATGAATACCAATCAGGTTTCTGTAAACATCGAAGCACAACATCCGCACTGATAAAGGTGACAGATGACCTGAAACTTGCCATGGACAGACAAGAAGCGACTATCATTTGCTTCTTAGATTTCAGCAAAACATTTGATACTGTCGACTTTGATATCTTACTAGACAAACTTAGCGGTCTAAATTTCCCACCAAGTGCAGTGCAATGGTTTCGCTCGTACATGACGTCTCGTCAGCAACGCGTCCTGTCCGGGAATATAAAATCACAACGGTTGCAGGTAGTGTCAGGCGTTCCCAAAGGCTCAGTATTGGGTCCTATACTCTTCTCTCTGAATGTCAATGATGTGTCATAGGTTCTGACCTATTGCAAATATCACATGTATGCTGATGACCTTCAGTTGTATCTAAATGCGAAAACCAAGCAATCTTAAGAAAGCTATTGAAAATTTCAATCCTGACCTCGATGCACTATCAAATTGGGCACAGGAAATAGGACTAAAACTAAACCCATCTGAAACCCAAGCGGTACTTGTTGGACACTCTAAGCTCATTAGCCCAAAACATCGGGAATCTGTACCATCTCTTATCCTAAATGGAAAAAATATGAACTTCTCTCCCTCAGCAAAGAGCTTGGGAGTAATAATAGAAGAAAATCTAAATTGGACAGAGCACGTAAGTGCAGTGTGCAAAAAAGTATCAGAATCCCTTCATGTCCTACAAAAATATAAAAAACTCTTCCCTTTCGATCTGAAAAAGAAATTAGTACAAACCCTAATACTCCCAATCATTGACTACAGCGATATTATCCCACAAGGCCTCCCTCAGGAAAATTCGCGACGTCTGGAACTGGTTATGAATGCCTGCGTCCGATATATCTGTGACGTTCGACTTTTTGATCACGTTTCACCAGCATATGAAAAATTGTCCTGGCTGCGTGCAGACAAACGCAGAGATTTCCATACACTCTGTCTCATCTACTGCCTTATAAATATACACTGTCCCTCATTTCTCTCCTCGTCCTTAACGCTTATGTCGGAACAACATGACAGAAACACACGTTCCCATCATAATAAAATCCTCTCTGTTCCACTGCATCGCTCAGTCATCTACTCCAAGTCCTTTACAGTAGCGGGAACCCGACTCTGGAATAACCTCCCTCGTTATGTTAGAGAACTTAAAAACATGTCCGGCTTCAAAAAACAGTTAATCATGTATCTACTTAAGCAACAGTAATGCCTTCCTCTGTACATGAATGCATTTCACCTCATTACTTCACTCTTTCTCTCTCCTTAAATCTCCCTTCCCCAAAACCCGCTATACTAGTAATCATCCACTTTTCACATCAAGATATTTACGTACATCTGCACAAATCTTCATTACTATTCTCAATTTTTCTCATGTTTATCATTATTATTTGATTTTTTTACTGTTATTATTATTGCTTTTATCATAATTTTTATGTATAGCACCTGTTGTAAAATACTGCCAGCATTTACTATATTAGGTATTAGTCGTCACTCTTTATTCATATTGTCACTAGAGTAATCTAATTTTCTTATATAAACTATTGTCATGATGTAACTCTGATGTGTGAAATGCTGCATGTGTGGAACAGTGGTCCGATGTGAGACAGGGCCTGATGGCCCTAATATGATCAGGTTAAATAAATAAATAAATTAAAACTCTGCCAAACAGGATAAAAATGTCGATTAAGATCAAAGGCATGCTCACAAAGTATTGAATGTGCAAATATAATTAATCTGTTCTTTCTTTCTCTCTTTTGCTGGTGCCCTGTCCCGCGGTTTCGCAGGGTCGGCATGATTAGGAACGGATTTGACAAGGTTAGGTTTAAGGGGTGGCCGGATGCCCTTCCTGCCACCACCCCGTACCCCCCCCCCCCCCCTCTAGGACGGAATTAGTGTATCCGAGCTGTCCGCGACTAGTGTAATCCATGGAATAGTGCGAACGTGTTCAGTTGTCTGCGAGTCCTGTAACTGAGGCGGAACGTGGGGACCACATCGGTATTCACCTAGCGGGATGTGGAAAACCGGCTAAAAATCACATCCAGGCTGGCCGACACACCGGGTGCCGTCGATAATCAGCCAGGCGGATTCGAACGGGGGCCAGCGCGCCTACCCGAATCCAGGAAGCAGCGCATTAGCGCTCTCGGCTGACCTGGGTGCAAATATAATCTTTATGTGGATTTAAATGTGAAATAAACGTAAAGTTTTGGAAAAAATGTCCTTAGTCTAATAATTTGAACACATCTGTATTTTAGGGTATTGTTTCTTGTCCCATTCTCATGAAGTGGTCAAACCAAGTTAGTTGTCTGATTTCTATCTCATCGATTATAATATTTCTATTGCGTGTTGTATCCCCTACGTGTTCATTTGGTATCTGTTCCAAACGGTAGCTCTTTGATGCACGTCTTAGAATGGCCACTCCTGCTGTTTCGAACACCTCGCGGTTCATCTTCGCAATCGTCTAGCTCTCCGAACCGAACATGGCGACTGGCTCAATAATGGTTTTATACATATCAAGTTCCTAATCCGATTTTATGCACCACAAAATGGAGTTATATCTTGATATTGCTGTCCTTCCTGAGCTCAAACTGTTACTCAAGTCATCTTCGTAAGTTCCATCTTCTGTCTTTCACTATTACCGATGGCTATGTTGTCTAATATTTGAAGACTTACCGATTGCTTTGTAATAATTAAGTATTATGTCCCCTGATGTACAACGTCGGACCCTTTTTGCAGTATTCTGCCGTTAATTTTCTCACCATATAGAAAGAACCTTCCCCATCGTTCGCAACTACTATCTTGTCATCTGACAATAAAGAAATATGCATATTGTGTGCTGCTAATTATGTTCCAAATATACTGGATTAATTTTTCAAATTCTGCAAGGTGATTTCTGGACATACACTCCTGGAAATTGAAATAAGAACACCGTGAATTCATTGTCCCAGGAAGGGGAAACTTTATTGACACATTCCGGGGGTCGGATACATCACATGATCACACTGACAGAACCACAGGCACATAGACACAGGCAACAGAGCATGCACAATGTCGGCACTAGTACAGTGTATATCCACCTTTCGCAGCAATGCAGGCTGCTATTCTCCCATGGAGACGATCGTAGAGATGCTGGATGTAGTCCTGTGGAACGACTTGCCATGCCATTTCCACCTGGCGCCTCAGTTGGACCAGCGTTCGTGCTGGACGTGCAGACCGCGTGAGACGACGCTTCATCCAGTCCCAAACATGCTCAATGGGGGACAGATCCGGAGATCTTGCTGGCCAGGGTAGTTGACTTACACCTTCTAGAGCACGTTGGGTGGCACGGGATACATGCGGACGTGAATTGTCCAGTTGGAACAGCAAGTTCCCTTGCCGGTCTAGGAATGGTAGAACGATGGGTTCGATGACGGTTTGGATGTACCGTGCACTATTCAGTGTCCCCTCGACGATCACCAGTGGTGTACGGCCAGTGTAGGAGATCGCTCCCCACACCATGATGCCGGGTGTTGGCCCTGTGTGCCTCGGTCGTATGCAGTCCTGATTGTGGCGCTCACCTGCACGGCGCCAAACACGCATACGACCATCATTGGCACCAAGGCAGAAGCGACTCTCATCGCTGAAGACGACACGTCTCCATTCGTCCCTCCATTCACGCCTGTCGCGACCCCACTGGAGGCGGGCTGCACGATGTTGGGGCGTGAGCGGAAGACGGCCTAACGGTGTGCGGGACCGTAGCCCAGCTTCATGGAGACGGTTGCGAATGGTCCTCGCCGATACCCCAGGAGCAACAGTGTCCCTAATTTGCTGGGAAGTGGCGGTGCGGTCCCCTACGGCACTGCGTAGGATCCTACGGTCTTGGCGTGCATCCGTGCGTCGCTGCGGTCCGGTCCCAGGTCGACGGGCACGTGCACCTTCCGCCGACCACTGGCGACAACATCGATGTACTGTGGAGACCTCACGCCCCATGTGTTGAGCAATTCGGCGGTACGTCCACCCGGCCTCCCGCATGCCCACTATACGCCCTCGCTCAAAGTCCGTCAACTGCACATACGGTTCACGTCCACGCTGTCGCGGCATGCTACCAGTGTTAAAGACTGCGATGGAGCTCCGTATGCCACGGCAAACTGGCCGACACTGACGGCGGCGGTGCACAAATGCTGCGCAGCTAGCGCCATTCGACGGCCAACACCGCGGTTCCTGGTGTGTCCGCTGTGCCGTGAGTGTGATCATTGCTTGTACAGCCCTCTCGCAGTGTCCGGAGCAAGTATGGTGGGTCTGACACACCGGTGTCAATGTGTTCTTTTTTCCATTTCCAGGAGTGTATGTTGAATAATATTGGAGCTAACTAACAGCCTCCTTTCATTGTTTAATTATTTCAAGCAATTTGGAGGTGATAGATCCTATCATTAACCTTCCGTGCACACTTTTATACAGATCACTCGAAAACAGTAAGAAAAGCTTGTAAGGGTGTGGCGGGGTAGATTGTGCTGAGAAATAATTAATAAGAAAGAAATTCAGTGCATTGAGCCCTTTCCGAATTAAGTAGCATTGAAGTTAGTAAATCAGACCGTTTGGTTTCCTAAATCCGAACAGCAGACATATAAGAAATTGGACATGGGACGATAGTAAATATCGATATATAACACGAGCAGTAAAACGTGATGAATAACCAGCACTCCGACAGCGATGGCACTGCCCTGACCTGCACTGACTGCTACTGACATGCAATGTTAAGTCCATCATTGAGTACTGGTTATTGTTCTTCTTTTACGGACCCTGTTAAAACATACCGATGACACGAATATCGCACTGAATTAATCTGGGAGCGCTCTATCAAATGGGCACGCAAACTTCCGCTTTAAAAGTAATTTTGTTTGTAACGGGAAATTAACAGACGCTTTCTCTTGTCAATGGGAGGCGCATGAAAGACTTGATGAGCCTTATTTGTTTAGGATGACGATAGCTACACACTGCGAAAACAATATTGCAAATATATGCCGAAACACTAGAAAAATGCTCTCGACGACTCTTGGGAGAGACACCGTGTATACAGCGGGTCAGTGTCATGTAGTTTCAGTATTTCGATCAGTTTTGTTAGTGGGACGTTATATACGTTTTTCCAGGTTTGTGAACATTATATGTGGTTTGAAATTCCTTTCAAATCTTCTTTCCTATCAACTGGCGTAAGGAGACTATATTAACAATACACGTTGTTCCCGCCCTAAATCCACTATGTTCGTCGATTTCTCGAATTTCTGCTTCTATTCGGTTTCCCAAAATCCGACCATACAACCTTCCTATTGAGCTGGTTACGCAGATGAGTCCATTGTTATTACAATGCTGCAAGTTTCCATTTCTGTAAATGAAAATCATTACAGAAATATTAAGATCTACACCTCGATATACATACATTCAGCGCAAGCTACTGTATGGTGCATCACGGAAGGCCTGTGCCAGTCATTTCCTTTCCTGTTCCACTTGCAAATACAGACAGGGAAAAACGACTATGTATGTGCCTCTGTACAAGTCCTAATTTTTCGTATACATCGTTCATGCCCCTTACGCGAATTGTACGTTTGCGGCAGTAGAATCGTTCTGCAGCCAGATTAAAATGCGGTTTCTCCAAATCTGCTCAACAGTGTTTCTTCAAAAGATAATCGCCATCCCTTCACGGATTTCCATTTCTGTTGAGCATCTCCAAAATACTTGCATGTTGTTCGAACCTACTGGTAACAAATCTAGCAGCCTGTCTCTGAACCGCTTCGGTGTCTTCCTTCAATCCTACCTGGTATGGATCCCAAACACTCGAGCAGTACTCAAGAACAGATCGCACTAGTGTCACAGTTTCCTAAAATTCTTCCAATGAGCCAAAGTCAATCATTCGCTTTCCCTGTCATTACATTACATGTTTGTTCGATTTATTATCGCTTTGCAACTTTACGACTAGATATTTGATCTACGTGACTGGCTCAAGCAGCACACTACTAATGCTTTATTCGATAACTACGCGTATTCCTAATCATCTGCATTAACTTACAGCTTTCTACAATTACAGGTAGCTGCTTTGATCACGTCCACTAAAATGTTTGTCTAAGTCATCTTGTACCCTCCGTCAGTCAGTCAACTTTCCCGTAGACCACAGAATCATCAGCAGAAATCCGCTGCTTGCAGCTCATCCTGCCCGTCAGATCTTTTATGAATATATAAATTAACAGCTGGCCTATCATACTTACCTGGGGAACTCCTACCAATAACCTTCTCTCTGATGAACACCCGCCGTTGAGGACGACGTACTGGGTTCTACTACTTAAAAAAACTTCGAGCCACTCGAATATTTGGTAACCTATTCCATATACTAGCACCCTCGTCAACAGTCGAAATTGGGGTATCTTGTCAAATGCTTTCCGGAAATTCATGAAAATGTATTGTGCCTGTTGCCCTTCATCATAGCTCGTACGATATCATGTGAGAAAAGTACAAGCTGATTTTTGCAAGAATGATGCTTTCCAAAAACCGTGCAGATTCGTGGACTGCAACTTTTCTGTCTCAGGTATCTGTAACTTTCTTATGTATGATAGTCACATATGCTTTCTTCGCAGTCGCTTAGGATTCTTCGGTGGGCTAGTGATTCGTGAGAAATACCCTGCCAGGAAGCAGAGCACACCGCATAAAACGGAATAGGGATTCCATCAGGACCTGGCGCCTTATTTGCTTTCTACTGTGGAGATCAAGACTAGAGTTCTTCTCAAAGAAGCAGATTTAGCAGAGGGTGTCTCCTAGAAATTCAAACCTCAAATACCTGTACTGCCAAGACTTTATGGACTCCCTAAATTCTACAAAGAAATGGTGCCGTTACACCCAATTGTCAGCAACATTAGGGCACCTACACATTTGCTGGACAAATACTCGGCACAATTACTAAGGGCTAATGTGCGTAAATGCCCTCATAACGTCCGTAATTCTGTGTATGTCGTAAAACGTCTCGACAACTTCAAGCTGAAAGACTCAGATACCCTGGTGAGTTTTGACGTTGTTTCGTTATTCACCAGGGTGCCTCTTCTAGAGTCAGTTGAGCTTATTGTATAGAAATGTGACGAGAAGACGGCCGACCTTTTCAAGGACGTTCTGACCTCCACGTATTTTCTCTTTTTATATAGTAAGACGATATCTGTTCTTTCGGACAAGTCCGAAAGAACAGATACAATCGGTGACCATGCAGCTCGTTATAATGAAAGAACAATGAAATGAACACCCTTAGTTGCTTACAGGCGTTGACATTCGTCAACGGGGACAGATGAAAATGTGTGCCCCGACCGGGACTCGAACCTGGGATATCCTGGTTGCATGGCAGACGCTCTATCCATCTGGGTTTCGCGGGAGGCGTGCCAGAGATAAATCCCTGCAGTCGCGTGATCCTCTGTGCCCTCGGTGGCTCAGATGTCCGAAAGAACAGATACCATCCTAGTATATATAAAGAGAAAATACGTGGTCAGAACATCCTTGAAAAGGTCGGTCGTCGTCTCGTCAGATTTCTATGCAATAAGCTCAACTGACTACTGAAGAGGCACCCTGGTGAATAACGAAACAACGTCAAAACTCACCATGGTATCTGAGTCTTTCAGCTTGAAGTTGTCGAGGCGTTTTACGAAATACTCAGAATTACGAACGCACAGAAGAATCCGCGAATGCACAAACAGTGCCCGAACTGTTACGGGAATCGACAACGCGCCGCGAGTAATGAGTATAATGGGCGGGGCCACTAGTGCGCATATTATGTAGAAAACAAGTAGGTTTCCATTAGGATGACGCCAAAGCTTCCTCCTCGAAGTACTCCATGTAGAAATTCGCGACCACAGGTGATAGTGGGCTTCCCATAGCGACTCCTTCTGTTTGTTCATAGTATTCTCCATTAAAGGAAAAATAAAATTACAATGAATTGAACACCCTTAGCTGCTTACAGACGTTGACATACGTCAACGGGGACAGATGAAAATGTGTGCCCCGACCGGGACTCAAACCCGGGATCTCCTGCTTACATAGCAGACGCTCTATCCATTTTTTTTTTCGTTTTATTCGTTGTTGAGCGTTGTGTTTGGTCGTGGCGGACGTCACGAAAGTTCGTTTGATGATCCTTCCACTCATGTTTTTTATTACAGAGGCCAACCGGCTCTCTGACCGAACACGCTGAGCTACCGTGCCGGCTGTCTGAGCCACCGAGGGCACAGAGGGCAGCGCGACTGAAAGGAATTATCTCTGGCACCCCTCCCGCGAAACCCACATTCTCAACGTATTGTCCCGCACGAGCATTTCAATAAGTGTGAACTCACGGACCCAGGGGTGTCTATGGATTACTGCGTTTTAGTGAATGCAAGTGCTTGAAATTCCACACGCAAAGGCCCGTTTGGCTAACGTCAGTACAAATCTCTTACAAGGTTTGCAAACTGTTTCTGACCACCCTGTATATACACAGTGTCCCACCTAACTCCGGCGTCTCACCTTTTTCCAGAAATAAACAAAACGTGAAAAATTGTATTGCTCATACAATGCACGTGAGTGAATAATTCATGCTCTTTCAACACAAAGTTCGGTTTTTGCAAACTGTGTACGTATGTATCTTCTGCAGAAAAGAAACTAGGCGTACAATTTGTGATGGAAGACTTGGTTTCATTGTTCTAAATCTGATACATTATGAAATATGAAGACAACAACGCACTGGTTCGCCGACTACCGCGGTGGGCGGGCGCCATCGCTAGCTACAATGTGCTGGACCGTAAACCACGACAGTGGCGGCATTGCGATATCCGCGGGCTACAGCGCCCTGGCCCGACACGCGTGTCCGTCTATTGTACAGGTCCAGTTTCATTTCTTGTTCACTCAGTCGTTTCGATCGAAATACTGCGGATAGACGGAATTGTTACATTTTTGTTCCAGTTGTTGGAAATAAGAAACCAAAATGAAAGTGTCTGCGGTCATTTTGCTCTTGATACGTCGTTTGAAGCAGGAAAGATCCCGCAGAACCGGAAGCCTTGTAAACTGGGTGCATCCTTTCCTGAAGAAAAGAAATATTAATGTAACTATTGTCGCCTTTTACAAGGACTTAAGATACCATGAGGATAAACTTTTTAACTACGCCAGAATGTTAACATTCCAAAATTAGAATAATAATAACAGGAAAGACAACCAACTTGCGCTCTTGTATAGACCCTGTAGAAAAGCTGCTGGTAACAATCAGGTAAGCAGGTTACTATTCTATTTAAATATCTTAAGATCGGAAGGTTTCATATAATCAAGTATATAGCTCAATGATACAAACATTTTCATTTGTCCGCCCCGGTAGCTGAGTGGTGTACTCGCTTCGGCGGTACATATACTAAAATTGGAACGATACAGAGAAGATTAGCATGGCCCCTGCGCAAGGATGACACGCAAAATCGTGAAGCGTTCCACATTTTTCAGTCTGGCTTTAGCTGCCGCAGCGGTCGCACGCTCCTCAAGTTTTCTCCGTGAACGTTCAGTGTTTACGCCAGTGTTTTCGTGTTTTGTGCTCGTTTATTGACGTTTTGCACGTGAATTAAGCGTTATCAATTGAGCATTTGGTCTTCTTTCGTGTCATCTTTCTACGAAGTGCCGTTGGGATTTCGGCGTTGTCCGAGATTTCTTCGCTGCAGAACACCATGGCAAACTCCGTGAGAAAAAACACCGTGATTTTCACCTTCGACAAGTACACCCGGCGAGTACAGCCCTCTGCACTTGAAATACACGACTGGATTACCGAGGTAATTGGCCTTCATTCTGAATCTGTTCATACCACGCAGCTGGACTCTCATGAATACTGCATTTTAGTAAGGTTTAACGATTCCGCGAGTGTAGACCGCTTTCTGGCAAAATTTGGTTATGAAACGGAATTTATACACCGTGATGGTACTAAAAGTACTGTCAAACTCCGGAATTCCGAGTCTGTAATTAGGAATGTTAGGGTTTTGAATATTTCCATAGAAATAGACAATTCGAAAATTAAAGATGTCCTTTCAAAGTATGGGGTTGTCAGGCAAATAGTCAACGAAAGGTGGGCTTCGCATTTCAAGCTGCAGTGCTTTAACGGCATTTGCTCCGTGGAGATGGAAGTGAAAGCAAACATTCCCTCCCACATCTTTGTTGACGGGCACAAGGCACATGTTATGTACTCAGGGCAAACCCCTACATGTCATGTATGTAACGAGTCTGGTCACCTCCGTCAGGACTGCCCTCGCCGTGTATTTGTGCTAACAAATAACCTTACGCAACGCCGGAAATTGACACTCAACGATTTGTTGCCAGCCAGTAATACAAAAGAGCCGGCGGCGGTCGTGGAGCCTGTTACTACCTCTGAAAATGTTGCACTTAATGTTAATGACTTTCCGTCTTTAAAACCTGCATTAACTGCTGAAATTCCGTCCCGTGACAGCGAGATTCCCACAAAAAAGCGTCCGCTAGAGGACACTGAAAGAAATGTTGATGAGGACTCTTCCTGTGAAACACCCGTTGCCAGGAGGCCGAAGCCAAGTCCTGAAGATCTGTTGGAAGTGGAAAAAGGAGATGGAATGAAGGTCGATGTGGCTCCCACTTCCGCCCAAGGACTTACACCGCCACGAACAGATAGTGACGCAGCGGGTAGTGATTTTTCACGGAAATGTGACCCTGAGCCTGAGGTCACGGCTGAAATAACCGCA
This sequence comes from Schistocerca cancellata, assembly GCF_023864275.1. Classification (NCBI taxonomy): domain Eukaryota; kingdom Metazoa; phylum Arthropoda; class Insecta; order Orthoptera; family Acrididae; genus Schistocerca; species Schistocerca cancellata. Next base: position 900,995,707 of record NC_064629.1, read on the forward strand.
TCAAGTGCACAACCCATACAGTGCGAACCGTACGAGGAAGTACCAGGTAAGGAACCTGCTGACTCCGAAGCGCAACGCCGCGCCGAAGGAGGAAATACACAAGCATCACCGCCTCGCCAGCAAAACAACACAACAGACACCACGCCGGAACCAAACATTGACGACTCGCAAGCCACGGCCGTTGCCCCATTCAGCCACCGCCGGCGGCTGCGACAGACACCGGGTCTTGCTGTCACGCGTCATCAAGCGAAAGTCACACCAGAGAAGAAAGACATCAAGAAAAAGAATATTAAATATGAAGTCATCAGGGCCAACACTGACGAGGAGAAAGAGAATGGCCACAGTGACTTATAGCAATGCGTTGTCAGGATTTCAGGATACTTTTCTTCTCAAGCTATTTGTTTAAAAGCAGTGCAAATTTTTCTAGGCAGTTAGTACATGTAATGGGCACACAGCTTGTAAAGATCGTGCCTTGTAGGGAAGCACGTTTGCTGCTATAATCATACCGAACCTCATCTCAAATAGCTTCTTCCGGTATGTCTGTGCTGCAAGCTTATAGCATTACTACTATTAACATTAATAAAATACAGTCACCCTTGAAATTGGCAGCACTAAAAGAATTCTTGTACCAGTCCGGAACAGATATCGCGTTGCTACAAGAAGTTGCGGTAGCGGAATTTCGGATCCCAGGCTTTTTTGAAATTGTTAATGTTTCTACGGAAGCCAATATCGGTACAGCCATTCTTATAAGGGAAGGCATTCCGGTGACTGAAATCGAACGACTAGAATCAGGAAGAGCAATAGGCATAAAAATTTTCGATGTGACAGTGATTAACCTTTACGCCCCATCAGGAACTTCCCACAAATTGGATCGTGCGAAGTTTTTTCAAGATGAACTGATTTATTTATTGAGGAAAATTCCGTGTTCTCTTATACTAGGTGGAGATTTTAACTGTGTTTTAAACCAGAAAGATCAACAACTCAACTTCAACTACTCGCCACAGTTAAAAAAGTTAGTAAGTGATCTACACCTTAAGGATGTGTGGGAACTTCAGCACCCGACGTCAGTCGGGTTCACGTATATAACCAGCCACTCTCGCAGCAGACTAGATAGATTTTACGTGTCATCAAATTTGCAAAATTATTTATTAAACGTTGGGACTATTCCAGTGTATTTTAGCGATCACAGTACACTTTTAACTTGCTTTAATCTAAGTGTACAGCCAACCCGTCGATTCAGAGGCCAATGGAACTTAAATATCTCTGTATTAACTGACGAAGAACTGGAACAGGAAGTAAGGTTTGCGTGGACTATGTGCCTCCGCACAGTAGACAAGCACCCAACAGTCATTGACTGGTGGACAAGGTGGGCTAAACCAAGGCTGCGGAAAGTTGTCATGCAGTATACTGCAGCGAGGCACAGGGAGTTGAGGAATACAATGGAGTTTTATTATAAGGTTTTAAGAGACTTATATAAACAGGCACATGATGACGTAATTCGTCTGAATGATATCAAAAAAATAAAAGCCAAGTTATTAAGCATTAAACGGCAACAGATGGAGGGACTAAAAATTAAATCGAAAGCCACATCAGTCATAGCAGATGAAACAGCTTCTCTGTATCACTTGGTGTGGCATGCTAAAAATAGACGTCAAACTTTTATTGATGAAGTCCAGACGCATACTGGTACAAAGCTCACACGCCAGAAAGAAATACTGGACGAAGTCCACAGGTACTATGAAACCTTATATGCCCCTACCACAGTGGAAGATGCAGCTCTCGCGGATTTTCTCACTATTTTAGGTCCACAATTGTCGGGAACAGACAACGCTGACATCCTGTCACCTATTACTAAAGATGAAGTGCATGAGGCAGTGCGTAACTCACCTCTCAAAAAATCTCCGGGACTTGATGGCCTCCCTGTGGAGTTTTATGCCCGCTACTGGTCTATAATTGGGGATAAGATCACTTCCATGGCAAATGAGGTCCTGAACGGAAAAACGGTCCATGCAGAGTTTAAGGAAAGTAAAATAGTACTGATTCCTAAGAGTAAAGGCAAAACCAACTTAAACAATTTTCGGCCTCTTTCTCTACTAAATTCTGATTACAAAATAATTTCGCGTATTATCAACAAAAGACTCTCTGCCTTTTCCAACAAAATATTGAGTCATCACCAATCTTGCTCTCCGACCAGAACGATATTCGAAAGTCTATCTGCATACAGAGACGTCATTGCAATTACCTCAGTGACAAGTATAAAATGTGCTTTAATCTCTATCGATTTCAACAAAGCTTTTGACCGCGTTAGTCATAGATACCTCTTTGCGACGCTGTCAAGAATGGCTTTCCACCCCCAGATTGTGAACATGCTAAGGAATATTGCAACAGGTGTAAATGCGAAAATTGCAATCAACGGCCAAACATCTAAACCCATACAGATAAGGCGAGGGGTTCCACAGGGCAGTCCCTTATCAATGTTTTTATTTTCAGTATCATTAGAGCCCTTCCTCCGCACTGTCCACGCAAGATTAACAGGCATAACATTGAGTGGTGAGAAAACTGTCATACGAGCTTATGCTGATGACGTGGGTGTTGTAATAAGGAATAAGGAGGAGACAGTTACACTGAAAAGAGAAATCCAAAGATATTGTCTAGCGTCGGGAGCGACAGCAAATGAAAACAAAAGTCAAATATTAAATCTACGGGGTCTAGATCACCTTCGACTGGCATGGGCAAAACAAGACAACAAACATAAAACTTTGGGAATCACCTTAATGGCATGTCCGATGCGGATGGCTGATTTTAACTGGACGGAAACTAGGAGGAAAGTTCATGGTGCTGTAATGGAGAACATCCATCGAACTATGGACCTGGTACAAAATGTCAGATTCATCAACTCCTGCGTTTTGTCTAAAGCGTATTTCACTGCGCAGGTATTTCCAATCCCTAAACCAGTAGCGAAAGGGATCATGTCCACTGTTACCAATTATTTATGGCGAGGAGACATATTCAGGGTTGATGCGACTACGGTTATACTGGATGTCAGAAACGGGGGCCTTGGTTTGGTGGATATTCGCAATAAAGCGTCTGCTCTCTTCCTCAAACGGACTTTCCATATACTCAGAGAACTTCCACAATGTATAACCGTGAAGCTCTTTGAGGCTGTGACACCCCATAGCCTGCAAGCACCGATTGATGTGCGAAGGATTAACGCCCGTCTGCAATATGTGAGGAACTTTTTCCTCGAAGCAAGTTATCTTAGTGACGAAATCAGAAGCAACACACGTATCACAGCGCACGACATCATATTTGAAAGGAAGTTAAATGAGGGTAGAAACAAAATTGAAACGAAATTCCCAAATTGTGACTGGAAAGCTGTATGGCGGAACATCAACTATGCCGGGCTATCTACAGACGCTATTTCCGCATGGTACAAAACAGTTAATAATGTCATCAGCACCAACGAGAGACTATATGGGATCGGTTTAAACCAGACACACCTTTGTGGAAAATGCAATCTGGTGGATACACTCAGCCACAGATTCACCTGTGGTGGCAATGTGCATAACTGGAATTGGATCAGGCAACAAATCGCCTTTCTCACCAGATCCTCTACGCAATATATAACGCCGTCGCTCCTCCTGAGACCGGACATGACATACTTTCCGAAATTAAAAACCAACGCCATTAGCTGGTTACTGGGAAAATATATTAGTTATGTCATCCACTCGCTTGGGTCGGACAACGAGATAGAATTCCGCGTTTATATGAAGTGTGAATATGCAAAAATCAGCACGTATCGCAACCACAAGAAGCACTATGGCAACATGCTGAAGATCATTTTTGAAAGAATGGGTGTTGGTTAAATATGTGAAACCACTACAACACCTTGAACGAGAACGAACAGAAGAAAAATAAAAGTCACTTGGTTCCTTATTATTATTTACTTTAACCTTGCTTCCGGAACTTTTTCCTGCACCAGGCGAACGGTCTACCCGACGGGAGGCCCTAGCTACACGACATTTCCATTTTATTGAAACTTAATACTGGTTGTCTGCAGTATCGGACATGTTGGGCTGTTCATTTTGGTCACTTGCTTCGGAATTATCCGATATGTGAGATGAAGTTGCTGGAGATCTATTGTCTTTTATATTTTGATATATTAGTGTGTAGCTAGTTGACATCTGGATAGTAGTTACGAAACTGATATTCCGCGGATAGTTCTCGGGTGGAGGGTTCTGTTGACAAGAAGCATACATTTTCACTTCCATAATATCGATTCCGGTAATTGTCTTCAGATGCTCAGGTACTTGTTTAAAATCCATTCAAAAATGTGAACAGGATTTGGCTATCAGGGCCATCGTCATTTCTTGCTACACTTTCCTACAGTACCCCAACAACCTGTACTTTCATGTTCTCAGTATCTGTGTCATTAGCCTCTCTCTTTTTCGATCTTGTGGACATGTACTCTGAAGTGTCATGTTGTTGTTCAGCAGACTCAGCTTCTGTGTCCTTCTGTCCTACTTCAGTTGGACTCGAACTGTAGTCCGTACTTCATTTCCTGCAACAGCGTCTGCAAGACAGGGAAGCGAGTAGACGGAGGTGTACGTGGATTTCCGTGTAGCACCCGATCCCTGTTTTAAACTGCTGAGTTTCCGGTATTCTTTCACACAACTATCTCTCAGATCTTCCGTTTATTTTGCAGAGATATACCTGAAATGAAATGTATTATATTTTTTAAGTACTTGGCTTCTGGATGCTATTTGCTGGCATACATAACGTCTTTTGCCCGGGAAAGATAACAGTCAGCGAAATAGTGCAACAAGTTTGTCAGGCGATATGGATCAAGATGGAAGCAGAATGCTTTCCCCAACCGACGACAAAATTTTGATTAGATATAGCACAAAAAATTTGAATCCAGAGGAAATTTCTCTCATCTTATAGCAAGTATAGACGGGGAGCATATGAGTGTAACAAAAGCAGGCAACATAGAATCACTTTATTACAATTATAAACATTTTCCTCGATAGTTTTAATTGCACTTTGTGACAGAAGTTATAAATTCATGTATGTTAATGTTGAGGGACATGGAATATGTAGTGATTCGTCAGTTTTCAAAGATTCGTTCTTATACAAACAACTGGTGAATGTAAATTTAGGAATACCTAATGATGAAGTAGAAGGTTCTTACGGGAAAATTCTTATTTCATTGTCGGTGACGAGGCATTCGGCCTATCACAACACGTTACGACCTATGCAGGAAATAATTTAAGTATAAACAAAAGGATACTTAATAATTGGCTCAGGAGAGCACGTACGTACGTTGAATGAACTTTTGGATCTTTGCCTGATAAATGGCGGATATTACATCAACCTTTAAATCTTAACATAAACCTGGCAAAAAAAGGTTAAAGCTTGTGTACTTCACAACTTAAGGCGTGAAAGACACGGTGTTAATTTCGAGCACAATTTACACACATCACTAAATAATTTGGAGGATACTGAGAAAGGACCACTCGAAGAGGAATCCGATCAGTTATACACAGCAGTGTTGTACTAGCAGATTACTTTATAATGTCAATCCACTACAATGGCTCGATCCATTCGCTTAGCATCTGATGCCCCAGATTCAAACACACTAAAAATCTTTAATGATATCACATAAATAAAGCCCCAACAACTTACCTAGCTTTTCATCTTACGACAGTTCTTTTCCTCCAAACATTGCCGGCCATTGTGGCCGAGCGGTTCCAGGCGTTCCAATCCGGTACAGCGCTGCTGCTACGGTCGCAGGTTCGAATCATGTCTCCGGCATGGATGTGTGTGATGTCCTTAGATTAGTTAGGTTTAAGTAGTTCTAAGTTCTAGTGGACTGATGACCACAGATGTTAAGTCCCATAGTGCTTAGGGCCATTTGAACCTCCAAATACACTCCTGGAAATGGAAAAAAGAACACATTGACACCGGTGTGTCAGACCCACCATACTTGCTCCGGACACTGCGAGAGGGCTGTACAAGCAATGATCACACGCACGGCACAGCGGACACACCAGGAACCGCGGTGTTGGCCGTCGAATGGCGCTAGCTGCGCAGCATTTGTGCACCGCCGCCGTCAGTGTCAGCCAGTTTGCCGTGGCATACGGAGCTCCATCGCAGTCTTTAACACTGGTAGCATGCCGCGACAGCGTGGACGTGAACCGTATGTGCAGTTGACGGACTTTGAGCGAGGGCGTATAGAGGGCATGCGGGAGGCCGGGTGGACGTACCGCCGAATTGCTCAACACGTGGGGCGTGAGGTCTCCACAGTACATCGATGTTGTCGCCAGTGGTCGGCGGAAGGTGCACGTGCTCGTCGACCTGGGACCGGACCGCAGCGACGCACGGATGCACGCCAAGACCGTAGGATCCTACGCAGTGCCGTAGGGGACCGCACCGCCACTTCCCAGCAAATTAGGGACACTGTTGCTCCTGGGGTATCGGCGAGGACCATTCGCAACCGTCTCCATGAAGCTGGGCTACGGTCCCACACACCGTTAGGCCGTCTTCCGCTCACGCCCCAACATCGTGCAGCCCGCCTCCAGTGGGGTCGCGACAGGCGTGAATGGAGGGACGAATGGAGACGTGTCGTCTTCAGCGATGAGAGTCGCTTCTGCCTTGGTGCCAATGATGGTCGTATGCGTGTTTGGCGCCGTGCAAGTGAGCGCCACAATCAGGACTGCATACGACCGAGGCACACAGGGCCAACACCCGGCATCATGGTGTGGGGAGCGATCTCCTACACTGGCCGTACACCACTGGTGATCGTCGAGGGGACACTGAATAGTGCACGGTACATCCAAACCGTCATCGAACCCATCGTTCTACCATTCCTAGACCGGCAAGGGAACTTGCTGTTCCAACAGGACAATGCACGTCCTCATGTATCCCGTGCCACCCAACGTGCTCTAGAAGGTGTAAGTCAACTATCCTGGCCAGCAAGATCTGCGGATCTGTCCCCCATTGAGCATGTTTGGGACTGGATGAAGCGTCGTCTCACGCGGTCTGCACGTCCAGCACGAACGCTGGTCCAACTGAGGCGCCAGGTGGAAATGGCATGGCAAGCCATTCCACAGGACTACATCCAGCATCTCTACGATCGTCTCCATGGGAGAATAGCAGCCTGCATTGCTGCGAAAGGTGGATATACACTGTACTAGTGCCGACATTGTGCATGCTCTGTTGCCTGTGTCTATGTGCCTGTGGTTCTGTCAGTGTGATCATGTGATGTATCTGACCCCAGGAATGTGTCAATAAAGTTTCCCCTTCCTGGGACAATGAATTCACGGTGTTCTTATTTCAATTTCCAGGAGTGTATATCTACTATCTCTTTCCAATGGTTATACTTTAAAATTCTTTCAAGTGTATTCGTTCACCTTCATATTCCAGACGGCTGGACGATTTTCTAGTAGGAAAATAAGTTTCTCTGTGTCGAAATCCATCACGGCGTGATCGTGGCAAAAGTGAAGCGTGAAACAAGACATCGTATGTTGTCTCCTATGCAGGTTTGCCAAAGTCGACAACCACGCCACCGCGTGACCGCGTGGTCCTCGGGTTTTCCTCGACCGACAGCGTTAGCCACGTGCACCCGCGATTGAACGGCAACCACTGCTTGGTATTCCATATTACACTGCAGAAAGTGATAGCTGCCGACACGCCAACCGCCGCAGCACACGACCAGTGCGTTGTTGATCTTAGACCTTAAAGGATGGCTATGGCGCGGCGCCGCTGTTTCTGCCGCAATGTGCTGGGCTTTGGTTGCCTGCACTATCCAGGCCACTATCAGAACGCACGATCTGCCTACAGTGTTCAGTCTACTATTGTCTCCTACAAGGGCCTGCTGCACTACTGTCAGCGTCGAAAAGGTTAATAAACTGTGATGCTCTTCACGTGCGTTTCGGACAATGCTTTCCCTGTTTTAGTGTGGCTCGTGACATTTGTGGCCGTCTCGTTGACAAGCTGACCTATAATAACGGCCGGCCACGGTGGCCGAGCGGTTCTAGGCGCTCAGTCCGGAACCGCGCGACTGCTGCGGTCGCAGGGTCGAATCCTGCCTCGGGCATGGATGTGTGTGATGTCCTTAGGTTAGTTAGGTTTAAGTAGTTCTAAGTTCTAGGGGACTGATGACCACAGATGTTAAGTCCCATAGTGCTCAGAGCCATTTGAACCATTATAATAATTACTTTACGGTGAGTGTCACAGAAACACAACCACAGCTGTAGCAGTATATGCTGAACTCTACGCTGATCGACAGCGTCCTTCACGTCGTACCATTTATAACATCTGCACAAGTATCATGGAACCAGGCAGCTGGACACCCAGAAAGCATCAGCATAGAAACATAGCAACTAACAACAACTATGAAATTGTTGTTCTGGTTGCTAAGGTGATTGCACGCGGTTCTACAATGAGCTGTAGTAGTGTGTGGAGAATTTTGCATAGGCATGCGTTTTATCCGTATCATATCTCTCTCCTCCAAGAACTGTACGGGAATGCCTTTTAACCCCACACTGAATTCTGTCGTTTCGCATTTCAGTGATTACAAGGTCGTTCAGACTTCTTACGTAGCACATTGTTTATGAATGAGGCAACGTTCACAAGTCATGACCATGTGAATCTGTGGAACATGCACTACTGGTCAGTGCAAAATCCCACTGGCTTTGGGCAGTTGCTCATCAACTGCAGTAGGGTGTCATATTTGGTGTGGCGTGATTGGTGCCCATATTATAGTTTCCTCTTTTTATTAGTGTACATTAACTGGAGGACCATGTGCACTACTTCTCCAAGACACACAACCCCATAGCAAGGAGGCCATGTAATTGGAAACACGTCCGTCAGTGTTTTTCCAGCATGATGGATGGCCCACATGCTACGCACGTGTTTCCAGGGATGTTGTGGATGCAGTATTACCAGTTGGGTGGACAGGAAGGGGAAATCCTGTGAGCTGGACAGCCGGGTCCTCCGATGTGACGCCATTTTTTGCAGCGAAAACGGGGATACCGCGAAACCTCTACGACACCAGAGGCTATGCAACATCGTATTACCACTGGGTGTGCGGGAACAGGTGTAAAAACTTTACTGTATGTGAAACGCTCACTTGATCACCGTCTCCACAAGTGTATTGATGAAAACGGTGGCAACTTCGAAGATGTGTTGAGGTGACACAGATTCATCGGACGTGGCGTTACTGCTTATTTGTGTGTGTGTTTTCCGTACTGCCTGTCATGCATAAACCTTAAGTTTCTGTGAACTATCTGCCACTAATAACTGTGTTTAGGACATTGAACTACATGTTATCACTAAACTTCATCTCTGGTTTTCATTTCTGTAAAAAAAAAAAAAAAAAAAACATACAACTTCGTGCTGAAAGTAATGTTTGTCTGGTTAGGTGACGGTGCAGAGTGATTTTTTCCACCGTGTACTCGAGATTTATCGATGAGAGGATACGGAACAAGAAAGGTCTAACGAACCTATGTCTGGAAACGCGTGGTTTCCATGCTAAAGACCATTTGTTCAATTATACTTTGTTACGGAGAGTGCGGACCAATAGGCGCTGTACCACGCAGCCACAGTTACAGTGTGCATGGTTTCCTTCTAGAGGGCGATACTGTTTCTTATATGTCATGCCCTAGTACCCACTCCTGCCATATTAATTGGTAACGTTGTGTCCGATTCACTTCTCTTACTGACGCACCTTGTAGTCGATGTAGTACAACGTTGTAAGCAATGGTTCTGTATGCGAATCGAGAGCTTGCTGACGTGGTGACTTACGGAATGGCAAGTGGCAGCTGGTGGCGGGCAGCTAGGTTTTATCAGGAGACCTATCCCCGCATACAACAAGCTTAGCATTCAAAGTTTGCAACAATCTTTCACCATTTTTCTGAAACAGTGTCGCTTTAGGAAGCAGGAAATCATGAAGGACGTGCCGAAATGTTCGGACACCAGACTTGGAGGAAAATGCGATTAATACTGTGGAAGGCGGCCGCCGTGTCAGCACAAGGCAGTTGGTCCGCCAGTACAGGGTATGCGAGACGACATTGTGAAACATTCTCCATGACAGTTGTTACTACTCTTATCACTTACAGCGTGTGCAGGACTTACTTGCCACAGACTTCCTGTGGTGTCACCGCCAGACACCACACTTGCTAGGTGGTAGCTTTTAAATCGGCCGCGGTCCGCTAGTATACGACGGGCCCGCGTGTCGCCACTGTCAGTGATGGCAGACCGAGCGCCGCCACACGGCAGGTCTAGTGAGACGTACTAGCACTTGCCCCAGTTGTACAGCCGAATTTGCAAGGAACGGTTCACTGACAAATACGCTCTCATTTGCCGAGACGATAGTTAGCATAGCCTTCAGCTACATTTGCTACGACCTAGCAAGGCGCCGTATTCAATTGATATTGAGATTCTATTAATGTATCATCAAGAGCGATGTTCTACAAATGTGGATTAAAGTTAAGTATTCGAGAAGCTACTTACTTTTCTTTATAGCATTCATTACGTTTCCTGTTTCAAACCTCACGCCAGCCTGCGTGAGTTTAATCGCGTGCCTTTCGGCTTCCTCTCATTGTGTCTAGGCTGTCTTGTCTAGACACAACATATCCCACATCGTGAATAGTTTTGTCAGAGGTTTCTTCACCAGAAAACCACGATTCCGGGTTTGGTGTTATCCATCCTTTTCACAGATGAGGCCACATTCATGCGAAGGGGATAGTATGCAGAGCCCCCATGGTATGGTGACAGCGAATCATCATCATCGGTGCAGCCGGAATGTGTGGGCCAGGATAATTGTCAACCGTATTTTGGGACCAGTCCTCCTTCCTCGTAGCCTGACAGGCCGGAACTGTCGGCGTTTCTTGCGGGTGAATTTGCCTCCCCTGCTTAATGATTCGAATGGTTAAGCGGCTGCTACATGATGGTGCTCCAGCACACTTCGCCGTTATCCGTCGGATGCATCTCGATCCTGTCTTTCCTCGTCGATGGATTGGACCAGAGTGTCCAGTTGCATGGGCTGCTCGTTCACTCGATCTCAACCCGTGCAATTCTGGTTATGGGGCCATCTCAGAAGTATCGTGAATGCAGAGTCCATTCCAGATAACTGGCCAACGTGAGCATGTGAGACAGAACACGCTATGGCGCGTACACGATTGAGTTCAGGCACATGGAAACCATTTTCAGCACACAGTGTAACTGTAGCTGCATGGTACAGGGCGTATTAGACCCCAGTCTCTGCAACAATGTATGATTGAATAAATGGTCTCTAGCATGGAAACAATGCATTTCTGGGCATGGGTTCGTTAGACCATTTTTGTTCTGTGTCCTCTCACCCACCAATCCCTACAGTTTGTACATGGTGGAAAAATCGAACACACACGTACTGATATATACAGGGTGGCACATTGATAGTGACCGGGCCAAATATCTCACGAAATAAGCATCAGACGATAAAACAACAAAGAACGAAACTCATCTAGCCTGAAGATGGAAACCATATGGCACTATGGTTGGCCCGCTAGATGGTGCTGCCGTAGGTCAAACGGATATCAACAACGTTTTTTTTAAATAGGAACCACCATTTTTATTACATATTTGTGTAGTACGAAAAGAAATATGAATGTTTTAGTTGGACCACTTTTTTCGCTTTGTGATAGATGGCGCTATAACAGTCACAAACGTATAAGTACGTGGTAAAACGTAATATTCCGCCAGTATGGACGGTATTTGCTTCGTGATATATTACCTGTGTTAAAATGGACCGTTTACCAATTGCAGAAAAGGTCGATATCGTGTTGATGTATGGCTATTGTGACCAAAATGCCCAACGGGCGTGTGCTATGTATGCATCTCGTATCCTGGACGACATCGTCCAAGTGGCTGGACTGTTCGCCGGATAGTTACGTTATATAAGGAAACAGGAAGTGTTCAGCCACATGTGATACGCCAACCACGGCCTGCAACAAATGATGGTGCCCAAGTAGGTGTTTTAGCTGCTGTCGCGGCTAATGCGCACATCAGTAGCAGACAAATTGCGCGAGAATCGGGAATCTCGAAAACGTCGGTGTTGAGAATGCTACATCAAGATCATATTTCTATGTACCAGGAATTGCATGGCGACGACTTTGAACGTCGTGTACATTTCTGCCACTGGGCCCAAGAGAAATTACGGGACGATGACAGATATTTTGCACGCGTTCTATTTAGAGACGAAGCGTCATTCACCAACAGCAGTAACGTATACCGGCATTATATGCACTACTGGACAACGGAAAATCCACGATGGCTGCGACAAGTGGAACATCAGCGACCTTGGCGGATTAATTTATGGTGTGGCATTATGGGAGGAAGGATAATTGACCCACATTTTATCGATGGCAATCTAAATGGTGCAATGCATGCTGATTTCCTACGTAATGTTCTACCGATGTTACAACAAGATATTTCACTGCGTGACAGAATGGCGATGTACTTCCAACGTGATGGATGTGCGATACATAGCTCGCGTGGGGTTGAAGCGGTATTGAATAGCATATTTGATGACAGCTAGATTGGTCGTCGAAGCACCATACCAAGGCCCGCACGTCCACCGGATCTGACGTCCCCTGGTTCCTTTCTGTGGGGAAATTTGAAGGATATTTGCTATCGTGATCCACCGACAACGCCTGACAACATGCGTCAGCGATTGTCAGTGCAAGTGCGAACATTACGGAAGGCGAACTACTCGCTGTTGAGAGGAATGTCGTTACACGTATTGCCAAATGCATTCAGGTTGACGGACATCATTTTGAGCATTTATTGCATTAGTGTGGTATTTACAGGTAATCACGCTGTAACAGCATGCGTTCTTAGAAATGATAAGTTCACAAAGGTACATGTAGCACATTGGAACAACCGAAATAAAATGTTCAAACGTACCTACGGTCTATATGTTAATTTAAAAAACCTACCTGTTACCAACTGTTTATCTAAAATTGTGATCCATGTGTTTGTGACTATTACAGCGACTTCTATCACAAACCGAAAGGAAGTGGTCTAACTAAAACATTCATATCTCTTTACGTACTACACGAATATGTAATAAAAATGGGGGTTCCTGTTTAAAAAAACCGCAGCTGATATCCGTTTGATCTAGTGCAGCGCCATCTAGCGGTCCAACCATAGCGCCATCTGCTTTCCTCCTTCAAGCTTCACAAGTTTCGTTCTTTGTAGTTTTTTTCGTTTGACGCTTATTTCATGAGATATTTGGCCCGGTCACGATCAATGTACCTTCCTCTCTCCCTCGCTCTCTCTCTCTCTCTCTCTCTCTCTCTCTCTCTCTCTCTCTCTCTCTCTATATATATATATATATATATATATATATATATATATATATATATATATATATATGTGTGTGTGTGTGTGTGTGTGTATGTGTGTGTGTTTTTGATTTTTCACCGTGTGTATATATAAAATTTATTACGTGCAGCTAGACCCTGTTGGACCAAGGTAATGTTCTTGATTCCTTTTCCTTTCGTTGTTGCACGCTGCTCTCACTTTTTTTGTATGGGCACTCTTCCTCTCCTCTGCCCATTTTCTTCCTGCTGTCTTCGGAGCTTCGTTCTCTGACTAATCTTACCATCTGTTCACTTTCTGCTTAAATACCTTCGTGTCCAAAATATCTGAAAAATGTATCAGAGATTTTTATAGATCCATTTTGACCTCCTGTACCCAGGTTATAATTCTAAGTCCTTCTATGTATTTAAGAATTTTGTACATAATCTTGTCTGGGAAGCCTAGAGGTGTGCCCATAAAATTTTAATCGCCTTTTTCTTATGTCCGCCGGCCGCGGTTGTCTAGCGTATCTAGGCGCGCTGCTACGGTCGCAGGTTCGAATCCTGCCTCGGGCATGGATGTGTGTGATGTCCTTAGGTTAGTTAGGTTTAAGTAGTTTTAAGTTCTAGGGGACTGATGACCACAGATGTTAAGTCCCATAGTGCTCAGAGCCATATGAACCATTTTTTCTGATGTCTGCTGCAAGTTTGGATGGTTTCTCAGTTGTTTGACGAGATTGTAATCTGTAGCCCTCTTCTGTTTTCTTTGGCCCTAGCGTCTTTCTGATGATTTTGCGATCTTCCTTTAATAAGCTTTCTAGGTCACCTTTTATGTGGACATCAGAGTTGCACTGGCATACAAGACTTCAGTTTTTTATATTGTATTATAGTGATTAATTTTAGTGTTTTAGGACAAGCATTTTTTATTGTAAACGTTGTGGGTTCTTCCATTGACTCTCTTTAGTTTGTGGAGGCGAATGTTTTGTGACATTTTCTCTCACCCCGTAGGTTCAAGGACGTCACCTCAGTATATAAGATGTGGAACTCTATTGATATGACCATATTTTGTAGTCAGTTTTTGGATGTTAGTTTTTGTGGCGATGAACTAAAACTTTAGGAAAGATACGAGTATTTGCAGACCAACTTTCTCTGCATATTCTTTAAGGGTTTCAGCCTGTTCGAATGCTGTTATCTCATCATACTTTAGTAAGGCCAAGTCATTAGAAAAGCTGACCATGAAAATCTTACTTTATCCTTGACTCACCCTACTGTATTGGTTTCCAGCAGTTTTTATTCTTCAATTTCGTTTCCCATTTGCAGATGACCTTGTCCAGCAGATGGTTGAATAGGAGAGGAGACAGACCATCACCTTATGGGACACCAGTTTTGATCAGGAAGGGCTCGGATATTTCACCCATGAATTTCACCTTGGAGGTAGTATCTGTCAATGTTTCTTTTATAAGTTATGGATTTTTGCATCCAACGCTTGTTTTTCAAGGACATCAAAAAGTACTTGTCGGTCAGATGAGTCGTATGTTTTTTAAAGTCTACAAACGTGCTAATTATTGGGCTGTTTCTGACTGCTTTGTATTTTAGCACGGTCTTCAGATTGAAAATTTGTTCTGTGCATTATCTACTGGGGCGAAAGCCACCTTGGTATACACCAGTTCTTTTTTTCTAATTGCTCTTGTGCTCTTTGAAGAAACAGGCTGATAGAACTTTGTACGTGACCTGAAGTAGTGATATGCCTCGATAATTATTTACGCCATTTTTGTGTAATGGATGAATAAGTGCACATTTCCATTCCTGAGGTAATTTTTCTGTCTCCCAAATATCTGCAATGATCTGGGGTTAAGTCTCTGAGGGAATTTGGTCCTAGAGCTTTCAGTAGCTCAGCAATAATCCCATCTTCACCAGATGATCAATTGTTTTTTAATTTAATAATTTGTTTGTGAATTTCTTCTTGTGTTGGTGGGGATGATTCAAGGTGCGTGAAAGTAGGTCTTTCCTTAGCGAATTTCAAAGGTGGTTCCGCACAGTTAAGGGGTGTTGGAAAAAATGTGCCAGTTCCTTACAGTTTTCCAGGTTACTAAGTGCAAATTTTTGATCAGACTTCTTGAAAAACAAATTTTTTGGGCTGTATCCGCGAAATTTTTCTGCAAAAGTTATGTAAAATTCTCATGTATCGTAGTTGCAGAACTTTCCTTTGATTAAGTTTAGGGCCGGCCGTTGTGGCCGAGCAGTTCTAGGCGCGTCAGTCTGTAACCGCGCGACCGCTACGGTCGCAGGTTCGAATCCTACCTCGGGCATGGATGTGTGTGATGTCTTTAGGTTAGTTAGGTTTAAGTAGTTCTAAGTTCTAGGGGACTGATGACCTTAGAAGTTAAGTCCCATAGTGCTCAGAGCCATTTGATTAAGTTTAGTTGGTTTTTCAGGTATTTTCTTTTGGTTTGCCCAATGATTTTCGACACTTGTTTGGTAGTTTTATGAAAGTATTGAAGATTTTCCTGTGTTTTCTTTCTGTTGTACTTAAGAAAATCCTATATTAGTTTTTCCAAAGCTGTATCACTCTCTGTATCCCATCATATATGTTTTGTGTTGTTCTTCTGGGGGACTAAGTCTTTTACCCTCTGGATTATTTTACTGTGAAATTTTTCACAACTATCTGCCTGTACTTTTCCCATTTCTTCTCCAATTTTAGTTTATTTGATTCCTCTGGTGTCATATTTCTACAGGTACGCTTTCCTGCTGTGGACTATCTTTTGTATAAATTTAATTTTAATCACGTCTTAGATAATAATCTGAATCTACGTTTCGACCCCTATGGACTTCCATGTCATGAACTTTCTTCTGTAGAGGATACGAGATGGCAACATGTTTAATCTGATATTCACCAAGCTCTTATATTGGGGATCTCGTAATATTTTCTTTTCGGGGATTTTTCCTCAATGATGTTGACATGATTTTAAGGTTGTTTTGCTGGCATAGTTCGATAAGCCTTTTTCCGGTTTTGTTGGTAAATTTATGGGCGGAATATTTTCCTGCGGTTTTCCAGTATTGTTTTTCTCTACCCATCTGAGCACTGAAATCACCCAATAAGATTTTGATGTCCTGCTTTGGAAGTTTAGCCAATACTTTCTCAATATCGGTCCAAAACTTCTCCACAGTCTATGGATTCTTGGATTCACTATTGGAAACAGCGGTTCCGGGAAACTAATTCCTTTCGCTGATTGTTTTAGTACAGCTCGTTAACGTCTCGCATACGTGATAGACGAACTTAGAAAGGTAAGCGAATGCCGAACGCAGGAGGCATACTATGTAATCAAACAAGAATCGTATGGTGAACTTGCGACACACTGTTTTATGCGAAGGATAAGCTTCGTACTACAACATTTTGTTTTACCGCATTATGAGAATGCAAAGAAAGTTAGAGTTCAACGTCTTATCAACATATAGGTCATTGAAGACAAAACACACGTTCGAATGGTTTCAAGGATGGGGACGGAAATTGGCCGAGTCCTTTCAATGGAACAATCCCCGAATCTGCCTGGGGCGATATAGGGGAAACCTAAATCTAAGTGGATCTGCCACTGATTTGAGCCGTCGTTCTCCGGAACCCAAGTCTAATTTGCTTACACGATATGAGAGATTAATCAGAACCGCTCCTATTCAATCCGATAATGATTTACCAGTAGATTTTCATGTTTCTGCTGCACTCTCATTACAGGAGTAGCCATTTTCAGAAACATGTTACAGGGACGTTATTTCATCACACTTCACCTTTACAAAATTGTTAAAGTACATGGGTTTACTGTTGTTGTAGTTAAGATTAATAGTAGTGAAGACTTGTCTCCCTCCCGATTGTCTGATATTATTCGACTACAATCCATTTCTTATGCATCAGTTTCGTAGGCCTTAACATTGTAACCTGTTTTCAAGACATCATCCATAAAAGAGTTAACTGAAGGCCTTGAAGTTTTCTTTTCTCTGAATTTTATTTCCTTTCACAACTTTCTCAAAGGTTTGCTTTACTCCTCACTCTACGTACAGATAATAAAACACGTGAGACAGGCTGTAAACCTATCTCACTTCCTTCTCTCCAAATGTTACATTTTCAAGTCCTTTTACTCCTATAACTACAGTCTGGTTTCCGTAAAAGTGGTATACAACTTCCGCTCACGGCAGACTACCTTCAAAAGGATCACAATACGAAAGTCAATAATTGCGAAAGATTTTCTGTGTATGAAACTGCAGTAAATCTATATTTGCCTTTCGTTAGTCTGAGTTAAATCGAACAATGAGTATTGCATAACGGGGAATATGTGTGACATTGTTAGAGTAGGAGAAAGCGATCGTAAGATGATAATCAAGTAAAAAATGCTAAAAATTTCAAAAACTTTCAATAAAAGTTTTTAAGAATTTTCATAAATTTTGTATTTATTATCTCAACTGAATGTAACATTAAAATTTTGTAAATAGTGACGACCATTCGGTAGCTTCACTACCATCTTCGCATCGGAAAACACAAAAATCTGTTAGCTTACTTTTTAAAAAATTACAGGGAATTAACATTGTACGCATCGTATTATGAAAGCAACTGACTGTGTACAACACCTTTGCATCGTCCATAACATGCTTATTTTAAATCCCTAGGTAAACTGTTTTATACTCAACCTAAAACGAACGAAAAGGATAATCTATACCGAAGAGCCAAAGAAACTGGTATACCTGCCTAATATCGTGTAGGGCCTCCGCGAAGTGCCGCAACACGACGTGGCATGGACTCGACTAATGTCTGAAGTAGTGCTGGAGGGAATTGACACCATGAATCCTGGAGGACTGTCCATAAATTCTTAATACTACGAAGGGTTGGAGATCTCTTCTGAACAGCACGTTGCAAGTCATCCCAGATATGATCAATAATAGTCGTGTCTGGCGAGTTTGGTGGCCAGCTCAGAAGACTGTTCACGGAGCCACTCCGTAGCAACTCTCGACGAGTGGGGTGTAGTATTATTCTGCTGGAATTGCCCAAGTCCGTCGGAATGCCCAATGGACATGAATGGATGCAGGTGTTCATACAGGATGCTTGCCTGCATGTTGCGGCGGGGTGGGTTAGAACTCGCGTTGTGTTGCGTTATCGTTTGCTCACTATCTTTCGTCGTACTGTGCACTACAAAAACTTCCACCTACCTCAGTACGGCTTCTGGTCACCAGTCCGATTCTACGCATATGTAGATACTGTTCAGACGATGTTAAAAGTAGCGTTTAAGAAAAACATCATCAATACTTACGTTTGCAAAGTCCGCCTAAACTCTGGTAGCAAGCTATCCTGTCGTATCTTATAACGATTTTCGGGTGGAGGGCGATTGCTTCATTCTAGAACAAATGTCAAAATTCCGCAACAAGTTCTTTATTTCTATAGGTTCAAAATTAATGAATTAGCTATCAGCCCGTATTTATTTAAACAACTAATATCAATGTCCTCAGCTCACAGTTTATATAACCCAGTATACACGCAAGACAGCCAGAAATATACTTAAGTCCGACCCGAATTATTACGTGTTCTACAGTCGAAGCTCTGCTACAATATATTAGTTTCATATTCGATCTTTTTTTCAGTGGATTTCTAATAAAGAATCTACTCGCCTACTATTCAATAGATGAATATGAAACATACCACGCAGAATTTTACAAAGGCCAAAAGTTCACACGTGTTTATCTTTCCAACAAAACACTTCACGAAGCTCAGATTTCCACAATCTGCCGGCAAATGCAACTGTTTCCACGGCAATACAATCTGGACGCAGGAAACGAATAACATCTTCATTTTAGTCATCATGTAGATGGATACCTCCAAAATGACCTGCACGTCCGATAGCTAGCCAGCGACTGACTGAATGCTGCTCCTTCCACAGCCTATAACTACCTACAACGTGCGGGAAATGCTTAACTCTGTGTGGTTGTTCAACATTATATACAGTTACATTAATAGTCAGTGGATAGGGCTGCATGGCATACAGTAAATTATTATACAAATAATTTTCAATTCTTTTCTCCAAAATCACATTTCTCTCAAAAAGAAAAAAAAAATTCGATTGAAAATTTGTCACAGAACTGAAATCAAAAATTTTATGGTTTTACAAATTACAATTTATGACCTGAGGGGAGTGTCCATGAAATTTCACTGCATTATGGTTTCGACACTGTGCAGGATATCCAAATACACTCCTGGAAATGGAAAAAAGAACACATTGACACCGGTGTGTCAGACCCACCATACTTGCTCGGACACTGCGAGAGGGCTGTACAAGCAATGATCACACGCACGGCACAGCGGACACACCAGGAACCGCGGTGTTGGCCGTCGAATGGCGCTAGCTGCGCAGCATTTGTGCACCGCCGCCGTCAGTGTCAGCCAGTTTGCCGTGGCATACGGAGCTCCATCGCAGTCTTTAACACTGGTAGCATGCCGCGACAGCGTGGACGTGAACCGTATGTGCAGTTGACGGACTTTGAGCGAGGGCGTATAGTGGGCATGCGGGAGGCCGGGTGGACGTACCGCCGAATTGCTCAACACGTGGGGCGTGAGGTCTCCACAGTACATCGATGTTGTCGCCAGTGGTCGGCGGAAGGTGCACGTGCTCGTCGACCTGGGACCGGACCGCAGCGACGCACGGTTGCACGCCAAGACCGTAGGATCCTACGCAGTGCCGTAGGGGACCGCACCGCCACTTCCCAGCAAATTATGGACACTGTTGCTCCTGGGGTATCGGCGAGGACCATTCGCAACCGTCTCCATGAAGCTGGGCTACGGTCCCGCACACCGTTAGGCCGTCTTCCGCTCACGCCCCAACATCGTGCAGCCCGCCTCCAGTGGGGTCGCGACAGGCGTGAATGGAGGGACGAATGGAGACGTGTCGTCTTCAGCGATGAGAGTCGCTTCTGCCTTGGTGCCAATGATGGTCGTATGCGTGTTTGGCGCCGTGCAGGTGAGCGCCACAGTCAGGACTGCATACGACCGAGGCACACAGGGCCAACACCCGGCATCATGGTGTGGGGAGCGATCTCCTACACTGACCATACACCACTGGTGATCGTCGAGGGGACACTGAATAGTGCACGGTACATCCAAACCGTCATCGAACCCATCGTTCTACCATTCCAAGACTGTCAAGGGAACTTGCTGTTCCAACAGGACAATGCACGTCCGCATGTATCCCGTGCCACCCAACGTGCTCTAGAAGGTGTAAGTCAACTACCCTGGCCAGCAAGATCTCCGGATCTGTTCCCCATTGAGCATGTTTGGGACTGGATGAAGCGTCGTCTCACGCGGTCTGCACGTCCAGCACGAACGCTGGTCCAACTGAGGCGCCAGGTGGAAATGGCATGGCAAGCCGTTCCACAGGACTACATCCAGCATCTCTACGATCGTCTCCATGGGAGAATAGCAGCCTGCATTGCTGCGAAAGGTGGATATACACTGTACTAGTGCCGACATTGTGCATGCTCTGTTGCCCGTGCCTATGTGCCTGTGGTTCTGTCAGTGTGATCATGTGATGTATCTGACCCCAGGAATGTGTCAATAAAGTTTCCCCTTCCTGGGACAATGAATTCACGGTGTTCTTATTTCAATTTCCAGGAGTGTATATACTCGCTATGAATGGCGCTTAGAAACTCACTAACTTTGGGGTACAGATAACTTCAGTTCAACACTTACATATGGGTAGCGTTGTGTACTCGTCACTGGGATACATAATTCAGCTCTCAGTCAAAGATGGGGTTCTCTCTCTGTACCGTATCCAGTTCCATCACATTTTTTGTACCTGCAATATACAGTACGTCTAAGTGTTCATTCATAGCATCTACATCCTAACCTAACACACACATTTATCCTAATTACAAATTTCTCAAAGCTTGACTCTCAGATTCAAAAGTAAAAATTTGTTCAAACTATTTCAAAACTTCTTTTTCCAAACTTAACTGTAGTCACAGTTTCATTTTAGTCTTTTCAGTAAAAAGTGAATCGACTGTCTTTCAAAACTTTAACAGTACCAAAAATTGGCACTACTACTGAAATCTTTTTTAAAAATCACTTTTTAATCATTAAGCAAGTTACTGTTAAAAAAATTGCTGATTGAAAATGTTACTCTTTCTGTCTTAAACTTTTTTCAGAAAAAAATTTAGTGCTTGACTTCATACAAATAAGCTATTATACACCAAGAAAAAATACAACATCATTACATAACGGATGATCAAAAAGTCAGTATAAATTTTAAAACTGAATAAATCACGGAATAATGTAGATAGAGAGGTACAAATTGACACACATGCTTGGAATGACATTGGGTTTTATTAGAACCGAAAAAATACAAAAGTTCACAAAATGTCCGACAGATGGCGCTTCATCTGATCAAAATAGCAATAATTAGCATTACAAAGTAAGGCAAGCAAAGATGATGTTTTTTTGGGTAATGCTCAATATGTCCACCATGCATTCCTCAACAATAGCTGTAGTCGAGGAATAATGTTGTGAACAGCACTGTAAAGCATGTCTACATCTACATCTATATCTACACACATACTCCGCAATCCACCATACGGTGCGTGGCGGAGGGTACCTCGTACCCCAACTAGCATCTTCTCTCCTTGTTCCACTCCCAAACAGAACGAGGGAAAAATGACTGCCTATATGCCTCTGTGCGAGCCCCAATCTCTCTTATCTTAACTTTGTGGTCTTTCCGCGAAATATAAGTTGGCGGCAGTAAAATTGTACTACAGTCAGCCTCAAATGCTGGTTCTCTAAATTTCCTCAGAAAAGAACGCCTCCTTTCCTCTAGAGACTCCCACCCGAGTTCGTGAAGCACTTCCGTAACACTCGCGTGATGATCAAACCTACCAGTAACAAATCTAGCAGCACGCCTCTGAATTGCTTCTATGACCTCCCTCAATCCGACCTGATAGGTATCCCAAATACTCGAGCAGCACTCAAGAATAGGTCGTATTAGTGTTTTATAAGCGGTCTCCTTTCAGATGAACCACATCTTCCCAAAATTCTACCAATGAAACGAAGACGACTATCCGCCTTCCCCACAATTGCCATTACATGCTGGTCCCACTTCATATCGCTCTGCAATGTTACGCCCAAATATTTAATCGACGTGACTGTGTCAACCGCTGTACTACTAATGGAATATTCAAACAGTACGGCATTCTTTTTCATATTAATTTGCATTAATTTACATTTATCTGTATTTAGAGTTAGCTGCCATTATTTACACCAATCACAAACCCTGTCCAAGTCATCTTGTATCCTCCTACAGTCACTCAAAGACGACCCCCTCCCGTACACCACAGCATCATCAGCAAACAGCCGCACATTGCTATCCACACTATCCAAAAGGTCATTTATGTAGATAGAAAACAACAACGGACCTACCACACATCCCTGATGCACTCCAGATGATACCCGCACCTCTGCTAAACACTCACCATCGAGGACAACGTACTGGGTTCTATTACTTAAGAAGTCTTCGAGCAACTCACATATTTGGGAACCAATCCCATATGCTCGTACCTTAGTTAGGAGCCTGCAGTGGGGCACCGAGTCAAACGCTTTCCGGAAGCCAAGGAATAAGGCCTCCGTCTGATACCCTTCATCCATGGTTCGCAAGCCGTGCTGATGCATGGACAGCAACCTCTCTGTCTCAAGGAAATTCATTATATTCGAACTGAGAATATGTTCGAGAATCCTGCAAGAAACCGACGTTAAGGGCATTGTTCTGTAATTTTGAGGATCCGTCCTTCTACCCTTCTTAAATACAGGCGTCACCTGCTCTTTTTTCCACTCGCTCGGGACTTTACGTTGGGCAAAAGATTTGCGATAAATGCGAGCTAAGTAAGGAGCCCATGTAGTTGCGTGCTCTCTGCAAAACCGAATGGAATCCCATCAGGACCTGGCGATTTATTTATTTTCGCCCCATTCAGCTGCTTCAAAATCCCAGGGATGTCTATCACTATGTCCTCCATACGGGAATCTGTACGAGATTCAAACGGCGATATGTTTGTACGATCCTGCTGCGTGGAAGATTTCTCAAATGCTAAACTTATAATTTTAGCTTTCGTTTTGCTGTCTTCCTTTGCCAAGCGAGACTGGTCAGTGAGTGTCTGGATGGAAGCCTTCGACCCGCTTACCGATTTTACGTAAGACAAGAATTTCCTTGGGTTTTCAGCAAGATCTTTTGCTAAGGTATGACGGTGATAGTGGTTGAATGCTTCGCGCATCGCTCTTTTTACAGCAGCACGAATCTCTACTAACTTTTGCCTGTCTTCATTCTCCACATCTTTCTTGTACCGCGAGTGCAAGTGTCTTTGCTTCCTGAGCATTCTCCAAACTCCACTGTTAAACCACGGTGGGTCTTTTCCGTCCATAACCCACTTTTTCGGCAGACACTTGTCCAATGCGTGATTTACAACGTGTTTAAAATTTGCCCATAATTCTTCCACGTCCATCGTATCGAAAGTAAATGAAGTCGATTCATTTAGTAAGTGGGATGCTAACAACTGCTTATCTGCTCTTTCTAGTAAGAATGCTCTCCTAGCCTTCTTCACCGACTTTTTAACTTTCGTAACCATAGTCGTAATGACAACATTATAATCACTAATCACTGTCTCAACACTGACACCGTCGATGAGGTCTGGTCTGTTCGTGGCTACCAGATCTAACATATTTCCATTACGCGTTGGCTGTCGACTTAGCTGCTCAAGACAGTTTTCGGATAATGTGTTCAAAAGTAAATCACACGACGGCTTGTCTGTACCACCTGTAATGAATCCATAGACATCCCAGTCTATACTAGGTAGGTTGAAGTAGCCTCCGACTAATATAACATGATCCGGGTACTCCTGCGATACAGAGTGTAGTCACCCTTTGAATGATTCTAGAACTGTCACGGTGGAACCTGGTGGCCGGTAATAAGACCCAACAATTAACTTTATTTCTCCTAGCCCTGTTAAACGTGTCCAGATAACTTCACAATCACACTCTACCTCGACCTCAGTAAACACGATATTTTGGTCAACTGCAGTGAAGACACCACCTCTTACAGTGTCTAATCTGTCTAATGTCCGGAGTTATGGTGAGGCATTGGCGTCGTTTGTTGTCTTTCAGCATCCCTAGAGATGTCGGTCGATCACGATATACTTGCGACTTCAGGTAACCCCAAAGCCAATAATCGCACGGACTGAGGTCTGGGGACCTGAGAGGCCAAGCATGACGAAAGTGGCGGCTGAGCACACGATCATCACCGAACGACGCGCGCAAGAGATCTTTCACGCGTCAAGCAATTTACTTTTGATTCCAATAAAACCCCATGTCATTCCAAGCATGTGTCTCAATTTTTACCTCGCTATTTACATTACTCCGTGGTTTATTAAGTTTTCAAATTTATACTGACTTTTTGATCACCCGGTATATTGAAAATAAATATCTACCTCCATCTGCGGCTCTGAAATATATCATTATAAATTAGGTAAGGAACTACGAAATTATTGAACACTGAAAATTATTCACTCCACTTCCTGCAGTTCTGCAACTCCTCATATATACATTATATACAAAGAATACTTAGAGAAAGATTTTGCAATGTTGACTGGAATAGTCTCTTTCAAATTCTGAAGCTGGCAGGGGTAAAATAAAGGGAGCGAAAGGCTATTTACAATTTGTAGAGAAACCCGATGGCCGTTATAAAAGTCGAGGGGCATGAAAGGGAAGCAGTGGTTGGGAAGGGAGTGAGACTGTGTTGTAGCCTATCCCCGATGTTATACAAACTGTATATTGAGCAAGCAGTAAAGGAAACAAAATAAAAATTCGGAGTGGGTATTAAAATCCATCTAAAAGAAATAAAAACTTTGTGGTTCGCCGATAACATTGTAATCCTGTCAGAGACAGGACTTGGAAGAGCAGCTGAACGGAATGGACAGTGTCTTGAAAGGAGGATATAAGATGATCATCAACAAAAGCAGAACGACGATAATGGAATGTAGTCGAATTAAGTCGGGTGATGCTGAGGGATTAGATAACGAAATGAGACACTAAAGTAGTAGTTGAGATTTGCTATTTGGGAAGTAAAATAACTGATGATTGCCGAAGTAGAGAAGATATAAAATGCAGACTGGCAATGGCGAGGAAAGCGTTGCTGAAGAAGAGAAATTTGTTAACATCGAGTGTAGATTTAAGTGTCAGGAAGTCGTTTCTGAAAGTATTTGTATGGAGTGTAGCCATGTATGGAAGTGAAACATGGACGATAAATTACTTTAGTTTTACTACCTTTCAGCTTCTACCAGTGGCCACAATTATTTTTAACCCACTTACTGGGATAATAATTACTTGTTTACTTTCAGGTAGAGCATTTACAATTTCCTGTGACACTGCAGACACCTGAGAACAACTGTCTATTAAACACTCAACTTTTTCATTAAAAACTGTTACCTCAATTACAGGTCGTCTTGGATGTATTTTTAGATATTTAGACTCAGGCCCGTCTACCAAATCCTGCACGACCTCTCGTTTGTCGAAACCTACTTTTCCTGTGGAAGTTAAATGTAAATTTACAGTATCCTCCTTCACCTTATTTTTATTACCAGCACCTTTCACTAAACTACTAAAAATGTAAAAAGCATCAACATCTTCTTCCTCCTCCTCATCTGAAATATACTCTGTTTGTGCAACCTACAGTGCTGTCAGAACTATTTATATTACCCCCTTCTACCTCTCCTGATTCTTCCTCTTCACATTCTGAAATTGCTGCACTCACTTCATTCAAAAATTCCTCAACACTTTCATCCCCTCCCTCCTGTATTTCTATAGTATTAATTCCTCAGTTAGTCTACAGCTAGCGCTTCATCTGTTCCGCAGTGCTGATTCACCTACACCTCCTGATCTGGGTATTTACTTCCTCTGCCTAGTTCCTCCTTAAAATGGTTCCTGTGATCTCTATCTGAACTTTCTCCCTTACAAAAAGCTACTGAATTTATGGATAATCATATTGCTTTTCAGTGTCTCTCTCCTCTGTCCTACTGTTTTCACTAACATTACTTTCAAACCGTTGTGTAGGTGCCGTTCTTACCAAGGGCGTCGCTAGCGGGTTTACTTTGTACGGGTGCAGTCTGCTAACAGTTTTCCTGTCATGTGACGTCATTGCCTCTGATGTTTCTGTTAGCTGTCGGGTCGCTCCTACCCGTTAGGTCATCGGCCTGCCGCTGACTGCACTTGAAATACTGGGCTTGGTCAATGAACCTGCACTCACCAGTACCTTCTTTTCGCCCTCTTCCTCTATAACTGTTCGCACGTGGCACGCTGACCATGTTTATATTGACGTCCGCTCTGTTTTCATTAGGTCTAGCCGGAGGGCTATATTCTCTCTTAGCTCTCTCTTCCTCTTTCAAAAGGTTCTCAAATATTTCCAAATAATGAACAAACCGGTTAGTGTCATCCCTGGGTGCCGATATGACCTCATTTCGCCAATGAAGCTGCAATTTGTTCTCAATCCCCATAATAAGTAGCTCTATATCTACTTTATGATTCAAATAGGACAAAGTCGTAACCCATTCCTGTACTAATCTTTTAACACTTTCTTTCTTGGGATCATACTTTTCGCAAGACCAACACTTATTCAAAACCTGCATTTGTTTTCTTCTTCCCCAATACTCATAGAAAAAAACTGTTTGAACTCCACTAATCGTTCATTTTCATCTGAAGCTAAATTACCCCACATTCTAGCTTCTCCCACTAAATTAGAAGTAATAAACTCTATCTGTTGTTTGTCACTGAATACTTTGGGCAAAACATCATCAAGGTCACTCCAGAATTCTTTAGGATGAACATTCTTACTTGGATCAAATTTCAAAATTGGCGATATGTAACTTAGGCAATGTCATATGATTCCAATGTTTCATTAGATACTACACAAACATTATTGCTGTTAATATTTTCTTCGACTTTTGTTTTACTACATTCATGCTCACATAACTGCTCTTTCAAGTCTGCATGAAACTGATGAATGTTTGATTCTACGTTAGCAAGTTTACTTGCCACTTGCAAATCAAACTGAACACAAACTTTTTTTCCTTCTTTAATTTTCCTTTCCAAGGTAACATGACTATCTTCACAGCATTTTTCTATATTTTGAACCTGTTCACAAACTTTGTCCTGTTCCGAATTCACTCTCTCTCTAGCTGGATATTATCCTCAGCAACTTGCTTTATCTGTGAAGTTAGTTCACTTTTCAGTGTCACAATTCCCGTATTACATTCTTGTCCAAAGTAGTGCAATAAATGCTATTGCGTATTGACTAGCGACGTTACAGTGTCACCTACCAGAGCCGTATCTAGACGTATCAGGGGACCCATACCACTCCAACTGCACAAGCCCCACACTATTACAGAGCCTCCTCTAGCTTTAAAAAATCCCCTGATGTCATGCAGGGTCCACAGCTTTCTAACATTCTGCGTGGTGTCTGTTTGTTCTAAGTCGTGCCGCCCTACCACTTTCGCGCAACGACGCTCTGAGCGCGTTTTTTAGGCAATTGACTAGTTTAAACCTGGGACCTGTTGCTGGTAAGGAGACGCCAGACCACACATGACATGTATAGTTGAGAAGAGTTCAGTGAGACTAGCGATGATATAATCAAATACTTAATGATTTCAGCGTCAGCTCCACTGCACTCCCTGTAAAAGAACCTTAATACTAACTAAATTTAGTGGAAGGGGTTCAAGGCTTTCCTACTTTTAGTTAGCTGGTAAAATAACGTCGAAAAAGCAGTTAAGTTTACCATTGGAAATTCTATTCTACTCACAAAACATTGTTTATAAATTGCACTATTGATAAAAGGAAATATTTTGATACAGGGTGATAAAAACCAACTGCGTTCAACAAAAATGTGAACGAATATTCCCTGAATGGGTTTCCAAGTTCTATAATGGATCAAAGGATGACCTATACCATATCACATCTATAATCTAGATTTATGTCAAGTTTCATAAAAGAGAAAACCATCAAAATGGCCTACAGTGACCCTCAATTATCTTTAATTTCTTATTTAACTTGTCGTAAATTACAGTGGCTGATGTGGCTTCTCAATAATTATATGACAGAAAAATGATCACGTTTCAGATTTTAACTTCGAGTAGCAAATGCGAAAACCATGAGCTTTAATTGACGATCGACACTAGTATTAGGCAAAAAAGGGGATGTAACAGATGAGACTTCTGCAGTTCTGAGTGAAGCCTTATGCGCTCAAAAATGCGGCATTGCGTGCGTTCATTTTCTTGTCGGTGTTTAGGCAGTGTCAGGGGGCGGCAGGCGGCACAGCTCCACGCACCTCGCCATCTGGGAAGCAACTCTCTCCTAACTTCTCCTTACTACAATTTACCTAACTTGGTTTAAAAAAAGCTATCTGGCTGTGTTTTCAACTGACCAAACAGGGTCTCAATGTTAACCTTAAGACCCGCGTACCAAAATTCTGTCTATCCAATGGGAAACGTTATACTTTTCGTGGTGGGGCAATGTTTTTAATGTTTGCAACGTAACAGAGACGCGAAAAAGTCTCACGCTAAAACTTGCAGCTGGTGTGGCCTTTTTAGTGTTATCATAAGATCTATACTGTTCTTCTGGAGGGCTCTATTTTTTAACATGGGCTGGGGGGTGGTTTTGGAGGTCGGCTGCCGACGTGGGTGTCCGTCCCTTATCATAGGGCCTCCTAGCCTCCACGATTCTGCTCTCGGCTTCTGTTCTCGTTTCTCCCCTCGGAACTGCGTCTGTTTCACGGTGGGAAGGTATGACATGCATTTAGGCGTTCTTGTGTTAGTCTGTGGTACTCCATTTGCTCACTCGTTGATCGTATTACTTTGGTTAATTTAATGTCAGGAATTATTTGGAGCTATGTGACACACTGCCGGATTTGCTATCATGTAAGGGTGTTCATGGAAGGTGTTGGATTTCCCTGACACCTCACAGATTCATAAGGTGGTCTCCATACCTGTACAAGTCCATCCGCTCGAAACAATTTGAAACGAGACTCATCCGACGAGGCAACATGTTTCCAGTCATCAACAGTCCAATGTCGGTGTTGACGGGCCCAGGCAAGGCGTAAAGCTTTGTGTCATTCAGTCATCAAGAGTACACTAGTGGGCCTTCGACTCCGAAAGCCCAAATCGATGATGTTTCATTGAATGGTTCTCATGCTGACGATTGGTGATGGGCCAGCATTGAAATCTAATAGCAGTTTGCGGAAGGGTAGAACTTCTGTCAAGTTGAACGTTTCTCTTCAGTCGTCGTTGGTCCCGCTCGTGCAGGATCTTTCACCGATAGCAGCAATGTTGGAGATTTGATGTTTTACATGATTCCTGATATTCATTTTACACACATGTAATCGTCGTACTGGAAAATCCTCACTTCATCGCTACCTCAGATATGCTGTGTCCGATCGCTCGTTCGCCGACTACAAAACCACGTTCAAACTCGCATAATTCTGTAACCTGCCATTGTAGCATCAGTAACCGATTTAACAACTGCGTCAGACCCTTGTTGTCTTGCCGGCCGGAGTGGCCGTGCGGTTCTAGGCGCTACAGTCTGGAACAGAGCGACCGCTACGGTCGCAGGTTCGAATCGTGCCTCGGGCATGGATGGCTGAAATGGTTCAAATGGCTCTGAGCACTATGCGACTTAACTTCTAAGGTCATCAGTCGCCTAGAACTTAGAACTACTTAAACCTAACAATCCTAAGGACATCACACACATCCATGCCCGAGGCAGGATTCGAACCTGCGACCATAGCGGTCGCTCGGCTCAGGACTGTAGCGCCCAGAACCGCACGGCCACTCCGGCCGGCTGGGCATGGATGTGCGTGATGTTCTTAGG
The DNA here is from genome assembly GCF_023864275.1 of Schistocerca cancellata. Taxonomy (NCBI): domain Eukaryota; kingdom Metazoa; phylum Arthropoda; class Insecta; order Orthoptera; family Acrididae; genus Schistocerca; species Schistocerca cancellata. The sequence goes on from NC_064629.1 coordinate 901,025,965, forward strand.
TTAGTTAGGTTTAATTAATTCTAAGATCTAGGCGACTGATGACTTCATAAGTTAAGTCGCATAGTGCTCAGAGCCATTTGAACCATTTTTTAACCTTTTTATCTGATACAGTGTAGGCGTTGCCGACCGCAGTACCGTATTGTTCCCATTTACATCTCTATATTTGAATATGCATGCCTATACCAGTTTCTTTGGCACTTCAGTGTATTACTGGTGTATAGTGACAAATGAATAAAAGTAAGGAAATATTCATTTAGAAGAAAGAATAGCTTGGTGAAAGTACCACGATATCTGTAATAGAAATTGACTGTCGTACAAAAAAAAAATATACAGTGAAACGTCTGTACACAGATATTTACACACGAAAAAGAAGAAGATATAGATAGAACTGATTTGATTCACGAGTACAGAACATTTTTCCTTCCGTCATGTCAGGGATTTTTTTTCATTTACCACTGATGCTAACTAACATTTCTAGGAACTGTCTTCAAATACCTTGACAGGCATAGCTGGACAAAGGATCCACATTCTTCAGTGCGGATGCACAAATAAACCCGACCTCCGGTGGGATCTCCGAGAGCGAACGTGGAGGAAATGGACAGTGACTGCGGATTGGCGGCGCTCGATAGGAATGTGAATCGGCTGTGAGACGTGCCGAAACAGTCGGCGTAGTTACGATAGTGGTGTGTCACTGAAGGGGCAGTGGTTAACGCATCTGCCTTGTTAACAGGAGAACCCACGTTGGAATTCCGGTCTGGTACACATTTTCACTAGTCGCCGCTGATTTTGCATTATGTCCCTCCCTTTCCTTTGCTTTCTTGCCCTTTCCAAACATTCTGCGGACACATCCGAAAGAACAGACACGATGCATTCATATAATATAACTGATGAACACAACGAGATCAGAAACATGATGTCCTTTGTGACCAGTGAGGTTCAACCACCTGATGACGTCGAACAGTTGCTCCGAAAAAATATTGTAGGATTTGCACAACGTCATCCGGCGGCACACCCGTGAAGACTATTTACATGACGTCGTTTCTTTATTTCTGGATCCACACGTATTCTTCGCAAACTACTATGCAGTGCATGGGATAAAGTACAACTTATTGCCTCGCTGGTTAGGGGTTCTTACAGTTCCAGTCTCGTATAAAGCGCTGGACAAATAGTTGCTTACACGCGTTGATATATGCTCTAATTATTTTAAGCTCATCTACGCAAGGCCTATAGCGGGTTGCAGAATACGCCTAAATTCCTCATTTAACGCCGGATCTTGAAACGTTTAACGAGGGTGCGTTGGAAATTAATGGCTTCAATTTTTTATGTGAAAACTCTTATATCTTTTTTTTAAGAACTATATAAACACTCGACATCTTTATTCTGGAGGTCTACGTATTTATATCTCAACACAGTCATATTGGTGACAAACACATTTCTCCTAATGAGAGACCAGTTTGTTCATAGCGCCTGTGTAGAATGTCTGACTGTTGACGGAGCCACAACCTCACCTCATCTCATCACTAGATCCTTAACTTTTGGAGACAAAGGAAAATCGGATGGGGCAAGTCTGGACTGTATGGAGGATGGTCGATGACAATTAACCCAAAGCGTCTGATTGTTGCAGATGTGGCAGCGCTTGTGTATGGGCTGTCAGTGTCATCAGCGTACACAGCTTTCATTCTTGTATGGATTTCACTTAGAGGCACGTTTTCTGCGGTTATATGATCGATTACAGGAGGCTGTTTGTAGTGCACCGTCGTACTTGCCTTACACACCGCCATGTTCAGCCCTACAATTCGGATATCGCTAGCGGCAGAGGGTTTCAACTTGCAAGAGAAAAGCGAGATAGTCGACTGAATAATATGATTGACATGCAATACGTCAAACAGCATTGAGAACAGAATAAAAAAATTGGGACGCTTTGTATTTCAGCACCTTCTCGTATGTAGGCTTGCGCGAGAATGATTGCTCCTGCCGGTTCAGGTTTTCAACATGTCCGTGACCTTGTCCAATGAGCTAAACCTTTGGAACCTTAACGCTGCACATCTCTCTTTACATCGAGTGTCTTTATGTGCATCGAGTGTCCTAATTAATACGGGTCCCACAGCCATTAGAAGTATTCCAGGATACATCACACGGTTGTTTTGTAAACCATCTCCTTTGCAGAGTGATTGTGAGACCGAAATTTGCAACTTTCTTTATCTATGACTGAGTCTTTATGATCGTTTTTATCATATTATTTCCAGTTCTTCCTTGCATGTATTTTTGTGAGTTCAGTGATCAAATTATGACTCATCGATACTGTAGTCGCAAAACGCGATGCCTTCTTGGTTTGTGCTGTCAGTTTTACCCTTTCTGAACATTTAAAGTGAGTTGCCAGCCTTTGCATCATTTTGAAATTTTTAACAAGATTTGACAGAACATTTGCACAGCTGTTTTCAGATGGCATTTCTTTATAGATAACTACATCATCTGTGACGTGTCTGAGGTTATTTTTAACCTTGCCTTCCAGGTCATTAATATATAATATGAACATCTATGGTACCTCTTGTATTAGGTAAAGTAGAATTCATTGAACACAGAAATGCACAATATCAAAGCACTAAACCAGTCTTTAGGTCCTTGGTCCGTATTGGTTAAGGACGTAATAACGAATCTCTGACTATTTGGACATGTAACTGAGAACAATTTGATCGTAACTAAGCAAATGGGCAATTCATTGTTTTGTTTATTTTTATGGACGTGTGAAGAATTGAAATAATTTTTGATTTATAAAGAGGAACATGATTGTGCAGTTTCTCGTATTCTGTTAATAAAAAACCGATCAGCATACCGTATAAATATACCAATGGAAATTTTTATTATTAATGTAATATCCGTTCCTACCTAAGAGTTTTTTACAGACTTAAGGTAACGGATTCACGACCTACGTGCTTTTTTATGCGCAGGTAACAGCCACTGCACAAGGCTGCAGGTTGGTTAATATTAATTAGAACTCACGCATTCCTCTCATGGCGGTGGAAGCCAATAGGCACCTCGAGTGTACTGCAGTCTTAGTACAATTGAGGTCAGAGACACGTCATCTGTAGTAGCACATAGGAGGTATGAAGGAGAGAAATTTCCAAGGGAACTATTTTACAATAGGCACGTATATATCTCCCTAACTCCCTCTCTTTTTATTATGCCGTAGTACCCCATAGGACTGCCCCCGGTACCTGAGTGGTCAGCGTGACAGACTGTCAATCCTACGGGCCAGGGTTCGATTCCCGACTGGGTCGGAGATTTTCTTCGCTCAGGGACTGGGTGTTGTGTTGTCCTAATCATCATCATTTCATCACCATCGACGCGCAGGTTGCTGAAGTGGCGTCAAAGCGAAAGACCTGCACCAGGTGAACGGTCTACCCGACGGGAGGCCCTAGCCACACATTTCATTTCACCCCATACGACTGTACCTTCGTTTATAAACGTTGTCATGGTACTGAGTCAGATGTCTTGCGAATAAATTCTGCGTCTGTCTGATACATAGCTTTCATGTCTTTGTGAGAGAGAAGTGCGAGTTTGGTTTTACAGGACCGATATTTTCGGAATCCATGGTGGTAGGCGTGAAGATGGGTTACTCCATTCGAATCACTTTCTATGTTTGAGACGAGGATATGTTCTAAGATTGTACAACAGTTTTGTTGATGACTTTTGCTACCCTACTTGTAGAAGGGTATGAAATGTGGTCCTCTCCAATTCCTGACGATCGATTTTGTTTGAGGGATAAAAAATACTTTTGGTTAAAAGAAGCACTAACTTTGGCGAACATCAGTTTCGATTCTGATAGGTAAATTATCGGATGCTGTAGCTTTTTCGTACATCGCTCATATTTGTAGTAGTGCATGAGTTAAACTAGGGCAGATTTTCTGCATCTTCATTTGTAAAGGAAAATTGAAAAATAAATTTGCAGTACTGTCCTCAGTATCAGTTCCTATGTCACCCTTCACAGTCTGGAAATTAATTTTGGTGTCACTGACAAATTTACAAAATAGTTCAAATGGCTCTCAGCGCTATGGGACTTAACATCTGAGGTCATCAGTCCCATAGAACGTAGAACTACTTAAACCTAACTAACCTAAGGGCGTCACACACATCCATGCCTGAGGCAGGATTCGAACCTGCGAACGTAGCGGTCGCGCCGTTCCAGACTGGAGCACCTAGAACCGCTCGGCCACTCCGGCCGCCGACAAATTTGCATATGACCAGAATTTCTTTCGATTTTCTGAAAGAGTTTTCAACAAGATTCTGCTACAGTAACTGTTTCAGTTAGGATTTCCTTCCCTATATGTCCTATGTTTTAATTTACACCTATTGGGCAGTAGTCTCGAGTACTTCAGAAGATTATTTACATATACTATACGTATACCACGAACGGACCAACGCAGCATGAACTGTTCTACTAGATACATACATATCCATGCAGCGCTCGGTTGACTGTTCTTCTATGCACGCTCTTGCACAAAGCTGGATCTTTCAAGTTCCACCTTGAGAGATGACACTACTACCTTTTTATCTAGCTTTCTGAACAATTAAACTTGTCGGCTTCTTTTAGTCACTCGTTGCAATTTGGCATTCGTTGTTGCCACACCTTCAGCGGCGCTTATACAAATTGCAACGTTGACTTGCCAAAAGGGGTCACGACTTTCTCTTGCCATTGAATCCAACATACTTAGATTATGATTGGATTTCCCAACAATCTTCCTTCGATACTTTGAGGTCTGATACTTGCCCGCTTCATGAAGCAGAATAATGAATGACTTGTTGCAGTTCCGGCGTCAGGGTACAACGCGTGTGCAAACACAAGTGTTTCGGAGAATAGCATTCAGTGCGCGTTGTTGAACACGGGGCTCCGCAATAGATGACCCTTACGTGATCTCATACTGACCCACCGAGATCATCAGATACGACAGCAGAGTCAACTGAATCATCAACATTGGACAGTGGATCAATCGAAACGTCTTGTCTTGTCTGATAAATCACGTTTCTTGTTATACTAGGTCGTAACCCTTAAGGCTAAACATGCACATCGCCACGGAGGCTAACAGCTTCTGGTGGTTTGTGCTGTGGGGACATTCACTTGGACATTCTTGTGACTCGTGTTAGTACTCAAAGGCACCATGATAGCTCTAGAATAAGTGAAAATTGCTGTGGAACATCTGCATCCCTTCATGTTCAATTTTTGAGGAACATGGTAGTGAACTTTTGGTGATGTCTCGCTCACCAAATTCGCCTGATCTGTATCCAATCAATCTGTGACACTATCGGTCATTAAATCTCCTTTCAGAAAGCAGTGGTGTGTAATTTATGGGAGTTGCCTAACTTGTGAGTAGACGTCTGGTGCCTTCTACCCCCCGTGACCTACCAAGGACTGCGAATTCGTGTTACGCCGATTCGTAACGTTCCAAAGGTGAGCTAACACGCCGTTATGTAGATGGTCACAATGTATTAACCACTGTGTAGCGCTTTGCAGAAATCTGGAATTTCACTAGACTAAAATTATAGGTTACACATTAGCTTTCATTAGCAAATCGTTTGTTGAGGCATCGGAACAGATGAGCTGTAAAGTACTGATCAGTATTATAGCGCACAAAGTTATTCATTGTTTCGACAACATAGGCAGCTGCAATTGGTCGTTTTCGAAAATTAATTTAAAATTAGAATGTTTCACATCGACGGATTCGAATGCTTTCTCTCGGTTTGGTAACACACGTTCTGGATCCATGACATCCACCGTGAGGAATCTTATCGTTCTAACAACAAAATTTGTCACTTTCAACGCAAACTGTATGTTCATCTCTGGTGAATTTGAATGATATCAACGTACGGATAGTTAGTAACACTTCACAGTGATATCAGAAACTCATATGTCAGCATGGGACTCCATATGCCAGCCGGCCGGTGTGGCCGTGCGGTTAAAGGCGCTTCAGTCTGGAACCGCGTGACCGCTACGGTCGCAGGTTCGAATCCTGCCTCAGGCATGGATGTGTGTGATGTCCTTAGGTTAGTTAGGTTTAATTAGTTCTAAGTTCTAGGCGACTGATGACCTCAGAAGTTAAGTCACATAGTGCTCAGAGCCATTTGAACCATTTTTCTCCATATGCCATTTTGAAGTGAGAGGTTCAGTCACTACTTGTTATCGACTCTCTGCTAGATTGTTTATTTTCACAGGCGTTTTAAGATACCAATAGGAGTAGTCAGTCCTTCTTCACATGTAAGATTAATTCAGACTGAAATTGGTAACTGTAGAAATATATTGTAGGCAACTGAACTGACGTATCTGGTAGGTATTTCAATCACATCAAATTGCCGTTTCATATGGTGATATTGGCTGCAGTTTCTCTTATATACAACCACTCGATCGTAGAAGCAAATTTAATTTCATGAGTGTGGGGACTCAAAACTGTCTTCGTACCACCGGATGTGTGTGTTAAGTTCACTCGCTCACCGCTGGCACTGCGTAAATTCATTACTCCGTCTTGGAGAAAGCCTATAAGTTATCCTACTGCATTTAATAATGTTTCACGCTCGCTGTGGAACATTGGAAAGCGTATTGCGGGTTAATGCACTTTGAACAACGAGGTTACCGGAGACAGACCTTGAATGAGGAATTACGCTGTTTGTGTTTCAAAATTCTCAAATAGTCACCTTTCATTTTTCTATCCCCCGGAATCATTTCTCCAACCCCGTGAGAGGAAGTGCGGCTCTTATCTTCTTACGGTTGCACCGAGTTTAAAAATGAGTTGTAAGCTTCTGTTGACAATCTAGGACGTATTTTGGTGCTCACGACACAATGTTTCTACAACGTTAATCGAAAAAATTGGTAATATATTGAGAGGCCAAAAGAAACAACAGGCAGTTGGCGTTTCTCCGTAAAATCACGGAAGAAGTGGGTTCCTGACGCTTAACATTCAAATAACCGGCAATCTGACTCACAGTAGACTGTCGATGGCCCCTAATGGCTCTACGGACGTGACTCGACGTCTGCTTGCTCACTACTTGTGGTTGTCCTGTGAGGTGGTTTAAGCAAGCAGGAACATTGTTCAAATGGCTGTAACCACTACAGGACTTAACATCTGAGGTCATCAGTCTCCTAGACTTAGAACTACTTAAACTTAACTAACCTATGGACATCACCCACATCGATGCCCGAGGCAGGATTTGAACCTGCGACCGTAGGAGCAGCGCGGTTCCGGACTCGGAAACCTTGTCTCTGCAGCTGTGAACATCCATCCTAGACACTTCGCCTTCAGAAATCACAATTCTAATTCGTAATATACGACATCATACGGCCCATGCGTATTCCACCAATAACCATCAAATACTCAAAGTCATTTAACTTGCGACATTCTGCCATTTTCACTATACAAAGAGTGCAGTTGATTGTTAAGATCCTCACGTCATTCGCCACGTCTACCCACCACATTTTGGCGTCATACATAATGACATCTTCAGCTGGAACCACTCTTTCCGTGTTTTATGACCAAATGGTTTGTCATTACATAGGCAGACTACAACTTCTTCTTGTACTTGTATCTGAACTGAAAGGGTGTTTCGACAGATTTACGTAACTGTGGACTTTGTTTTCTATAAAAACTGTATATTTTAGTATGAACACAACAGACTTGACACGCTACGGACATAACTGTTGTCTCATCTACATCTGTTTAATAACGCCCGGGTTCTCTTCCAGCAATGTATCTGGTCTGAGCCTCTTAGTGAGTATACTCCTATCTACCATAATTTTTCAGAGATGGCATCTTGTCAGCTGTCGATGTTCGCTGTAAGCTATGATTTTTGTTGATTTCGCACTGGCGTTTTACCTTCGTGCGATGGAAAAATATCGCACTACTCGGCTAAGAAGTGATACTATCTCCTCTCGTCTTTACATGGTTCTCAACCTGAAACCCTGCTATCGAGAAGCATATACTAACGTTTATCGAAATATGGGAACTAGTGAACGTTAGAACATTGAAACCTCAATATTGATCGGGCTACAAGAAATTCTTTAAAACTAATTTTCAGCTTCACCTCTGCAGTGTAGAATCTCAGCTATAAGCAAAGCATAATCAGTTGTCAGATACCATGATACTTAACATTCTGAAGCACACAGGGCTAGTGATATGTTGTTGGTGGCGATAGCACGCCGCACGCGGCAATCCACCGACTCAGCGTTACGGCACCGGAAAGTCACCCACGTACCACCCACTGCCCAATCTCTGCCGTAACCACAAGCCCTTTGCTCTGCAGCCAAACGTCACTTTGGAAGCGGCAGTGCCACAACAGAGCCACATTGGATACTGTAAGTACTGCCCATCCATCAAGGCAGGTCGTCGAAGCACCGGCGTAACATTGAGTCATCTATCATCGTCGTGTCGGTTTCGGCCGTGATGCCGCTGATACTTTTGCCTCTGTGTCGAGCCTGGTCGTCCAGCCGCAGCCTTGGTGGGCCGGCGTCAGCAACAGCTAATCGCCCGCCAGTCCGGTTCAAAATGGCTCTGAGCACTATGGGACTTAACATCTATGGTCATCAGTCCCCTAGAACTTAGAACTACTTAAACCTAACTAACCTAAGGACAGCACACAACACCCAGTCATCACGAGGCAGAGAAAATCCCTGACCCCGCCGGGAATCGAACCCGGGAACCCGGGCGTGGGAAGCGAGAACGCTACCGCACGACCACGAGCTGCGGACCGCCTCCGCCAATACGGGGTTTGGTCTTGGACAACACCATTGACCACTGACTGTTGTGTGTGATAGATGGATCATTGTCCTCACAGTTACGAGAGCTAAGGCGCCGCTAACTACCGAAGTTGTACGAGAGGCTTGAAATGCGCTGCTAGTAATTTCGCTACCGATCTGACTCACGAGAAGTGCTGGCACTGGCTCGTCTACGCCAGCCCGTCCCGGCCTGAAGTTCAATGCTCGCCGGCTGAAGCCCGCATCCTGCGGGTGCGCACTTTCTAGGCATGTCTGACAAAAGAACCAATAAACTCTATCGCCAGCCACAGGGTGCCTCTATCTTCTGCTTCTTTTCTCTACATCTTCCAAGGAAGTAGTCGTCCTCACCAATCTACACTCCTGGAAATTGAAATAAGAACACCGTGAATTCATTGTCCCAGGAAGGGGAAACTTTATTGACACATTCCTGGGGTCAGATACATCACATGATCACACTGACAGAACCACAGGCACATAGACACAGGCAACAGAGCATGCACAATGTCGGCACTAGTACAGTGTATATCCACCTTTCGCAGCAATGCAGGCTGCAATTCTCCCATGGAGACGATCGTAGAGATGCTGGATGTAGTCCTGTGGAACGGCTTGCCATGCCATTTCCACCTGGCGCCTCAGTTGGACCAGCGTTCGTGCTGGACGTGCAGACCGCGTGAGACGACGCCTCATCCAGTCCCAAACATGCTCAATGGGGGACAGATCCGGAGATCTTGCTGGCCAGGGTAGTTGACTTACACCTTCTAGAGCACGTTGGGTGGCACGGGATACATGCGGACGTGCATTGTCCTGTTGGAACAGCAAGTTCCCTTGCCGGTCTAGGAATGGTAGAACGATGGGTTCGATGACGGTTTGGATGTACCGTGCACTATTCAGTGTCCCATCGACGATCACCAGTGGTGTACGGCCAGTGTAGGAGATCGCTCCCCACACCATGATGCCGGGTGTTGGCCCTGTGTGCCTCGGTCGTATGCAGTCCTGATTGTGGCGCTCCCCTGCACGGCGCCAAACACGCATACGACCATCATTGGCACCAAGGCAGAAGCGACTCTCATCGCTGAAGACGACACGTCTCCATTCGTCCCTCCATTCACGCCTGTCGCGACACCACTGGAGGCGGGCTGCACGATGTTGGGGCGTGAGCGGAAGACGGCCTAACGGTGTGCGGGACCGTAGCCCAGCTTCATGGAGACGGTTGCGAATGGTCCTCGCCGATACCCCAGGAGCAACAGTGTCCCTAATTTGGTGGGAAGTGGCGGTGCGGTCCCCTACGGCACTGCGTAGGATCCTACGGTCTTGGCGTGCATCCGTGCGTCGCTGCGGTCCGGTCCCAGGTCGACGGGCACGTGCACCTTCCGCCGACCACTGGCGACAACATCGATGTACTGTGGAGACCTCACGCCCCACGTGTTGAGCAATTCGGCGGTACGTCCACCCGGCCTCCCGCATGCCCACTATACGCCCTCGCTCAAAGTCCGTCAACTGCACATACGGTTCACGTCCACGCTGTCGCGGCATGCTACCAGTGTTACAAGACTGCGATGGAGCTCCGTATGCCACGGCGAACTGGCTGACACTGACGGCGGCGGTGCACAAATGCTGCGCAGCTAGCGCCATTCGACGGCCAACACCGCGGTTCCTGGTGTGTCCGCTGTGCCGTGCGTGTGATCATTGCTTGTACAGCCCTCTCACAGTGTCCGGAGCAAGTATGGTGGGTCTGACACACCGGTGTCAATGTGTTCTTTTTTCCATTTCCAGGAGTGTACATCCTTACAAAAGAAAGAGAGGAAGGGAGATTTGAGTTCAACGACTTGTTGGCAACAAGGTGATTCTAAGCGCTTCAGTCCGGAACCACGCTGCTGCTACGGTCGCAGGTTCGAATCCTCTCTCGGGGATGGATGTGTGTGCTGTCCTTAGATTAGTTAGGTTTAAGTTGTTCTAAGTCTAGGGGACTGATGACCTCAGATGTTAAATCCCACTGTGCTCAGAGCCATTTTTGACTAAAAGGTCACTAGGGACGGAGCACAAGCACGAACTGGGGGACGAAAAGGAAAGAAATACGAAAAGCCCATTTCAAAAGAACCATCCCAGCGTTTGCATAAAATGATTTACAAAATCACAGGAAACCTAAATCTGGATGGCCAGACGCGGATTTAAAATGTCGTCTTTACGCATACAAGCTATGTTTGGTAAAAACTACCCCGTTTCGCTCTGTACAGACACTATTACAATTTGTCAGAAGAGCTATTGGAAGTTTGAATGATTGACCGACGAAGGGCAGCGATGACGATGTTCATGGTAGTGCAGCAATGACATTCAACGAAAATGTACAATAGGTGGCTGATTTAAGTTTCTTTGTGTGGTTGTTTGTGGACTTTTATTTATATTTCTTCGGTATTTGGTGTATTGTACGCTTCTGGTAGTCACAGGTGAGCGAGACGGCAGTGAGTGAGGAAGTGTCAACACAGCAAGCAATTCAGCACTTGTTGGAGTAGTAACGTGATAGTTTGTATTTACACATGGAGCTGAAAAGGCCAAGGGAAGAAAGAAAAGTATAGTTAGTTCGTAGCGTATCTTCACTTGTCCTAGATACCAGCACCTCCTCATTAGTAAATACCAATTCAATAAACATTTGGAGGATTTTCCTTTATAATGTACATACAGCTGTATCGTTAGGGAATTTAACTGATGAGGCGTCGCTAAATATGACTAGGTAACATTTAGCAGTTGGTACTATCGCATGTGCGATGTGTGATAAAAAGTTGAAAAAAGCTTAATTCTTCCAAGACTTCCAGCGAGTATGGTAAAGCGATACAGACAGAAGTCATCCATGTAGTATCAGGGTAACTCAAGCACATAGAGAGGCACTGCAAAGTTTCGTGATTCGTTATAGGAAGGTAACTATTAAAAGTACTTTTGCTCAAACACCTTCCAAAGGCAGCTCCAAAGGTTACAGTCAGACAACATGGCAGTCTGCCCCCCAAACTCCGCTGCCACAGCCGAAAGTTTCTGAGTCGACGTGTCGAAAGCATTCGCTCCGTCACATTGTCGAGGACACTTACGGCATGCTGCACCTTTATGGTTGCTGGCAGTGCCCCGTATGTGACTGGAAGAGGCACATTTTCATAAAAACAGTGAGAATAGCCTAGTCTCCAATGGGTCATTGACTGACATTCTGTATTTGTGTGCATCCTGGACCTCACCCACTGTTAGCTGCAGGCTGGTATGTGAATTTGTGCATGATGGTGTGGCCGGATCATACCCGATTTTGCTGCGGCTTTACGTCTACCGTTTGGAGCCTGACGCAACTTACACCCAAACATCAAGATTTTAGACACTCAGATCGATACAAAACATTGTCTGTCGATAGATTATCAACCACAACACCGATTTTTTTCGTGCTGAGTGCTGTTGCCCAGTAGAAGATGCATAAACGGTAATTAATAGTAATGCCAGAACTACGGAGTATGGGCAAACTGTGCCTGCGAGCGCTGTATGTGAAGATCTTTGGTAGGTGAGTGAGTAGAACGTCAGATCGCTGTAGCAAAGGTTTCTAGATCGGAACCCAATGACGGTGGTTTTTCTTTTTAACAGATTACGCGTGGAATTGTTGTATGGGAGAACATTTTTCTGCCATGTGAAAGGACGTTTCGGAGTGTGTAGCAATGTTCTTTTGGCACTCTACTTTCGTTTCGTTTCTTAAAGTAGCAAACATAGCGTACATCTGTATAGATAACAGCACACTTATTTATAGAAATGCACTCCATAGGTTTGCTACTTTCAACTAACAAAGCGAAAGCAGACGGCCCAAAGAACCTTGCTACAAAATCTGAAACGTCCTTTTACATGATAGAAAAATTTAAGCTGGGGGAAGATATCTAGGAGCTATACATAACATCGTAAGATCTATGTTATCATCCAGGCAGGCAAAAGTTAGAGTATATCATACCATCACCAGACCCACAGAGTGCTACCTAAGGGAGACATGGACCCTGACGAAAAGAAAAAAAAGACAGGGAGAAAAAAAACTCATCACTTTTGAAAATAAAGTACTGCGAAAAATGTATGGACCAGTGAAAGAAAATGAATGGTGGAGAATGGGGAGAAACCTAGAACTCTGACAACGATACACACTACCTGACATCGTAGCTAGTGTGAAAACTAAAACATTCAAGTGGTACGGACATGTGAAGAGGAGAGGGGAGAACACGTTAACAAAGGCAACGATGGATGGAGAACCCGAGGGAACGAGACAACTAGGATGACCAAGACCTAGATGGAAGGATAATATCATGGGAGACAAGCAGATACTGGGTGTGGAAAGTGAAGATGTAGCTGGCAGAAAGGTGCCGAAGGCTGGAACGTGTGAGACCAAGGGCCGGCTGCGGTTTGTATGGCTATTATAAATAAGTAAGTTATCTATCACACACTAGGACTATACATCTGCCACGTAAGTCACAATACATTAATAATAGAAGTTTAGGGTGTCTTCTTGTTCTCTCCTCTTACAGCTTGAAAAGCGCATTAAAAACTTCCTAATACTTAGCTTTGCCAGTTTTGACAACCAGTCTAATGCATGACGATATTTCTGCACTGTCTTTGTACAGGTAAAATACGCGTTCTAAATCTCTGTCCAAAAGGATGCAGATAGTAAGCACCCATTTCGCTCTTGCACGATTGATTTACTGTCGTAGTATCTTGACAGATGTCATATAACAGCAATGGGCAGCGAAGGCGACACCTACTACTTCACAGTATTGCAGAATTTCTTAGTTTACACGTGTCATGGAAGCCAAGGCTTTATGCCGATGCCATTAGGGTTGCCATAATCTCGGAATCCAAAACCAGGACAAAACTTACGGTCACCGTAGCCGATCGAAGGAATAAGTCCTCATGCCCATAAGCTAAGGGATATGTGCATTTAGTTAATGATCCAGAGTTTAGGAAGGACTGCTTCATTAAGAAAGCATTTATTACACAAAATAAGAATATGCATTACATTATTCAGTACACGAAGTTCTATTGTCATCATTTGAGCTTTTCTTATACCAATCGTATTTCTCAGAACCTTGAATAGATTAAAGGAACTTAATCTGGTTCTCAATCAGTTTATGAAATTCACTGCAACTAACATTTTTCATATTGTACTGTATTTGCATCATTGCATTAACTGATTTTACTGTTAATTTATTCCTTTCTTCTGTCCACTGAGAATTCATGTGGGAAAAGGCTCTCTCTACATTGGCGTCATGACTAGGAATGGAGAAATAAAATTCCACAATTTTCAGCAACTCTGAATACTGCTCACTAGGAATACAATTATGAATGAAGAACACCCATTTCTTATGTGACATCATATTCTCAAAACTTTCATCTTTGACCTCCCCCAGAACACACTTTAATTTCAGTACTTGGTCAAAGAGAAGGGACTGATTCAATTTTCAGCTTGTGTTTTCATGCATCCACTTGAATGTCACTATTTAATACAATATAACACAACGAAATCGCAAGCACAACAATCCATGCGAACATTCAACAAGCTAATCGAAGAGGATAATACTCTTCATTGCCAGAGATGACTGACCGCCCACTGTATCGACAACTCGCAATCTCGCTAATCGAAGAGGATTTAGGATTTACCGTACGCCTGAGCCTGACTGCCCATTGTTTCCATATCTCGAAAGCTGTTCTGTTCTGTTTGGATTTTATGTAATGTGAAGGCAAAGAGCTAACATATTGATGTTTCTTTGACAGCAGTTTTTGAAATTACCGGAAGTTGACTTCAAATCCAGTAAATATCGCGGACATTTGCCTTTTCGGCCCGGACGTTTTCATTTACCCTAAAATCGCGGACTGTCCGTGAAATACGTGGCGTATGGCAACCCTAGATGTAACGAAGTTTGCGTGTTGAACAATAGCGTTTAATATGGAATTGAAAATCACGGCCTAAGACAATAATCTGTGGATCCTTAGCCAAGAAATATACTATTTCGATTAGAAAAATATATTCCGCTGCATGCGGCTAGTTGTTCTATTGCCGAAAACGGATTTCCATCCCACAGTAGTGCACCTCTCTGGCTGCAACCAGCACTGGCAACTTTCAAGTAAGATTCGTATCTTGTTACCTGTATTTCCTCTGTAAAAGCCCTTCGTAAGGATGCGACATCCATGGTTTAGAAATAAAGAAAATCCGCAAGTCCTGATAATTCTAATTTCTAGGCAGTTTACGCACTTTTATTGTGGCAATGGTACATGAGTGCTCCGTTAAATTGTAGCATGTTTGCGACAAACTGAAATGAAGAATTAAAAATCTCTCAGTGAGTCGGTAGTTTCATCTATCGATGACGCATATATCTGAATGCCACATATTTGTCTCACGTCCTGTCGCTCTTGTGCATACACAACTTTGACTTAAACGTCTACTAGATCCATCTTTGTTTTCAGCCCCATGTTAGATTTTACTAATACCTGGAATGTCAGTGTCCTTCCTCAATTTCTATACTTGTTTCTATGATGACAGTATTTTTTTCTGCTTTTAGGCCAACATCTGGTAGCGACCACTGACGCCGACATATTCATCTGTATCACGATGTTCTTTTCTGCGACACTACTCACAGGAAGCTCCTTCATTTCACAGTCCACAAACTGATTTTCATCTACACCTATATTTTCTCCAGTTGCTTCGTAACTTACTCGTCTGTTACTCATTTGTTCCTCACTCGTGGATTCCATACTTCCCTCCTACTTTTCCATATGCATTGACGACCCACTTGTTTCCTGATTAAGGGTATCTGTCATGTCTGCTTCGTGAATTCCTTGTTGAATTTCTTGTATGCCACATGAAACTCTCTCTCTTTTCTTTTTCTCCTCAGGGTCCAAGTCTCCCTTGAGGAACACACTACTGGTTTGATGATGGTCTGATATATTCTTATTTTCGCCTGTCTGGATAAGATCGTAGTTGTTTTGATGTTATGCATAACTCCTGCAGAATTAGTTGTCTTCCACGCGCTCTGCTTGATTTTCGTAAGTGGACTACAAGGCAATGACTTCATTTCCCCTAGACAAAATTGTTGTCTACGTACTTACCAGATGGGAGCCCGTGTCACTGGAAAGTTGTACAGACCTTCTTAATTCGCAAGAATCCCTCAAATGCTCACCATAATGGCAGATTGAACAGGAATTGGACTGATTTTCGTATAGTATATAAGCTCTGTGGCCACAAATAAGCAGATAGGACAGAATACAATTCTACTCTAGCCGTTCTGATTCCAGTTAGCTTAGCAAAGAAATACACTACTGGCCATTAAAATTGCTACAACAAGAAGAGATGCAGATGATAAACGGGTGTTCATTGGACAAATATATTATACTAGAATTGACATGTGATTACATTTTCACGCAATTTGGGTGCATAGATCCTGAGAAATCAGTACCCAGAACAACCACCTCTGGCCGCAATAACGGCCTTGATACGCCTGGGCATTGAGTCAAACAAAGCTTGGATGGCATGTACAGGTGCCCGCATCTCGTGGTCGTGCGGTAGCGTTCTCGCTTCCCACGCTCGGGTTCCCGGGTTCGATTCCCGGCGGGGTCAGGGATTTTCTCTGCCTCGTGATGGCTGGGTGTTGTGTGCTGTCCTTAGGTTAGTTAGGTTTAAGTAGTTCTAAGTTCTAGGGGACTGATGACCATAGATGTTGAGTCCCATAGTCCTCAGAGCCATGTACAGGTACAGCTGCCCATGCAGCTTCAACAAGATACCACAGTTCATCAAGAGTAGTGACTGGCGTATTGTGACGAGCCAGTTGCTGGGCCACCACTGACCAGACGTTTTCCGTTGGTGAGAGACCTGGAGAATGTGGTGGCCAGGGCAGCAGTCGAACATTTTCTGTATCCAGAAAGGGCCGTAGAGGACCTGCTACATGCAGTCGTGCATTATCCTGCTGAAATGTAGGGTTTCGTAGTGATCGAATGAATGGTAGAGCCACGGGTCGCAACACATCTGAAATTTAACGTCCACTGTTCAAAGTGCCGTCAATGCGAATAAGAGGTGACCGAGACCTGTAACCAATAGCACCCTATACCATCACGCCGGGTGATACGCCAAATGGCGATGACGAATACACGCTTCCAATGTGCGTTCACAGCGATGTCGCCAAATACGGATGCGACCACCATGATGCTGTAAATAGAACCTGCATTCATCCGAACAAATGACGTTTTGCCATTCGTGCACCCAGGTTCGTCGTTGAGTAGACCATCGCAGGCGCTCCTGTCTGTGATGCAGCGTCAACGGTAACCGCAGCCATAGTCTCCGAGCTGATAGTCCATGCTGCTGCATACATCGTCGAACTGTTCGTGCAGATGGTTGTTGTCTTGCAAACGTCCCCATCTGTCGACTCAGGGATCGAGACGTGGCTGCACGATCCGTTACAGCCATTCGGATAACATGCCGGTCATCTCGACTTCTAGTGATACGAGGCCATTGGGATCCAGAACGGCGTTCCGTACTACCCTCCTGAACCCACCGATTCCATATTTTGCTAACAGTCATTGGATCTCGACCAACGCGAGCAGCAATGTAGCGATACGATAAACCGCAATCGCGATAGGCCATAATCCGACCTTTATCAAAGTGGGAAACGTGGTGGTACGCATTTCTCCTCCTTACACGAGGCAACACAATAACGTTTCACCAGGCAACGCCGGCCAACTGCTGTTTGAGTATGAGAAATCAGTTGGAAACTTTCCTCATGTCAGCACGTTGTAGGTGTCGCCACCGGTGCCAACCTTGTGTGAATGCTTTGAAAAGCTTATCATTTGCATGTCACAGCATCTTCTTCCTGTCGGTTAAATTTCGCGTCTGTAGCACGTCATCTTGGTAGTGTAGCAATTTTAATGGCGAGTAGTGTATATCTCTTCCCATGTATCTTCCCTAGTATCGTAGACAGTGTCATACATGTTCAGAATTTTTAATCTTGTAAATTCTGACACGTCTTAAACCTAAAGCGGCATAACTAACTGCATCTGTGCTTACTTAACAATTATCGTGCTTAAATGTATCAGTACCATTCACAGTTTTTAGATTCTTTAACTAAATTCAACGTTCATACTCTTAACGGCAACTACTGTTGTAACATTATTCATTTGTCCGCAGCCCGTGGTCGTGCGGTAGCGTTCTCGCTTCCCGCGCCCGGGTTTCCGGGTTCGATTCCCGGCGGGGTCAGGTGTTTTCTCTGCCTCGTGATGACTGGGTGTTGTGTGATGTTCTTACGTTAGTTAGGTTTAAGTAGTTCTAAGTTCTAGGGGACTGATGACCATAGATGTTCTGTCCCATAGTGCTCAGAGCCATTTTAACAAGCCATTATTCATTTGAACAGACAGAAGCTCTTCATCATTCCGTTTTATTTCATGTCTCACTTAGTTCCAAAAGGAGAACAGAGCTGGACGTACACTATTCCTCTTAAAGCTAAACCGCAACTTGGTTTTCCATGTAAAAAGACATTTCCACTGTATTTACAATTACGAAGCCATGAAAAGAAGCAGTGAGTGCGCTCGCTGTAAACACAGCTGCTCCGTGAGCAAGGCCGCAGCGCACGACTGCACACCAAGACTGCCGGGAAGAGATTACTTGCAGAGCTACCCAAAGCTATGGCTGAACCATGTCTCTGCTATATCCTTTCGTCCAGGAGTGCTAATCCTGCACGTCTACAAGTCTGGAAGGTAGGATATGAGGTACTGGCAGAATTAAAGCTATGAGGAACTGTCGGGAGTTGTTCTTGCGTAGTTCAAGAGGTAGAGCACTTACAAGCGAAAGAAAAAGATATTGTGTGCTAGTGCTAGTCCAGTACACAGCTTTAATGTGCCAGGAAGTTTCACATCATCGCACACTCCTCTGCAGAGTCAAACTTTATTGAAGTCGTTGGAAGAAATATATACTTAACTCATAACCATTTCTTTGGTTTTTCCTTATGGGTGGGGGAGCTCATTGCAGCATCAGCTGATGACATGCAAGTATCGTTGTTTAATGTCAGTTGTAGTTTAAAGAAAAATACTTGTAAACATATCAGCATTAGAATATTGTCGAATCATGAGTTCTATGCCATGATGGTATTCGACAATCGTAGATATGGTGACGCCTGAATAAAATGATTCCTGGAGCCGGCCCGAATGGCCGAGCTGTTCTAGGCGCTAAAGTCTGGAACCGCGCGACCGCTACGGTCGCACGTTCGAATCCTGCATTGGGTATCGATGTGTGTGATGTCCTTATGTTAGTTAGGTTTAAGTAGTTCTAAGTTCTAGGGGACTGATGACCTCAGAAGTTAGGTCCCATAGTGCTCAGAGCCATTTGATTCCTGGTTGAGTTGGTTAACCTATGTGATTCTTCATTGCAGACGTTTGCTTCCGTGAGTGATAACACTCACTTTCCCTCAGTGATACTGGATCGTAATATGAACACTGCAGGAAATGTCAGGTGAACGTTTAAATTATTTAACGACAGATAGTGTAATAATCTACTGGAGCACACATTAAAAAAACGTATGTACGGCACTAATGCAATGCAGCAACCTGTAGATTGTCGACTAAGCTCGAAACCAAACGTCTATCGATACTATAAGAGAATGTTGAGCAAACTGTTGAAGATGACTCACAAAGCTCTTAAGCCCTTAGAAAAAGCCTTGACCCAACTTTACGATTCATGTTGTGCATTGATAAAAGTAGAAATGAATGACCAAAATGTGCAAAGAACAATTTTTCATACGCCCTGCTATATACATACACCAAAGAAAGTTTTTGCATCACTCCAGTTCCCAGAACTCCTGAAGATAGACGTTGACTGTGGATATTGTATAACAAACACAGTCCACTTAACTGTTCAGAGATTTCGCTAAACCCGCCCAAAGTTGAAAACGACCATGCATGAGCAGCACCTGTTAGACGGAGGGGGTCCGACAGCCGATCAGTTCCAGTCATTTCACCAGGAATGAGGTACACTGATCGTATTGTCTGTAGTTCACCCATGCCTAGACAGTCAGTACCGCGGTTCGATGGCGTTCGCATTGTTACTTTGTGCCAGGAACGGCTCTCAATGAGGGAAGAGTCCATTCGGCACGGAGTGAACCAAAGCGATGTTGTTCGGACATGGAGGATGTACAGAGAAACAGGAACTGTCGATGACATGCCTCGCTCAGGCCACCCAAGGGCTACTACTGCAGTGGATGACCGCTACCTACGGATTATGGCTCGGAAGAATCCTGACGGCAACACCACTTTGTTGAATAATGCTTTTAGTGAAGCCACAGGACGTCGTATTACGACTGAAAATGTGCGCAATAGGCTGCATGATCCGCAACTTCACTCCCTACGTCCATGGCGAGGTCCATCTTTGCAACCAAGGCACCATGCAGCGCGGTACAGATGGGCCCAACAACATGCCGAATAGACCGCTCAGAATTGGCATCACGTTCTGTTCGCTGATGAGTGTCGCATATGCCTTCAACCAGACAATCGTCGGAGACGTGTTAGGAGGCAACTCGGTCAGGCTGAACGCCTTAGACAACCTGTCCAGCGATTGCAGTAAGATGGAGGTTCCCTGCTGTTTGAGGTGGCATTTGTGGGGCCGACGTACGCTACTGGTGGTCATGGAAGACGGCGTAATGTCTGTACGATACGTAAATGCCATCCTCCGACTGATAGTACAACCATATCGGCAGCATATTGACGAGGCATTCGTCTTCATGGACGACAATTCGCGCCCTCATCGTGCACATCTTGTAAATGACTTCCTTCAGACTAACGACGTCGCTCGACTAGCACGTTCTCCAAAGATAAACCTTTTCGAACATGCCTGGGATAGACTAAAAAGGGCTGTTTATGTACGATGTGAACCACCAACCACTCTGATGGATCTACGCCGAATGGCCGTTGAGAAGTGGGACAATCTGAACCAACAGTGCGTTGAAGAACTTGTGTATAGTATGCCACGACGAATGAATGCATGCATCAATGCTACGTGCTACTGGGTATTAGAGGTACCGGTGTGTACAGCATTCTGGACCAGCACCTCTGAGGGTCTCGCTGTATGGTGGTACAACATTCAATGTGTGGTTTTCATGAGCAGTAAAAAAAGGCGGAAATGATGTTTATGTTGACCTTTATTCCGATTTTCAGTACAGGTTCCGGAGTTCTCGGAACCGAGGAATGCCAAACTTTTTTTGATGGGTGTATAAGTGTCTAAAAACATACAAACACATGTAATAACTACATTTGGGTTTTTTCATTTCTCTATAAAGCACCATGACTACTAAAGTGTTCATATAGTTGACACCATGACAGAATGGATGAAACACGCGAGTCCCAAGGCATCTTCACGCCGTACTGGAACCGCGCCTGACGGCAGAGAGGACACTCAATGATGACCGGGTCCATATACAGTCCATGTGGGACAACCTTATGCAAATTGTAAATTGTTCAAGTGTAAATCTCAATTGTACACCAACCCATGGAAGCCAAGGAACTGATAGCACTAATACATCTGCACGTGCCCGGATAGGCAAGAAGACAACTAATAAAGGTACCTGTTGTTAGTACAGGACAATCGTTAGTAGTACCAGCCACGGTAGACGATTTGCAAGAGGAAAGAAACTGTCACCGCGTCATCAACGGAGGTCAAAATCGACTTGGGAGTAGGTCACAACAGTCTAGGAACCTTAATGAGAGGAGCTTCGGACGAGCGAGTACTCAAATAGGGAGAAATACGGGAAGCCACCATCGACAGAATCCACAAGGAGATCGGAATGTGATGTCTGTCCAGCTGGAAAGTACGAGAGGGTTGGAGCGCAAATTGAGTTGTTGGCGGCGTGATCCTCTTCAATATGGGAGAGAAAATACTCCGTATGCAGAAACTATTATAATAGCCATAACCACCCCAGAAGTCGAATCCACACAACCCTTCGCCAAGGGTTTGTCTGCCAGTCTGCCGCAACCCCTGTCGAGTGATACTTCCATGAGCTATTCAGACTCCCTAGCATTCACTGTTCGTAAGAAACATCAGATACGTTGAGTACAAAACCAAATTTGAAGAGATGATAAAAGACTGATTGAAAATACGACAGTCTACGGCGGAATCGATGTTAAGTGAGCCACTATTAATTAGATTAGGATGGCAGAAAAACTGCATGCTCCACCGTTGAGTAGAAGAAAAATTTTCTGTTGTACTGACAAAGATTAAGGGAAAGGTATTTTTGAGAAAGGAACGACACTATGCACTGCAAAAACACCCTCAATAATGGAAGGAGGCTTCGTGTTTGGTCGCAACTACCTACTATTAGATCTGTTAGAGAAAAGTTACCAAGTAGTTACATGCTATATAACGTAACAACCTTTTCGAAGTGTAAAAAGGTGCTGTGAGATCACTCACATGTGGCAATAGACTGAGAATCAGACGTGAAAAAAGGAATCCAAAACGTCACAAACGTAAAGCTTTATCTCCGCTCCAATATCGTTGTATCTTATGTTGCTGTGTAGATATTAAAATTGTAATGATTTTGATTGGTATGAAATTCCGTGGTTTTTAGCCATTAACTAAATTCGAGAGCTAGATGATGATTGCTTTACTGTATGGTCAAGGGTTAAAAAAAATTTCTTGTACTTAGTTCTTGGTGTGTATTTGTGTATCTGTTGACGTTTGTTGAGGTTACGTTGTAACTATCTTTCTTCTGGTAGCTGTCCGCCCCAGTAGCTGAGTGGTCAGCGTGACGGATTGCCGTCCTCCGGGCCCGGGTTCGATTCCCGGCTGGGTCGGAGATTTTCTCCGCTCAGGGACTGGGTGTTTTGTTGTGTTCATCATCATTTCATCCCCATCCGGCGTGCAGGTCGCCCAATGTGGCGCCGAATATAATAAGACCTGCGCCCAGGCGGCCGGACCTGCCCCGCGAGAGGCCTCCCGGCCAATGACGCCAAACGCTCATTTCCATTTCCATCTGGTAGCTCTGCTGTAGGAGCTGATGGAAAAGTGAGTGTTGAGAAGACACCTACAAGATAAAGGATTGTCGATCTGAGCGGTGGGTGGAAGATTCTCAGTAAAGAGGTATGTTGCGGCCGGCCGGAGTGGCCGTGCGGTTCTAGGCGCTACAGTCTGGAGCCAAGCGACCGCTACGGTCGCAGGTTCAAATTCTGCCACGGGAATGGATGTGTGTGATGTCCTTAGGTTAGTTAGGTTTAATTAGTTCTACGTTCTAGGCGACTGATGACCTCAGAAGTTAAGTCGCATAGCGCTCAGAGTCATTTGAACCATTTTGAACCAAGGTATGTTGCCAGTGGTGTGGGCATAGGTTCCCACGTGGGAGAGAACACTGACAAGAGCGGAGGCAAGGTAGAAAATGGCACCATTATGGCCACTTGCGCTCTGGAAGTGACTGATGAAGTACTGTGCGTAACCTATGTATCAGAAATCCCTCCCCTCAGCTACGATTCGCCGACGGGTCTGACTGATGAATCGAGCCAGGATGCTGACACTCAGGTCACTCATAGTAAAATAAGAAATGGAAGGTGTCAGTAGCGAAAGGAAGGGCAGCCACGAATCTTAAGTTATGCGGTACGACGTAATTGCTTAAAAGAGAGAGTTCAAAGAAGGAAACAGTAATAAAGTAAAGCAAGCAACAGAACTGCCGATCATTAGTGTCTGTCACCGTCTTCGTTTCATTTAGCGGTTCTTAACGTTCGGTATAGATAAACGACAAGAAAAATCATGGAAAGTCTACATGTCGAATCTGAGGCTTATTGTGTTGTATAGGTATGACTCGCATGGAAGATAAGGGGGGAGCTCCCGCCGACACAAAGAGAAAAATGGAAATGAGAAACTCGAAGAACAATTAAGAATTTCATTGGCTTTGTGCTGTCTGAACATGGTGCCACTTATGTAGAAAGACAGCCACATGAATGTTGTGTTTTGGTTTATTGATTCATATGAAGCTATAATGTAGCAATTTAAAGTTTATATTTGTATATTGTATCTTAACGAGTGTGCAAATGAAATCCCGGGACTCTAGAGAGACGTTCACACAAAGCTGAGCTAAGATAATTGTTGGGCACCAGCATATCGCAGAATAGCCGCCACTCTAGGAACCGCAACTCTGAACCGTGAGACCAGGCGTTACTAGCCGGAAGAAATCCTGACTTTCCCTTTAATTGTGTTGGTCATGGGACCATCTTTCTGGCAGCGGACTCATACTGAGTTGCAGTGCCTTCGGCAACAAAACTAACGAGAGAGACCCTCTCCTCCTTAGTAATTGGCAGATCTTGACTGGAGTCGGTTCGTCATCTTCAATACCACATTTTCTGCCGCCATTGACATGCCTTTGAGCATGCTTACTGTTCTTAGTAGCAGCAGTGTAGCTCACAGCTATGGACAGTGTTGTTTCGCATTAACTGTAATGCAATCGTGCTTACTTTGGCCGTGTATTAATATTAATGCAACGCTTCGCATCTCAGTCGGCGGACGCGAAGGAGCTAGCCATGGAACGATTCGAACTATTCGTTCCTATGAAACTTCCTGGCAGATTAAAACTGTGTGCCCGACCGAGACTCGAACTCGGGACCTTTGCCTTTCGCGGGCAAGCGCTCTACAATCTGAGCTACCGAAGCACGACTCAGGCCCGGTACTCACAGCTTTACTTCTGCCAGTACCTCGTCTCCTACCTTCCAAACTTTACAGAAGCTCTCCTGCGAACCTTGCAGAACTAGCACTCCTGAAAGAAAGGATATTGCGGAGACATGGCTTAGCCTTTCTTTCAGGAGTGCTAGTTCTGCAAGGTTCGCAGGAGAGCTTCTGTAAAGTTTGGAAGGTAGGAGACGAGGTACTGGCAGAAGTAAAACTGTGAGTACCGGGCGTGAGTCGTGCTTCGGTAGCTCAGATGGTAGAGCGCTTGCCCGCGAAAGGCGAAGGTCCCGAGTTCGAGTCTCGGTCGGGCACACAGTTTTAATCTGCCAGGAAGTTTCATATCAGCGCACATTCCGCTGCAGAGTGAAAATCTCATTCTATTCGTTCCTCGTTCAAACTCAGTGGGATGTTGATAATGGCCTCTTTGCCGCCTTAAACGCTTTCTTGACTAACGTCAACTCACCGACGTCCAATCTCAAAAGTAACCAACGCTCACGACCGCTGCGGCATGTATTTAACACGTTCGGTGCCCTCGCCCCACAAGATATGTGCTAGAACCCGCTACTCGTACTAAACCTCCATAAATTTCTCAGTTTACCTGGTGAGTAAGTAAATGGTAGCATAGGGTCCGTGGAGAATAACTGCCGACGCTTTCTCATCAAAGTTTTGCGTTAGTTAGCCAGTCCGTCCTTGAACTGGCTTCGTCAGCCACCGCGTAGGAATTCTTCCTACCTGTTACGTGGAGATGGTCTCGTAGTTTTAGGACCAGCAGCAGAACCGTAGCTGCGCCGACGGATTCTGGAAGTGCAATACAACTGTCTATGTTGTAAGTAATGAAGCGGGAATATGTCTTTTTGTACAAATAATTTTTACACTGGATGCCACTGTGCTCTGTTTACTTAAGAAGCACTGTAAAATAAACTTGATCACACTGATTATAAGCTAACTATTAACGGCATGAGAGCATGGTGCACGACATCACTAGATCTAAAGGCATGCTACCGACGACTGCCGACTGCGGCGTAGAGTCTGTAACTTGGGCATACAGTCAGTAAGGTTCGTATAAGGTAGTACATCTGTTAGGCAGAAGTTATTCATTTACTTCCCAACGTTTCCTGGCATTGTAAAATTACTGAGACATAGTATTTATGACCCGTAGACTCTTTCTAATGTCTGAGTGACAGAAGGCTAATTTTTAGCAAATATTTATTAATATCAATTACTCGTTTCGCGCCAGAATAAATGTACTTTCCCTACATGTCTCTCTGCTGATGTCACAGCGACTTCTGCATCAGCACGTCATCCCATTGGCTCTGGAAACGCCAGATGCCCAGCCGCCTCTTCAAGTTGGTGTTGGAACCTACCACTCTCACCTCACTCTGTAGAACCTACAACGCTGATACATTCACTCATGTATGTGAAATAGCAAAACTGGAAATAAGGTAAAATGCGCTCTTATCTGCAAATAAGGGATACCATTGATATTCCCTTCAGAATTGTGATTTTTTTTGTTCACAATACATCAAAACTTTGGAAACATTAGAAAAGTGGTATCTTAGTTCTTAGGAGCAGCCTTTACATCATAGGTAATTTTGGTGCCAGTGACTTTGATTATTCTTTTCTCTTCAAATACAGTTTTCATGGTTATACAGATATCTTTAAAGCGCAAAACCGACTGGCTTATGGTATCTTATTAGATTTCGACCCAATGAAACAATTTTCCTATCTTAGTATTTGCATAATCTTTGAGTTTTTACGACCATCGTCTCCTAAATTTCAACTACCATAATTCTTTAATATATATATATCAATGAAACATAATATTGAAGCACTTCAGATATACTCACAAAGGCAGCTAAATATTAGCTTTTGAAACATTTATCCAGTATGTAACATTTGTTTAGCTAGTATCATAGTAGTACATTTTCTTTATCTTTAACAGAAATGGAGAAAAGCTATTACAAATATTAAGATCACATTTTCATGCAGCTAGTGGGCTGTCCCACAGGAGTCCATTCTATTATACACTCCTGGAAATGGAAAAAAGAACACATTGACACCGGTGTGTCAGACCCACCATACTTGCTCCGGACACTGCGAGAGGGCTGTACAAGCAATGATCACACGCACGGCACAGCGGACACACCAGGAACCGCGGTGTTGGCCGTCGAATGGCGCTAGCTGCGCAGCATTTGTGCACCGCCGCCGTCAGTGTCAGCCAGTTTGCCGTGGCATACGGAGCTCCATCGCAGTCTTTAACACTGGTAGCATGCCGCGACAGCGTGGACGTGAACCGTATGTGCAGTTGACGGACTTTGAGCGAGGGCGTATAGTGGGCATGCGGGAGGCCGGGTGGACGTACCGCCGAATTGCTCAACACGTGGGGCGTGAGGTCTCCACAGTACATCGATGTTGTCGCCAGTGGTCGGCGGAAGGTGCACGTGCCCGTCGACCTGGGACCGGACCGCAGCGACGCACGGATGCACGCCAAGACCGTAGGATCCTACGCAGTGCCGTAGGGGACCGCACCGCCACTTCCCACCAAATTAGGGACACTGTTGCTCCTGGGGTATCGGCGAGGACCATTCGCAACCGTCTCCATGAAGCTGGGCTACGGTCCCGCACACCGTTAGGCCGTCTTCCGCTCACGCCCCAACATCGTGCAGCCCGCCTCCAGTGGTGTCGCGACAGGCGTGAATTGAGGGACGAATGGAGACGTGTCGTCTTCAGCGATGAGAGTCGCTTCTGCCTTGGTGCCAATGATGGTCGTATGCGTGTTTGGCGCCGTGCAGGTGAGCGACACAATCAGGACTGCATACGACCGAGGCACACAGGGCCAACACCCGGCCTCATGGTGTGGGGAGCGATCTCCTACACTGGCCGTACACCACTGGTGATCGTCGAGGGGACACTGAATAGTGCACGGTACACCCAAACCGTCATCGAACCCATCGTTCTACCATTCCTAGACCGGCAAGGGAACTTGCTGTTCCAACAGGACAATGCACGTCCGCATGTATCCCGTGCACGTCCAGCACGAACGCTGGTCCAACTGAGGCGCCAGGTGGAAATGGCATGGCAAGCCGTTCCACAGGACTACATCCAGCATCTCTACGATCGTCTCCATGGGAGAATAGCAGCCTGCATTGCTGCGAAAGGTGGATATACACTGTACTAGTGTCGACATTGTGCATGCTCTGTTGCCTGTGTCTATGTGCCTGTGGTTCTGTCAGTGTGATCATGTGATGTATCTGACCCCAGGAATGTGTCAATAAAGTTTCCCCTTCCTGGGACAATGAATTCACGGTGTTCTTATTTCAATTTCCAGGAGTGTACATTTCCAGTATTTTCTTAAGCACACAAGATATATAAAATACACAACACGTTTCATAAAGCCACATAGGAAATCTTTTCTTTTTACACTGCTATGGCGTTTCACTGATCATCATTGGACAGTCTGGAGCCGAGCGACCGCTACGATCGCAGGTTCGAATCCTGCCTCGGGCATGGATCTGTGTGATTTCCTTAGGTTAGTTAGGTCTAATTAGTTTTAGGTTTTAGGCGACTAATGACCTCAGAGGTTAAGTCGCATAGTGTTCAGAGCCATTTGAACCATTTGATCATCACTGAGATTTACGGAGAACTTACGATTCAACGTCGTTCTTTGATAAATCACTACGCTGACATACTTACTTGGCAGGAAAAACTATTATTTGCTCGTCCAAACTGTTGGTCCTAGGCGACGGCTTTGCATTGCTTGATGACTGTAGCCGTAATTCGGGCGTATGCCAACAGCTTCTCTTGTTGCTGATTGGTCAACAGGCTTCATTATAACTACGCTTCATATGGGCATATGGGCTCAGAATTCTCCATGTTCCCATCACCAAGACATGAAGTACTGATACAGGAACAAAGACACGTATTTGAGAAATAATGTTGTTGTTGTTGTTGTGGTCTTCAGTCCTGAGACTGGTTTGATGCAGCTCTCCATGCTAATCTATCCTGTGTAAGCTACTTCATCTCCCAGTACCTACTGCAACCTACATCCTTCTGAATAATGTAATAATAACAAATTACATTCACAAAAAATAGGTGTTTTCTTCTTACTAACGCTACTGGTTCTAACCAAGTGGATGAAACTCAAAACTTCTAATTAACTACCACCTTCGTGAATTATTGAATTCTTTTCAAATAATTATTATGTAGTAAAGAATTCCGCTTTTAATTATTTTATTCATTACTTAGTTGTTTCTCTAATAACAACTAATAACTCACGGTAGGAAATTATTTAAGTTTCCACTGTTGGTTTATCTATACTTCATAGAGTGTTGCTATGTTTACCGATGTCGCGGTCGTGACGTGTCTCCTCTTACGTCACGCTTGCTAATTCACATAATCACCTGGATCAGCTATTTCAGCCGCCAGCTATGGTCTGCATATGGCATTAGCTCTCCTCTGCGGGTGAGATCCCTTTAATGGCCTTGCTTACATCACAACACGCCAGCACACCACGCTCTCCCGAGGTTTATGTAACCCTGAATTTTGCTTACAAATACATTCACTGGACATATGTTCTTTCAAAATTCATAGAACTACTTCCTCTCTCAGCAGTTTAATAGGAATACTAGTTACAATGCATTTCGTAGTCATGCCTGTGTCTTCCACAATGTCTATGCTTTGTTGTCTTACTAGAGATATAGTATATCCTATAAATGATACTCAGGCACGTCAGAGTTAGGAGGCTTCCTTGTAATTACTATGGAATCTTAACGTCGTCAACATTGTATATGTCCCTTACTGCATAGGACTCTGGATGTGCTATTTCCACCATACTAGAGTTTAGCACTCTGCTATAAATATGGTCCCTCAAACATTTCGAAATATTTCTTTATGTCAGCATCCATCTCAGATTATTTCGTGTGAGCCCTTATCAGTACTATGTCAGCCACAATGTACTCCTTAGGTGTCACACTCCTGTTATGCCTCACCTTACGAAACTCTGCCTTTGCTATTATCTTTTCCAAAGCTAGTTTACGTTGTTCTTAGAAACTCTAGTCAGTTCTTCTCGGGAAATTTACTAATCGTTCGATCATAGTTTCAGTTTTCTTGCCAATCAACATTTCACATGAGGATATTTATGTTGTTGAAGGTGGAATCTCATTAAGTACCAACTCAAAGTCCTTAACGTAAATTCCGCAAATAGTATGGTGGTAATCGATGAAAGCTCTACACTGTCTTCCTGGCTCTTTCAGAATCCTCACCACAGGGATCGAAGATGGCTGGATGTTGTATATAAAGTTATTGTTATTGTAGAGCTGTGAAATCGCTTCAATCATTTGTAATAACCCTGTATATATATATATATATATATATATATATATATATATATATATATATAAGGCTATTACAAATGATTGAAGTGATTTCAGAAATTCACTGTAGCTCCATTCATTGACATATGGTCACGACACACTACACATACGTAGAAAAACTCATAAAGTTTTGTTCGACTGAAGCCGCACTTCAGGTTTCTGCCGCCAGAGCGCTCGAGAGCGCAGTGAGACAAAATGGCGACAGGAGCCGAGAAAGCGTATGTCGTGCTTGAAATGCACTCACATCAGTCAGTCATGACAGTGCAACGGCACTTCAGGACGAAGTTCAACAAAGATCCACCAACTGCTAACTCCATTCGGCGATGGTATGCGCAGTTTAAAGCTTCTGGATGCCTCTGTAAGGGGAAATCAACGGGTCGGCCTGCTGTGAGCGAAGAAACGGTTGAACGCGTGTGGGCAAGTTTCACGCATAGTGATGTGCAAGATTCAGTGTTTAAACCTCCTCTACCAAGAAACGTGCCAGAACTGCGAGCTCGCATCAACAATGCTTTCGAACTCATTGATGGGGACATGCTGCGCCGAGTGTGAGAGGAACTTGATTATCGGTTTGTTGTCTGCCAAATCACTAAAGGGGCACATATCGAACATTTGTAAATGCCTAAAAAAACTTTTTGAGTTTTTGTATGTGTGTGCAAAGCATTGTGAAAATATCTCAAATAATAAAGTTATTGTAGAGCTGTGAAATCGCTTCAATCATTTGTAATAACCCTATATATATATATATATATATATATATATATATATATATATATATATATATATGAGACCGCTACGGTCGCAGGTTCGAATCCTGCCTCGGGCATGGATGTGTGTGATTTACTTAGGTTAGTTAGGTTTAAGTAGTTCTAAGTCCTAGGGGCTGATGACCACAGATGTTAAGTCCCATAGTGCTCAGAACCATTTGAACCATTTTTCTACATGCTGTATGCAAATAATCTTGCTCTACTTTGCCAGCTGTTACCTTTCCAGTAAATTTCCTTATAGGATACAATCCTAAGATTCTAGAAAAAACGTCTATCATTACCAATATATATATATATATATATATATATATATATATATCACCATCCTCTGGTGGTTGTTAGGTGCTCGAACACATCGACGACTGCTAGCTCACTTATCTGTTTTGGTATAATTCCGTACATTTACCCTGTGTTGCTGGTTGTAGGTGGTTTCGTTGTCTGACTATTTTCACATCTTTCTAATATTTTTCCGGCCCTCTTTACCATATTGTTGAAAGTAGAAGTTTCTTTCAACTTTTCTGCGCACCTTTTGGGTAAAAAACGACCATAGCTCAGGAGTTTGTACCACATGAAGTCCTCTATGGTATGTTAACGTAAGCATAGTATCCAATCTTCCCACACAAAATCAGTCCTGCTGTACAGTACCTCTTCTTCCACCAAAAAATATTCCTTTGTTTGTACCCAGATTTTCGTTCAACTTATGCTTTACCATAGCCAAAATACACTCCTGGAAATTGAAATAAGAACACCGTGAATTCATTGTCCCAGGAAGGGGAAACTTTATTGACACATTCCTGGGGTCAGATACATCACATGATCACACTGACAGAACCACAGGCACATAGACACAGGCAACAGAGCATGCACAATGTCGACACTAGTACAGTGTATATCCACCTTTCGCAGCAATGCAGGCTGCTATTCTCCCATGGAGACGATCGTAGAGATGCTGGATGTAGTCCTGTGGAACGGCTTGCCATGCCATTTCCACCTGGCGCCTCAGTTGGACCAGCGTTCGTGCTGGACGTGCAGACCGCGTGAGACGACGCTTCATCCAGTCCCAAACATGCTCAATGGGGGACAGATCCGGAGATCTTGCTGGCCAGGGTAGTTGACTTACACCT
This sequence comes from Schistocerca cancellata, assembly GCF_023864275.1. Lineage (NCBI taxonomy): Eukaryota > Metazoa > Arthropoda > Insecta > Orthoptera > Acrididae > Schistocerca > Schistocerca cancellata. The sequence continues at coordinate 901,057,656 of NC_064629.1, forward strand.
TCTAGAGCACGTTGGGTGGCACGGGATACATGCGGACGTGCATTGTCCTGTTGGAACAGCAAGTTACCTTGCCGGTCTAGGAATGGTAGAACGATGGGTTCGATGACGGTTTGGATGTACCGTGCACTATTCAGTGTCCCCTCGACGACCACCAGTGGTGTACGGCCAGTGTAGGAGATCGCTCCCCACACCATGATGCCGGGTGTTGGCCCTGTGTGCCTCGGTCGTATGCAGTCCTGATTGTGGCGCTCACCTGCACGGCGCCAAACACGCATACGACCATCATTGGCACCAAGGCAGAAGCGACTCTCATCGCTGAAGACGACACGTCTCCATTCGTCCCTCCATTCACGCCTGTCGCGACACCACTGGAGGCGGGCTGCACGATGTTGGGGCGTGAGCGGAAGACGGCCTAACGGTGTGCGGGACCGTAGCCCAGCTTCATGGAGACGGTTGCGAATGGTCCTCGCCGATACCCCAGGAGCAACAGTGTCCCTAATTTGCTGGGAAGTGGCGGTGCGGTCCCCTACGGCACTGCGTAGGATCCTACGGTCTTGGCGTGCATCCGTGCGTCGCTGCGGTCTGGTCCCAGGTCGACGGGCACGTGCACCTTCTGCCGACCACTGGCGACAACATCGATGTACTGTGGAGACCTGACGCCCCACGTGTTGAGCAATTCGGCGGTACGTCCAACCGGCCTCCCGCATGCCCACTATACGCCCTCGCTCAAAGTCCGTCAACTGCACATACGGTTCACGTCCACGCTGTCACAGCATGCTACCAGTGTTAAAGACTGCGATGGAGCTCCGTATGCCACGGCAAACTGGCTGACACTGACGGCGGCGGTGCACAAATGCTGCGCAGCTAGCGCCATTCGACGGCCAACACCGCGGTTCCTGGTGTGTCCGCTGTGCCGTGCGTGTGATCATTGCTTGTACAAACCTCCCGCAGTGTCCGGAGCAAGTATGGTGGGTCTGACACACCGGTGTCAATGTGTTCTTTTTTCCATTTCCAGGAGTGTACAATCTTTTTCTTGACGTTTCTTGATATTTCTCATCAATTTTCGAACCTCACATTTTTGCTCTATCCCTTTCATGTAAAACAACCGCATTACCCTCGAACCTCATTCACTCCCTTCCCCTTGTTCCATTCCTAATGGCAATTGTGACAATGCATCTGCCACAACAATGTCTTGCCAAGACTGTAATGTAAACCAAATTGGAACCCCTCAGGAGCAAAGGCACATCTGGTAAGTCTACCATGTGTCAGTCTGCAGTTATTAATAAACGACAGTCCTTTATTATCTGTGCATATGTTTACTTTCCTCTCTATAAATTAGTATCACAACTTTTTCAAGGCCCACACAATTGGTAATGCCTCATTTTCAGTAACTGTGTAGTCAGATTCACACTTTGTTAACATTCTTCAAGCAGAACTAATTGACGTTTGTTCCACACCTTTCTCAGTCACAGTTAATTGAAATAGATACGCTCCAACTCCAAAACTGGAACTCTCAGCAAATACAAAAAACTCCTTCTCTAACCTTGGGTGAAACACTATTCCACCTTCGTAAAGAGCCTCCTTAATATTACCAAATTCTCTCTGGAACTGTTCTGTCAACAACCATATAACATTCATCTCAGTTAAATTCAGTATAGTTGCTGTGTGTAGTACCTGTTCACTCACGAACTTGTGATAAATCTTATAGAGATTAGGTCAAGACTTTATATGTTTCTTTTTCGTTGGTGGTGGGAACCACTTGAAAGCTTCTAGTTTAGCAGGATCTTCTGCTGATTTAATATGACCCAAAACTGAATTTTTCTGTTTGCAAATTTATATTTGCCTACGTTAATTGTGATGTTACCTCCTTGAAAGACCTCAAGTATCTCCTGTATTCTACTGTATTCTTGCCAATTTCTGGCTGTAATTGAAATGTCGTCCACATATAGAGTGATTTCAGATAACAACTGTTTTCCTAGTATGGAATAGAAGGCCCTTATAAATGTGACTACTGAAATATTTAGTCCAAATGGCAGATAGCATTAGTCTTTGTATATGAAAGCTATGAATTCCCTGCAGTTTTCAGCCTATTTTGCCTGCCAATAGCCAGTAGTAGAGTCCAGACTAGATAACTTACTAGCACCCTCAAATTTTTGTTAGATTCTCTACAGTTTCTGTTAGATCGTTCTCAGATATTGTTGCGTTATTTAGTAACCTAGCGTTTATTGTAACTCACACTGATCCATCTTTTTTGGTAATGTAAACTATTGTGTTACAGTACTGACTGGTTGAGCTCTGTACGATGTGTAGAGAGAGCATCCTTTGTATTTCTCTAGCTATGGCCTCCTTTCTTGATACACCTATCATACATGATCTCTACGCTACGGTCGCAGGTTCGAATCCTGCCTCGGGCATGGATGTGTGTGATGTCCTTAGGTTAGTTAGGTTTAAGTAGTTCTAAGTTCTAGGGGACTGATGACCTAAGATGTTAAGTCCCATAGTGCTCTGAGCCATTTGAACCATGATCTCTGCTTAAAAGGTTGATGTGGCTTAACTTTAAATTCATAAATTTCTCCCTTCTTTAATCCTGGTGTATCACAAAATACTTCTTTATATTTAAATAATGCATTCCCTACTTCTATTTCACAACCGTATCGGTAACATCAAAATTATTTACTATATTCTATTTATTTACTATCTCTGAAACAACCTCACTCTGCTTCTGATTCACTTTTCTCTGTGGAAAACCTTCCTTTTTATGTGCTTCCCACTGAAAGCACCTGCACATTATTTTTGGGTAGTACTTGCCCTGCACTTTTCCTTTGGCGCGAACCATGTTACCAAATTCAATTTCTCTGAGTACCATTTACAATTAGGGTCATACTAAACTTTTCTTTATCCATAACTGGTGCCACATCCACCAACAAATCTGTCTCTGTTATATAAAAAAAATGTTCAAATATGTGTGAAATCTTAAGGTCATCAGTCCCTAAGCTTACACATTACTTAACCTAAAGTATCCGAAGGACAAGCACACACACCCATGCCCGAGAGAGGACTTGAACCGCCACTGGGACCAGCCATACCTATTATCAGTCCAATGCAAAGATTTGGGACCGCAGTAGCGCTAATTTCCAATAAAACTCCTTGACTTTCTGCCTCTAATAATAATTGGAGCTTTATTTTCTGACAATTTTCTCCTACTGCACCTATAACTGTAACTCCTTGTAATGGCAATAGTGGTACCTCACTTCTACCTCTCATATGGTCATAAAGCTGTTCTGGTGCAGTACATAACTCTCTTCTTCTATCAATAACAGCAACTACTTTAATTACATTACTTTCCAAAGCTACAATCTCTTCGCATTCCTCTTTATTATCTATTTCATCCTCGCCAAAAATAACTTTCGTAATACCTGCACGACGTTCCCTTGTCAACCTCTTCATAGTTAATGGTGCGTCACTTACGTGAGCTTGTCTTTGGGCCTTGCACAAATTCCTTTCTAGTTTTCCGTTTCCTGGTCTGCTCAATCTTGGTTTCTTTGGTTTCTTTCTCTTCTCGTCATTATACTTCTCATTCTGTTCTTGACATCGCCTATTACTGTGATTGTTATTACCTCCTAGGTTCCAACCTCCTCTACCACGTCTGTTGAACCCATCGAGACGCCTCTCGTTGTCTCTCCCATACTGATTCCTGGTATGCTCCCTTTGCTCATTATGGTTTCTGATTTGCTCCCTCCAACGACCACTTCCTCTTGAGCTCCAATTTACTCATCTGCAGCCATTACTGGATGTTTCTTCCCCTGAAATTGCATCCAGCTTGTCTAAAACTTGTTAAATATTTTCTGCTTTCTTTTTCATTACCCCAATTAATATTTTCTGAAAATTCACTGGTAGTGTGACCAATACTGCAGCCATAAGGTCTTCCTCACTGAGTGCGTTATCTAAATACAAATTCGTCTAGTGGAAATTTTGAAAATAATGTTTATAACTATCATTCCACTGCCAAAGAAATTTCTTACCTGGAAGGTGCTGTTTCGAACATTGCATTGAAAATTGTTAGGCCAAAACTTGTCTAAATTTTTTTAATAACTTCGTCGTACGTTTGATATGAATCGCCTGCTCTCATTCCCTTTGAAAGAGCGTCTCCTTCTATTATACTTGCAGCACATCCCATTTTCCTTCACTCGTCCCATTTTTCTGGGAACAGACCTTGGATCTGTTTTATAATAGCTTTAGGATGAAGTTCCCCTTCTGCCGAAAAATTATGTCCTGTACAAACTTTTAAATAGTGGTCATCATTTGTATTGTTTCCACTACTGTTAACAAAATGATATATTTTAATTTTGAACCTGTCTGCAGCTATTGGTTTCGCGATAGCGTTCTCGTTTTTTGTGCACGGGGTCCCGGGTTAGATTCCCTGTGTGGTCAGGGATTTTCACCTGCCACGAAATGACTGGGTGTTGTTGTGTCGTCATCATCATCATTCATCCCCATTACGGTCAAAGGAAGGCAACGGCAAACCAACCTCTCATCGTTCCCCTACTCTCTGTCAAGAAGCATTTCCATTTCCAATTTTGAATTTAATTGGTTTTCAGTCCTTTCAGCAAAGAATCAGTGCCTCTGTTAGTAAAATCACTGACGTCTTTCTGACTAATAGTTCACTTTTGAATATCTCTTTAGTATTTGTTTCTACTCAGTAAATTCCATCAGATAAAGCCATCACTTTTTCATCTCCTTTTTCATTTATACTGAAAATCGATGAATTTTATTTTCCAATCTCCTTATCAAAACTGTGATATAATACTTTAACATTCTATTGTAACTCCTTAAAAAAATTTACTGTGATTTCCTTTGGCGAACTCCCCAGTGGTGACTCTTTTTATCCCAATTTTTAGCCGTTGCCTGCTGTTACTTAGTTACGTTGCCAATTTTTTCAACTACCACACTGAAATTTTGGTTAATATTCCTCATATATTCAACATATCAGCAGTGATCTTGTTAATTTCTTTCAGCAGTTTCCTCTATTCTCTTCTCAGTTGCTTCGAATTTTTGTTTGTATTTTCTTCTAGTTTCATTTTAGTCTCCCTAGCACTTTCTTCTATGTTGTTATTAGACGTTCCCAGATTTGGTTTACTTGTTTGTAGCTCTTTCCTCTAGTTTGGTCATCAGAGCTGAAAACATGGCTTTCATATTAAATTCTGAACCACTAATGTTGTTATGTTCATTTCCAATCATCATACTTTCATTAACCACTGTCTGAGTGTCGACCTCAGCAGCGTTTCCTGCGGTATCTGAAGTATTTTTTGGGACTTCCTGCCCTTCGTAACCTACAATTTCATTCATCCTCACCACAGGGCCTTCTTTTGCTCCGACCAGTCAGAGGTCTTCTGAGCCATATTCCCACTAATATTTGGTTCGCTCATTTACGTCTCATTTGTCCTCCTGCTTCTGAATAACACTAACTGTGTACAACACTATTATATAACTTTAACGTACTTTGAAAATTGTTTATTTTACTGCGCGCAGTAATGCTCCTCTGCCTCGCTGAGCGTCGAAGTCTGAACCCCAGCTGAACCTGCAGCTCTTCCCGTCTCTGCTGCTGTGCTGCCACGTAATTACTATCCACGTGATTCCATCGCGTAGCCTCGTTTCCTACGGTTACGATACTTGCCTGGCCACGTTGGACGTCGCTGTCTGCATTCTACTGATACGATTTCTTCTCGACGATCGTTCGCTATTCTTCGCTCGTGAAATGTTCGTACATTATTGACGAGAACTGTATTTCTCGCTCTTCGAAATTACGTAGCAAACTTCCTGTATTACTTGACTCACACAGTTTTAATGTTACACACTGCTATCATTTCTAACAGTTATTGGGCCCTTTCGGCTTCTTCTCTCATCGCGCTTTTCATGGATATCCACTTCCTATTTTGCTCATAAATTGGCAATGAACAGTTTTATATCCATCGCTAGTTAATTCTTGACAGTTGTATTTCATTTACAAGACGCCATGTGCAAGATGTATCCACTGCCAAATTGCGACGACGTGCAAGAAGTATCCACTATAATCTATCCAAATTTGCGAGAAATTTATTTCTTCACAAGGGATGTCAAATGCAAGAAATCCCACTCGTATTAAACTTCCAGAAATGTCAGTACCCAATCAGTCCGCAGCTGGTGGTACAAGTGGCGTACAGTATAATTGGCCAAGCTTTCCTACCAGAGCTTTGAGGTAACTAATCCGATCCGTCCTTGAACTGACTTAGTGATCCGCCGCGTAGGAATTCATCCTACCTGTTATGTGCTGATAGTCTCGTGGTTTTAAGACCCTTTCCAGAGTGCCATAGCAGCGTCTTCGGATTCTGGAAGTGCAATACTGCTGTGTATGTCTTACGTAACGAAGCGGGAAGAAGTCTTTTTGTGCAAATAATTTTTACATGAGATACCATTATGGTGCGTTTGTTTAAGATACACTGTAAAACGAAGGTTTCACACTACTTATAAACTAATTCTTAACAGCTCTAGAGCATGGTCTACCACATGACTAGATCGAAAGGCGTCCTTTTGACGATTGCCTAGTTTGGTATACTGTTTGTAACTTGAACATACAACCGGTAAAATTCTTTTAAGATCGTACATCTTCGGTTAAGTCGAAGTTATTCATTTATTTATTAATATCAAATTTCCCTGGCATTGTAAAATTACTTAAAAAATAATTTTTATGGCCCATAGACTGTTTATAATGTCTGAGTGGCAAAAGGCATTTTTTGTTAGCCAATATTTATTAATAACAATTACTTGACTCGTGCAACAGTAAATTTATTTTCCCTGCATACCTTTTTGCTGACGACACAGCGATTTCTGTATCGGCATCTCATCCCACAGGCTCTGAAAGCACCAGATGGTCGACCGCCTCTGCTAGCCAGCGGGGGAACCTACCGCTCGCTCCTTAATCCTTACGCACTGCAGCGCTGATACATTCATTTCACGTATGTGAAATAGCAAAACTGGAAATAAGGTAAAATACGCTCTTATCTGGAAAGAAAGGGTACCTTTCACGACGTGCTGTAGCTCGGGGAACGGCTGGTGGCGACGCCACCCCTAGCGGTTTCTGACTATCGGCGCCATGTATCCTACGTTTTCCTTGCTGTGCTGCTCGGATTTGTCTCGGTCCGAACTCTACAGTAAATGTCGATTGATATTTAGTTACTGGTTTATCTTTCTACTATTCTGTGGTGAAACTTGCGCAGCGAAGTGCATTTTGTTTTCAATTTATCGTTCTTTATATATAAAATAATTATTTCAGCGTAATTACACAAAAAAATCTATTTTTATTGACATTTCTCGAAACAGACGAAGAGGACTTTATTTCCTGTTGAAAGTAAATTTATAATAAGTACAAATTAAATTGCTTTCCATTCGTATTTTGTTTTGTATTTTATTATCTTTGCTGACGGAATGCTTTGCATAATTATCTAATAAAGAATATCATAGTATAATTATAGAATTTTCAATACATGCTCAATAATTTCCATTTTCTCAGTGAAATATTCTGAGATTATGGGACAAACAATGTACACAATATCCTCAGCATTCTTTGTTCTCCACTTCATCTCTGAAAATTAACATCATTTTCAGTTGAATATGAGGATGACGTTTTTTCTTGTGGTTTATCAGGATCCTCTCATCCTACCAACTCGACCGAAAATGAAGGCATAGTATGAAACTTGGTCTCCTTTTTGTCCGACGTTCACTGCAGAGAGTGGAGAGTGCCCGGGCACGGACTGAGGCAAATCCGACCCGCACAGTAAATGAGTAAACGAAACACAGACGTGACGGCACTGATAGGCAGAACACGCTAGGCGTGGCGTCAGCCACCTGCCGTTCCGCGTGCACCCACTCCTGGCGGGGCGGGAGCACAGAACTTGTTAAAGCAAACCTCATATGCATCACCATAATTTGCGGTACTACCTCCACTCCTATTCAACTGGTGAGAAATCTGAATAGACATCATCTTTCAGGTACAATAACACGCAGTTCCACCTTGGGATTACCTCATTTTACAATTTGCGACAGCAGTCAAACATTTTGCCCGTCTGAGTCTACCTCTGGAGACAATTACTCCGCTACTGAATCTATCATTGCTGGAGTGTTACGAATATCTGAAGTTACCGAATCACTAAGATCAATTAATAGTGGTTCAACATTAACGTAATCTATTGGCAAAACACTAGGACTTTGTAACCCAATTTCTTCTTCATACAGTAGTTGTTTCGAGTACATATAATGAATGAAATCTTCAGTGCTGTTCGGCTACCTCATGATCTTTCCCATATTAAATAAATATTCGACTTCGCCTGGTGAAGTGATATCCACTCGATCCTTCAACCTACTGGTGTTTCTCTATTGAGTTGTAACATACACTATCGTTTCTAAAATGGACCCGGAAATTAGCTGTTTTCCGTAATTAAATAATTCCCTGATACTTTTCATTTTTGATGGTGCCGATGCGTTCCATGTTAAAAGAACGTAGCGATACTGATAGTAAAACTGATGAAAAAAATGCCTGATCTCTGATTTCAAATTGACAGGTATGTTTAGCCTTGCGTACCAATCTGCTGCTTTCTCGGTCAGCATAGGGCCTCATCTTGTCTAGTAGGGGTACTGATTTCTAAATGAATGATTTTTAGGGATCAACACAGGAAATCAGTTGAGCAGACGTCCGACAGATGTGACAAATACTCTCATATCAACAAAAGCGTTGAAGTTAAAATCGGACGTAAAGCGTGGCAATGAAAACAATTTAGAAAATACTGAATACAGTTGGAACGGAAGGTTGAGGCACAGTCGAAAGAGATTGTTTCAGTAACAGATGAAAGTCTCAGTGAGACACACGATAGCTGTGACACCCATATCAGGGAGACTGAATTACAAATCATCGAAAGTCTGGAACGAACTGACGCGGTCTGTCGTACTTTAACTGAGCAAATGGAGACAGCGCACTATTTGATTCAAAACGGCAGCTAGTGTATAAAGAAATACCTGATGTGAAACTAGTCTAAACAGACCAAAAGATTTCAAAATTGTCTAGAAGTGTAGTACGCATATGTCTGATAAAAGTCGGCCGGTGTGGCCGAGCTGTTCTAGGCGCTTGAGTCTGAAACCGCACGACCGCTACGGTCGCTGGTTGGAATCCTGCCTCGGGTATGGATATGTGTGATGTCCTGAGGTTAGTTAGGTTTAAGTAGTTCTAAGCTCTATGGGACTGACGACCTTAGATGTTAAGTCCCTTAGTCCTAAGAGCAATTTTTTTTGTCTGATAAAACAGTGGGAGAGGCATTAATTTATTGCTGGAAATTTAATTACTTCGATCTGTGCGGAAATGTGCACAAAAATTACGAGGCGTGTTTTTTAAGTAAGTACCGTTTTGAAATTAAAAAAGGACGTGCTAAGATATCTCAATAACTTTATTTCTACATGAAAGCCTGTACCATAATCTACTTTTCTACATAATTTCCGTCAATATTGAGGCACTTGTCATAGCGTTGTACCAATTTTTCAATACCCTCCTCATAGAAGTCTGCCGCCTGAAATGTTAACCACTGTATCACCACTTCGTCATCGTCTAGAAGACGCTGACCGCCCAGGTGTTTCTTCAAGTGCAGGAACAGACGGTAGTCACTGGGCGCAAGATCGGGGCTGTACGAAGGATGATCTAGAGTTTCGCATCGAAAAGATGTGATGAGATCTTTGGTCAGATTCGCCACACGCGCACGGGCATTGTCTTGCAGCAAAACGATGCCCTTGCTCAACTTCCATGGACTGTGTCCTTGATTCTCGTGTGACGTAGGCCACCCATGTTTCATCGCCCGTAACAAATTGGCTTAAGAAATCATCACCGTCGTTACGGTATCGCTCAAGGAAAGTCAATGCACTGTCTAAACGTTTGCTTTTGTGCACATCCGTCAATATTTTCGGTACCCAGCGTGCACTCAAGTTTCGGTAATTCAAGTGCACGGTCACAATGCCATACAAAACACTACGAGAAACATTAGGAAAGTCATCCCGCAAGGAGGAAATCGTAAAGCGTCTGTTTTCTCCCATCTCATTGTCCACTTCCTGCACCAATCTTTCATTAACGACTGAAGGACGCCCACTCCGTTGTTCATCATGCACAATTGTGCGGCCATCTTTAAATGCTCTCACCCACTTTCTTACCATTCCATCACTCATAATGCTCTCTCCGCAAACTGCACAGATCTCACGATGAATATCAATCGCTTTTAGGCCTTTAGCAGTAAGAAATCTTATAACAGCCTGTACTTCACAGTCGGCGGGACTAACGATTATCGGAGGCATCTTAAACACCCAGTACACAACGTAAACAAGGAAGAGTCAGACTGTAATGGCGTCAGCGCGTAGACTAAGGTACAGGCTTTCATGTAAAAATAAAGTTACTGGGATATCTTAACACGCCTTTTTTTAAATTTCAAAACGGTACTTACTTCAAAATACACACGTCGTATTGATACAAGAATTCGTGGACATGTTAACAGCATCTTGGTTAGCACAAGATCAGATTCCTTTTGCTATAGGAAATTTATATGTGGAAGACGTTCACTGAACACATGATGTTTTCACTGATAGTTATGATTTAAATGAGTTCAGAAAAAAAATTATAAGATTATTGGTGTTTGAAAATGAAGCGATAGTGCGTAGTAGATTTCTGGAGCAGGAAGAAGCATCATCCAAATCATGGCACCCTGAAATGGTTTTGCAAATATTGGTCTGAAACATATTGAGTGTCATGACGTGAGCATACTCTAGAATTGTTTGCAGTGGCTAGAGAACTTACGCTGCCGTTTCATTCACTTCGAGATAATTATTACAGCTGCGTCCATTTCGTAGAAACAGTGTAATGATTTCATCGCCAGTATTTTGGTCATCAGAATGGACAGCCACAACAAGGGGTGTTTGACCAGTGTGTGTTACGCACAGTCAGGGATGTGGACACAATTCTCACAACAGGTCACAGAGTGCCAGCTGTTGTGAAGAGAAGGTAAAAGATGGTAATCAGCACATTACACACGACCCGTTTACTAAAAAGTGTTTCAGTATGATACCAGCTGGAGACAGTATGGTGCGAGGTCCTAACCTGAAGCAGACCACTGGCAGATAACATTCACAGACCGAGATATAAAACTAAGTGTGGAATGAAGTTGATGTGATTGAATGTGTTAGCGCGGACAGCGGCTCGCAGGGGCTATAAGTCTGTTTTATAGTGACTTTAGGCGAGGTGGAACGATCGGCAGTCTTGAAGCTTCGCTGTGGTGCACTTCTGTAGTGCACGGAATGAGCACCATACGGCGTGACCATCTAAACAGTAGGTTCACGCCGATGAGACGTTTTTAGATTCAAGGCTATTCGAAGAACTGCTGCGCGATCAGTAACTAGTAACAATTTGTTGAGTAGCCGAGCTGATAAGTGTATGTACTCTGTGCTCCAAAACAAAATGTTAAAGAGCGTAATGATGAAATGATACACAGGCGGGAGAAAGGCGACGTTTTGTATAGTTTCAATCGCCTTGGAATCAGAAGACAATCCGCTCACGCCATATTTGTAGGGGCCCGCAAGTTGTGGCCTTATACGTGATTGTAGGACAGATGAGCGGATGTGCGGTGGTGGAGTCCTGTGGAGCGTTGGAGCCCCAATGACACATCATTCAATTAACAGTCATCTGTTAGCATGAGTCTTACTTGCACTCTGTCTTCTTACCGGAGTTGCCTAGCAAAACACACGATGAACGAGCATTATTCGAACTTGCCGGGATGACCCACCAGTAACATTGACAGCCGTAGAGGCAGCCCAAGCCTACAGTCCTTAAGGAGGTACTTGTACTCCCCAGAAATGGGAACACAGAGGCCCTGTTCCACAGATGATCAGCTCGCTGACGGACAGATCACTTCTTCATTCACGGAACATCGGTCCGGTCCTCATCTTGTGTCACTCTCGGCTGTGACCGACAGGAGCTCAGCTTGCTGGGTCGAAGATCCCTCCACAGCGAGACGACAGCGGGCTCGTAGCAGCGGACTCCTAGGTGGCGACGGCTATAGACACTTCGTTGTATTCACCACGGCATAGGACCTAACTTTGAGAATGAGTGGAAGGAAAGCAAGAGTTTTATAGAACTCGGTGACGCGATTCGACCCATACGAATGCAGGAATGTGCTTTCGTTTTCTGAGCTAGTTGTAACTGTAGGCTAGCCCAGTGTTCAACTTAAAGGCTTCAGATAGTTCTTTTATGAGAAGGTTGTAGCCTCAATGGCTTCTTGTGCCATTTCTAGATGGCATTACTACATGTATCTTCCTTACAAATGAACATCGTTCCTTGCTCCTCACATTTGTCTAAGTTCTGAGTCAGATGTTTCCTGGCGTCCTCTCTCGCACACTGTGAGGCAATAAATTCCCTGTAGTTTATACTTCGGCACTCCCAGTGATGACACTGGTTTCGCCACCGTTACATATCCGGTGGATTTGTTCCACTTAGCGTCGCGCCGGATCGTTCCAACAAAATTTTATTCACGCGCTTAGTTACTATTTGACAATGCAGCATTCATTTGTTCTTTATAAAATTCGTCCCGAGCTTTTGCAGTTTACTAACTAGTATACGTAGAAGCCGACTTCGGGGAAGATGAGTTTGGATCCCGTAGAAATATTGGAACACGTGAGGCAATACTGACCTTACGAGTTATCTTAGAAGAATGATTAAGGAAAGGCAAACCTACGTTTCTAGCATTTGTAGACTTAGAGAAAGCTTTTGACGATGTTGACTGGAATACTCTCTTTCAAATTCTAAAGGTCGCAGGGGTAAAATACAGGAAGCGAAAGGCTATTTACAATTTGTACAGAAACCAGATGGCAGTTATAAGAGTCGAGGGGCATGAATGGGAAGCAGTGGTTGGGAAGGGAGTGAGACAGGGTTGTAGCCTCTCCCCGATGTTATTCAATCTCTATATTGAGCAAGCAGTAAAGGAAACAAAAGAAAAATTAGGAGTAGGTATTAAAATCCGTGGAGAAGAAATAAAAACTTTGAGGTTCGCCGATGACATTGTAATTCTATCAGAGAGAGCAAAGGACTTAGAAGAGCAGTTGAACGGAATGGACAGTGTCTTGAAAGGAGGATATAAGATGAACATCAACAAAAGCAAAACGACGATAATGGAATGTAGTCGAATTAAGTCGGGTGATGCTGAGAGAATTAGATTAGGAAATGAGACACTTAAAGTAGTAAAGGAGTTTTGCTATTTGGGGAGCAAAATAACTGATGATGGTCGAAGTAGAGAAGATATAAAATGTAGACTGGCAATGGTAAGGAAAGCGATTCTGAAGAAGAGAAATTTTTTAACATCGAGTATAGATTTAAGTGTCAGGAAGTCGTTTCTGAAAGTATTTGTATGGAGTGTAGCGATTTATGGAAGTGAAACATGGACGATAAATAGTTTGGACAAGAAGAGAATAGAAGCTTTCGAAATGTGGTGCTACCCTGGTGCTACAGAAGAATGCTGAAGATTAGATGGGTAGATCACATAACTAATGATGAAGTATTGAATAAAATTGGGGAGAAGAGTAGTACGTGGCACAACTTGACAAAAAGAATTGACCCGTTAGTAGGACATGTTCTGAGGCATCAAGGGATCACAAATTTTGCATTGGAGGGCAGCGTGGAGGGTAAAAATTTTAGAGGGAGACCAAGAGATGAATACACTAAGCAGATTCAGAAGGATGTGTGTTGCAATAAGTACTGGGAGATGAAGATTGCACAGGATAGGGTAGCTTGGAGAGCTGCATCAAACCAGTCTCAGGACTGAAGACCCAACAACAAACTAGTATACATGTTCGATTAATTCATCCTCCATGCAACAACTCTGCTTTTAAATTGAAGCTAATTGGGTAATTCTTGATCCCCCGAAACTACCACATTAAATTCGAATCTGTTCTATACTCTTACTCCTTAGTGTTTAGACCTATAATTCGACTTTAATTACTCCGTAGCATTTCTCAATATATAGCTTAATCAGCCAACAGGTAATTGAATCACAGGTACTTCTGGGTGTCGTAACGTTCATCGATTGTAACTATTGTAAATTACACAATTGGCGACCAGAATCGCTACAGTGGTAGTAGCTGAAATGCGTATGTTCATAAACTGAGTTTGCTGTTTCTCGTGGCACTGTTCGATGTTTAGCAATATCTGACCTGCGGAAACCCGCCTCTTCTGTGTTGCTGTTAGAAGGTCTGATGAGTGAATGGTAGCTACCCGTGTATGGTGTAGAAAACGGGTTACTGTAATGTTGCTGTTTCTGATTCTGAACCATTGATACTGGCTGTCGAAATCTGTAAAGTCCAGCTTGTACCCTTTTTAGATTTTTATTTAGGTGTTTGTCATATATTTAATTAGTTCCGTTGCCTATTTCCTTACTAACCTTGTGTTATTAGAAACAAACTTCTCCTTGTTTACTAATTGGTTGGTGTGCCATTTTACCTTAGCCTTCGTGACGTCCGCTACTGCTTGTACATACCGTAGCAAGCTGTTTAAATCCAGAATATCTTCGTCACCTGCTGTCCTGCAACCCTTGAAACAGAATACGCCGATGACTAAGATGTACTCTTCGCACAGATGATACACAGTCTTTAAGATACCGTTCAATACCTTGCTTTTGCTTTTTCCACCAAAACATTTAGGAAACGCATCTATTTGCCAGTCTACGTCCCCATCACTCCCAAACAGATGATAATGTGAATGTTGCAATGCTCAATTTCTGAACAACGCGCGAACCTTCACGAACGGTCTGTACTTTGTACTTCGGCACTGCCAGCCGTTGTGTCACAAAATATCGTTGTGACCTAAAAGCAAAACAGTATATGTCAGCTGTTTGTGCCCAATGCCACTCTGCGAAGTTTTTGCCCAGTGATTGCTGAGCTCCAATTTTTATCCTTAGCATGTCATTCTACAAAACTTCAAGCAACTGGCACCAAATTTCTTCACTGGAATTTACTGAATTCTAAAATGTCTTAAAAAAACTTACGAGGTGTTGATGGAATTCCTAAAAGAATTCCGAAAATTTGTTACACCTGGGTAAGTAGCGTCTGTTCTAATACTGTATGTGTCATGCATCACTGGCACTGGGAACTCTTCTAGACATGGTAAAGTATGCTATAAGAAAGGTGACAAGACAGAATTAAAATAGTATCGTCCAGTTTTCTTACTGACGTAAATATTGGATAGCATTATGTACTCAAGAGTAGTCTCACACTTAAGTGGAAACAGTTTACTTAGCATACCACAGTTTGGATTCCAGAGTGGTACCTGGACTCAGAATGCTATTTATGCAATCACTTATCAAACAGTACAAGCCTTAAATAATAATATAGCGCCAGACAGTATTGTTTGTGTTCTTTTCAAGGCGTTTGATTGTGTAGATTGTGATAGTTTCTTAGAAAAAGTCAGGTTTTATCGAACTTGTGGGTTTACGCACAACTGGTTTGAATCATATATGACAAACAAACTGCAATAGGTTGTGCTGAATAATTCAGACAATGCCGCAGAGGTAGTAAATTTGAGGACTTGCAAAGAAAATTACAAAGAATTCCCCACAGCGTTCAATTTTGGTTCAACACCTATTTCTTATATATTTGAATGACCTTTCACTTTAGATTCACCAAGTAAATATGGTTATTTTTGCAAACGATACTACTGTAGTAGTAATAGTAGTAGCTTTATTTATCGGTAGATCTCTTTTTACAGGGATATAGAACATTTCAAAGTAATTACACGTTTATGCCAGTTTAAAATAAGCTAATTCGTATATACATACTTTTACAGACTTCTAGTTAGAGACAGTCATTAAATTTACTCCTGGTATACAATACTTGTTTTACAAATAACTTATTAAATAATGTAATGCCACACTGTTCACTCACATCTCACTATCAGTCACAGCACACGCTATACACACATTGTTTCATAACACTTGACTCACTACACACACACACACACACACACACACACACATTGGTGATCTGTGGCTCTTTTTCTGTAGCGCCACTTCCCATTTGCTATCCTGAAAAACTGAGTCAACATCCCTCCATAATGAGTGAGATGTTGAGCTCAGAATGAGGAAGAGGTGTTAGTATTGTGCTATGTATTGCTTGGGGGTAAGTATTCCCAGAAAGGAAAAAAGAAGGAAAAAGACATACAGTGAAGGTGTTATGTGGTATGTCGGATGCTTTATAATAATAATTATTATTATTTATTTGTTTAAAATTTCTTATCAAACCCCTACTCTGTTTTATCTAAGTACTCTTTCAATGTATAAATTGAATTGCATAACGTACTTTTTAGCTGCTTTTTAAATAAGTTTATTTTTGCAATTTCTTTCATCATTTTTGGTAATTTATTCTACAGTTTTATTCCTTGGTAGAAAATGCCATTTTGAGTTTTATGTTTATTTTTTCTTGGTAATTTCAAGTTGAGTCTAACTCTTGATGCATGGTCATGCACAGAGCTGTTTGTGCAGTAATTAACAATTTTATTTTTGGTGTGTGCAACTGACTGGTAGATGTATTTACATGGAGCAGTTAAAATCGCCAGTGTTTTGAACACATCTTTACAATGAGCTCAACTAGTATTTTTGGTTACTATTCTTATGGCTCTTTCCTGGAGATTGAAAATTGTGCTCTTATTTTGTGCGTTTGTTCCCCAATAAAGAATGACATAGCTAAGAATTGTGGGTACATATGAATAATATGAAACTAAAATTCACTGCATGTTACACACTGATGTTAGGATGCTAAGGGCATAACATGCTAATGACGTTCTGTTTGCAAGTACCTTTGTGTGTTCACACCACTTCAACTGAGAATCAATATTCATTCACAGATATTATTGATTTGTTACAAGGTCTATAGAGGTGCCATCTACATTTAATTTAACATTGTCATTCTTCCTCTTCAAACTGAAATTCATGATAGTAGTTTTCTTAATGTTTAATGTTACTTTATTGCTTATTAACCAATCGTAAACTTCCTTGAGAGTTTGATTTGCTTTCTCTGAGAGGAGTTCGCTTGTTTTCTCAGTGACTACAATATTGCTGTCATCACCATGAGTAATACTACTGGGAAAGTCATTTCTGTACATCAGGAATAGTATTTGTTCTAATATGCTACCTTGTGTAACCCCTATGGTAATGTATTTCGATTCTGACAAGTGTTTTATTAAATGTTTGGATCTATTTAAAGTATGACGAAACTCATCTTTATCAAGAGCATGAAGTACAACTTTTGTGAATTCTACTACGGCTGACTCCGTGTTTTTGCTACTTCAGATAAAACTGTGCGTCACTTAAATGATTGTATTTATTCAGATAATTCAAAAATCTGTCTTTCATATTTGCTTCTATTATTTTTGAGAATGGTGACAGCAGGGAAATGGGCCGGCAGTTTTCTATGTCTTCGGCATCACCTTTCTTATGGAAAGTTACAACTCTTGCCTGTTTTCACTGTTCTAGGAATGTCCTTGATGTGAAGGATTCATTTATTTTATATGTTAATGGGCCTCGTAATGTCCTATTCATTGTTTCAGTACACACACTGCAACTTCATCTAAGCCTACTGACTTTTCAATTTGTAGTTTTTGAACACTTTTATTGACTTCATTTTCTATGGTTGGAAGTAACATCATTGCATTTAGTGCAACATTATTTACAGGTGCTATATTTGTTTTGGGTAATTTCTGCTGCAACTTCCCTGCAATACTTGAAAAATTCACTTTTACATAGTTTTCTAAGTGTTGTGGATCATTTATTACATTATCCACCTCCCTCAGCAGTATGTTATTCTGCGTTTGTTTACCTCTCCCCATTTCCTTTTTTACAACATACCAGACTGCTTTGCTTTTATTCTCTACAGTATATATTACTTTGTCATTAAATGTCTTTTTTGCAGCAGTCAGCATCTTCCTATAGATCTTTTAGCATCTATGATAGAAATTTAAGAATTCTGGATTACTGAGAATCTTTTTCATGGCACTGGGGTGTTTGGGAGGATTTCTTAATATCTGGTGTTATCCATCTGTTCTTGAGAGATGTTGATACAGACATGCATACTTTTAGAAATGTCTTTTCAAAGTTCAATTTAAAAAATGTGGAGAATATAGAGATTTCACATTCATGTTGGTTTCCTTATACACTTCATCCCAGCTTTGTTTTTCTAGTAGTTTTTTTAAATATCTTTTACTTTGTTTTGTGATAGATGGTGTTTGTAGGCCCGTAATGTAGGGAATAATTCTATGCCTGATTTTACTGTTGTTATTTGACAGAGAAGGTCTGATAGTCCAAGATCTTTTACAGCTATTACTGTTGTAATAAATCCCATTAGAGAGAAAGCAACTGAGGAGTTGATAATCGATATGTTTCAAAGAATTAATAAGTAGTTATCTGAAAACTGACTCTCAATAAATTTTGGAAAAGCATATTACACTTAGTTCCTTACAAAAGGCAGAATAATACCAACAACTTATGTAACACATGAGCAGGTGTCAGGAGGAATATTTTGCATATTTCCGCGCAGTAATGTCGCACAGGATAATTTTCTCGGGTATGTAATCACTCAAAAGAAAGTATCTATTGCACAAAAGTGAGCAGTAAGAATAATATGTTGTGATCTTTCACGGACGTCATGTAAGTACCTCTTCAAGGAGCTAGGCATATTAACCGAACCTGCAGAATAAATTTGTTCGCTAATGAAATTCGTTATTAATAAACCATAACAATTTGAGAAGCTGAGTGATGTACATACCTACAAGAGTAGAGAAGAAACGACCTTTATTGTCGATTGTTAAGGCCATCAGCGACTCCGAATGAAGATAAATATACAGCAACAGAAATTTTTTTGGTGTATTATCAATAAAGATTCTGGGTTGCTGAGTTTGGTTTTTTCTGTGTACGTTTGACTTCGTATCTGCGCTCTGTCGGTGAAGTAACCTAGTGTTAACTTACCGTGGCCTGGTAAGAAGCGCTGCAGTACTTGAAATTTTCTCTATCACATTCTGAGGTCTGGCTTGACTAGTGCATGGATGGGTGGCCATCTGGGTCTGCCGAGCTCTGTGTACTTAGCCCTTGTGAGGCCAATTGAAGAGCTACTTGACTGAAAAGTAGCGGCTCTGATCACTAAAGCTTACAACGGCCGGGAGAGCGGTGTACTGACCACGTGCCCCTCCATATACGCCTATAAGCTAAGAATAACACGGTGGCCGTTCGGTACTGTTGGGCCTTCCGCGAGCTTCTTGGATGTAGATTTTTTTGTTCCGAGGTCTGTTAAAATGGTGGTACACCGTTTTGACATAACAATTACCACACCAATCAACATATTCTGTTCCAAGTTCTGTTTTTTGGAACTTTAACTAAATTTTAATCCAGCCCAATAAAATCATCCTACCGTGCAACAAAATGGCATGTAAATTAAAATTTTGAGATAAAGTGATGGTAAGTGTATAGTATAGTACCCTAATTAGCTAAGGGAGGATAAAAGTTTGTAATATAAAGAACCGTACGAAGCTGAGAAGTAGTAGATACTGAGAATAATCCTGGGTAACCAGGGATATTGGAAGCAATGATCTGGGTTTATCGCCGTAGGATCAGTTCTGGAATGGTTTCAGTTAAAATGGTTCAATGATATCTGAGCGCAAAGGAAATGCAGCTTGTAATTGAGGTAATGCTTAATAAGTGCAGATAATTACGAGAATAAGATTTTTTGTTAAATAGATGAATGTTTTGTGTAACTGTCAACTTAATAATCTGTCAGTATTACATAGTAGACCAAAGGAACAGAGACTGAGCAGCATAGAGTGCCAGAGCAATAGTGAGATGGAGAAGTTGTCATATTTCTTGATTTTTGCGATTTCTGCCTGAAAAAACTGACAGCCAAAATATGGTTAAGTTTTTGGATGGACACAGGTGTGGTGTTCTTAGTGTATCATAAAGATTCAGCAACCATCAGCGCCAAAAGTATCAGAGAATAAGTTACGTACGTATTTTGATGGACATGAGTATGGGGCCCGGCTAGCCTGCTCTCAATCACTCGCCTCCTGTGCGAGCGGCGGTCGGCGCCGACCGACGGACGAAGAACCCCCACCCCCTCATCCTGGGGCAGACATACAACCACCACCGTATGCCAGGATTTTTTTTCCGTGGTGCTGAGAATAGGAAAAGAGTGCAAGGGACTCGTTATCAGATGAAGGAGCAAGGGACAACTGAATGCCTCTGTGTGATGTCAGATGGCGATGTGAATGGGCGATATGAAATTTACTAAGTAAAGAAGGTTTGGTGCGAGTGCATTTTAACGTCTGCGTTTGTTAGGTTGCCGAGAAATCAGTAGCAAAGATCGTACTGAAGTGGAAACTGATTTAGCAGAGGAAGAGAGGACGACAAATGCACAGAGCATAGTATATCTATTCCTAATTGGCGACATGGAGCTAGGCCAGGGAAAAATTTCGCTCCCAAGACGGTGTGCGTGTGGTCGTCCAACCGTAGGAATTGTTAGCGGCACGGAGCATTCAACAAGGAAAATGATCAATAATTTTAGTCTGGAAGGAAAATGTAAGCTACCTAATCAGGTGTATGTCCAATCCGAGGGAAAGAGCTGAGGAGAATGTGAAAACATCGTCCTGGAGGAGACTTACGATTGATCCCGGAAGGAAAACACTCACCCCCCAGACGGAAAAGGGGAAACCTCCTGCTAAGGGTGACAGGTGACACTTCGTTGCCGAGTGCCTTCTGCCGCGCCACCAATGTGTGACACCCAGCTCCAGCCGCAGTGAGAGAAGCCTCGCCTGGCTCCGGGCTGCTGCCAGCCGGCTGTAGCGCGCCTTCCTCCGCGCTGGGATCAGCCTCGTCACTGCTGCTAAAATGCACTTCAGCTCTCTTCCTGATCCCCCTGCCAGTTTCGTTTGTCTCGTAGCTACCACGATTTGAAAACCTTGGTATCAACCCTAACAACTTTGTAAATGGTAATGGGACAATTATTACTTCCTTTCTCCCGAGTAAAGGAAACATGTAAACTGTATTTGAATAACCATGGTCCAAAAGTTTTTTGCTTCTTAAACTAAATACTCATGAGTAATCTGCTTATATTCTTGGGGCTGGCATTCCTAATCATTTGATATAATTTGCAAATGCTGCACTTAAATGCAATTTAAGGCAATGTGATTCATTTTTATTTAATACACATGTGCCGCATTCAAGTGCAATTCATGGTGCTGTGAGTCCTTTGACTCTCTGCACAAGCACCACACTTAGTTGTTACTTAATACCATACATTTTAAAAATTCTTACCACTACAATAGGCGTCCTCTGATAAGAAAAGCAATCGAAAAAAATTAAGTGTGAGATTCACTCCATCGTGCTAGGACAGTACAGAAACTGGATGAAAACGGTCCTTGGAGTAGAGTGTAGGAGTCACTGGTAGAGGAAAACGTAACAAGAAATAGCGGCAAAAATCCAACGTTTTCCCAGTCATGAGGGAAATAATTTTCTAATTGCTACGGAAAAGGAATGGGAAAAGGGAACCTACAGCTATGTCCTAAACGAACTCTGTAATGCGGAGAGACAATCTTTGGCCTTCAGACACCATTGTAAGGCCAAAATTCTGAGATTTGTGACCGAAGCCCAGTATTGAGAAAGAGAGCTAAGGAGAGAACAGCGCACAGAGGACAGCAGCAGTAACGAGGGAGGAGGTGACGTCACCGTAGATATGGATCATGCAGCTGTACCATCTCCTGCTCCATGACTCTTCCTGTATCTCAGAATCGGAGTCACTCTCCACATGACTTTCCAAACACAATAGCGTGTGACACCGTGTAATGAAGTAGTGGTCAGAGGACTACATAGTGTAAAAAGTAGCAGCGAAAACAACATGCACACCGCCAAGAGATGGTGTCTCACAAGAAGACCACACAGTAATCAGATGTTTGTACATTTTGATGCTGATGATACGTGTAGTTCCGAAATCAGATATAAATACGTCAAATCTGTTCAATTCTACTCTCAAAAAATCTCGAGAAAATGGACTTCGAAATTTTTCGACCGTCTGTAATATACCTAAAAGTAGTGCTGATTTCGTTTAGCGACAGAGCCTATCTGCCATGTACTGATCCTGCAATTTATGGGTCCCGGACGACGTAATTACTTAAATAAGTATGCGTATTCCATGAGTACTTCATTGAAGCATAAAATACGCTAAGTCAGAAAAAAAGTCAGTAGTACCCAAGACTTGTAATCGTTGATTCGAGTATCGTTAAGGTCATTATTTTTTTTTGTTTTAGCCCGTTCGTTCGAATAGCTACGTCATTTAAAAACAATATTCCCCAAATATATGTTAACATACATATATCTAACTGTCTTTTTTATGAAAAACTTACGTTTCTTTCTTTATAATTAGATTCTACAATAACAAATCCTGTCTTAGTTGCAAATTTAAATTTGTAATTACTAATCTTTTATCAAAATTGTTAATGAATATTGTTTAAAATAAAAAAGCATTAAAGATCAAATTTTCGTGATCCTTATGTATTTTACGCCTCGCGGAAGTGCTCATGGAACATGAGTCTCTGTTCAAAAACTAGCATCAGTTGGAAGTCGACCACGGAGTCATACAAGGGACAGTAACGTTCTACCAGAGCCACATTTCCTGTGGATATAATGAACTTTGCCTTAACTTGAAGATGATAGGAAAACATTAAAGTAAATTTTATCCAGAGTTTTAGAGATTTGTGTCAGTAGTTTTGATTGACTGGTATTTGATTGCTGAACTTCACGTATTGTAAACATAAGAACTTTAAAAAATCTGACTGGTATGTGGTATCATTGTAATAGTGATGTGAAACAATTACGTTTTCGTTCTGATACAGTCTACAAGTAAGAAAAATTGGTTCTACGTTCATGTTCTGTTGTAATCGTTCGTATTAATCGTTGCTTGGAATAAATGAGTAATTTATAAAAAGATGACGAACAAGACAGAAACTAAGGCTATGACATATAGGCAACTTCCTGCTAAGCAAATATGGGTGGAATTAATGTATACTTACAATGTAAAGTAGCAAAAAAACTGGAATTTATCGTACTGTTATGCAAAACTCATGGAATACGTAAAACAATAGAAATAGAATGAGAAGTGGTGGTGGACTGTAATCTCACGATGCACGCTCATAGCTGACTTACTAATACTGCGGATTACAATAATGATTAAGGTAAGGAAGCAGGTGTTCGCCTACGTAGATGGATATGAATTATTATTAACATCCGCGAGGAGTGGTCGCACGGTTAGAGGCGCCATGTCACTGACTGCGCGGCCCCTCCCGCCGGAGGTTCGAGTCCTCCCTCGGGCATGGGTGTGTGTGTTGTTCTTAGCATAAGTTAGTTTAAGTAGAGTGTAAGTCTAGGGACCGACGACCTCAGCAGTTTGTTCCCTTAGAAATTCACATACACTTGAACATTTCTTATTAAGGTGGGATTAGTGATGATCGCTGGGACCACATGATATTTTAATTACGGATGAATGTAATATCGGTATGCATACGAGAGCATACGTAACTAATATATTCCAAACCGCAGCGCATAAAGAGGAGATGTTTCCGGTGCTCGTACTTTGGGTTCTATTTGTGATAGAAAGGTAGGGTTCAGTGGTTTGGATAGCAACTGGGCCATTTGTATATTCAACTGATGAACCATCTTAGTGTCACTATGACTAAGTACTGGATCAAAGCATGGATACTATATACTTCCTCCTGGTTAGGTAAATTGAACAAATCGAGTGTTTCTTTTTGCATCTGATGTGGTCTACGGTGAGCTTGATGTGACTTACGGAGGCAGCATTAGTACATGGGCGGTCCATCAAAAACACAACAAAATTTTTTTTATACTACATATTCGCCATCAGCATCGGACCTAAATGTAGCCGAGGATACCTACACTGCTTTGCACAGAAAAATGCTGAAATTTTTACGATATGCTCCGATCCCTAACAACGTTCTAAATTTTATTCACATCTTTGTCCTTTTCAAAGATACAGAGGTTCAAAGTTACCCTACTTCTATACATATAATACGGCATGATGAGAAATCTAAGTAAGAAATAAGCAAAGAAAATTGTTCAAAATTTAACGGTTTGGTCCCCAGGCATTTATGGTGAAGATCCATATCGGCGTTTTCATAAGTATTACCTTTTGTGGAGAAACAACCCAAAATCTTATTGCTTACTTACCATAATCCAACGACGGATTCTAAGACAACTGTCGCAATAAGTCTGTATTGCTGCGACATATCCAGATTTAATACAACAAGAATTTTCTTCATATCTTTATCCGTATCCGTCATACACAAGATCAAAGTTACCCTATTTAGAAACGTAAAATACTCTCGTAAAATCTGGTCTGGTGTGGGGGTAGGGGGTAGGGGGCGGAAACGTAGTTTGCTAAGTGATGCATCACGGCGAAATATGTTGTAAAGTGTCTTCGTCCAAGTCTAGGAACCCTATGTTGTAGTACTGAAGCACATGCAAACCACTTTTGCATGTGCTACTGAGATGTAAAATTAGTTTTGCGTTATTTCAGTTTCACATAAGTAAGCTATCTAAATTTTGCTGACCAGTGTATTTCTTTTCATATGAGGTACATGCCCTGCTGCAACAGGAAAAAGGAGAAAACCAGCGGAAAATTTTTCCTATGGAGCACAAAAAAATCTGGGTGTGTTCCTCTTTATCTGAAAGCGTCAGGCTGAACGATGGGTGTCAGTGACATGTCTGCCTTCTTCAGCATCTTCAAAAATTTTCACAAAAGTATTGCATACGAATGTAATCGCAAAGTAATTTTTTTAACATGCCACTCGCCTTAAACCTTCTCATGCTCCCCTTACTGCAACTCACTCAAACCCACAGGCCCATCGCTGTAAATCGCTCATACCAATTGACTCCCAGCTGCCCTTTCGCACTTATTCATTGAGGCCAACTCAGAGTATTACCTTGTTGTGTCTCTCTGTCCTTGTCTACAGTATCAGAGTCCTACCACTAAAGTCCCCTCTCATTGTCAGTGTGTCCCTCTTGCTCTCTGTTATAGCAAATATCTCATTCCTTCCTTCCTACTGCTGCTTTCTCTATCGTTGCCACTATCTCTATCTACCTCGTTGTCACTGTCATGTATTTTGTTTTCCGTTGTCAGTGGTTCTCGTCCATTTCACTTTCCCTTTCTCTTTATTCTTCTAGCCATAGAAATTTCTTCTTCACTTTTTTCCTAATAGCCTTCTGTCCCTGTCAACTATGTTTCACTGCTACTTTTCCCTCTGTTTCTCTTACACTGTCAATGTCTCCTTCGCTGTCTCTATGACTGTTTACTGTCTTCCAGCATTTATTACTTTTCCGTGTCTTTGCCTCCGCCACTGCCTTGCTGTCTCTCAGATTAAACAATCACTAGTATTTTACATCTCAGTCTGGACTTAACGTGCAAAAAAGATTTGCATGTTCTTCAGTATTACGACACGGGGTTCCGAGATTATGACGGAGACACTTTACAACATATTTCTCCATGCTACGTTACTTCATGAACAAATTTTTCGCCTCACACCGGATTTTACGTGGGTATTTTACTCGTAAGTAGGGTAACTTTGATCCTCTATACTTTGGGAAAGCATAAAGATATGAAGAAAATCGGTAAGGTTGTTCAAAATCTGGATATATACAGTCGTCTTAGAATCAGTGGCTGGATTTTGGTACGCAACAGTAAGTTTCTGGGATGTTTCTCGATAACCGATAAATAGTTTAGAAACCGGCGATGTGACTCTTCTGTAAAGTACTTAGAGATCATACCGTTACGTTTTGAGCAATGTTACGTGGATATAAATTTTTAGATTTCACATCATGCCAGATTTTGCGTGTAGAAGTAGGGTAACTTTGAACATCGGTTTCTTTGAAACGGATAAAGATATGAAGAAAATTTTGAACGTTGTTTGAGATCAGGATCTGAGGAATATATCGGAAAAATTCAGCCCTTTTTCGTGCATAGCCGTTTTGGAATCCTCAACTGGGCTTTGGTACGCTGGTGACGGTGAAAATATAGTAAAAGCCTTTTGTTTGGTGTTTCCCGAGGAACCGCCTGTGACCTAATGACGTCTGCCTAAGTCCACCAACCCACTGTAAACCACATCAACGCTTCATTTTCTTAAGGAATAGAAACTGTGTAACATTCGTACTTTGACCCTACGCTGTAAGATAGTGACACAAAGACGATCCATTTGTTGGGTATACAAATGGTCCCTAGCCCAACGACTATCCATAACTACATTTTTATCACTAATAAAATACAAAATATGAGCACCGGATAATCCCATTTGTATGAGCTTCGTTTTGGAGCATATTAGATATTAGATATGAATGGTGTCACTCTCCTGAAACAAATGATATGGCATAGACATGGCTTAGCCACAGCCTGAGGGATGTTCCGAGAATGAAAATTTCATTCTTCAGCGTAGTATGCGCTGTTGTGAAACTTGCTGTCAGGTTATAACTGTGTGCCGGGCAGAGACTTGAATTATAGACCTTTTTCTATCGCGGGAAAATGTTCTACCGACTATTCTTAACTCGTCCTTACACACGCCATTTTTGCTTTCCTGGCTTGGCTCATTCGCCATTTAAAAATAGTATATGCAAGCATGTGTTGTAGTTCCCTTTTTAACAGGGAAATGATAGTTCTTCTGCTATTCAAAGGAAAGTCCAAATATATGTCCCTTTATGTCTGAAAGTTTCTTTTGAGTTTTGTTTTGTGCACAAAAAATTCAATTTGAGGAAACAAACTTAAAATCAATTTTGTTCAATGAATGCAAAATTTTTCTTTTCTATAGATAATAAAATTTTCAAATTAATGAAAGGGAAACAGAAAAGTCTTTTTTGCCTTATAGCTACAGTTATCGATTTGCACTAGTAATAAATTCTTTTAAACGGTCTACTATTTTTTCCACTTCATGTATAACTAAAATCAGTGTATGACTCTCTTCCCTTCTTAAACTACAATGGTGTCCAAAATTAAAACAACAAACCGCTATTACCCCGTCCATGTGTAATTCACGGTCCTCATGCGTGTTCTGCATGGAGATGACATTCCGGTCAACTGACATACACGACAACGATAACGTCAGGGTACTTAAAAAACAGGGTAGTTTTTGGCGGACAGTCCCACAACGACAAAATCTGTGTACACAGCCACAGACGGTGCAATAACGCACAGAGAAGATCCCTCCCAGACACTGCGTTGGAAGGCCATTCGAAGAACGGAAGCAGGACAGTCGCAAAATGATATGGTCCCATGGCTTAATTTGAAACATTCTGTTGTTTCTTGGGTGTGACGATAGATTATAGAGAGCGAAACTGTACCATGAGGACCAGGACAGAACCGACCACGCGTAACATCGGAAAGAGAGGACCGTTGTTAGGCTGTAAGGTCACGACGTTACCTCCTCGGTAATGCAAGGCAACTGGATTCTGACCTCACAGCATCCACTGGACATATTGAATCGAGCTGGCAAACGGTGTACAGAAGGCTTTGTCAGAGAGGCATTTATTGTCAGTGACCTGCTGTATGTGTGTCTCTGACGGCCCTTCGAGGAAGGGAACGTCTACAGTGGAGTCGTCAACATGCCCCCTGGACGATCGAACAGTGGGCCAATGTTCTTTCACAGATGAGTTCTGAATTGGTCTGGAGGGTGAGTCTTGACGGATTTGCATCTGGAAGGAATGAGGAACGTGATTTCTAGACCCAAACACCAAGATCAATAACGAGGGCACTGATTATGTTGACCACTCGAACACATCTCCATGAAATTGTAGCTAAGGTGTAACTGCTGTCAGGTATCGTGACGAGATCTTGAGACCACCTGTGCGCTTGTTGTGAGATGCTGTGGACCCAGTCCTGATATCGATTTATGATAATGCTCGACCTCATAGAGCACGGGTAGTTGATGTTTTCTTTGAATCGCAAGATATTGCACGCATTGTATGGCCTGCTCCCTCTCCCAATTTGAATCTCATAGAGTATGTCTGGGTCGTTCTACGGTGACAATTTGCATCACGTCAGCACCCCCCAACCTCTCTCCAAGACTTGCGAGCAGCTATCCAGGATGGGAGTCATTGCCTCAACAGGAGATTAATGACCTTATTCACTGCATTCCCCCGTCGTTATTATGCCTATATTGCTACCAGAGGTGGTTGCACCCAATACTGATCACATCAACCAGTTGTCGGAGTGTGTGTGCAATTTCGTTCCGTTGGAAAAAACTAAGAACATAGTTGTCCACCATTATGCATGTGGCAGCTGTTTACGTTCTGTATTCTTTACATTGTTCCTACTTTACTGTAACCTTTTCGTACTGTTTTGTGGCAAACTAAATTCTGCCTGGCAAAATTTCCGTTTGTTGCTTTAGTTTTGAACACCAGTGTATTTCATTTCCTTTTAAAAATGTTGAAAATAAATAAAACGAGACCTAAACGCTTGTGTTTCTTTGTTTAAAACTGAATAGCGCAAATCAACGTTTCCTCTGTAGTAAAACATGTAAGACCCATAAGGAATAAAACAAAAGGAATTTTTTCAGCATTCTTTGTGTTTAAACGTTATGGACGCGAAATGTTAGCAGTGCACTATTTCTGGAGATCCTCAGTACGGATTACATGAGGGTTATATTGAGGAAATTCCCATAAATGTTCTTGTAGTTTTTAGTCCGTACGAGGTTATGGTGTTGTGTTGCATAGTCCTCCCAGTAATCTTCTTTGCTGTTGTTAACTTTTCTGAAGATATAATGCACCATGTGCCCTTTGATCCATTTAATAGTGTTTCGCTTCGTACTGCACAGAACTACATCTGGAGCCAGAAAATCTTTCGGTGTGAAGGCGTTGGTTGATGTCCTTTTATCACTGCCAGCTTGTATCGGACTGAATCACAAGTTTCTTTCACATTCTCAAATACAAATCAGTGTTCGACATTATCTGTCTGCACGCATGTTGTGCACAAGGGTGAGCCCGTGAGAGGGACGGCATGAAGTTTCTCTTATGTAGGTATCTTGCTGTTTACCACTTAGCTTCGCTTTAACCACGGACGATCAATCTTTGCTCTGGATGTTTCTGCATATCGATTTCGAGTCTCTCTCCCTATTTTTGAGTTAGTTAAGTTTCTGTTCTTCCCTTCCCTTAGTTTTTGCATGTATTTCCTTCGCTTTCATTATGTCTGTTTCGGGAATTTTCGTTTGCACGTAGCTATATTCAGTAATCAAATGCTTCAGGTGTACAGTCCGTTGGGGATGTCCTGAGTATATACGGCGGATCGATAATGGACGAAATTACTTCATTAATTAGGTGGGCTGTTAGGCTGTGTGGCGTTGTTTTCTTCATTTTGTATTCATTGCGCATATATGGGGCTTGTGACCTGGTATACACAGCGATGAGATTAAGTGAGGCTATGAAAGTTGATTTTGATTATGTGGCCGTGGTTGACGAAGTGGCCTAGCGAGGTAGTCATTCTTTGGTCTCATCTCCGAGGTGTGGGGAGATGTACGCCGCGTAATTGATTTTGAAGTCCATATCTAAATTTGCAAGAATTACGTTTTGGATCCCATCTAGTTTTCTTATTCTGTGTTATTTTGATCTGGCTCTCATTCTAGTGAGGAGATTTTTGTAGTTTGCAGCTATAGCGTGTTGAATGCTGTGTCGGATATCAGTTCTTAAGCATTTCATATTCGTAATTACAGATAATTGTCCCTGTTGTGTATTTCTTCTCCCTCGTGCATTCATGGTGTCAGATTTTCTTGTGTTGAATTTGGAGTCAGATAGTCGACGTAGATCATAACACCCATTGCCTTGTCTAGTTCACTTGTATTTGCCAACAAGGAGCCAATGTCGTCAGCATACGCCATGCACACAATCTTCTGCTCTTTCATGAGTAACCTTCGCAGTTGTGTTCTAAGGTAGCAAGTAAATGTTCAATAGCGACGGAAAAACTGCCATCGACGTAGGACAACCTTGCCTGACGGAGCTGTTTTCTACTTCTCTGATGAGTTGGCCGTTTATAGCAAGTCTGGACAGATATGTTTTACAATTCTAAATTTTATAACACTACCTTTCGCTACCGTTATACCATAACCTCAAAGCCGGGGGCAAATTGTATCGCGAAGTTATTAGTCAAAGCAATTATAGTATAAAGAAGCAGAGCAGTGTTATCCTCTGGGAGGAATTTTGTTATGTTGAACGTGATGTACCTAACGGAAGTGGCTTATCGGAAGGGGAAGTCAGAATTACGTAAATATTTAAATGGTAGCAAACAAAATTTTCCTATCCACACTGTACAAATGATAAAGAAAACGGTCGCCACCCTAATTAGGCGTAAGAATGAGTAACATTCCTATTGAAGAATATGGGTATGGGTAACTTTAACGGACAAACACAACCTATACTTTGCCACACGAGAGTGCAATGAACTCTAGCACAAGCATATGTTAACGTTAAGGTTGGAGCTGAGAGTCAAAGAACCACAAACTATTTCCCTAATTACAACAGATGCTGACACACACTAATGTCTTCAGTGGTCCGTCAAACAGGCTGATTTCAACAATATTACTATTAATACTCACCATAGAATCATAATTGGACATAGGTTCCGTTTTACTTTTCAAACATTTTCCTATCTAACACAAAAATGTAAACATAGTTCACTACAAAAGTATGAATTCTATGAATTGGGCATTGGTTAAGTCTCCCTCAGCTAAATACCTTTCTACTTAGAATAAAATTTAAATGAAATGCACTGACAAACACTTTCTCAGTGATCTGTGACTGAAAGCAGGTACTGTAATCATAACAAATGGTCTGTTTATCATTTGTTTCCTACTAGTGAGCACAATAAAAAAAACTGTGGGTCCTATTACGCTAATGATATGGACTTATCTATACACATAGTATCCTTACTTTAGCAACCATAACCATGAAAATTTCATAAGTAATTTGACCTGCTACAGCAGTAAGACACAAGTTAACATAAAACATCAGGCATTGACTCACCTGGTTCAGTGGACAACAAGCTGTATTATTCATTTACTGAACAAAATTTACTAGCCTCAGTATGAGTAAGTATTGTAATAGCTTTGAAATAAGAGTAAACTTTTTTTAAGACCTAATTGAATCTATCTGCTTTTATATTTTATATAATTCTTTGAAAACCCATTGACTTTTAAGTAACACCTTTGACTGCAAAATATACTTCAACAAACAGTTACCATGGCACATTCTTTATCCACATTAATTTTAACCAAAACTTTTAATGTTTTAATGAGGCCTTTTAATATAACACACTGGGCTTTGATATTCTTTCAGTTAGGGTATACGGTAAGCACTTTAACATAGGAAGGACCCTGATTGGATAAGTGACTGAGGATAAAAAAATCAGGATAGGTACACGAAATGGTTATAATGGCTCTGAGCGCTATGGGACTTAACATCTATGGTCATCAGTCCCCTAGAACTTTGAACTACTTAAACCTAACTAAACTAAGGACATCACACACATCCATGCCCGAGGTAGGATTCGAACCTGCGACCGTAGCGGTCACGCGGTTCCAGACTGAAGCGCCTAGAACCGCTCGACTACACGGGCTGGCCGATAGGTACAAGAGTTAAGGTATAAATTACGTTATATTTGAGCACACTGAAATATCCAATGAGTTGATTCTTTACTGAACAGTTCTACTATCTTCTGGTCCCTTTTCAGTGACTGAGCGAGGTGGCGCAGTGGTTAGCACACTGGACTCTCATTCGGGAGGACGACGGTTCAATCCCGTCTCCGGCCATCCTGATTTAGGTTTTCCGTGATTTCCCTAAATCGTTTCAGGCAAATGCCGGGATGGAACCTTTGAAATGGCACGGCCGATTTCCTTCCCAATCCTTCCCTAACCCGAGCTTGCGCTCCGTCTCTAATGACCTCGTTGTCGACGGGACGTTAAACTCTAACCACCACCACCTTTTCAGTGATTTCGCAATGTGGTGGCGAGTACATGTTGTTGGATGGAGGTGCAGATAGACATGCTGGACTCTGTCATATCTTGGTAGCGAAGATAGATATTAATATTCAGAGCATTGCATTGTCTGCATATTACTCCATTCATCTGAGGCTTTAACGCGTATTAGAACGGCACTAAAAGCCCCTCACGGCAGCAGCACAAATCCCAACGTTTACATGACCTGTTAGCGGTTCAGTAGTTCGTCTCCGACTGACTCTTCGTTCCACCTTTCTATCCATACCAACCACATTTCGCGCGCGCTACACAGTTACGTTCCCAAGGGGAACCACACCACCTTTTACATACAAAATAACTAAGAACCCTAAGTGAGGATCAGCAAATACATAACAGCAACCAAACATAACAAATAACATAAATTAGATACACATATTGGTATTACTACAAAAAATTTATTCACACAGAAATTACATTTATATACAGTACGTTTTGTCCCCTCCAAACGAGGCAAATAATTTAAATAATAAAGCAATACATTACATATGATTAAACCAGGACATCAAAGTTTCTACAGAGAAAAAAGTACACATTTTTCTACAGAGCCGAATTAATCATAGAATAATTACAGAAGCTCAACGATGGAGGGTTGAACAAAACAGAAAGCAAAAATTAATCAACAAAAGATATGTAGTGTCTAAGCTATGGTGTTACAATTGGTACTAACAAATCGACGTGGTAAGCCCATTACTTGCATCGTGTTTAGTATGAAGGTGTGACTAACCCTGTCGAAAGACATCTACAAATCAAAGCACGGCATCGCACTCTTACCTTGCAGTTTTAATCCCAGACCCTTTGAAAGACAGATCGGTCTCAATTAATGCCTGTCTCGTACGTATCGGTCGCCGTGGCGATTACAGTTTTAATCTTGTGGGCTGAAATACGAGCAAAAATGTTATAACCATTATCGAGGAGAGCGATTCGTATCAAATGTTCAACTGTGTCACTAAAGTACCTTTTAGAAATTAAATTACTTTGGGATATCAGTCTCAAAATTCATTAGCTCGTCACATATTTAAAAGTCTTCATTTCATAATCTGCAAGAAGACCTGATAAAATTCTACAGGAATACCATCCACATAGTGTGACTCGTTTTTGGGGCTCGCAAGAAGGCGCTATCTAGCTCTTCTTCAGTGATTTCAGTTGTGAGTGCTTCAGTTTCCTCAGCGATGTGTTTTCCTTGTAGGTTCCTGTACAGCTCGTCTCTACTGTCCTCTGTGGCCTATCGGACCTTAACTCTACGTAAAACCTGAAAATCGTGTATTGGGTGTCATTTTGTTAGGTGAAAGTTCTTCTATCACTGACTTAATTTCCGTTATAATTTTCCTGTGTGTTCTCTTTCTTTCACAACTGACGGTAAGCATGGAGGTTGTATTTTCATGTACTATGCTTTTCACTCAGGCTCTGATTTTAAAATATTCATTGTGCCTCTGTTCTAAGGCAAAAAGTTTTGCTTTAATGTTCTTGATCTTCTCATAGTTGGCCATCACTGACATATCGAACTTGTACAAGCCTCTAGACAACTGAAACAAAATAATTCGCTTCCCTTTCAATATCAGTAGCACCGTTGTCTTGAGTAACTGAGCAATGTTCTCCTGACTTTCGGTTTGGCACATTTCAACCCCCCCCATGAACCATGGACCTTGCCGCTGGTGGGGAGGCTTGCGTGCCTCAGCGATACAGATGGCCGTACCGTAGGTGCAACCACAACGGAGGGGTATCTGTTGAGAGGCCAGACAAACATGTGGTTCCTGAAGAGGGGCAGCAGCCTTTTCAGTAGTTGCAGGGGCAACAGTCTGGATGATTGACTGATCTGGCCTTGTAACATTAACCAAAACGGCCTTGCTGTGCTGGTACTGCGAACGGCTGAAAGCAAGGGGAAACTACAGCCGTAATTTTTCCCGAGGACATGCAGCTCTACTGTATGATTAAATGATGATGGCGTCCTCTTGGGTAAAATATTCCGGAGGTAAAATAGTCCCCCATTCGGATCTCCGGGCGGGGACTACTCAGGAGGACGTCGTTATCAGGAGAAAGAAAACTGGCGTTCTACGGATCGGAGCGTGGAATGTCAGATCCCTTAATCGGGCAGGTAGGTTAGAAAATTTAAAAAGGGAAATGGATAGGTTAAAGTTAGATATAGTGGGAATTAGTGAAGTTCGGTGGCAGGAGGAACAAGACTTTTGGTCAGGTGATTACAGGGTTATAAATACAAAATCAAATAGGGGCAATGCAGGAGTAGGTTTAATAATGAATAAAAAAAAATAGGAGTGCGGGTTAGCTACTACAAACAGCATAGTGAACGCATTATTGTGGCCAAGATAGACACAAAGCCCATGCCTACTACAGTAGTACAAGTTTATATGCCAACTACCTCTGCAGATGATGAAGATATAGATGAAATGTATGACGAGATAAAAGAAATTATTCAGGTAGTGAAAGGAGACGAAAATTTAATAGTCATGGGTGACTGGAATTCGTCAGTAGGAAAAGGGAGAGAAGGAAACATAGTAGGTGAATATGGATTGGGGGGAAGGAATGAAAGAGGAAGCCACCTTGTAGAATTTTGCACAGAGCATAACTTAATCATAGCCAACACTTGGTTCAAGAATCATAAAAGAAGGTTGTATACCTGGAAGAATCCTGGAGATACTAAAAGGTATCAGATAGATTATATAATGGTAAGACAGAGATTTAGGAACCAGGTTTTAAACTGTAAGACATTTCCTGGGGCAGATGTTGATTCTGACCACAATCTATTGGTTACGAACTGCAGATTGAAACTGAAGAAACTGCAAAAAGGTGGGAATTTAAGGAGATGGGACCTGTATAAACTGAAAGAACCAGAGGTTGTAGAGAGTTTCAGGGAGAGCATAAGGGAACAATTGACAGGAATGGGGGAAAGAAATACAGTAGAAGAAGAATGTGTAGCTCTGAGGGATGAAGTAGTGAAGGCAGCAGAGGATCAAGTAGGTAAAAAGACGAGGGCTAATAGAAATCCTTGGGTAACAGAAGAAATAGTGAATTTAATTGATGAAAGGAGAAAATATAAAAATGCAGTAAATGAAGCAGGCAAAAAGGAATACAAACGTCTCAAAAATGATATCGACAGGAAGTGCAAAATGGCTAAGCAGGGATGGCTAGAGGACAAATGTAAGGATGTAGAGGCTTGTCTCACTTGGGGTAGGATAGATACTGCCTACAGGAAAATTAAAGAGACCTTTAGAGAGAAGAGAACCACTTGTATGAACTTCAAGAGCTCAGATGGCAACCCAGTTCTAAGCAAAGAAGGGAAGGCAGAAAGGTGGAAGGAGTATATAGAGGGTTTATACAAGGGCGATGTACTTGAGGACAATATTATGGAAATGGAAGAGGATGTAGATGAAGACGAAATGGGAGATAAGATACTGCGTGAAGAGTTTGACAGAGCACTGAAAGACCTGAGTCGAAACAAGGCCCCGGGAGTAGACAACATTCCATTTGAACTACTGATGGCCTCGGGAGAGCCAGTCATGACAAAACTCTACCATCTGGTGAGCAAGATGTATGAGACAGGCGAAATACCCTCAGACTTCAAGAAGAATATAATAATTCCAATCCCACAGAAAGCAGGTGTTGACAGATGTGAAAATTACCGAACTATCAGTTTAATAAGTCACAGCTGCAAAATACTAACGCGAATTCTTTACAGACGAATGGAAAAACTGGTAGAAGCCGACCTCGGGGAAGATCAGTTTGGATTCCGTAGAAATGTTGGAACACGTGAGGCAATACTGACCTTACGACTTATTTTAGAAGAAAGATTAAGAAAAGGCAAACCTACGTTTCTAGCATTTGTAGACTTAGAGAAAGCTTTTGACAATGTTAACTGGAATACTCTCTTTCAAATTCTGAAGGTGGCAGGGGTAAAATACAGGGAGCGAAAGGCTATTTACAGTTTGTACAGAAACCAGATGGCAGTTATAAGAGTCGAGGGGCATGAAAGGGAAGCAGTGGTTGGGAAAGGAGTAAGACAGGGTTGTAGCCTCTCCCCGATGTTATTCAATCTGTATATTGAGCAAGCAGTAAAGGAAACAAAAGAAAAGATCGGAGTAGGTATTAAAATTCATGGAGAAGAAGTAAAAACTTTGAGGTTCGCCGATGACATTGTAATTCTGTCAGAGACAGCAAAGGACTTGGAAGAGCAGTTGAAC
The DNA here is from genome assembly GCF_023864275.1 of Schistocerca cancellata. Lineage (NCBI taxonomy): Eukaryota > Metazoa > Arthropoda > Insecta > Orthoptera > Acrididae > Schistocerca > Schistocerca cancellata. The sequence continues at coordinate 901,094,001 of NC_064629.1, forward strand.
GGAATGGACAGTGTCTTGAAAGGAGGATATAAGATGAAGATCAACAAAAGCAAAACGAGGATAATGGAATGTAGTCAAATTAAGTCGGGTGATGCTGATGGAATTAGATTAGGAAATGAGACACTTAAAGTAGTAAAGGAGTTTTGCTATTTAGGGAGTAAAATAACCGATGATGGTCGAAGTAGAGAGGATATAAAATGTAGACTGGCAATGGCAAGGAAAGCGTTTCTCAAGAAGAGGAATTTGCTAACATCGAGTATAGATTTAAGTGTCAGGAAGTTGTTTCTGAAAGTATTTGTATGGAGTGTAGCCATGTATGGAAGTGAAACATGGACAATAAATAGTTTGGACAAGAAGAGAATAGAAGCTTTCGAAATGTGGTGCTACAGAAGAATGCTGAAGATGAGGTGGGTAGATCATGTAACTAATGAGGAGGTATTGAATAGGATTGGGGAGAAGAGAAGTTTGTGGCACAACTTGACTAGAAGAAGGGATCGGTTGGTAGGACATGTTTTGAGGCATCAAGGGATCACAAATTTAGCATTGGAGGGCAGTGTGGAGGGTAAAAATCGTAGAGGGAGACCAAGAGATGAATACACTAAGCAGATTCAGAGGGATGTAGGTTGCAGTAGATACTGGGAGATGAAGAAGCTTGCACAGGATAGAGTAGCATGGAGAGCTGCATCAAACCAGTCTCAGGACTGAAGACCACAACAACAACAACATTTCAACCACCAGCTTACAGCAGAGTCATAAGGAGCAGAATTTCTCGTACATTCTTGCCATATGTGAGATACAGCTCCACGACGGGTAGTGTCTTTTAGATTGACAACATTCAATTTCCACAGGTCTCTTCCTTAATACTATTCTTGTTTCTTCGTATGTATTTTTGAGAGATGTGTGGCGGGATCCGAAAAAATCGGAGGACACACTTCTGCATCAGTAATGACCTTCTTGTGCTGAGCTTAAACATAGATCCCGTTCAAAAGACTCGCTTAGTGGTTTATTACATGAGTGAGTTGAGGCACGTTCCCTTTTCGTGCTGCCATGTATCGGTAATGTGCAGTTCCTTAATTACATGCTCCACGACTATGGACTTATTGAAGTGCGGAATTCCGTCAGCGGGACTGATTACTCCGTTAAAGTCAGCTGCCGAAGTCAGAGTGTCTTATTGTGCTCCAAAGTGCGCCATAATCTCGGGTTTGAAAAAACTCGGTTCTTCTGCGAGTATTGCTACTTCCTGACGGGGAGTAAACTTTTATAATTCCGGTACTGTGTATTGTACAGGCGATGCCCCTGCTACTTGTTTAAATTTTCTACATGTTGGACGGGGATGCATTCCTTTGTGAGTGTTGCAGTCCCACTTCTGAATCGTTTCATTGATTTTTAGGGTATTACACAAGTCTATTCGCTTGAGTACATTTGCAGTATTTTATGACACTAATGTCTGCACCGTACAAAAACTCATGTAAGCTTTTTAGACTGAGAGGACTTCGAGTCTTGTTGATGTCTAGAGCTGAGATTCGGTATGCTTGAAGCTGGTTCATTTCATATCTTATGAGTCAGAGTGTACATATATTTTATATCAATATTCATCCTTCAAAAAATTATCGGGTGTGTGTCGTTCAATAATCATTATAACGATCACGTAAACAATATTATACCTTTAATTCTTTCCTAACAATTCATCAGTTGGAAAATTATTGGGCACATCTCCTCTTTCAATAACCTAATCTGACAGAAAGTAATTCTGTCTGTCGTTGTTGTCACTTTTATGGACCGATGATGTCTCTGTTGTGCTACTGGATATCTCTCCGTTTGTCGTAAATACCTTCATGTCATCTGCTCGGTGTTCGGATTGGATAGATCCTAGTGTGACGTTCAGAGTTTCATCGTTAAGGTTTCTGGCCATTTCTTTACTGTTCTTCTTGATGATCTTTCCGCAACACATTCGGTTTGTGGTGCTAGTGCTGGTCGGGCTCCTTTCGGTCTACGTGCTCTATGAATCTTGTTGGCTGAAGTCACAAATTTAAAGAAACTTGCGTTTAATTTGCTACCAATTTCCTTTGCTTTCTTTCCCTTTATGGGTCCTAAGTATTAAACATCTAAATGCGGCATAATTCGTTTCTACTTATTTCTTGGCGACGTGCGTCCTCCATTATTTTCAGTGGCGTCAAGGATTCGGTTGAAATCTTGTACGGAATAACTGTCACTGGTAAATGGTGTGTCAGGTTTTCCATTATTTTTCAGTACCTCCTCCGCTGTTGCCATGGGGGCTATCTTAATTTATGGTAGTTCTGAGTAGACTGCTCCTGTAGTGACGTTCGTTTCCGTTGTGATTGGTGGGTGGGTGAAAACCTTGGTTGGGGACGTTTCCGGATTCAGAGTTGACTGCTTATGCTTGGCTACAACGGCATACATATGAGCATGTGTTGGGAACTTATGGACACTCAAGAGCGAGGTTATCAGTACCCGCATACATACCACAAGGACAGCGTTGACTGCGCTGACATGGCCACAGACGCGCCATGTGGTGTTAGTACCACACGACGCTGCATGCAGCGAGCACGGGAGAGATGCATGTAGCAAACATTCCTTATTGCCGATCATAAATGACAGTCCGCGGTAGCCGCATATGTTTACGTAGGAGGTTATGTGCTTCCAGAGATCTGCTTTCAACTGTCTAACTCCATTTAATTTACCATAGGGAGATGATATTGAATTAGCCTGGTCTGCTAGAACTTCTAAAGGAATCTCTAAAATATAGTTGATATTACGCCAGGAAAAGAGTGAAGAACCATGTCATCAAAAGAATTACTGTCAGATTATTTAAATTTTATGGTATCATCACAAGATTCTAAACAACGGCATTGCCAGTGGTAACACTCGTCAGATCACCGAAGTTAAGCGCTGTTGGGTTTGACTAGCACTTGGATGGGTCACCGACCGAGTTTTCCGAGTGCTGTTGGCAAGCGGGGTGCAGTCAGCCCTTGTGAGGCCAGTTGAGGAGCTACTTTATTGATAAGTAGCGGTGCCAGTCACGACACGTAATGGCGGAGGACGACACGGCGCTTGGTCGGTACCGTTAGGCCTTCAAGGCCTGTTCGGACGATGTATTTTCTTCATTTTTTGTTTTTCAATCACAGTATTCCGTAATTTTGTCACACAATTCAGAGCTCCCAATTTCAGGTAAGCAACGGGATTCATGAAAGAGAGGTGAATGCCTGTAATATCGTGACGTTACATAGTCACAACTTCGTCTATCGATTATTCAACTTTGATCGAATGTAGCTTCGCAAGGTATCAGTCGCAGGATAACTTCAAGGTATCTTTACGGTTAAGATCAGGCTTCACTGCATTTCATATAGCTGCCTCCAAGCCAAATTCCAAGTAGAATTAAGAGCTGCTGTAGCTATAGGGTTACCACAACACGTAAACAACTCCAGTTACGGCGCGCAGCACAGGCCAGCGATCGCCTCACTAGAGCTGCCACAAGCCGACTTGCCGGCTGAGCTGCCCAAGCGTGATTCATGACCCGTCCTCACAGATTTGCTTCTGCTAGTAACTCATCTCCTGTTGGCGAAACAAAAGTTCTGAGGACTGGGCAGATCGGTCCGTAGAGCACTTTCCCCCCAAAGCCCAAGGTCACGAGTTCGAATGTTTGCCTGGAACACAGCTTTATTCTGTCACGAAGTTATACTTTAGCGCACACTACGCTGCAGAGTGAAAATTTCATTGTCATGTCTTTTGTTCCTATCAGCAACAAAAAGGTGCTAGATGCAATTAATTTGTAACACGAGAGTGTTCACCCTATTCGACGTTGTGCCTACCAATGTTTCTGGTACAGATATCGAATTTCGCACATTCGATAGTTCATGGCATAAGCATTTTATGTGCGAGTGTGTGTGTTTGTATGAGTTGTTCACGTATTTTCCATGTGGAAATGCTGCAGTATATCTCCTTTACATAATTTTTTAGATAAATACTTTTCAAAATGGTGTAAAAAATTCAGCTCGTTCGGATAATTTTGCGGACAGAGGAGATAGCGGCTTTGAGGCTACACTGCGTTTGGCTTTTTCATTTTTATGGGCTGTAGGGTACTGCGTTGTGATTCGAAGAGAGGACAGGGTTTGCTGAGGAGCTCAAAGCACAGCTGGAATAGTTTCACCATCTGGGATTGGGGAAAGATTCCAAAGCACAACTGAGATAGTTCCAACATCTGGGAGTTTTTGATTTTTTAGAAACATTTTGATATTTGACTTTAATTTTTTTTAATTTCATCGCCGGCCGGCGTGGCTGTGCGGTTCTAGGCGCTTCTGTCTGGAACCGCGTGACCGCTACGGTCGCAGGTTCGAATCCTGCCTCGGTCATGGATGTGTGTGATGTCCTTAGGTTAGTTAGGTTTAAGTAGTTCTAAGTTCTAGGGGACTGATGACCACAGGTGTTAAGTCCCAAAGGGCTCAGAGCCATTTCAACCACTTTTTTTTTAATTTCCTCATATCTTGCTATTCTTAATTCCCTGTCAGCACCATTGTCTAGGGATGGTGATAACGTCATTGATAAGAAGACTGTTGTATCCTTGCAGAATAGCACAACAAATAATAGAAGTGAGAAAGCAAATCTGTTTCTTTCTCCACAACCGAAATCAGAATAGATATATACATAATTTGGTGGCTGGGCTAGTGCTACAACTGGGACAGCGGATAGGGAAATTCCATAGACGAACACGGATGTTGGGTTGCCGAATGGTATATATCGTAAGAAAGTCCAGAACCAAGTAGTTAGACATCCAGACGAAGTCGACCCGATTGGTGTTCGAGGCAGCAGCGATTGCGCGGAAGGCCGAGACTGCTGGGATTGTGTCGCCGCGTGCGCTTATACAGCCGCAGCGGTGCGTGAATGCGCCCGACGACAGTGAGTCTGCTTTGGCATGGCACAACGTTATTGGATCGGTATCGACCTCGCATGAAGGTCTGCGCGCCGGTGTTGCTGTGATAGCGCGGAGGCAACTACACGCAGTGGCCACGCCTTTGCTGTCTGGCTGAGCGATGCGGGGCATGTGCCGGACAATGCTGGCTGTGGATTGCGTGATGTGTGCCGGTGGCCGCTTGCCGGCAGGCGCCATCGTGAAGTCATTGATATCTTCAATGACTGCACATGATATGGCTTTTGACAGCATGGCTATTAGGAATATTGCGTTTCTAGCCATTTGCTCTTTTCATTGTCATTTAACTTTATTGCACACTTTGATCCCCACGGATGTACCATTCTTTTACAAGTATCTACAGCTCACCTGCATCATTCCTATATCCGTGTAGTATTCCGGGAGCCAGCTGCCACTTTTGATGAGCAAATGTAATAAAGCTACGATTATTTGCTACAGTTTATTTAGTTTTGCTAGTAAACGAAGTGAACCTCAGCTTATGCATTAGCGGTGGCTTAGCCGCGGCAGCCTCCCACTCAAACATAATAATGATATAAAAATCGATGTGAAGAAAACTGAGACACTGTAACGTGATTACCATATTGTACACAGACGGAAAAAGTAGTCAGCTGACATTGTTTTGGGGTATTATACGTAAGATTCACGCGTAAATAAGTGAAAAATATGCACTGAGTGAAATGATACCAAGAAATTTGGAATTTGGTTAAGTGATATGTAACTTGAAAAGTTGAATTAAAAATAATTTGCTGAATTTTTCGCGGTGGAAAAGTTCAAATGGTTCAAATGGCTCTGAGCACTATGGGACTTAACTTCTGAGGTCATCAGTACCCTAGAACTTAGAACTACTTAAACCTAACTAACCTAAGGACATTACACACATCCACGCCCGAGGCAGGATTCGAACCTGCGACTGTAGCGCCTACAACCACTCGTCCACCCCTACCGGCGGTGGAAAATTCCTCAGATGACGAGTGAGAGAGGCGGCGCATCGCTATGCACGCGGGTGCGTGTTATTTTTCACTGCATTAACCTGTAACCTCCCCTCACTTATCGACCTTAATGACAGTGAAAAATTAAACCGCGTGTACCTAATGGAAATTTGGGAAAAGCAATCGTCACCGAAGTTAATCTGTCGGTATTGAGGGAGGAAAGGGTTACATCGAAGTGAAAGGAAAAATCCAATTGAAATTGGTGGGAATTGATTTTGAAAAGGGGTAAAGTTAATAAAGAAAGTAAATGTGCGGTCGCTACGTTAACAATTAATTGGCGTTAATTAGATACTTGAGATTTGGGGAAAATTACGGTCGCCAGTCCCATGGACAACTACTATAATAACTGAAAATGAAAGATTAATGCACATATATTTAGCACTAAAAGCATGGCAACTGAAGGTTTACATGTGTCGTGTGAAAACTGAATGTTTGTCACAAGTAATAAATTTCGCTACACTCTGACTTAATTTAGCGAAAGAATTAATAAAACCGGAAAATTGAAAGTTAATTTAGTGACTGAAATTAATAATGAACTTTGTTTCTGAAGCACTACGAAATTAAATAAAATAAGGTTAGTCTTGGGCTACCTCAACAATCATTTCAAAAGCTACTTGAATCTACGCAATTTAGAGATAAGAGATTTAACTTTGAACTTGAATTAAATGATTCTGAACGATTAACAATAGTAAAATTTAGTACGTACCAAGCTGAGCTGCAGTCACAGGTAAGCTAAAATATGGTAACAAAACTCGCACTCTTAATTTGTGCTTGTGTAATCTAAATATTGTAGCCAGCTATGAATACTTTAAATGAACTTAGAAATTAAAGCAGTGAAATCGAATGATATTACTTTAATGCTGGCGTTTGAATTTCAATGACACTCTGGTTCATTCCGGAAAAGGAAGGGACCCTGCTTGGCAATGCAATTGAGACAATGAGCAACAAAGGTTCATGCTACATTGCTGTAATTTTGAAACAGTTGGAAAAGCTGAGGTCTGCCATACAGTTCTAAAAGTTTACGTGCTTCCAGTCTTTCATGTTGGTTGATTGAAGGTTTGAAGTCGTCGATCGAGGAGGTGGCGACAGTCACTCATTGTCGGCCGTCGCTGTTGCAGAAACTGGATGTTGGTGCTCCTTCTTCTTGACACTGTCACCGGGCGAAACGGGCTCTTGATGTGCACCAGCTAACGCTTCCCGTCCGCGACACCGTGTCAGAAACTATCATAGCAAGTCGAGCGCAAATACATGCTGCCAAACCCCGAAAACAAGGCAACTCACGGGAGCGTCGCACAACACACCTGCTCCACCGCCCTACTCCAGCCAGCCTCTTCTGCCTACGCTCCATGCGGCAGAGTTAACACTACCGAAGATCCTAAACACTTTGGTTCTCCACACGACCTATCGATGTAATCGTTCGATAGCATAGTTTTCCCTAGGCAAGATCCAGCGTAAAAATACAAATAATATTTACAAAACAAACCAATTATACATCGACATAAATGCATATATATATATATATATATATATATATATATATATATATACAAATAGTAAAACAATTACAATATCTAAAGACACAGAAATGACATATCTTCAGGTAACAAAATAAGGGAAAAAATTTATTATACAATAGATGGAAATAGGAGGATAAGCATTTCCGGCGTTAGAAACCGAACACTTTTCCACTGCGAAATACTCAGTGGACCTTCTTTTCCGTTTACCTGTTATAAATAACTGTTATTTTATGAAGTTTCACCTTTCTTCGTTTCCAATATTTATTAATTTTTATTAATAAGACAAGTGCATCCAAACGCTTAGGACGCACTGCATCCATGTCACTGTATATGCTGTTTCTCTCTCGGACTAGAGTATATATTTGATCATATATTATATTTAATTAGATCTAATGCATTTATTAAAAAATTTATTTACAAATACATATGAGGAATGAAAGAAATTGGTTGATATTCCCCATAATTGCTCCAAAACTGCTGGCCGCCTTCATGATCACAGCCATCTATGCAGGTCATCCAATCTTCATCATCTGCAACCCAATATAATAATGTTATAATATTAAATAAAAAATCCCTCTCAATCACTTCAGTATTTCACTTTTTGGTGGAAAATATAGAAAAACTTTCAACATTTTCGAAGCAGCTCTAATCCTCTTCGGAGCAGACGAGACTCTCTCGCGAGGAAAAACGAGAGAGTGAGGGAGTGTGTGAGAGAGAGAGATATCGGGAGAGAGAGACAGAGTAAGACGAACGCAGGTCACTTCCCCATCGCTAAAATGCAGCGAATTATTATTTTCATTAAACTGCTATTTTTAACAGGCACTTAGCCAAATTTCACATTTGGTAGTATTATTTAAGTCCGTGCGTATTTTTCCCATGTTTACCCGTGAAGTTGACATATAATACTCCAAAACAAAGTCAGCTGATTACTTCTTTTCCGTTTGCGTACAAAATAACAAACGTATCAACGAAGTCTCAACTTTCCTCATATTACTCTATTATCATTAGTATTATTAAATTTCCTTAAATTTAAGTCTATGGTAACAATCTTTTCTGTTTAACAGATTACCGGTATCGGTCTTTAATGACCATCATGAGATCTGTCTCATAATGATGGTCATTAAAGACCGAAACCGGTAATCTGGTAAACAGAAAAGATTGTGACCATAGACGTAAATTCAAGGAAATTTATTACATATACGGGTCACTGTGTTTTTTAGCGACGATGTCACAGCTTGTGAAATTATTATTATTATTATTATTATTATTATTATTATTATTATTGTTATGTGTGTTTAGGAGGCTGCGGTGTCTCTACCCGCCGCTACTATGCAAGATGACTGTCGCTACGTTTATTAGAAACAGGAAACGAACTATAGCAACAAGTCTCAGCTTTTTTTAAATAAAAATGACAGCTGATTCGGTATTACAGGATCACGATGAATGGTAAGTAACTTGAGGGAGTGAATGGTTCACTCAGATAAGTGTCATTCTTAGTAGTTTCCATGGAATCATCAGCATTACACTAAAATACAAAAATTGTTTAAACGGAAGGGTCTGTGATTTTAATTTGATCTCTGTTTTTAAATTACTTGTATATTCTTCCTTTTTGCTACCGCTTGATGTTTAGATGATGCTAGAAATTGTGTACTGCAGGAATATGATGGGATTCACCGGTTTTGCTTGTCCAATTGCACTTGTAAAGGTAACTGTTTTTGTTTGTGCTATTTGCTGAGTTATGAGACGAGACGAAAAATTTTTGCTTAGTATTTTAAAAGTTGTGACAAACGTGCTAATGCATGGTGGTGATATACATGCCTTATGTTTTGGCATCGGTAATACATTACTTCGTCCTTCCTACATCCAGCTGCAGCTAACACACCCTGCTCTATAAAAGATGATGTCCAAAGAACTTTATGCACTTCGAAGGAGATCGCCAAGTACCTCCACCATGGGTAGTTTTTCCACCTTTTCCATAAGTTAATACTTCCTTGAGTGTGAGTGTTTTACAGTCGTTTTTCTAACAAACAAAAACCGCACACTGGGTTTCAAATGTACGCATGAACGAATTCGCAAGGCCCCTCGCCTTATCGTTATACTCAACTGCACAACTTTATTGTCTCTTACACAGCATAACATGCAAGGAAACGAAGTGCTATCAATATTCGGCTACATTCTTGAGATTAAAACCTGTCCAAGCACTGTCAGACAGTTTCAGGTCATGTGGAAGGCTATATCGCAATCAATAAACTAAAGAAGGGACGATATTGAGTGTGTGACATACAAATACGAAAGGATTACAATTAACCATGATGATGCCAAGAAAAAAATACTTTTAATACAGTTAAATATCTCATGTTTTCGCTAATTAGCAGGATAGTATGCACTTTTGGCTTCGGAACGATCTGTGTCTACGTTCAGTACAGAGTGAAACTGAATTTGCTTCACTGGATGGAATAACAAACACGTATGTATATCTAGTGTTACGGCTGGATACGTTACGAAACCCAGTTAACAAATCATTCGCTGCCACAATTAAGTCAATACAACGGACAAAAGCGGAAAAAGTAAGTATTAAGAAGAGGCCAGTTCTGTTAGTTTCTCATTTATAGATTTAAAAGGTAGAAAATCAAGATAGCGAAAAATCGGATAGGGGAGGGTTTTGTCGTAAGACTCTTTTAATGATTGTCGATCTGCCAGTTAGTAGTTCTTCCACAGAAAACGCAAAATGTTGTCTCCAGCACTATAAGAACCAAAAACTAATTCAGTCTACCACATAAAAGCCGCATTCTTTTCCCGTAAATTAGCATACAGCTGTAGCAGCCGCGCGGAGTGGCCGTGCGGTTTCAGGCGCCATGTCACTGATTGCACGGCCCCTCTCGCCGAAGGTTCGTTCAAATAGCTCTGAGCACTATGGGACTTAACTTCTGAGGTCATCAGTCGCCTAAAACTTAGAACTACTTAAACCTAACTAACCTAAAGACATCACACACATCCTTGCCCGAGGCAGGATTCGAACTTGCGACCGTAGAGGTCGCGCAGTTGCAGACTGTAGCGCCTAGAACCTCTAGGCCACAACGGCCGGCGTTATGTACGACCTCTACTGATGTAACATAAACAGACATGTCGAAGAGAGCGGCCCGCGGGGGAAGGGGATTTAAATCGGCCGCCCGCCCTCAGGAACTCAGTTCGTCAGCGCACCTGACGTTGGCGACATGTCTGATCGCCGAAATATTGTGCTCGTTGGACACTATGAACCGGCAGTATACAAGTGGACTGTTAGAGCAACAAATACGCCGGGTGAAACTGAAGAATCACATTAAATAGGAAGTGTTCTTTCCCACTTGAGCTACTCTACTGCGCGATCTGTTTGTTTTGAACGTCGTGCAGTGCAAAAGAAAAGCTGTAGCTGTGTATCTCTCAGAAGTCTAGATCAGGACATATGCATCATCTCACAGCACTGTGGGATGCAGAAGTTCTGGAGAATTTGTTGTTGACTTCTGGAGATACTGCCACTACGTGTCAGATTGTAGCATAATGGTAAGCATTACGCACCGGTGATAAGACGTCGCGAGTTCAAGTGCATTTACTGCTACATATTTTTTAAAACGCAATTCTGCTGTCTGCTGAAGTTATCAATCTAATGGATCTTTGAACACAATTCCCTTCACTTCTCAACCCAAAATAGTCGCATGTGGAAAAAGGGCTAACTTCTGCGATATTTTGTTCTTTTCAGGTTTAATAGACGGCCAGGGAGCAGTTGCATCTCGAAACTTTTGTATTATGTATGGGGAGAGCGCACCGTGCCAAAATACGTCAGAAAAGTATTTTCTACATTAGCTATCATGTGGTAGTGGCATTTTATTCTTCTTCAAACCTTGTTTGACAGCTTTAACTCAGAACAAGTTTTCTACATACATGTAATCTGTAAACTGCATGTGCATTGTCAGACTGTTATAGATAGCATCAGAGAATTCGCATATATCGTTGATGATTAATTTATCTCTCATGTTCACTATTATTTCAACAACACTAAAAGAAACCTTACGAAAATTGTGCACTGTATTATAAGAAATGAAATTAAACTGCATACTATAACCTTACGACGAAAGTCTGTATTAATAAAACTGAGTATCTGTATACAAGCGTGCCTCTATCGGCACAAATTAGTAAAATACTACTCACTTAGATTTCGATTCGGTCTGTGTTTAATTGTTATGCTGTATCATACTCAGCCGGCCGGTGTGGCCGTGTGGTTCTAGGCGCTTCAGTCTGGAACCGCGTGACCACTACGGTCGCAGGTTCGAATCCTGCCTCGGGCATGGATGTGTGTGATGTCCTTAGGTTAGTTAGGCCTAAGTAGTTTATAAGTTCTAGGGGACTGATGACCACATATTTTAAGTCCCATAGTGTTCAGAGCCATTTGAACCATTTGTCATAATCAAGAGGTATGCAAATGTGGCATTTCATAAATAAAGTTATGTATTCCTATAAACCCAAATGAGGCCTTACCTCTTGTGCAGCATTGTACGTTTTTCACCATTGCATTAAGAGCCGAAAGTATTTTCTTGTGATTTCCTTATGGATGTTTGATCTGACTGTTGTAGGTCTTTCACAGAGGGGATACTGAAACCACGAACCAAAACAGACGCTTTTTCACAGATCAGCACGTTACCATAGAGCTAGTGAAGATGTATGTGTCTTTGCTTCCTCTTAGGAGGCCAATAGTGGCTAGAACCCTTAAACCGCTATTTAAAGGACGTGATTAGTTGCGATTTCTACGTGCAACGACCCTCCTTGACTGAAAGGGGTAAATTTACAATCTTTTGTTACACCTCAAGCGATAATAGCTCAGATTATTCAATGGAAATGACAGGAAAAATCAAGTGAACTTTGAGACTTAATTTCTTGTACACTACCAAGTAACTCATCGATTACAGACTTAAGAAACATACCTTGCCTTGTTGTCAAATTTCAGTTAGAGTAGCAGCAGGAAGAAGACGAACCGATATGATCCTACAGTGGGCTGGGAAGTGACCATAGCCATGACCAAGATTGGAACTGGGGTCGACAGCATTGTCGTCTACCACCCTGACAACCCGAACGGTGACATGGCTCGTCCGGTTACTTACGTTTACTGGTATCAAAGCAACAGCACGAAAACACAAAAATGTTAATAACCCGAATATTATTAACTTTTGAACCCATAGAAAAGTAAAGCAGTCATCAGTCGGAAGGTTGGTTTCAACACCACATTGCTATAATAGACACAATATTGTTGCAGGTGGTATGCCGTTGCTTTCCTCCTACCTTTGAGTTCACTTACATAGCCTGTTAATAGGGGAACCTACAGTTTAACGTGGCTTTTGGACCACAGTGCAACTCCGCATTTGACGTATCAACAAAAACTGCCCGAGGCGAAATAAGTGTAAAATGGCACATAAAAATCGTGGGACTGACCACGGATCGAACCAGACACTTTCGTAATCGTAGTCTTGCTCTGTACCACTTGTCCACCATGTAGCCACCGCCGTGGCGTCTGCTTCGCATTAAAATTAAGTATCTCTCGTTTTAGCCTGCGTTGGCACTTCCGTGTCCCTGCGCCAAAGTAAACAGAACTGTATTGAATGTAGTGCCTTCAAGTTGGCATAAACAGAAAAGGTGAAATATTAAACAACAAAAATTGTCTCTCTTTGATGCCTTAATCTTCATTGTCATTATGCGTCTTACGAGAAAAAACGTACTCTTCATTAAATTAACATCTTCGTCTTGTTATGCAAATATCTGCGATGTATTTTACATTAAAATTTTAAAAACAAAATTAAAATAGGAGAAGTTTTCCTTTTCTTCACAGCATCTTGATCGCTGAAGAGAAGTTAAGCTGAAATCAAACAAAATGTGCTTTAATCAAAGTCTTCTTCCTATTAACACAGATGACTAAGTACCGCGTCCAGTTCCCGTCCTCTTCTATAACTGTGTTTAATCTCCTGGCAACAGAAGCAACAAGCTTTCTGATGAATCTGTCACTCTGTGACATCTCATCCCACGCAGCGTGAACTGCTTCCGACAACGGTGCCTTGGATGTTGGTGCAGATCTTTTGCGCCTAGTAATTTTTCCGTCTCTGCCCACTCGTGCTCTATGGGATTGCGGGCAGCAGCATTTGGAGGCCACTCCAGCAGCTCACTCTCTCCTTTCATCTGAGACCAGTGTCTTACGCTACTGGCTGTATGGATTGTGGAACGTTCATGTTGGAAGATGATTCTACCTCCAGGAAATCGCTGACGAACAGAAGGAAGCATGATTTCTTCCAGTATTTCGCAATAATAACCACAACAAAGCGGATGCTTAAGTTCCCACAGCGCGCCGCAACCATTTGCTGATATCCAGCCCCAAACTGTGACAGACGTCCGGACACACCTATTCCTCCGCTGGACATATTTACGGTTGTATCTCGTTCCACTTCGTCGATACACATGGACGGAGCTATTTGAAGCAATTGATAATACCTTCCCGTCGGTAAATATAACTCCGTCCCAGTACGAAAGCAGCTTCCTTCTGTAGGCCAATTCGAATTTTAACCTGGCAGTCCTATGTTGTTCTTTCAGCATTTCCTTAACAGCCGCCGGCCGCGGTGGTCTAGTGGCTCTAGGCGCTCCGTCCGGAGCCGCGCGACTGCTACGGTCGCAGGTTCGAATCCTGCCTCGGACATGGATGTGTGTGATGTCCTTAGGTTAGTTAGGTTTAAGTAGTTCTAAGTTCTAGGGGACTGATGACCATAGATGTTAAGTCCCATAGTGATCAGAGCCATTTGAACCATTTGAACCTTAACAGCCGATTTCCGTCCATGCCTTCCTTCCTCGTTGAGCCGACGACGTATGGTCGACCTGCTCACTGTTAGCTGCATGATGTTTTTAATATCTCTGCTGCTCCTGAAAGGGTCCGCAACACTGCAGTGGAGTATACTCTTGTCTTCATCCTCTGTGGTAGTCCGTGGGCGTCCAGAGCGACCTTTATCAAACTCACTGTGCTGTGACATGTCGCTTTGACAGAAGTAAGAACTGACTCACAAGACAACAGGAAACCAAGTGCCACACAGGACGCAGAGGACTCGCACGGAACCGAAGTCAAAATAATTCCCGACTTCAAACTTTCAATACTGTGACACACAGATTAATTCACGATTTAACTATAACGTTTAGAGCATTAAATCAGTGCTGCTGCAGACGATCCAGTTCTAACAGATAGGTGGTTTCAGTTTATGGGTATGTCTGCCAAAATCACAAATCTGAAATACGCAGGTGTTGATTTTACCAAATATGTCTTAAAAAGACATGAGCTCGAACCATGATAGAACTGTTTTTAAGGAGCTGTGTTAGATGACAATTTATATCTGTTTAACAAAATTAGGTTAAACAGGATTATGTTTTAGAAGACAACGGGATGCCGTTGACGCAGACAATAATACCCAACTATTTCTGTCGACTTAATACCATGCCAACAAAAAAATTGGCGTCTCAGTGTATTTTGATTACAATTCGTTAGCCTTCTAGCGACCTCGTTCTAATACCTCGTGGTATTAGGCATAATATTTTGCTTTTTGAACACCGAACAATAACACACAAAGATAGTAGACGGAAGGATACAAAGAAACAATCACACTCATGGGTGTGGATCCAGTTCATCACTAGAAGACTTAACAAGAGGAAAACATTACGAAAGCAATGAACATGATGGTTAGTATACATTATTTGTATTGATCTGAAGATGAAAAAGTGCAGATCTGCACAGTGCCTGCATCTGCACTTTAGTTTCTGTCTTAATGGGCATACGAATTCGTATCTCCTCTTTCGAGGATCTGAATGTCTCGGAACAGAATTGTACTGAAATAATCTTTTGTTACAAAGCAACAAGGTAAAAGTTTTATTTGTATATATTTTGTGGGAAACTGTAATCGTGATAGAAGATTATACACCTGAGTGTTTGACAAAATTGGCTGGAGAAAACGCTGCATATTATCCAAACCCTGCGCCTTCTCTCCCTATCCTATATATTCAACAGTACTACTAAACAAGGTAGAAGCAACACTTGATAGCCAATTGGGAGAGTATCAGAGTGGATTTAGAAAGGGCAGATCTTGCTCAGAACTGACTTTCAACCTTAAGTCCATAATTCGTCACAGACTTTAAAACTCCGAAGATATAATTGTAACATTTATAGATTTTCAAAAAGAATTTGACTCAGTTGATAGGGAGACACTAGATAAAGTTATCAGAATTTGGCATCAAATCTTAATTAGCAAACCTTATTCGTGAAACGCCTCACAGACACCAAATAAAAAGTAAAGTTTCAGGGTGAAATATCGAAGGCATTCAACATAAAAAATGTGTAAGGCAAGGTGATGGCCTGTCTACACACCTCTTTAACTGCCTACTAGAGAAAATGGTAAGAGAATGGAAATAAAAACTAAAAGAAGAGAAGGTATCACCAATCAGAATGGGAACTAAAAGCAAAGGTATTGAAATTCGCTGTTTAGTATTTGCGTATGATTTTACCATTTTTTCTGAAAACCTAACAAATGCTAGAATACAAATCAATCTCTTAGAAGAAATAGCCAAAAAGCAGCTTTAAGAATCTGTGTAGAAAAAACGAAATTTGTGACAAATATAAAAAATGGTCCGTGATCAGTAGCAACAGATATTGGGCAGCTGAAAAGGGTAAATAATTTTAAATATTTGGGAGAAATTATCCAAGAAAATGGCTTAGAAAAGTTCGCTATAGAAGAAAGAGTACATAAAATGGAGAGAGCGTATGGAATAATTAGGAATGTCTACAACAAAAGGTGTCTGTAAAAAAATTTGAAGATACGGCACTACAACACAGTAGTAAAACCAGAATGTGTTTATGCAAGTGAATGCTTAGTGCTGAACTACAAATTACAGGAACTTGAAGTCCTAGAAAGACAAATCACTGGAAAAATACTTTGACCACCAAAAAATACAGAGGTATGGAAATTATGAAGCAATGAATAAGTTTATCGCAACATAGAAAACATGAATGAAACACTACGAAAGAGGCGACCGTTATTTTTTGGACACTTATACAGAATAAACAGCAACAGATTAACGAACAGGTTTTTAAATATCTTTGGTACAAGAAGTCAACAATAGCCTGGATACAAGAAGTTAGGAAAGATCTGGAAAGAAACAACATAAGTGAAAAAGATGATACAGAAAGAGAGAGTTTCAGGAGGCAGGTTTTAAAAATGAAAGGATTCCAAGGCAAGAGGGAGAAGAACACAGGGTCAAAATGGTCCGAGGAGAGAAAAAGGATACATAGTGAAAAGATGAAAGAACACTGGAGGAAAAAGAAAGACTAACAAAGAAGGGAGCATTGAAATTGGTGCGTGGTCCTTAGATGACCCAAACGAAGAAAGAAGGAAGAATGTTGAAACTTCCTGGAAGATTAAAACTGTCTGCCCGACCGAGACTCGAACTCGGGACCTTTGGCTTTCGCGGGCAAGTGCTCTACCACTT
This sequence comes from Schistocerca cancellata, assembly GCF_023864275.1. Lineage (NCBI taxonomy): Eukaryota > Metazoa > Arthropoda > Insecta > Orthoptera > Acrididae > Schistocerca > Schistocerca cancellata. The sequence continues at coordinate 901,110,986 of NC_064629.1, forward strand.
GCCCGCGAAACGCAAAGGTCCCGAGTTCGAGCCTCGGTGGGGCACACAGTTTTAATCTGCCAGGAAGAATCATATCAGCGCACACTCCGCTGCAGAGTGAAAATCTCATTCTGGAAACATCCCCCAGGCTGTGGCTAAGCCATGTCTCCGCAGTATCCCTTCGCATAATGCAGTTTTCAGCATAACAGTGTTTGAAGTCCAACTCCAGTATGGCCCTCACTGAAAGGCAAATATCAACCACATGCACACTTGCAGGGAATCAACTGTCTAACCTGGGAACATCTTACAGATTTCTGTTCCAGAATAGGATAGCTCGATGCCAAGGAGCAGTAAACACCAGGCACCCGCACGACTCGTGGCTCCCAGGAGCCAAGAGGAACAGTCTTCCCACCAGACTAGCGCCCACCGGAAAGGAAAAAGTGGCTTTCTACTCACTATATCTTTTGCTCTGCTGAGCTCATTTGCAGCTATTATTGTGGGGCTCAGAAGGAAACGTGGCAGACTGATATATCAATTATCATCACCTTCCCGTATAAGGGTGGGGCGTCATGGATGGCCTGTGCCCCTACTTGTAGGGGTCACGTCTGCTCGCTCCAGCAAGTAACTTCGAGCGCACGTTTGGCCAGCAGGTGGCTGCAGACGGCAGCAGGCGCACCACATTCGACACAAGAGGTCGCCTTTTTTGTGGGTGTACTTGCTACAACAGGTCATGTGTGCGTAAATAGGCTAGTCCGCATCTCGCGAGTCGCCATCGGTAGGACTGCCACCTCCTGGGACCGCGACAATGAGCAAGAGGGGGGCTGGGGGAAGGGGGATACTATGTCTTGGATGTTTGGCCTCCAACATAACAGGAGGACACCATGGGTTGCCCACGCCGTTAGCTGCAAGGACCATGTCACCAAGCAGCAGCACAGAATCTTGAAATGCATGTTGGAGTAGCGGGCACTAGCGGTCTATGCACAAGAGTCGCCACAAGAGTCGTAGACGTACTTGTTTGCGTTGTTTCACATGTTCACAAATAGGCCTAATGGTACAGAGGCCGTATTTAGACCGGCACCTGGCAGTACCAAAACAATTTTTCAAATGAGTTCTCTGGGATACGTTCTGACCAAAAGAAAGGAGTGCTAGTTCTGCAAGGTTGGCAGGAGAGCTTCTGTAATGTTTGGAAGGTAGAAGACGAGATACTGGCAGAAGTAAAGCTGAGGAGCGGGCGTGAGTCGTGCTTCGGTAGCTCAGATGGTCAGTGCGGCTCTCGCAGCCGAGCGAAGCAGACATGCAGTGTGTGCTCTCCGCCGTCAGCGAGGGCCCGCGCGCCTTTTTTACTTCCTTCGGCCGACACTAACGTGACGCCTAGCGCTATAAGACCATGGCAAACCAATACAGAAGATCAACCTTGAAATTCACATTTCGGAACGACGTTACCCGACCAAAGGCGCTCGAAGTCGGACGCTTTTTGAAAGAGGAAGCCAAGATCCCGGCTGCCGACATTGTCGGCATTCACTTTTCGATCGTCAGTAGCACGGTCTGTGTAAAGCTCATAAACGAAACTACATGCGACAAGGTGCTTCGTGAGATGAAACCAGAACTCCGCTTCTGCCACGCAGATAACAATGTTGGCAACGTCGAGGTCGGCCATGCCGCAATGGGACTGCGGACTATACGCATATTCGAACTTCCATTTGAACAACCGACCATTTGAACTACCGGCGGCAGAAGTTGTAGCGGCGCTCCGCCCCTACGGCACGGTACACGGACACGTGGCTGAAAAATGGACCCAGTTTAAGACGTATCCAGTACTCAATGGAGTACGCCAAGTGCGCATTGATCTCCAACGACACGTGCCATCCTATCTACAGATAGGAGGGTGCCGGGCCATAGTTATTTATGACGGCCAGCCGAAGACGTGTTCCGGATGCAGCAAGGAAGGTCACCTTCGTTCCGAGTGCCTCCAGCGTCGGATCACACAACTCCCACCGAAGGACGTTGCACCACCAGTGACGAAGACTATTCTACCCGTGACTTACGCGGCGGCGCTCACAACGTTCTCCACACAACAGACACAGCCGGCCGCTTCAGCGGTACAGGAATCACTTTCCACGGACAAAAACCTGGATGATCCGCCGGTCTGGCCAGTGGTGGAAAATAGTACTACGACTCTGGAGCTACCGAACGCGACAGACATTGACGCCAGCAAGATGACAATTGATTCCTTTATTGTACCGACCGAAGCGTTAGTTCCGGCGGAGCGTGAGTCAGTGCCGTCTTCTGAGTATGAAGGCCATGTACGGAAACAGCGATCACCGCAACGCCGAAAGCGCCGTCGTCGGACCGTGTCGGAACACAGCGGTTCGCATTCCGCCGGGGAAGAAGAACTGACTACTCAATAAGCCAGCTGCGAAGCTGAGGCCGTTTCCACTGACTCCAGCCTTGCAGAACAGACAGAAAAACATGCAGCTTTCGACCGTCAGCCCAGTGACAGAAACAGTGAGCAGCGGGAAGGTACCAGTGCAGGCAGCGAAGTCGCCCGGTCCTTTACTATCAAACATTCCGAGGCTATGGAACACGAACAGACATCCGCGCCCGCTTCGTGGGCCGAGGACGTCGAGACACAAGTTCCCGATCAGGGGCCAGCTGAGGCGACGCCGGATTATGCAGTATAAGCAGCACAAGGAGGACCGCGTTCGGCGGGGGGTGACATCACCTCCGATGTTCGCTTCTCTCCAACATCAACATGGATAAACTCGCCCAAACAACACTTTGCCAGGCTTACCTCCTGGCGACAATGAATACCAACATGATTAGTTCTCCTGTCAAGATCCAACTGTTGAAAGAAACAATACGAGCCATGGGAGTTGACTTTGCCTTCCTACAAGAAGTGAAAACGACCGCACTCCCAAACTTTTACGGTTACGCCACACATGTGACGCCCGGGAGCCCTGCAGACACCGGAGTGGCAATATTAGTGCTTGATGGTATTGAAGTTACCGACGTCACGTATCTTCCCTCTGCGCGAGGAATAGTATTTACGGCGCTCTACACCCGATTCATTAATGGTTACGCGCCGTCGGGTACCACAAGACGTCACGACCGCACCAGATTCTACTCCACAGATGTCGCTCCCCTTTTCCTTGGACGATACGACCACAGCGTCTTCGCCGGCGATTTTAACTGCGTACTTCACCCCGAGGACCAAATCCCACATTACGTGCCCTGTCCGGAACTGGGTGCGATGATCAAAGAACTTCACTTGAGCGACACGTGGGGAAAAGTCCACGGTAATCGCTGTGGCTACACTCATCTAACCAGTCATTCGGCCAGCCGACTTGATCGCATATATGTGTCACAAGATCTGACACAAGGTGTGGTGGACGCCGAACTATGGCCTCAGGCCTTTCCAATCATAGTGCCTATATCTGCACTATACACCTACGCCCCCACCAAGTCTGGCGCAGCAGTGGCTTGTCGAAGCTCAGCATAACTCATCTCCAGGACCTGGATTGCCGTAGGCAAGTTGCAGCAACGTGGACTGACTGTGAACGCCGCCACCCACGATACACCTCGACCCTGTGCCAAACCCGCAAACCGTAGGACACTTATGCAATATGGCAAGGACGTGACTGCGTGGCATCGACAGACCTTCGCTTTTTACTACGCGGCACACAGGGACCTCGACGCCTTACCCCCTTCCCCGGAGAGACAACATGACCAAAGCAGAATCAAGGCTCACATACTATCTTTGACGAAGCGCCGACTAGAAGGTGCAGTAGTCCGCTCGCGACGGCACGACCGAACGGTTGCAGAGGAACCCACTATGCCACATGTTGTGGCGGATAAGCGCCGACAACGCCAACATTTAATCACACAACTCAGGACACACGACGGTCGATCATGTACGACCCAAGCAACCATAGTAAAGGCGGTGGAGGATCATTTTCGTCATCTTTACAAGGAAAGAACCGTCGATGACGAGGCCACTACTGAAGTGTTACAGCAGGTAACACGTACTATCGACGAGGCTACCGTGAATGTACTAACAGAGGAAATTTCACTCGAAGAAGTCGAAGACCCCGTGAAAAAAGGTGCGGGCAATAAGTCTCCTGGACCTGATGGATTGCCCATCGAATTCTACCGGACTTTCCGTGACATCATGATGCCTCGCTGGGTTATGTCTCCAGACTGTGTTGTGCCGCCAGCGTTTGTAGAAGGACTTCTCATACCGGTACACAAGCCAGGTGGAGGGCTATCGATTAACGACTATCGGCCGCTTACAATGCTGAACGCCGATTACAAGATTTTCGTCAGGATGATAGCGAGCCGTATTAAGAAGACTTTACCGATGATCCTCGCTCCAGAACAGACGTCGCAGGGGGGAGAAGCAAGCATACACATGGCCACCGGTGACTGCAGGTACTTAATAGCGATCGCTTCTGCGTGCCGTCTGAGAGCGGCGATCGTTTCCATCGATTTCAACCGCGCCTTTGATAGAGTGCACCACAACTTCCTCCTGCGAGTGATGGACTGTATGGGATTCTCCCCGGGCCTCTTCGACACCCTACGGCGTCTTTGGACCGCAGCCAGCTCAAACGTCGAGGTCAATGGAAGGACGGTAGGACCAGTACCCATCAAGAGGTCTCTACGACAGGGTTGTCCCCTTTCTACCTACCTTTATGCAGTCGCACTCGAGCCACTCCTAGGGGGCCTTAACCACCACCTATCTGGCATCACGCTGCGGGACGTCACCTTTCGCTACAGGACAGACGCTGACGACCTGCTACTGCTGGTTCGTTCCAATGACGAAGTACAAAGCGTACTAACCTGGATTGAGCGATACGGACAGGCCGCAGACAGTTTTCTGAACATTAACAAGTCGGCGGCGTTGGATATTGGGCGTGGTGTCGGACCGGAAGCCCTCGCTCCCCTCCCACCAGTTTCTGATCTGCGATATTTGGGAATCACGTTCAAGAAAGATGTACGTAAAACAGCTACAGCAAACTACCGACGGTTATTACAGATCATACGCGCAGCAGTGCGACAGAACCTGCTCCGGGACTTGAATCAGCTACAACGTGTCAAATACCTGAACCTCTACGTGGCATCAAAACTCAACCACGTGGCACAGGTCCTCCCACTACCGCTGCAGATAGGTCGCTGGCTTCAGGCGGCCTTCAGTTACTACGTTTCCGCAGGTCATATATATGAAGTACGATACGACACTCTTACCCTCCCAGTGCACAAAGGAGGGATGGGATAGGTCAACGTCATGGTGAGAGCAGCTGCCCTTTACATGAGCAACATGAGGAAACGATGGAAAAGTCAGTATACCTCTCTCACGGGCCGTTTACTACAGGTTCTGATGCCAGTCTCTCACGTCCCGCCGGTGTCGCTGGCGTACATCGCACCACAGCTCTCCCATGTGTCGAACTTCATTCTTGATTACAGCTATGTCAGCTCGAACCTCTCCGCCACACGTCCACCTAAGGCGAAAGATTTTTATACCAACCTACTGCGGGCTGTTCCCCACAACGTGTTGGAAATCAAGTACCCTACGGTTCACTGGCCAAGAGTGGGGAAAACGATACACCACAACTTTCTGTCATCCACGGTGCGTTCGAAGTGGTATCAGATTGCCAACAAAAAATATGCCACACGCCAGCGATTTCACACTATTGGACTGGCAGACTCACCATATTGCCCAGATTGTCAGCTCTTGGATACCGATGAACGTCGTTTTACTTGCGCATCATAGTCCGGAGTTTGGCGACTAACACAGAAGATATTGGCTTGTTGCCTCCGAGTCACACCTGATATAATTGACCCTCAGACCCTACACTGTCCAGATGAAACCTACTTTCCGGCCGCAAAATATCATGCGCTTACATGGTTCAAAGGACTTACCGTCGCCTATATCATCAGCGACGGAGAGAAAGAGCAGCTTGATTACTGGTTGTTCCTACAAAATGCTCACAATGCCCTCGAGCGGACACCAAAATACCGTACGCTCTTCGCAAAATTTTTACGCAGCGTTTTCGTTAACCCCCTACTCAGCTCGGGAGTGCCAAGCTGCGGTTAATGTTCTGTGCCGCATCACACTAACGGCTGAACGTTCTGCCTTGCAGCCATGAGCGACGGAAGAGACAGGCTGCTGCACGGATGCTGTTTTCCTTGAGGCACTAGCAAAGCAGAATGCCTCCGCTGCAGATGCCCTTCAAAGGCGCCGTTGGAGATATCAGATAACGATGGCGAAGCGCCAAGTGGAACCAGTTACATTTATTGAAGAACTTTTTAGTTGGAATTGCATCAGTGATTTACATTTTTATGTTTTTGATTACTCTTTTATGCCACCTTTGTAGTTGTAACACTTACTTGCAACACTGAGTTCGTAGAATTCTCATTTGTACACGTTTCCTAAATGTAATCATGTAAAAAAATAAATAAATACATACATAAAAAAAAGATGGTAGAGCACTTGCCCGCGAAAGGCAAAGGTCCCGAGTCCGAGTCTCGGTCGGGCACACAGTTTTAATCTGCCAGGAAGTTTCATATCAGCGCACACTCCACTGCAGGGTGAAAATCTCATTCTGGAAGAAGAATGTTCTTCAGGTAATGGGAGCTGGATAATGACATAGGATAATTTGAGTCACTCTCTAGACAAAAATTTGTATCAGGAAACTGTATTAAGGGGAACGTATGCGATAGTTTCCAAAATTATGCAAAATTTTTAGATCGGCTCTTCATTTACTGCATGGTACTGAAATTTCATTTCCTGGATATTACTTTCTAAAGCCATTCCTAAGTGAAATGAAAATAATGAGTAAAAGAAGTTTGCAAGTGGCGAAGCCCTTTTTATCCGTGTTTCCTCACATTATTTATTCGGTGCGGTATTTTGTTTTAGTTTTAACCAGTAACAACGAGGAAAATATTTCAATGTTAAGCCGATTCAGAACTTCTACAAAAGCGTGTCCACGGGAAAGCTCAAAATCGTTATGAGTTACAAATATCGTATAGCAGAAACCATGCCACAAGACATTTGTTTCCACAACTGCTGATGATGTTCTACATCTACATTCATCTACATCTACATCTACATTTATACTCCGCAAGCCACCCAACGGTGTGTGACCGAGGGCAATTTACGTGCCACTGTCATTACCTCCCTTTTCTGCTCCAGTCGCGTACGGTTCGCGGGAAGAACTACTGTCTGGTAGCCTCCGTGCGCGCTCGAATCTCTAATTTTACATTCGTGATCTCCTCGGGAGGTATAAGTAGGGGGAAGCAATATATTCGATACCTCATCCAGAAACGCACACTCTCGAAACCTGGACAGCAAGCTACACCGCGATGCAGAGCGCCTCTCTTGCAGAGTCTGCCACTTGAGTTTGTTAAACATCTCCGTAACGCTATCACGGTTACCAAATAACCCTTTGACGAAACGCGCCGCTCTTCTTTGGATCTTCTCTATCTCCTCCGTCAACCCGATCTGGTACGGATCCCACACTGATGAGCAATACTCAAGTATAAGTCGAACGAGTGTTTTGTAAGCCACCTCCTTTGTTGATGGACTACATTTTCTAAGGACTCTCCCAATGAATCTCAACCTGGTACCCGCCTTCCCAACAATTAATTTTATATGATCATTCCACTCCAAATCGTTCCGCACGCATACTCCCAGATATTTTACAGAAGTAACTGCTACCAGTGTTAGTTCCGCTATCATATAATCATACAATAAAGGATCCTTCTTTCTATGTATTCGCAATACATTACATTTGTCTATGTTCAGGGTCAGTAACCACTCCCTGCACCAAGTGCCTATCCACTGCAGATCTTCCTGAATTTCGCTACAATTTTCTAATGCTGCAACTTCTCTGTATACTACAGCATCATCCGCGAAAAGCCGCATGGAACTTCCGACACTATCTATTAGGTCATTTATATATATTGTGAAAAGCAATGGTCCCATAACACTACCCTGTGGCACGCCAGAGGTTACTTTAACGTCTGTAGACGTCTCTCCATTGATAACAACATGCTGTGTTCTGTTTGCTAAAAACTCTTAATCCCAGCCACACAGCTGGTCTGATATTCCGTAGGCTCTTACTTTGTTTATCAGGCGACAGTGCGGAACTGTATCGAACGCCTTCCGGAAGTCAAGGAAAATAGCATCTACCTGGGAGCCTGTATCTAATATTTTCTAGGTCTCATGAACAAATAAAGCGAGTTGGGTCTCACACGATCGATGTTTCCGGAATCCATGTTCATTCCTACAGAGTCGATTCTGGGTTTCCAAAAACGACATGATACGCGAGCAAATAACATGTTCTAAAATCCTACAACAGATCGACGTCAGAGATATAGGTCTATAGTTTTTCGCATCTGCTCGACGACTCTTCTTGAAGACTGTGCTCTTTTACAATCATTTGGAACCTTCCGTTCCTCTAGAGACTTGCTGTACACGGCTGTTACAAGGGGGGCAAATTCTTTCGCGTACTCTGTATAGAAACGAATTAGTATCTCGTCAGGTCCAGTGGACTTTCCTTTGTTGAGTGATTCCAGTTGCTTTTCTATTCCTTGGACACTTATTTCGATGTCAGCCATTTTTCGTTTGTGTGAGGATTTAGAGAAGGAACTGCAGTGCGGTCTTCCTCTGTGAAATAGCTTTGGAAAAAGGTGTTTAGTATTTCAGCTTTACGCGTGTCATCCTCTGTTTCAATGCCATCATCATCCCCTAGTGTCTGGATATGCTGTTTCGAGCCACTTACTGATTTAACGTAAGACCAGAACTTCCTAGGATTTTCTGTCAAGTCGGTACATACTATTTTACTTTCGAATCCACTGAACGCTTCACGCATAGCCCTCCTTACGCTAACTTTGACATCGTGTAGCTTCTGTTATTCTTGAGGTTTTGGCTGCGTTTAAACTTGGAGTGAAGCTCTCTTTGCTTTCGCAGTAGTCTCCTAACTTTGTTGTTGAACCACGGTGGGTTTTTCCCGTCCCTCACAGTTTTCCTCATCACGTACCTGTCTAAAACAAATTTTACGATTGCCTTGAACTTTTTCCATAAACACTCAACATTGTCAGTGTCGGCACAGAAATTTTCGTTTTGATCTGTTAGGTAGTCTGAAATCTGCCTTCTATTACTCTTGCTAAACAGATAAACCTTCTTCCCTAATTTTATATTCCTATTAATTTTTATATTCAGGGATGCTGCAACGGCCTTATGATCACTGATTCCCTGTTCTGCACATACAGAGTCGAAAAGTTCGGGTCTGTTTGTTATCAGTAGGTCCACGATGCTATCTCCACGAGTCGATCCTCTGTTTAATTGCTCGAGGTAATTTTCGGATAGTGCACTCAGTATAATGTCACTCGATGCTCTGTCCCTACCGCCCGTCCTAAACATCTGAGTGTCCCAGTCTATATCTGGTAAATTGAAATCTCCACCTAAGAGTATAACATGCTGAGAAAATTTATGTGAAATGTATTCCAAATTTTCTCTCAGTTGTACTGCCACTAATGCTGCTGAGTCGGGAGGTCGGTAAAAGGAGCCAATTATTAATCTACCTCGGTTGTTGAGTGTAACCTCCACCCATAATAATTCACAGGAACTATCCACTTCTACTTCACTACAGGATAAACTACTACTAACAGCGAGAAACACGCCACCACCGGTTGCATGCAATCTATCCTTTCTAAACACCATCTGTGCCTTTGTAAAAATTTCGGCAGAATTTATCTCTGGCTTCAGCCAGCTTTCTGTACCTATAACGATTTCAGCTTCGGTGCTTTCTATCAGCGCTTGAAGTTCCGGTACTTTACCAATGCAGCTTCGACAGTTTACAATTACAATACTGATTGCTGCTTGGGCCCCGCCTGTTCTGACTTTGCCCCACACCCTTTGATGCTGTTGCCCTTTCTGTAATTGCCCAAGGCCATCTAACCTAAAAAAACGCCCAGTCCACGCCTCACAACCCCTCCTACCCGTGTAGCCGCTTGCTGCGTGTAGTGGACCCCTGACCTATTCAGCGGAACCCGAAACCCCACCACCCAATGGCGCAAGTCGGTTGCAGAACCGCCTCAGCCTCTGATTCAGACCCTTCATTCGGCTCTGTACCAAAGGTCCGCAGTCAGTCCTGTCGACGATGCTGCAGATGGTGAGCTCTGCTTTCATCCTGCTAGCGAGACTGGCAGTCTTCACCAAATCAGATAGCCGCCGGAAGCCAGAGAGGATTTCCTCCGATCCATAGCGACACGCATCATTGGTGCCGACTTGAGCGACCACCTCCAGATGGGTGCACCCTGTACCCTTCATGGCATCCTGAAGGTCCCTTTCCACATCTGGAATGACCCCCCCCCCCCGGTATGCATATGAAGTGCACATTGGTTTTCTTCCCCTCTCTTGCTGCCATATCCCTAAGGGGCCCCATTACGCGCCTGACGTTGGAGCTCCCAACTACGAGAAAGCCCACTCTCTGCGACCGCCCGGATCTTGCAGACTGAGGGGCAACCTCTGGAACAGGACAAGCAGCCATGTCCGGCCGAAGATCAGTATCAGCCTGAGACAGAGCCTGAAACCGGCTCGTCAGACAAACTGGAGAGGCCTTCCATTCAGCCCTCTGGAACGTCTTTCGCCCCCTGCCACAACTCGAGACGACCTTCCACTCTACCACATGTGAGGGATCAACCTCAATGTGGGCAGTATGCCGGGCAGCAACAGTCGTAGTCCGATTGGGGGATGCGTGGGACGAGCTGGCCGTCTTTGACAACCTCCCATCAGGACCCCCACTGTGATGCTCATTGGCAACAGCCTCAAGCTGTGTGACCGAAGCCAACACTGCCTGAAGCTGGGAGCGAAGGAATGCCAACTCAGCCTGCATCCGAACACAGCAGTTGCAGTCTTTATCCATGCGAAAAACCGTTGTGCAAAGAACGTCTGAACTAATTTACAGAGAGCACAAACAATTCGACACAAAATTTAAACGGTTATAAATACAAGATTGCCTAGTAAATGCAGTAATGCTGCTACTTGCTCACTGCTGACACACTGCACGGCGGCGGAAGGAGACTACGCGATTTTACACTATTCAGGTACTACAAACGCGATGCTACAACTCTCAAATACTTTAATACGCCTGAAATTTATGAATTAAACAATGCAAGTACCAAAAACACGCAAAGAAATTAAGAATTGAACTATGTAACAAATAAGTGAGCTAGGAGTATACGACTTGCTGCTGGCAGCTGCTTATCCAACGGCGGCAGGGAGCACACTGATGATGCTGGGTATGATGCTTGTTAAGTATTTAACTGTGCTCAACTTGGCAGACTACAGACTCTACAGCGCTTAAGATTTGATCTAGGAGCTTTCACACTGCCGATATTGAAGGAAATCGATGACAGGAGAATTGATGCAGCTGACATTATCTTTGCCACATTTTAAAATCAGGTTGACCCAAGAGAACTAGCAAAGAAAAGGCTGCTTGAGGTCAAAGAGGAGAATGCATGTGGTTTGCACTAGTTCACCCAGATAAGGTAAGGTCTAATAACAACACTGTCAAATGTTTGATTCAGGTGTCCCGTAACTTGTGTTCTGGTAACTTTATGTTAGAAACCACTGACATTGTAGTACATAAATCTAGCATGCAATTAATCAGTACTATAATGTATCATCGCACACGTCAGCCCTTAAGAAAGTTCATCTAAAAAAATGTCATGACACCATTCCATTTACAAAATTTCACCATTGAAGTCTTTCGAAACAATAAGGAAATATAAAATTACAACTTACGTAAGATCAACACTGAAGAACTAAAATTTTAACATAAAAGCCCTTATACTAATAATTGAATTCCTTTCGTGTTTTGAAATCCATTAACATTGACTGTGAAAAAACTTTATGCAAATAGAAAAACATTCCTGATTTGGATGTCTGTGTTGAACCAAGAACGCCTAATTAAATGCTGCCCCAATACAGTAAAATATATTCATTCATTACCTTCAGTATCAATCCTCTCAAAACAGTATCTATCTTAAAAAATCCATCTCATTTATGCATAACGATATTTCTTCTATAACAATTATATCTTCCATCAGATCAGTAAAGTAGTTCCCAAGAGCGCAATTCTCTGCGTCCTTACTGTACAATCCCACTGCCACGCAATCTCGCTATAGCTCCCTATCTCCTCTCCTGGCGCTCAAAACTTAACACATGCGTTTCTTCACAGAGAAAATACGACCTAACCTGTCTCCCGGCAGCGCAGTGTATCTGACGAGACTGTACGTGCGTAACTAAGCGATAGAAATATTAAATACACGTCCTAAGACATCCAAACACAAGAAAATACCAAATTGTTAAGGCTTTCGTGGCCACTTGTTGACAAACTGGCTACTGGCTTCTGTCTCGTCTTCTTCGGCCTACGTTTATCTAATGATTTTTCTGACGTTTCGCCAGCACGAGTGGCTGGCATTGTCAAAGCTTCACCCTCCATTGCCGGTGGTGAACTGGAGCCGAGCTCGTGGCCGCAGACTATATGTACCTGGCGCGCGAACGTCCGAGGGCTTCTCCGCGGTCATTTCGGGTGCGGTTCTCCTCTTGCTACCTGCGACGGTCGTGGGCTGCAGTACGGGAAGCCAGGATCCGTTTACCTTAAGGATTTCCTCTTTCTTGTTCAAACTGTTGGCGTGTTGTTATATTTATACAGCTTCTCTGAACAAGCGCGTGTGGTAGTGCTTCTCTACAGCCACAACTTCCGTGTCGGCGAATTTTATACGTGGTCGGTCTCATTCAGTGCGTGCTCTGCCACGACCGATTTCTCCACCTGCCCCAACCTGCAATGTCACTTATGCTCTTTTATCCTGGTGTTAATTGATCGTCCAGTCATTCCGATATAAACTTTTCCGCATGTGCATAGTATACGGGAATTTCGCTATCATCCGGAGAACTATACCTATGGAGGACATCATTGCCAACACCGAAGGAGTCATTCGGACCCTTTATTGTGAAAGGGCAGAGGAAATACGCACTGAAACAGCCAGGATACTGCGCCGAGCAAAACCACCAGCTTGCAACCTGAAGAAAGAAGAGGTACAAGCCATTAAGAATCTCAACGCCGACAAGACTATATTGGTACTGCCTGTCTGTAAGGGTAATGCGACCGTCGTAATGGAGACCGAATATTATGAGCAAAACGTCCGAGACCTATTAGATCCGACGACGTGCCCAAAACTAAGCGCAGATCCGACGCAGCGTATCACACGAAATACGAATCGGTTAATCAAGGCGTCTTCTCTGCCGGCGGACATACAGAGAAACATGTGCAACATAGAAGCCCTACCACCTCGGCTGTATGGATTACCCAAGATCTATAAGAACAACGTTCCACTGAGGACGATTGTTAGCGCTCCTAGCTCACCGACGTATAAACTGGCAAAACACTTGGCCTCTCTGCTCCTGCCACACGTGGGGAAGACCGACACATACATAAAAGACTCAGGAGATTTCACTGAGAAGCTGAAGAAACTGAAACTTGCACCAAACGACAGCCTGGTAATCTTTGATGTTGGTTCGTTGTTTACGTAAGTGCCACTCAGTGACGCTCTGGAGCACATCGGTTCCATTTTCCAGCAATACATCAAAAACCTCTTCCACGCATGTCTCACCATGAGCTATTTAACGTGGAATGGCGATTTCTACGAACAGCTGGAAGGCGTCGCCATGGGTAGTCCTCTTAGTCCAGTGGTGGCCAACGTCTTCATGGAACGATTCGAAGCACAGGCACTGTACTTGGCGACTTGCAAACCTAAGGTGTGGTGCAGGTACGTCGATGATACTTTCGTGGTGAAGAAAAGCTCGGTGACTTCCTAAGACACTTGAACAGCCTCCATGCCAACATAAAATTTACCATGGGAGTAGAAAAGGGCAAGAAACGGCCATTTATAGATGTGCTGGTCACAAGGGACGGCGAAAACCTGTATCACAGCGTGTATCGAAAACCGACACACACGGACCGATACCTGCACAACTATCAAACCACCAACCGAGCCAGAAAAGAGGCTTGATTAGTACGCTGGTAACGAGAGCAGGATGAATATGTAAGGCGCAGCACCTCAAACGAGAAATGCAACACCTGGAAAGTGTTCTGAGGAGCATTGGGTACTCCACAAGTTGTATTAGAAGTCTAACAGAGCTAAACACTCGGGAAGTAAGGAATCAGAAAAAGAAATGTTGAGTACGGCCTCTCTGCCATACATTCCCAGAGTGACAGACAGAATTGGCCGTATATTGCACAAACATGGCGTTAAGATGATATTCAAACCGCCAGGGAAGATCATAGAGTGTCTTAAATCGGCGTAGGAGAACAGGGACCCACTAGCAATGTCGGGAATATACCGTATACCATGCACATGCGGAAAAGTTTATGTCGAAATGACAGGAGGATCAATTAACACCAGTACCAAAGAGCATAAGCGACATTGCAGGTTGGAGTAGGTGGAGAAAGTGGCCGTGGCAGAGCACTCACTGAATGAGACAGACCATTCATAAAATTCGCCGACACGGAAGGTCTGGCTGTAGAGAAGCACTATCACACGAGCTTGTTCACAGAAGCTTTAGAAATGCAATAACACGCGAACAGCTTCAACAAGAAAGAGGTAAGCCTTAAGGTAAACGGATCCTGGCTTCCCGTACTGCATCCAGCGACCGTCACAGTAGCAAGACGAGAACAGCACCCGAAATGACCGCGGAGAAGCCCTCGGACGTCGGCGCGCCAAGTACATATAGTCTGCAGCCTCGAGCTCGGCTCCAGTTCACCACTGGCAATGGAGGGTGAAGCTTTGACAATGCCAGCCACTAGTGCTGGTGAAACGTCAGAAATATCATTAGATGAACGTCGGCCGAAGAACCCGAGACAGAAGCCAATAAGCAGTTTGTCAACAAGAAAATAACCTATAAAATTATATACACACACCTTCCAACCTGATAATGCCTCTTTCAGTAACAAGGCTTTTGAATAAGGCATATGTTCATCAATAGCGGTCCTTCATACGAGTAAAATAACAATTCGCACTACTTATCACTTTGAGAGCCTTAGAGATGAGATTTAGCTGTGACCAGGTCTCTGACTTGGTAGAATGATTAGTTAGCATCCTTATTGCAACTTTCCACTCTCCTGTTAGCATTCAGTTTTAACTTACTGTGTATGACGTCAGTCTGTACCTGCCAATTTGCAGCTTCCATCAGCGACCATGGAAGCTGATAATAATTGTTTGCCTTATCACGCGGTTACCTACTGCTACTCAGGCAGATAAACCTGTGCTTAAATGTAGGAGTTCACTCAGTGTTAACTCACTAATAATCACGTATCCTCCTGATATTCCGTATTCCAAATGATCAAAAGTGGTTCAAATGGCTCTGAGCACTATGGGACTTAACTTCTGAGGTCATCAGTCCCCTAGAACTTAGAACTACTTACACCTAACTAACCTAAGGACATCACACACATCCATGCCCTAGGCAGGACTCGAACCTGCGCGTGGTTCCAGACTGTAGCGCCTAGAACCGTTCGGCCTCTCCGGCCGGCTCCAAATGATCCATAATCGCTTTCCACTCTCATTTTAAAAAAGGTTTAACTCATCAGACCATTGCACTTCGTCTTTCTTTCTCTCACGTGACAGGCAAAACGCTCGTTTATGCTTATGCGCCGGTTCCGACCTTTTCCTGGTTCGGAATACATGAAACTCAAGACTGTGATCCTCTTTTCCTAGTTCATTTTTTTGTTTCGTCTTCTAATACTTTACACCAACTGCGTTTCGGTGGGGTTGTCTGACCACCACCCTTGGTCCCTTATAGTTAGGATAAGACTTTGTTGACTTCTTGTTAGGTTTTGAACCTCATCCTCTGTGGTAATTACTGTTTCTCTCTAATGCAATTTGTGGTAACATGTTTTGAAAGATCGTTGCTTCCTTCTCGAAAGATATCTGCTGTGAGCAAAAGTTAATGCCCTTAAGCTTATTCGTAATCGGCTTACTCTTATTTTAATTCCATTCGAAATACTTTCTAAACTAGCACCGTCGTCTACTATACAGGCTTGGATCTTGTAACTCGCCGGCCGCGGTGACCGTGCGGTTCTAGGCGCTCCAGTCTGGAGCCGCGCTGCTGCTACGGTCGCAGGTTCGAATCCTGCTTCGGGCATGGGTGTGTGTGATGTCCTTAGGTTAGTTAGGTTTAGGTAGTTCTAAGTTCTAGGGGACTGATGACCACAGCAGTTGAGTCCCATAGTGCTCAGAGCCATTTGAACCATTTTTTTTCCCTGTAACTCTAGAGTAAGCTTCTGCTGCACCCCTTCTGAGGAGTATTTGTCCATAAACTGTTGTACAAAACCTAACCAAATCTTAGAATCGTGTTTATAAAATGCTGTCCCTTCGGCTAAATCGGTTTCAGGACGTCCGATCACAAACTATACTTTCCTGCGGTCATCCGATGTATGCGGCAAAGCTCCCTCGAAAGGTCTGAACAATATTATTGGATGTAGTCCTCCTGATTTGAAACTCGGGAACTTATTAGCCACGTGGATACCGCTAGGTAATCTAAATTCCTCGCAGCATCCATCTGTCGAATAAGGTCAACCCTCTTTTTGTTGATGCAAATCCAGCGAACCGTTTTTGCTGCTCCAGATTCTGCTGATTCTACCCTTATGAGCGGCTTTATCGCCACCACTCTCTATATAAATTCTGCTATCCATAGTATAAGAGCTCCGACATAGCGTAAAGCTCTAGACTGACTAGCACGCTACCTCCAAACACACCTCTGTTCGTTCCACTCGTCCTAACAATTCTGCCTTTTCTATACCATGATCCTCACCGCAATATGATCGTTCTCCGTTACTAGTATCTTGTAGCATACTTAGTGCTTTAAAGTTTTTATGTGCATGTGTTTTCAACCTCTCTGTTTCCCAATGTTTTTCTTCAACACTATTCTTAATTACTGCCATCCCTTCACTGGAAAGTTCTGGGTGTTCGCCATACCCGTAGAAGCGTTCTTAATCCACGCCAATAATTCTTTACGTGAGATGTCAGTTTCATCAACCATCTCTTGGCGGATAACCATCTTATTTTTATCTATTTTCGTACCGAACTACGACTTTCGTAGTCCAGATCTACCGAGTAAAATTAAGAATATCCTTTTTCATTTGCGAAATATCATCCCTAGATTCGCAAATGTGATCTTCTAGCCTGGAATGCGCATTCGCAACATGATTACTTAAGCTAGTTAATTCAGGTTTTAAGCTAGTTAGTTTAGATTTTACTTCTGAACTCATATCCTCCACTATCCAATTTCTTGTTTATCTCTACATTTGATGTCTTTGAACTGGTTATTTCTAGATTAAGATTAGGGTATTATTTATGATTTAGTATTCTGGCCCACAAAGGCCATTCATCCACATCCACTACACTGCCTTCCGACATTATTGCTGTTAATTCAAAACTCCTATCTATTCTGTATACGAGAAACGGTTATAATAACCCACCAGTCACTTTGACAAAGTGAAGCCTGTTTTCTTGACACAGTACAGCTCACTTGTATTGTTTGTCAATGTGAATTGCACCCGCCAAATAAACTTCCGTTGATTTTGGGCTGACTCGTGTGGTAGACTGCAACCCGCCAGAAGCTAAAATCCCTCCCAGTTGCTATTACACAGTCGCGAGGCTCAGATCTCAACCCCCGCGAGGTCAGCTCTCTGGCGGAGCTCAACAGGACGCATTGGTCGATGCCGTTGACGCACGGCAGCTACCACCGGCACGCATTGCTTGAGGCCGTTGTCGCCTGGCAGCTACCACCAGGACGCGTTGATCGAGACCTGTGACGCGCGGCAGCTACTCGATGCTCTCCACGTCAGCTGCCTCGGCTGCCGCCACCAGGACGCTGCGTCTCGTCACAGTCGCTCACTGGTCAGATAAAAAATGCAGTATTCTCCACTGCAGTCCTCCTCACTCGTGTACCAATCAGTGTCCATTCTTCCGTTGTAATATATTTCCTTTGTCGTGAACTTCGGTCCGCAAATTTATGCTCACATGCCACTGGCTCGGTCGCCACGTGCAGCGCCTCTCCACCCCACCCCCCGCCACCACCTTATTGAAAGGTATTACTTAAACAAACAACATCAGTAGAGGTCGTACCTAACACCCAGCTGCCGAAAACTTTCGGTCAGGCAGGTATAACTCAGCTTGGCCATTTCAGACTTATTTTCCAGAGGCGGCACACAACGAATTTAAATTACTTCAGTGAATCGGTTAAATCAACTTCCTGGAAACTCGTATGTAGAGAGAGGCAAAAATTCAATCATTTGGTTTACGTCAGTTTCATAAAATTCGTTGACTTTTCCAAACTTAACATTTGGTGTAGGATCTCTGCTCATGCCCTTAAATATCGATAACTGATTAACCTTGAATGGCAATAATTATAGCAGTTTCACAAAACCACTCATGAAGAGAAATCAATCTTATACTAATAATAAATCAGATTCAAAAACAAATAATCTTAAAATGACACTTTCTCAAATAGCTTATTGTCTCAAACAGTTATAATTTTATGTACATAGACTGAAACGGCAAGTGAAAATTGTACTAAGGCCAGGAATCGAAACCAGGTCTCGCACTTACGAAGCAGATGCGTTAGTCACTAAGCCACCATGGACGGCGATTCACAGCACTGCATGGTATATCCTGGCACGCCTCCCTCCTCGATCTAAATTCTCACTGTCGCCTCATCTACTTTAAATTCTCCCTTGAGCGGCGCCACACTAACGATCTCAAGTTCCGATACTCTGGCGGCCATATAAGTGCTGTCGCGATTGATCGCATGTGTTCCGAACCCATCGTTGTTGATCATTGAGCTTCACCGGCCTCCGCTTTTCCGCCGTCTGGCCACATGTCGGTAGATGGCCGCCCTCCAGCCGACACGGGACAACATTTAGAGAAGCAACAGTCGCCGAGGAAACGGAAGAGACAACGCCGTGCCCCTTCTGATGACAGCCCCCATGAGATATGTGCACAAGATGACGCCCTTTCTACTGATGACCCGATGTCTTCTGATGCCCTGGCACATGGCGACGCTACGTCCTTCCCCGCCTCCATCTCCAGTCAGCTCTCACCTACGGACACCAACCTTCCCCCGCCTGCATCTGATGCGGTTGCCTCCTTTCTTGTGTCTGACGTTACCTATGGCCTCCTCTCTGATAGCGTTCCATGGAACCGGCCCAGTGAGATGTCCATCTCCTGGGTGGACGATGACGACGCTGAGGATGGACGTTCTGGAGGTGTACAGAACGATGGACCCCCACTGGTGGGGTCGGATCCCTTCTCGTCATAGTAATGTGCCCTTCCACGGGGCCCTAACACGGAGCTCCCTGTGCTTCCCCCATGTTTGAATCACCTGTCCTCCAGATCGTGGCAGCATTTCAGATTTATTGCATAGCCATGGTCAATGTCAATATCATTTGCGTATGCCATGGACTGGCTTTGCTCCATCCCATGCTGTATACTGGGGACGCTGACGTCGTTCTCATTCAGGAGGTGCACATTGCAACCTTTTGAGCTCTCCAGGGTTTTAAATCACATGTCTCCCCCTACTGTTAGTCGGGTGGCGATCCTTCTATATGACGGTATGCTCTCTGGTACAGTTGCCTATCTCCCTGATGCCAGAGGTATGGCTTTCATGTTTATGCGCCTATCAATGTTTGTGCGCCATGTGGTTCGGGTCGACGTCGCGAACATTCAACTTTCTTCTAAGAGACAGTCACGGCTCTTTTCTTGGTCGACAGGACGCATTGATAATAGGAAGCGATTTCAACTCCAACCACGCACCCAAAGGCCAACTACCAAGTCACTGTCCATGCGCAGCGCTAGCGACAATTCTCCAGCACCTCAGCTTGTGGATTCTTGGGAGCACGTCAATGGTGATCGTCCGCGGTGTACGTATTTCACTAGCCATTTCTGGCCATTTTTCCAACGGCCTCGATCGTGTTTACATCTCCCTTCATATTGTAAGTCGGGTGTAAGCTGCTGTAGTTAGGCCCGTTGAGTTCTCTGACCACGATGCATACGCCATCAATCTCTGCCCCAAAGAGTGCGGCGCGGCCGTGGACTATGGGAACTGAACAGTATATACTTTACTTCACCCAACTTACAGAAGCTCATCCAGACCACTTGGAAAGCTTGTCGTCGACGCCGTGATGCATATCGGTCTGCCCTGTCATGGCGTGGCTCTGCACAAAACCTTCCCTCCGCAAGGCCTTGATTGGTTACGGAACGTAAGTTGTGGCGTGGCGGTGATGAACCCAAGGTTTCTATTTCACCATTCTCCAGGAATACACTACGATGCCATATTCGCCTGAGCGACAGGTGATAGTGAAGCTTGCCAAGGCACAGCTCACATCCCTCTCTCGCCGTAAACTTGAAGGAGCTGTGAGCTGGGCGTGTGCTCACGACGAATTAGCGCGGAAGCGTCCGTCTGGGTATCATGTGTAAGCGAAATGTCGCCACAGGCGGAGGAATTTGATTGATGTTCTTACGAGTCATGATGGGTGGCGCTTAGATACAAAACGCGATATAGCGTCTGCCCTCCACACACTTTATATAATGCTGTACTCTGCTGTCGCTGCTGTACTCTGCTGTCACCACCCTGCAAGCATTACGTCGGTCCACAGACTCTGTTTTTACTTGGTTCCTGTGGATGCAGAGATGGTTCTGCTTGCTGACGTCACAGAGGACGAAGTTCATGACGATATCCAGGCACTTTCTACAAAGAAGTCGCCTGGCCCTGACAGCCTTCCACTGGAGTATTATCGACCATTTCGTCCGTTACTGGCGCCGGAGTGGCTGGAATATGTCACCTCTCGTGCAGATCCCAGACGGTTTCCTCGATGGTCTCCTCATTCCCAACCACAAGCCTCGGGGTATCTCACGGATATGCGATTACCACGCCTTGACGTTGCTCAACAGTAAGACAAAGATATTAGCTCGGTTGTTGGCTGGAATATGTCACCTCTCGTGCAGATCCCAGACGGTTTCCTCGATGGTCTCCTCATTTCCAACCACAAGCCTCGGGGTATCTCACGGATATGCGATTACCACGCCTTGACGTTGCTCAACAGTAAGACAAAGATATTAGCTCGGTTGTTGGCTGGAATATGTCACCTCTCGTGCAGATCCCAGACGGTTTCCTCGATGGTCTCCTCATTTCCAACCACAAGCCTCGGGGTATCTCACGGATATGCGATTACCACGCCTTGACGTTGCTCAACAGTAAGACAAAGATATTAGCTCGGTTGTTGGCTGGAATATGTCACCTCTCGTGCAGATCCCAGACGGTTTCCTCGATGGTCTCCTCATTTCCAACCACAAGCCTCGGGGTATCTCACGGATATGCGATTACCACGCCTTGACGTTGCTCAACAGTAAGACAAAGATATTAGCTCGGTTGTTGGCTGGAATATGTCACCTCTCGTGCAGATCCCAGACGGTTTCCTCGATGGTCTCCTCATTTCCAACCACAAGCCTCGGGGTATCTCACGGATATGCGATTACCACGCCTTGACGTTGCTCAACAGTAAGACAAAGATATTAGCTCGGTTGTTGGCTGGAATATGTCACCTCTCGTGCAGATCCCAGACGGTTTCCTCGATGGTCTCCTCATTTCCAACCACAAGCCTCGGGGTATCTCACGGATATGCGATTACCACGCCTTGACGTTGCTCAACAGTAAGACAAAGATATTAGCTCGGTTGTTGGCTGGAATATGTCACCTCTCGTGCAGATCCCAGACGGTTTCCTCGATGGTCTCCTCATTTCCAACCACAAGCCTCGGGGTATCTCACGGATATGCGATTACCACGCCTTGACGTTGCTCAACAGTAAGACAAAGATATTTGCTCGGTTGTTGGCTGCAATGAGAGGCACCCACATGCCTTGTTGATACTGTGGCATCAAGCAGTCAGGTCTGCAAGATGAGTGGTCTGCAAAGCGACTGGATTTATTCCTATTTATCGAGTAACATCAATGACTGATTATGAACTCTAGTACTCACAATTAAGCTACAAATTATTCTCCTGTTTGAATATTACGCAACGGAAACGGATAACGCACATATGACTATTTGGAATTTACACAACTCTGATTGTTCACTATGCTCTTGCAATACCACATTTTCTTTCTTACCCAACGGCTTTGATCAACACGTGGCAATCGCACTGAATATGAATGGCGCACACATTATAAATTCTGGATATCATGACTACACACTATTCGAAGAACAAGGCCACCAATCTTTTTCTTTTCACTATCTTTTTATTGCGATAAATTCTATTATGGTTCAAAGATAACCCAAACACACCATTACATTTTATTCAACAATTACACATGAGAAACTCCGCCCAGTGGGCATGGCTTTACATTGGTGATTCTCTATCTTATGTTCTCGTAATTATCTAACGCTACAGTGCACTTTCTGGATAGGATGGTGAATCTTTTGCTATATCTCACACTTCGACTCTCACACCCTTCATCACGAAAATGTACTCCAGACCGAGCGGTACAAAAAGGAACACGCATAACCCACTGCCTATGAACCTATCTTGCTACTCTCCCATGCAAACCACACATACTTAAATTACATGAAATACGTCACACTGGCAACACAGAATACATCACAAAGAATACTCACAACGTTAGAATCACTTCACTTTCAGCTTTCCCACTTCAATTAGTATTCATCCCAGTTTCACACGACACTGCCCCACTTCGTAACTTTTCTTTCCTACTACGAACTCTGGAGGATATATGCACGTCTTCCTGTGCAATGCAAGCCAAGTGGCGTTGTTGGATAGATGGCTGACTCACTTTGCTTCTCTCTCGGAGTTTTAGACGTTGAATCTAGCGTCACACGGAAACATGATACGCAAAGTAACATTAAGATCATATTCGTCACACACGCGAGTCCTCCACTAATACCTTGGACGAGTAGTTCTCTTTATCCTTTGTCTCATACACAGATTGAGACCCACACAGTACTCACCACGTGGAAGTGCTAGTCTCTAAATTCAAGTCCTGCACACGCGATTTCTTAAAAATTTCCAACGTATAGTACACACGCCAGTAATTCAGCTTAACTTTAGCACTCGGAAATATTTCAACTTAGTACTACACGTGGTTTCATTGTGACCATTAGTCACTTCCGAAGATTACTACGATCCCCTAAATATTACCTGCCTGTCATTTAATTCTCCCCCCTAAATTTCCTGAAATAGGGAAATAATTATTCCAAACTACTCTTAAGTATTTCACAAGCATACCATTCTCTCCACTCTTTTGTCTTTACGGAGTACACCTAAGACAGGTCTTACCAACACAAGATCCAGCGCCAGAGTGTTGAAACATCGCTGTTCTTCAGGTCATCTCGCACCTCCGCCGAGGTGGGGGAGCACCATGCTACTGTATTGGTCAGCCACATTTCAGGCGCTCAAAGGTCAGGTAAATTTCATCTCTTAGGTTCCACCAAAGGTGACCAGAGGACCGTCTCAAAGATGATCATACATAGCACATTCACTATCTGCGTTTAAAAAAATGGTTCAAATGGCTCTGAGCACTATGGGACTCAACTGCTGTGGTCATAAGTCCCCTAGAACTTAGAACTACTTAAACCTAACTAACCTAAGGATATCACACACATCCATGCCCGAGGCAGGATTCGAACCTGCAACTGTAGCGGTCGTGCGGTTCCAGACTGTAACGCCTTTAACCGCTCGGCCACTCCGGCCGGCTATTTGCGTTTAGCAGACGTCCATACATTCATTCATTTCACAGATCTGACCAAATTGGATGTAGGGATTTATTTTGTGGGAGTGCACATGTGATCAGTTAAATAAATAAATTGTCCTTCTTTCCTACACTGGTATCCGGCTTTGGTGCATTAAGTGAAATTGAGTTATTATTACAAAAAATATGTTATTCCGTCAAGAATAACGAAGAATGTTGTACCTATTTTTAGTGTCGGGCGGTACTGTACACTTTCAGCATGGATTAAAAGGATGGTCCAGTATGTGGTTTCCTCTGAACAAACTTCTTCGGGAGGTGCGAATAACATTCGTCCTGCCCTCTTTCGCTATCGGGACATAATAGCACTTGCTCACGCTCCTCATATGCCTCGAGTTTTGGCAACTCTTGGCTTCATCCAGGCGTTCGATAGGGTCGATAACGACTACTTGGAAGGGTGCCGCGCAACACGGGATACCCTGACGCTACCGTCGGCAGCGTAAAGGCCGGTTCCCACTAGGGCTGCCGCGCGTCAAAACCGCACGTCAGCGGCGTGGTTGCCATGGAAACGGCGTCAGCGGCACGGCGCGGCGGGCTCTACGTCGCGGTTTGACCATGTCGAACCGCT
This sequence comes from Schistocerca cancellata, assembly GCF_023864275.1. Classification (NCBI taxonomy): domain Eukaryota; kingdom Metazoa; phylum Arthropoda; class Insecta; order Orthoptera; family Acrididae; genus Schistocerca; species Schistocerca cancellata. Next base: position 901,135,416 of record NC_064629.1, read on the forward strand.
TCCGCTGCCGCGGGACGCGCCTCAGGTGCGCGCCGCCAATCACAGACCGCGCTGAGCGTGACGTCAGGTACGGAACCCCGGGCCACACGAACTTTCGCCGAACCGCTGGCGCGGACGCGGCGGCAGCTATGAAATACTTATCATCCGATTCCCAGGAAACTATTCGGCAGAAAAATTTGATTCTTGGGCATGTTACAGCCCGAAATCTTTTCTCGATAGAGGACCGAATTTCTTTTCGTTATTCGTCGTGGTTACTTGCTGTATCGCATTTACGTAAACCTTTAGACGAAATTTTAATGAGGGTGCAGATTTAAAAACGCATTGCGTGGACTTTGCGTACAGTTCATTTTAGGTAATACATTATTGCATATGAAATTTAGTCAACATATCGAAATTGTTTTTAAAGCTTCGAGCAGATCGATAGCTATCACCGTTCTCGAGATATTGAATGATATGTCGGCGGACGGGCTGTGCGGTGACCGCAAACGATAACTTGTGAAAAGTCATGTATTTCGTCGCATGATAAATCTCCTAAATCTGTTTATCTACCGAGATATGAAAGTAACTACAGTTTTTCAGAAGGGATAGATGAATTTTTTTAAACAGCATTTAATAGCATGTGGAATGAGAAGTTAAACCGAAACTAATTTGCTGGTATGTCATAAGATGTAATTTACTAAATATCTACAGCTATTGATAAGTAAGTAACAATTTTTTTTTCTTTATCCAGTGTACTTTACTGATTCAAGACGCGTTTTGCCTTTCACTTTAAGGCATCTTCGGTGGAATCTAGAATGATTCAGTTTTGTTTTGATATGTGATACTTTCAGATTATAAAACAGTTCACATCTTTTTTGACGTGAATGACTGATTACATACAGTGAATCGAGTTTCTGGCGGACATATACGTTTCCCCTCACCTGGTCACATGCTGGAGGTAGAACTAAAACTTAGATTATGGAACATAAGCACATTTTCATGTTCGCTCTTTTTTCTTCTGTCACTAGCAGTAGACGTTTTACCGAAAACTCTGATCTGAAGTCTTAACTACAGTGTGTTCACCTCGTTCCCTTCCTGTCTGGTTTGTTTATGTACGCGCTGCCAACCTGCAAAATTATTGCTGAAAACTAATGTTTGTTTATTTTTGTTCTCCTTATATCTGTATGTGTGTGTGGCTAGCCAGTCATAGGTATAGAAAGTTGAAAGTGAATCCAGTAGTTGTTAGACAGTGGTTGAAAGATTTAGTGTTCAGCTGATTTCAGTTTTGGTTTAAATGTTTTGTGGAGGAGTGCATGGAAGAGTAAATTCACTGCTTACATTAATAGATAAAATAGTAGAATAGTATTTCAACAGATGATTATTATCAGAATACTATCACCCAACCCCTTTGTCCTCACTCTTTGACGCGCCATGATACGTCCTGTCAACTAACCCCTATTGTTGTCAAAGTTGTGCCATAATTTCCTCTTCCTCCTCTATTTAATTCCGTGCCTCTTCTTTAATCACATGATCCTCGTATCTGATCTTCAGCATTCATATTGATCACCACGTTTTGAAAGCGTCCATTGTCTTCTTGACAGAACTGTTCATCGTCCACGTTTCACTTACATACAAGGCTGCACTCCACACGAATACCTTTGTAAAAAAATATCCAACCATTAGAATTTATATTCGATGTGAACAAATTTTCTTTTTCAGAAGGCTTTTCTTGCTATTGACAGTCTTCAGTCAGGTTTGCGTCTGCACCAGGAAATGCCTTACAATTTAAAATCTGGTTTTGAAAACTCTGTTCCAAATATATATGATTCTTTTGTGATTCTTAAGCAAGGTGCTGGCGATGATTACATTATGCTCTGTGGGAAATTCTATCAGGTGGCTTCCACTTTCATCCCTTCCACCTAGCCTTTGTGTTCCTACTGTTTTCGGGTACCCGCTACTGTATCACATTTTAAATTTTTGTCTCACTTAACTATCTGAATAATCTCTTTTATCGTACATTGTTTCAATGTGTTAGGAGAGAGTGAACAATCATGAACGGTAGTCATGAAATCTGTTTATGTTGAAATGAGAAAATACGGATAATGAAATATGTGAAAGAGTGCATTGTACAGAAAATGGAAAATTGGTATGTCTTCACCCAACTTCGTCTTTCCTTCATGTAGGTGTAAGATATAGTTATTCAAACACACCGGTCGTTTCAGTGGGTCCCACCCTGTACCTCAGTGGCTGTCCGTCATTGGCTACCGCTAGAGTCTGCCGCTTCCAGATGGGAACGCCAATTCCGCGAGCCGCCGCGTCAAAGCGGAAAACGCTTGCCGCTGCCGTTGCCGCATGCCGTGCTGCCGCGCTCTAGTGGGAACCGGCCTTAATGCATCTCCTTCGTGGAACTGCATCCCGTGCGCTCTATACTGGGTGTCCCACTCCTCCCATCTCGATTCGGAGCGTTAAGGCTGCCTATGCTCTGCACTATAATATGCCTACGCCACGGAACCACTGCTCTGCGATCTCCGTCAACGCCTTTCTCTGTGGCCGTGTATTCAGCTGCACTGCGTATGTGGACGATCTCGTCCTCGTTCTTTGCAGCAATGCTGAAGTCAGAGAGGCATTGGCATGAGTTATCACTTACGTTGAAGCTTCTGATAGCTGCCTTCAAGTCAGAAAATCGAGAGCAATGGCTTTAGGTGCGGGGCTTCATGTGGACAGTGCTGCTCCACTGAGTGCAGTTGATACTACCTGACGCTTAGCGTTGTGTCGACTACTGTGAGTGTCAGTACCAACACTAACAGGGAAGGAGATAAGTGGTGATGGCCGTTGGTAAGAACCAAAATTATCTGTCACTAGACTTTTAAGATTAATTGATCACTTTGTTTCTAAAAAGAAAAGAATCTTAACTTTTTCCTGTGCTTCCTACATGCAAATACATTACTCTCTACTACTACTACACGCAGAACACAGGTTAAATAACGTCCTCCTGTTCTTCAGTATTGATGCTGTCGAAGTCTGCGAGCGAACGGGGTCACGATCAGTGATGGACGGCTGGTTAAATCAGCGTTGATAGGGGGCGCTGAACTCTGCCTCCCTTGAGCTGGGGAGCTTCCCGCTCTTACCACTAACGCGCAGGTCTCGATGCTGTTTCGCGGTGCTCCGCTGTTCGGTTTGCTTTCGATGCCTTAGGCCAGCATGCTCTAACCCCCCCCCCCCCACTTCGAGCTGGATCAGAAGGTGGGTGGCGTGAGGAACCGGGAGTCCCGCAACTGGGACCGTCGCCGGGTCCTCGGACGGGCTCCGACATCCGTCCTGCGTTCCGAGGGTCTTAAAACACCGAAAGGGAGCCCAACATCTTCCTGAGGCGGGCGCGCAACCACCCAAAGTTTTGAGGACTCGTTCCTCTCTCTCAGCGTCTGGTGTGTCCAAGCAGTCCGAAAAGAATAGAATCATCAGGCGCAAAGTGATGCTTGTGGAGCGTGGGAAGCGCCGTTTCCTGCGGTGGGTGCAGCAACTGGAGCAGCGTGCAGTAGCGACGGCCATGGAGAAGCTCCGACGGCGACGGATGGGCGCGGAAAGGCAGCAGCGCCCGCTCCCATGTGTGGGAGGCACGTGGTTTGTTCAACTGTTGTTAAGGTGAGTGATACCACTGGCTATACAAAACTGTTCAAATACATGAGCCGTAAATTGTGGTTCGTTGTCTGTAGCCAACATTTCCGGCACACCTTTCGAGCAAAAAATACACTCCTGGAAATGGAAAAAAGAACACATTGACACCGGTGTGTCAGACCCACCATACTTGCTCCGGACACTACGAGAGGGCTGTACAAGCAATGATCACACGCACGGCACAGTGGACACACGAGGAACCGCGGTGTTGGCCGTCGAATGGCGCTAGCTGCGCAGCATTTGTGCACCGCCGCCGTCAGTGTCAGCCAGTTTGCCGTGGCATACGGAGCTCCATCGCAGTCTTTAACACTGGTAGCATGCCGCGACAGCGTGGACGTGAACCGTATGTGCAGTTGACGGACTTTGAGCGAGAGCGTATAGTGGGCATGTGGGAGGCCGGGTGGTCGTACCGCCGAATTGCTCAACACGTGGAACGTGAGGTCTCCACAGTACATCGATGTTATCGCCAGTGGTCGGCGGAAGGTGCACGTGCCCGTCGACCTGGGACCGGACCGCAGCGACGCACGGATGCACGCCAAGACCGTAGGATCTTACGCAGTGCCGTAGGGGACCGCACCGCCACTTCCCAGCAAATTAGGGACACTGTTGCTCCTGGGGTATCGGCGAGGACCATTCGCAACCGTCTCCATGAAGCTGGGCTACGGTCCCGCACACCGTTAGGCCGTCTTCCGCTCACGCCCCAACATCGTGCAGCCCGCCTCCAGCGGTGTCGCGACAGGCGTGAATGGAGGGACGAATGGTGACGTGTCGTCTTCAGCGATGAGAGTCGCTTCTGCCTTGGTGCCAATGATGGTCGTATGCGTGTTTGGCGCCGTGCAGGTGAGCGCCACAATCAGGACTGCATACGACCGAGGCACACAGGGCCAACACCCGGCATCATGGTGTGGGGAGCGATCTCCTACACTGGCCGTACACCACTGGTGATCGTCGAGGGGACACTGAATAGTGCACGGTACATCCAAACCATCATCGAACCCATCGTTCTACCATTCCTAGACCGGCAAGGGAACTTGCTGTTCCGACAGGACAATGCACGTCCGCATGTATCCCGTGCCACCCAACGTGCTCTAGAAGGTGTAAGTCAACTACCCTGGCCAGCAAGATCTCCGGATCTGTCCCCCATTGAGCATGTTTGGGACTGGATGAAGCGTCGTCTCACGCGGTCTGCACGTCCAGCACGAACGCTGGTCCAACTGAGGCGCCAGGTGGAAATGGCATGGCAAGCCGTTCCACAGGACTACATCCAGCATCTCTACGATCGTCTCCATGGGAGAATAGCAGCCTGCATTGCTGCGAAAGGTGGATATACACTGTACTAGTGCCGACATTGTGCATGCTCTGTTGCCTGTGTCTATGTGCCTGTGGTTCTGTCAGTGTGATCATGTGATGTATCTGACCCCAGGAATGTGTCAATAAAGTTTCCCCTTCCTGGGACAATGAATTCACGGTTTTCTTATTTGAATTTCCAGGAGTGTAGATAGCAGAGCCTGAATGGTACTACGCCACGTACTCGAGTTCGTAGACGCTGAAATCGGAGAGTCCACAACAGTAACCCCACGAGTGTTCCAAAAGTGCCCAGCAGCAGTAGTATGCACTGGTTTCCGCGGCCATTTACAGTTTTGTCAAGCGGAAAACGTTTGCTACAGGACCGACAGAGTTTCGGCACAAGCGGGGCACTGTGACGTCATCAATTCAACGTAGACGGCCATTCTTGGAGAAGTGCAGTGCCGACGCGCTGTTTTGCGCGTACAAATCACCAGTGTCCTTGGTGGGGCAATAGCATCACATCTTTCTGCAGTAGCTTAGGAATAAGCACACGTGATTGCACAGAGTAGTTTTGTGATAAAATCTCATCGTGCTGGAGGGAGAAGCTATGCCGACGAGCAAAGTACCGGCGCACAAAAGAGTTTTGAATGTGTTTCACTGAACGACGTCATGCAGTATGGATGTATTCCAAAAACATGTTCAAGTCAGGGTCTGCTTCAGTGACCTGTGCTATTTTATTATAGTACAGTGGAAAAGTCTATAAAAGTTAAGTGACCTGTGCATCGATCTGACGGCAAGATGCAGCAGTAGCACCGAATTCCGAATCAGGACCAACAGAAAGGCGAGAAAGATCGTCACTTTTTGCACGTTTCAACTTGGGCGGTAAAATATTTCGTACTGATACTATGACAATAAAAAAGCCCAGCGTTGCAGTTTCTGAACCCTAGTGGAGGAACAAGTTTGGACGGATGAAAGGAAGACTGAAGTGGTTTGCGGTCCGTCACTAGGTAAAAGTCTCGACCAAATAGACAATGGTGAATCTTTGTCACGCCACAGATACTAGTGAGCGCTTCCTTCTCGATCTGGGAATATTTACATTGAGTCTTGGTCAATAACTAAGATGCGAAAACAATCGTCTTGTCATGTGAACCTAATACGTGCGAGAGCACAGCTCCGATTCCGTACGAGTAAGTGTCCAGTGCCAAAGCCACATGCTTAGTGGGATCGAAATAAACAAGCATCCGTCTCTCAACAATCATTTTTAAGTTTCTGTAATGCATCCTGGCGCTCTTTGGTTCAAACCAAAGGCACGTTCTTTCGGAGCAAACGATGCAACGGAACCGCGATCTGGGCTGCGTTGGGTGTAAGCCGAATAAAATATGTCAATGTCCCGAGAACTTACTGCAATTCCCTCACATCCCCTGGGGTACGGAGGTCCCGGATAGCCACTAAATGTGCCTGAAGGGGATGAACACCTTGGTTATTATGAACATGGCCTAAGTACTGAATTTCAGTCTGGGAAAGGCTTATATGTCCAAGTGACACTTCAAACCCACAGCTGAAAACCCATTGCAGAACATACATAGGCTATTGATATGTTCCTCCAGTATACATCCTGACACCACAATATCGTCCTAGTACTTTGAATAGAATGGAACTTTTACAGTAAGCTGCTGCAAATAGTTTTGAAATATGACAGGCGCGGAAGCGGTGCTAAAGCGTAATAGCAAAAATTTCAACAACCCTTAATGTGTGTTGACTACAAACACTTTCTGAGGCTCCACATCTAGCAGATTTTGCAAATACACTTCGCGTAAGTCAATTTTTGAAAAACAGCGGCCTGCACCCGCCCTTGTCCTGCGATTCCTCATGGCGAGGCAACGGATAAGTTTCGATTATTTTTTGTGCATTCAAAGTGGATTTGAAGTCAAAACAAAGACGAAGTCTTCTACAAGGCTTTGGAAGGGTGACTAAGGGAGATGCCCATTGACTAGCCTGGATAGGAGCAATAAGCCCTTTGTCTTGCCATTCTTTAAGTTCACTGGCGACTTTGTCTCTAAGTGCATAACGGATAGGACCGGCAGGAGAAATCTTAGGTTGCGCATTGTCATTCATTGTTACGTGCACCACAAAATAATTTTCTCTGCCAGGTCTGTCAGAAAATAAATCAGGAAACTCCTCAGTCAATTGAGTAATACTGCCTTTTGCGTTGAAAGTAGAAAAAAATGGTTCAAATGGCTCTGAGCACTATGGGACTTAACATCCATGGTCATCAGTCCCCTAGAACTTAGAACTACTTAAACCTAACTAACCTAAGGACATCACACACATCCATGCCCGAGGCAGGATTCGAACCTGCTACCGAAGCAGTCGCGCGGCTCCGGACTGAGCGCCTAGAACCGCTAGACCACCACGGCCGGCGTTGAAAGTAGAAGCAGAACGTACATTGTCTTGAATACGAAGACCAAACAAATCAAATATATCTAACCCAAAATTATTTTCACTGGTTTGTTAATGGTATAATGGTAGATGTAACTGTTTTGGTGTGGGACTGGAATGTGGCAGGCAAGCTACATGTATCAAGCAATTGAATGTCCAGACTATTACGCGCAGTAAGTTTCGAGCAATATCTCGTCTACAGTGGCGAGCCCAACTGTTCATAAGTAGCACGATTTAGCAATGTAACAGAAGCGCCAGTGGGCGCGCGTAGTGGCCGCGTGGTTTGAAGCGTCATGTCACGACCGTCCGGCCCCTCCTGCCGGAGGTTCGGGTCCTCCCTCGGGCATGGGTGTGTGTGTTGTTCTTAGCATAGGTTACTTTAAGTAGTGTGTGAGTCTAGGGACCGATGACGTAAGCAGTTTGGTCCCTTAGGAATGAAAAGAAAAGAAGTGCCAGTGTCTAACTGAAGCCGCACACGGCGTCCAACAATGACTGAGTTCACAAACAGTTAGTTTGACTTTCCACAACCAAAGCAAGTCGCATCCCGTGAAGATCAATGTTGTGTTTTATGCGTGGAAAAGCTGCGGGACATGATTTCAAAGCAGACACAGCCGTTGACGCTTGTTTACTCTGGCCAACTTAGACATTAGATGTTTACATTATTCCAAACCAAAAAGAAACCAGGATACATTATGTACAGAACTGTGTTGGTTCATTACGGCAGCGGCCCGTTTGGTACACGCCCTCCATCCCATCTGGTGTCACTTCAGTTTGCGGCCAGAACTCATGCCGTTGTCTCTGCAGGAGTCTCGTAAATACTACTTTTCACACGACCCTCCGAGAAGTGGTCCTCAGGAGTAGTACACGTCATCCCGTATACCCTATTGTATACCAGGACAGCAACTCTGAGACTTTTCTCTTTTCCTCAGGAGGCATGAACGCGTTACACATCTGAACTGATACCGTAATAGATGTGAAACGGTACGATTCCGGACAAAGATTCCTGTTCAAAATATCACGTACTCACTCACCTCTACTGGTCTTAGAAATTTGTACGAGAATTTCCGAACGAACTGTGTACATTGTACAGACACCATCATCATCAAAGATTATATCGGCATATATTGGCCCAATACCCCCTCTTCGGTATCCAATATCATATACATCTTCGTGAAGTCTATAATTCAATTGCAGGAGTGGAACATACAGAAATCTTTGTTTGTCTGTCCTCACGTAATCACGTGCACCTGCAACACTCACCATCCAAATGTGGCATGATGCATTGTTACGTGAGGCCTTTTGATGATCTTAGGTTTACCCTCAGCACGAAGTGACCGTGAACGCTTGAACACTCTGGAGTTTATTCTTGTACGTTATCTGAATAAATATCGACGGACGATTGCCGACGTAATATAGTTATAAAAGCTGATAACGCATGATCATGTTGAAGGCGGTCTTATCCAATCTTCCGTCTTTCCCTACAATTTTGAAACGGCATAATGATATCGTTTATTGTATTAGCAGTTACAGGAAAAGAAAGCCAGTTTTGTTTTATAGATAATTTAGTGAAATATTTGAATTAATATCGAGAGGTGTTTATGTAAATAGCACAAGAATGATTAGCAAACGGACAGAAATGAAACTGGGGCAAGTGCGGTGTTCCTTTTTATTTCAGTCTGTATATTTGGTGTTATTGAACGTCCTAGCAAACCCAACGGTTCCCCTCAAGCAATGGATCACCTTCATTATCAAATATGCGTGGCATTTGCGTCTGATTATAATGACTGTGGCAATGTAAAGATTAGTTTCGATGAGTGCTTGTTTCCAGACAATGCGAAGTATGAGTTACTGCCGTCATAACCATTTACTTCGGTGAAACTGTTGACAGTAATCAGAAGCGTTAATGATTTTGGAAATGGAAACTGGTAATGTTAAGTCTAAATCATTACAGAAGCGCTGTTGGCCGTTATCAGTGCCTACTTGCTTCCTGGACGCGTCCATTTCCGCATGTCAGCCAGCGAATCCGTCAAGCGACATACGTAAATGTAGTCTGATTGTCAGTATCATATTCACTGAATGAACTTTTATCTCCCACTATTGTAATTTTGTACTTCTGGCGCGTTTCTTTTTAAGCAGCAAATTTACTTTTCCAGGTGTTGTCCGTTTCTTCAAGGGAATAAACAGAAACTTTCATTTCCGAGAGGTATGGAATACTTGGGAGCGTCCGCATGCCAATAGCTCTTCACAGAAAAATTTTACGTAGCCTTACGCAAGAAACTAGACGAAGAAGTGTAAGACTTATTTCTTTAGTTTACTTACATCTAATGAAAATGCCTATGAAGGAAGTGCATGATGTAATGTCCAGGTGTTCCCTCGAAATTTTACAGTTGCTTCACTGCTATTGTTAACAATGCAATTACGACTGAAGCCTTGTTACTAAACGTCATCAGCAATTGCTCACAACATTTAAACAAATATATCTTTCATTCAAATTCCTAGCAGCGATAATTTTTGCCATTGGTGGCACGGAGTAGTGTAAGTCCACCTAAGGCTGCCTTGTTTGTCCTTCTCGTTGGATTTAATGGTAGGGGTAAGCTGGCAGCATTAAAGCGCTAAATACCGTAATTTATAGTAGCACAGTAATTATCATTATTTCTCTACATTATGGAATTTTTATCGCCAGAATACATTTTTTCTGTGAAGAACAGGCGGAAAAATTTTAGTCGTAATTTAGTCATAAAACAGCGATGATGAATACAATGGAACACCTGTTATCCAAGGCAGTTTTGACTCTTATAGAAGAAATCTGAAGCAGTAATATGAAGCTACATTCGGAACTACATCTGTGAGGGACACCATCCTTCATCTTTTTCAGAGTACTGAGTTAGAAGTTGGAACCACATGAATCCACTCAGCCTGATGCAAATGATTAACGTTTCTCCTTATACCTTTATAATTTTTACATAATTAGTCTCTTTTGGGAACCCATTTTGTCAATTTGGAGTCAGAAATCTCAAGTTTGTCAATCACAGTTCATTTGTAGTGGGCAGTGGGATGTTTCATTTACAAGATGATCAGTTTCATAGTCTCGGTTATCACACATTTTGAATACAGATCAGAGGATCGTCACATTATCTGAAACTAGGTGCCTGTATCTACATACACGTATGAACACCGAAAGTCATCTGATGGTGTGAGGCGCGAAGTACATCAAGTACCACAGTACGCGTAAATACCCCTCCCCCCTTTCCTGTTCCTTTCGAAAACAGTGCCTAAGAACCACGACAGTTGTTGACGAAAACTATGATCTATAATACCTGCGTGTTTCCTATCTTGATCGCCTCCAAATATACACAGAGTAAATCTGTTCAACTGTTTACCGCAGATATTTTCAGAAACGTGTAAGATATATATTCTGTTATCACTCAAATGAATGATAAAAAAGACAGTCACATATCTACATTATCGACAGAGATATTAGTTTCAACTTACTTTTTCAAATGAAGTACAGTAATTTGTACTTCTAATGAGTTAGTTCTAAAGCAGAGAAATTTAGAGAAGTTTCACACTTCAGAATCCGGACAGTAGTTTCGGTGTAATTACAGTGTAAAGATCTTGGGATTTTTTAGTTATGAGCATTGAAGCGATTGCTGCCTAAACAGAAAACTGCTTGTGCACTTCAGCTGGCCGCAGCTAAGAGAGTCTACTTATAAAAGTGGGATTTTGAAGACAAGGCTAATTTGAAATTGATGGTACTCATACTTGGGTACTATGGCTGGAACGAGACACCAACAGGAAGGCAAAATACATCGCATCTAAGGATGATCCTGCAGGTAACGACGTTAACCACTCTGCCTGTTGTTTCGGCAACAGCCTGGACAGAAAAGTGTGAGTTAAAAATGGCACGCATTTATAAAATAAGGAATTGAGGTTTAGAGGTTCGTCATGGGTTCACTGTGAATACAGTTACTTTTAATTAGATAATTACATCAGTAAAAGCAACAAACAGAAAATTAAAAAAGAATATGGCCATAAAAACTTCCATGAAATTCCATTAATGTCATCGAGTGTTCGAAATGCCCGTCGCCTACTGCAATACACGTTTATAGTAGCTAGTGATAGTACTTCCGGAAAGACGAAGACATTCCTTCGATATCACTACATATGCTGCAGCAATGCGATACTTTAAATCTTTTTGGGTGACGTAGGGGACCCTTGTCAGGAAACGATGCGGTCGAATGTTATACCCAAAATTAGTTCTAATATCTCTGACAGCGGATTACATGTGTTGGTACTTTTGTTGTTAAGAGTGTAACACAGGTCAAAACAAGAAAAATCTGTGATGCACATGGGCTTGAAATGCATATCTTAAGAGCTATGAGCCCTTTTTCATCTTCGCTACTGTGAAACACATCCCTCTACTGAGCAAGTGCCCACAGCTCTTAATGTATACCTTTTAGAGACTGTATTAATGGGACTTTCTTTGTTTGTTTTAATCCATACTACCTCCTCAAAAAGTATGGAAAACAAAATGCTTGCAATACATGTTTAACAGTATTGAAGACAAAGAAGAGCTCATATCTCTAAGTTATACATTTTTCGTATTTTGTCTTACCTTATAATCTCAGCAACAAAAGTACCGGTGCGTGTATTCCACTGTCAGAGGTATGAGAACGATTTTTGCTTTTCATTTACGACTCGGTATTTTCCTGACCACAGTCCCTAACCTCAGATTACTACATCTATCCTTCTTCATCATCCCTGAAAGTTGGCAACATCATCCATAATACAGATTTCAGTTTTGAATTTACCCCAGAGACAAGTGCCCAATGCCGTCATATCAAGAGAACGTGTAAAACATTCACGTCCTGTGCGGCAATAAGGTAAGGTCTGAGAGAGAGCCTTCCCAGTCTAAGTCGGGCACCGAATAAGCAAACAGCAGTGATCAATGGCTATGACAGAAAGACAGTAGACAAACTGAACTAAAAAATTAAAATACATCACAGAAACTAGACACACACACACACACACACACACACACACACACACACACACACACACACACAAAACACAGGAAAATACAAAAATAACAGACAACATACAATGATAACCCACATACATGAAGATAGGATTGATAAAGGAAATAGAGGAGGTCCTAAGAAGAGCAGCGCCTTTCGTTGCAGATTCACTCAGTAAGTACGAAAGTGTTAGGGAGATGATCGACGAACTGCATTCGGAAACGCTGCAATTGGGGTGATCTTCATGAAGGTGTGATTTACTGTTGAAGTTCCGAGAGTCTGTGTTTCTAGAAGATTCAACGTATATATGGCTTCATCTTACATATCTATCGCGAAAAGACCGTCAAAGTTAGAGAGATTTAAGCTCGCATGGATTTTTACGGCAGTCGTCCTACCCGCGAACCATTCGCGCCTGGAACAGGAAAAGAGGGAAATGGCAGTTCTAAACGAAGGACTCTCCGCCACACACCGCAAGGTGGCTTGCGGAGTCTGCATGTAGATGTGGATGTGGATGTAGATGTAGATGTAGAACGCACCCTGTAAAAACTAAGGACCTAGTACACAGCGACATAAACACAGAAACTAACACATTAGGTTTCGGCTCAAAGTGGTTCAAATGGCTCTGAGCACTGTAGGACTTAACATATGAGGTCATCAGTCCCCTAGAACTTAGAACTACTTAAATCTAACTAACCTAAGGACACCACACACATCCATGCCCGAAGCAAGATTCGAACCTGAGACCGTAGCGGTCGCGCGGTTCCAGACTGAAGCGCCCAGAACCGCTCGGCCACGACGGCCGGCTACGGTCTCGGGTATTCTACAGAAACATAGCCTCTGAGTGGCATATAAAACTACAAACACCCTTCAAACATATTTAAATGCCTTAGTACTCAAGATAGTCCGCCGCTCGTGGTCTCGCGGTAGCGTTCTCGCTTCCCGAGCACGGGGTCCCGGGTTCGATTCCCGGCGGGGTCAGGGATTTTCACCTGCCTCGAGATGACTGGGTGTTTGTGTTGTCCCCATCATTTCATCATCATCCAGGAAAGTGGCGAAGTTGGACTGAGCAAAGATTGGGTAATTGTACGGGCGCTGATAACCACGCTGTTGAGCGCCCCACAAACCAAACATCATCATCATCATCATCATCATCTACTCAAGATAGACATACTCTATGAATCAGATATATTCGGAATGAAATATCAAACCAACAATGCAGGGTACATTTGAATGACAAGCAGGAATTACACCACAAGATCTGAAGAAATTGTTTGATGTTTCGAGTTTGCAGAAAATTTAAACCAATATAGTCATACACCTGCGGCTACAGTTCAAGTAATGAAAATTATCAGAAAAAATAACCACAGGAAATATTTTATCCCAACGCAAGTAGAGTATCAGATTTAAAAAGCCGTAACAGAGTACAAGGAGCTGGTTAATTACCAGATACATATAAAAGTACAACTCACTACTAAACCTGGCCAAATGGATGGCACGCTCACACGCACACACACACACACACGCACATACACCAACACGCACATACACACACACACACACACACACACACACACACACACACACACACACACACACACACGGAGAGAGAGAGAGAGAGAGAGAGAGAGAGAGAGAGAGAGAGAGACTCACCCACCAAGGTAACCTTTGACCCCACAGACGGGACGAAACATATTCCACTGCAACGCTTCATAATACAAAAAGTTAACATGGTAGAAGCGTGTGTGTGCAATTGGTGTCCTGTGCTGTACATGGTGTTCAGTGATTCCGCCAAGCGCTAACGACCACGTATTTCCAGTGTGGGGGCAAGTTTTACCAGCATGTGGATGGGGTCGCTATGGGATCCCCATTGGCACCATGTGTCGCTAATCTGTACATGGAATACTTCGACGATATCGCCTTGGAAACACCACGCCTGCATAATTTTTGTGTAAAGTCAATATGGAAACAGGATACGCAACATACGTAAAAGTTACATACAATGTATAAAATCTTAATAAAAACAAGCTTTGTGTTTGTGGAGATTTCAACGTAGATTTTCTAAAAGATTACGACAGGAGAAATGAATTGGATACATTATTCGGTTGATTCAGTCTAATTTTAGTTTTCTGAAAAAACGTAACTGGACCATCAGCTGTGCAACTGTGTATTTATTCTCTGCCGGTTTCAGTTATAACAACCATATCGGCAGCAGAAAACTTGTACTACAGACAAAATATATACAGCCAACACAGAGAATGCGGGAATTAAAAACGGATTTAAAAAGCTTAGTACTTACAAAGTTTACATCACTCGATCACAAATACACTTTCGTTAAGCACGATACAAGCAAATGTATAACATACGCTACTGTCATAAGAGTCTATCTGAACATAATCCATATAAACGTGCCGTACATTAGCACAATTACAGTAATGTATACTTGGCAAGAACTTCACACTTGATAACTTACACAGTACATTTTTCAGAGATTCTGAATGGCAAAGAGACCAGCTGCAACAAATACGACGCTATAATAACTAAATGGCTACAAACATTCTTTTGACTTGTCAAAGATTATAGTAACAAAAATATAGTAACGTCATGGCGTCTTTTCTCTGAAAAACAACACTAATACATAGCGTGATGCAATGTGGTATGTCGACCTTCTTGTGTGCTGTTGATATTCTCGTCTTCTCAAGGGAATGATAGCAAAATATAAAAATATTATATACGTCGCAACGTAGGTACTGTAATCGTCAACACCCCCTTACAGTCTGGCGAAAATTGTCAATTAAGACCCACGTTTATAGAGCCATTTACTCAATGTATAGATGATCTGGTATTGAAGTTTGCATTACCTTTCACTAGAGATGTAAGCATCACGTGTATCATGTATTTAACGACAAGATTTGCTCATCCGGTAAATGACACGTTATTAACCGTCGCCTGAGGTCGAAGTTCCATGTAAACAGGCACTTGCCATTTAAATTATACACAGAAGATTCAAGGTATAGATGATACTTTACTTGGAATTTATGTCACCCATTACTCGAGGTCTAGATTTCATGTCATCCGTCCCCTGAGGTGTAAGTGTCACGTTTACCTCATTTGATTGTTGGTATTTCGGATATGTATAACTTAAGCTTGTTAATTTGAAGTTGTATTACAAGCTCTAACATTTATATTCTTTGTGATTACAATTACTCTTTGATCTGCTCACACTCTTTCCTATCGCATAAATAGATTGTCAATGCTGTCTTCGCTGTCTCATATGTAAACCAATGCCCTTAACAGCTACACACACACACACACACACACACACACACACACACACAAACATATATATATATATATATATATATATATATATATATATATTTCAGTGGAATAACAACTTGTGTACGTGTTATAAACTAAGATCATTTTGTAGGTCTTGTACTGCCGGCTGTTGATTCCCACACGAGCCCAGTATTACATTAGTACTACTTCATTATCATTTTAGCATACTTAAAAGGCTGAACAGGTTTAGTTGTTTATTAAAACAGATGTTCTCTTCAGGCCTTTTGAGTGTTTTCCATACTTTTGTTACTTCTGTCTATGTACACTAGGGACCTCATTAGCAGTTTATCACATGGTATAATATTTCGGAAGTCTTACTCCATTACGAGTCTCTAGATTGACTCGTTTCACAGTGTTTCGTTTAGGTAAATACTCCTCTTTAATTCCTATAATACTAATGTCGACGTATCACATTGTATCAGGTTCTGTACCCATTTGTTTTCCAGATAATGAACGTCATGTAATTACTATTCCTTTGTTACTGCAGTCTTTGACAAGACCAAAAGACATGAGTAATCTTTTAGGTATTCACATTTTGTGTTTATTTCAACTGATCTCTTCGACAGCCCCATAATATTTTCACCTTGAAAACTGTAATATGATACTTTTTATATGACAATTTCTCACCAACTATACATCACTTTAATGGTTTATGTACAGCGCGTTTATATGGATTATGTTCAGGCAGACTCTTATGACACTTACGCATGTTCTATATTTGGTTGTGTCGAATTTGACGAAAATGCGTTTTTGATCCATTGATGTATGTGTAAGTACTATAGCTTTAAAACCCTTTCATAATTTTTCACATTTTTATGTAGCCTGTATAGGTTTTAAGTACTCTCTTTTTACCTTACAATTTTTTTCTGTGACGATGATTATTATAACTGAAACTGGTAGCGAATAACTATACAATTGTAAGGCTAGCGGCGCCAATACGCTTTCTTCGAAATCCTTCACACCAGTAGATAGTCGCCGAAGAAAATTTTGCTAAGTTTAGGAGTCAACTCTCCAATTTGTGTCCCAGAAAATACCAGAAACCTAATTGACGCCAGTTTTATACAAAATAGTCAGTGTGACCCCGTTAGTATGTATTCAGTTGTTAATGAACTATCTGATCAAGACGTAGTTTAATGGGAACAAACAATTTAGCATCTTACGGCTCTGAGATATGTCCATACAAATTTATAAGGCATGTTAATCGTACCTCGATGCAGTGTTAAAGGAATAAGTTAAAGAGGTGGTATCGTATGACGTATATATGGAAAGAGGTATTGATGTGAAATTCAGTGTATTCCATAGTGTTTTGTATTAGTGCATAAAAGTAGGTTTCATGCCATAACTATCTTGATAAGTTCATAAAAAAGTGAACGATGGGTAACTAACAGGATTAACCTATTATTTCAGATGAAAATAGAAAGTTATTCAAATTCTAGAACAAGTCAGGATCCGAAATTACTTGCACTGCAAACAAATACGGTGATATTTCAAGAAAAGTCATTAAAATGCTCAGAAACATGCATATAATGATGGGAATAAATACAGCATGTTACAAGATTAAGAATACATGCGATATTGTGAAATGGGAGTCAGGACAAGCAGTCGTTGCACAAGACACTACCAGTATTAAACTGAATGCCAATGCCTGCCGCGGTGGCCGTGCGGTTCTGGCGCTGCAGTCCGGAACCGCGGGACTGCTACGGTCTCAGGTTCGAATCCTGCCTCGGGCATGGGTGTGTGTGATGTCCTTAGGTTAGTTAGGTTTAAGTAGTTCTAAGTTCTAGGGGACTTATGACCTAAGATGTTGAGTCCCATAGTGCTCAGAGCCATTTGAACCAATGCCGATGTGGTGAACGATAATTCGCAAGCTGTGAATATTTTTAACAAGCGATTTACGAAAGTGGCAGGAAAAATAGGACTAAATTGTACAATCGAGTAAGCCTGCAGCTAATTCTTCATTAAATTAAATATAATTGTAAAGATTCTCAATAACTGAAGCTCCTGTGGTGTTGATGGAATTTCGAACATAATTCTGAAGAGTTCCTCTAACTAAACAAGTAATGCTATATGTAATGTGTAATGGTATATTCAGTCCGTCATTACAAAGGGGAATTTTTTCAAGCAAGGTTATAGTAGGCCATCGTTAAATATCTTACTGTCATCTTTTCCCAAATATTTGGAAAAGTTATGTACCTGTGAGTAGACTCACATTTAAGTAGAAACAGTTTACCCCTGGCACAAAAGTTTTAATTCCTAAAGGGTTGTTATATGAGAATGCTATTTATACAGTTACTCACAAATATTAAAAGTGTTAAAAAATAAAATATCGCAAGTTGCTATTTTTTGTTGTCTTTTCAAGGCGTTTGATTTATTACTCATGTTACTCTTTTGGAAAAACTTAATTTTCATGGCACTGATGGCTTGAAAAGCAGCTAATTTTAAACATACCTAAGAAACACAACGCAAAATGTGGTGCTAATTAATTCAGATAATGGTGGAAGGAGAGAAAATTTTAGTGACCCCGAAAGGAGTCCAACACGGTTAGGTTTTGAGTGGATTCCTGTTCCTTGTATATTTTAATGGCATCCACTTAACATTCATCAGACAGAGTAAATACTTAATACAGATGATACTGGTTTTAGAATAAGTCCAATTTGAGAGAAATCACAGAAGGAAGGGTTAATGATGTATTTCGAATAATTATTACGTCATTCTCTGAAGGCTGACATTCCCCAATTTTTGAAATATTCAGAGTATTCAGATCTCTACAATCAGTAGACTGGTAGTCACTATTGATGTAGCACATGATCTAAACTATCTAGAAACTGTCTAGAATGCTCCATATTTTTTGGTGTATCTGTTAGTATAAACGTGACCCAGAAGAAGCATATTGCTGAGATGCTCGAACAATTAGGTTAAGCTAGTTTTCCTCCTTGTGTAACTGTTGATCTTGGAAACAATAAGTCACTGTCCTAAAATGTACTGTATATTTTCACTCGACGGTGTATCATTGAATTATTTACTGAAGTAATTCATCATTCAGAGAGAGAAAACTGAATTTCAACGTAAACAAGGAAAAAAAACGTACTAGTCTAAAATCTCATGTGCCGAAGCTATTGAAGCCTACCCTGAAACTTTCACAATTAATAAGGGGTACCTTGCGTAAATCTACTTTTCATGCACTGAATTAAAAGAAACGGCCTCTCAGTTAACCGCGTGGTGCTACTTGCGTCGTCGTACAATGCAACAGGAAGCTTGGAAGATCTTTATGCATTGGTGACTGTCACGCAGACCAACGTCATGCAGTCCAACACTTTACTTTCTCTAGCAAGAAGACATAGACATAATTAATAAAATTTCAGGATATCGCATTTAAATTATCTGTAAAAACAAAAAATAAGTGACATATGATTAGCGTGAGTGGCATTTTATTCCCTCACAACGTGAAATTTTGTATTCCCTAATGTAAGCGGCTCTCTCCAGCTTTGTGCTGCACTTCACGTCAGCGAGCGGACCACATGCACTCACAGACATTCACTCTCTCCGCAGACGTGCCAACAAACAATATTCATGAACCATGCATGGGTGGCATGGGATGTCACGAGAGCATAATTGTTAATGCCTTTGACCTGTAAGCAGTCTACATGTACATTGATCCCAAAACCACTAGCAGTTACAGTAGCAGTCGCAGATTTTTCTTCGTCCTCCAGGAGTGTGCATCGAAGGTCATGACTACCCAGTACGTTGCAGGAACTTGCTGCAGAAATCTATCATACACTGGTCTCGCATATCGTCCCCTTGAACCAAGCAGATTCTTTAACATATGGCATCTGACAAGCAACAATCAGCCGAATGCCCTCTATCACACCTTTAACGTGGAGGTACGCGGACAAATTCCTTAAATAGCTCTTCTGGTGAATACCACGATTTCCACCGAATCAAGGTATCGGTGAGTCCACTCCCTGCATCGGAAACACTACCTGAGCATCCGTAAGCATGACCTGTGTCACTAGGAAAGTTTCTTGGCCTTTGAAGAAACCTCAATGTTAAGAGCAGCTTTTCTTGCCTCCGGGTTGTTCAATAACCAATAAGTTTTCTACGAAGCCTGCATGCGTATGGCGGTATCCATCAATTTTTAGTTAAATTGTTTCCGCTTTGTCAACTTTCTCATAACAGGCGTCTTTCCTCTCGCCCCAACCGTTGGCTATATATGGCGGTATCTTTACAGCCTCTGCTCCCGAATAACTCCTAACTTCTGTGACCTAGCTGTCGTTTCTTTGGTTGCATTGATGTAGCTCAACTTCTTGTTTTGAATCACCTAATCCTTTGTGGTGTTCGTTAATATTGCTATAATACGGCCCAGCGGAAGCGAAATCGATTCATCGTCCACGGAAGTTACCTGTATTCCCTCCTACCTTCCCAATCTCCTGAAATGACTTGTCGACTACCATATTTATCGATTTTCTTTAGCTCAGCAGCATGAAAACTGTGTACATGAAACAGTAGTGCCACTCAAAATGAAATATCAAAACCGAAACACGGAAGTCAGCGCTCGTTGCAACAGATCCAACACTACTTACATAGGGAAAACACACAGCAACAAACTACATATTGTAAACTAAGAGCAAGGCTACATCAAATGAACGCTGTGGCAATACGCACGAAGTACCCTAGCTATATCTACGTATACTGCACACAGTTCATTCATGTCACACTCAGCCACATGCATACGCACGCACGCACGCACACACACACACACACACACACACACACACACACACACACCATCTATGCGGTTGGCACTGCAGAGAGAATGGATAGTATGTCCTCTCGAACTGTTCTTCTGTTCTTATCTGAGGAATGATTGAATGCAGCGCTCCGTGCAAGTATATCAGCATAGCTACCTAAACCTAAACCATCTGCACCTTCTCACTGTATTGAAGCCTAGGTCTCCCTTTACGGGAGGTTAAATTTGCCAGTCATGTCTAATTACCTCGATATCCCCACTCTGGCAATAAACTGAGAACGCAAGAAAACCGAAGCACATACTGGGTGGTCAAAATGTGATAATGGGGTCTATAAACAGTGTGAAGAAGCCCTTTGTTGGAAATCGGTTATATTAACACAAGCTTCTGAGGCTACATTGTGACTCACAGTGTGCAAAAGTGCAGTAACAAATTAAACGTAATGGCCCCACTTCGAGTACTAAAAATGTAGTAATGCAGTTGTATTATGCCCCATTTGGGTGCAAAAATGTAATAATGCATAGATTCAAATGAAATGGAATGGCCCCACTTTAGGCACTAAAAATGTAGCAAGAATGATGGATAACTCTATTTAAATAAAATGACCCCACAATGTGTGCCAAAAATGTGGTAGTTAAAACATGGTTAAGGAGTAATGGTCACTACATTAATTCATCTGAGTATAAAAACCGATACAAATCTCTCAGAGCCGATTTCACTGAGCATAGAGACGATTCTGTAACTGAATATCAAAGGGTGGTGGTGATGGGAGTGGGGGGGGGGGTGATAATTCATTTCGTCTCAGCCAATTAGGAAATACGAGATGAGTGAGGAGCCAAGTGTCTTGTGTGGTGTCAGTATTATGTGAGGATATCCAGGAGGGCTGGCGACGTAGATGTGACTGTTGGTTGGGAGCCAGGAGACATTATATCCTCGTTTAATTGCGTCACTTGGGACAGCTTACCCTGCACCCTCTCTAGTCATTCCTGTTTCCTTGCTCTGCGGGGAAAAACGGTACCAAGAGATTAGTGCTGCTCTCTTGTTCCACCAAACGGTCGTTCGCGTATTCCAGTGATCGTGTAGCCTATTTTGTCGGCAAATTAAACAACAGAGGTGGTATCCAGTTTAGGTAGCGGAAAAACTATCGAATGTTCATCGATGCGGTGACTGGACCATAAGGACATGGAAGGCTTTTCTTATAAAAGGCTTTAAATGCGTCCGGGTGTCCATTCTGTAGTCACCATGAAGGACGCAGCTTAACAGCAGGTTCCAGCGTCCCAGGCCTTAGGGAATGTAGTGGCGTCTCTGGGCTGTCAAAGTCTTCAGATGGGACCTTCCCTTCAGAGCAATGCCCAACAGTTGTAAACCGCACTTGTAATTCTTCTGAGCGTTGGGGAAAGTCTGATCATAACAAGTGTTGGTAACGAGGAACACTTTGGCAGATGGTGTTGGGGCAAGAAATCTTACACAATGTCATTCTCACAAAGGAATTTCGACAGTTCACACTGTACTTGCATTCGGAAGGACGGCGGTTAAAACCCGCGTCCGGCCATCCAGGTTTAGGTAATCTGTGATTTCCCTAAGTCGATGCAGGCGAACGCCGGGATGGTTCCTTTGAAAGAACACGGACGATTTCCTTCCCATCCTTCAAACTTTCTGAGCCCGTGATTCGTCTCCAATGACCTAAATTTTGATGGGATGTTAAAATCTTATCGTACTCCTTCCTCCCTTCCACAGTGTAAACTGGTAAAACACAATTAAATTGATATCCTCTACCACCCATTAAGTAAGTTTATACATAAAATACCCATTTCAGTTAAACTGATGGAATATTAAAAAAGTAAAAGACACAGAAGCAAAAGTCACTACGCAAGGGTTATCCTACGACATCATTTACAGTTAGCAGATTCACAGTAATTATAAATGAGCTTTTATTTCGCAAAACCTACTCACCTACTTCAAGTAACATACATAAACTCATGCGGAATTTAGGAAGTCATTATTTCCCAATCTGACTCCATTGTATTCTTGCTGCTTCCTCACGAATAATCCTCCATGAGCAGTCAGAAATACTGTGGAATGGAACGTTGCAATCTGATGACTCATAAGGAGCCGTACTAGTCTCGAGCTGCAGTACTGCACAAGAAGCATTACGAAGTGGCTGGGAGCAGCAAGGGCAGGTTCCGGACGGCAGCATTTAGCAGAGGTTGGAGGGGCGGGTTGGTACACTACTCGTGCGGCGAGGCGCGCCTGCGTCCCGCCGTGTGCGGTGACCTATATACAGCTCCGCCTGATTCCTCCTCCCGGCAGCGACGTGATGCGAATTCCCGACTCGCTCGAATCTGCATACGGCACTCCGCAAAAACATTCCTCTGCTACATCACAGGCACTTTCTCACTGAATAAATGAAGAGCACGACATTTTTAAGAGTCTGTCGAGCAGAAAGCTTAAGTAGTTCGCGACTCTGCGATTCACTCCCTAACTGAATTACTGAAGCCTGCTTACCTTCTGATAAAATGCTCTCTGTTCGGAATAAAGACTTCTCCGAACGTCAAGAGAAAGAAGGGGTCCTGGAATATGTACAGAAGGGGGTCTGCAGAACGCCACTGTAAATCGAATCAGTATTTTCCGAAGAAAAGTTGAATTAATTTACGTGTTGTTAATGAAGCTTATTTCAGCATGGTTGCTTGCCTAAAATGTAGGTGGTAATGATACTGTATGCTGCGAATAATTGGACTCGCTCAAAAGTTATGCACATTAGAATATGGGTAATTTTTTAATTTTCTACAACAGGCGTTATCATTCCGTTCACTCTAAGATACTAAGGCAATAGGTGCATGTAATAAAGGTAAAGAAAAACCTCTACTGTTACGTAAGTAAATCCCATTAGCTAAAAGGTCCATCTCTGGAAATGCTCTTAAAGAGAATTTTTCTTTATCGTCCTTTAAAGCTTAACGTCTCGTCGGTGACAGGCCTATTAAAACGCAGTAGGCGTGTCACAGAATCAGCTGTGGCATCCTGGCAAGAGAAACTCATGCAAGACGTAATCACGAACATTTTCACTGGAACAGGGTTTTATTATGGACAGAATTCAAGGCGCGTATCCTCTTTGCCATCTTACCCAGAAATATGAGATCTAGATAGAAAAGCAGTAGATTACTGTAATTTAAGTGGCCCTTCTTTCTCGTGTTAAAAACACAACACTTATTACTTGTTTACATCGAAGAGAATACCATGGCTTTAGCATACAATACGGATGCTGAGTATTCTTTTATTCTCCCTACTCACCACACTTCCTGTTCATAAAGTAATATAATTGATATTTCTCCTGCATGTGCCTCATCAATTCGTGACAACATCGGTATATTTCCTGTAAATCACTTAATATCGTTACCATTCGTGACTAGTGATCACATAACCTTATATCGTTATCAGCCATACGGTATCAAGTTTCGGTGTATACTTGGACGAAAAATGGATTCATAAGTGTTTCAAAATAAATCACGTCTGTTGGGAAAAGAACTTCATTAAGTAGTACTGTTAAGATAACGCACATGCATAGTGTCGGGTGGGCACCCTGCAGCGAGCAAGAGCTCCGTATAAGGTAAGACATATTGGCGGCCAGATAAGGAAGTAGGTATGCTATGACTGCTGGCGAGAACACCCAGGATAGCTTGTAGGTACCAAGGAAACTGTAAACAGCAGTAGCAATATATTAGAGCCAGCTTTAACGCTCTAGGAAAATTAGGGACCTTAAGAAGAACTTCAAAGGAGTAAGGAGAATGTCACACTACGAGAGAAACACGTTCGTGAGCCCTGAGAAACAAGTACACACACTGATTCTGTGATCACTTTAAAACCTTTTAAGGATGATGGAGATGTTTCTTACACTATCAAAAAATGGTTCAAATGACTCTGAGCACTATGGGACTCAACATCTTAGGTCAGAAGTCCCCTAGAACTTAGAACTACTTAAACCTAACTAACCTAAGGACATCACACACAGCCATGCCCGAGGCAGGATTCGAACCTGCGACCGTAGCAGTCTTACACTATCAAAATTGGACACGTGGTAATAAGTCTTAACGTATGCACTTTAGAAGGCTTCTTTACGGGACACTGTTTTCTTGTTGTGATCCATATGACCTCCTCTCAACATACGGAATGCCAAGATTTCGCAGTAGACGAGGTCCACTGTCAGAGGTATCTAACGAAATTCGCTTGTAACTTGGATCCGGTAGTTTTCTGACAAGGGGCCTCGCCGCAGAATGATCAGTTTATCCTTCTCCATCATCCTAGAAAGTTTCTAATATTATCACGGAATAAGCAGCCAGAGTAAAGGGACAAGTGAGTCATTCCTAGGAAGCAGTCGAAGAAGTAGCATTTAGGAGCAGTACATGTCGCCTAATCGTCGGGAGCAGTAACATCGCTGAGCTTCGAACTCACTATAGAGTGACACAACACGGCTGCAGTAGGAAGCCGAGAAGGCTGTAGGCACTCGAGGGAGGAGAACTGAGTTTCCGGTAAGTATCTAGCAACCGTTATAATCTTGATTTATCTGCTCTCTGCGGAATAACAAGCAATATAGTGTTTGTCTCTAGCGGCAGCGAGCAGTATTTGATTTTTCTGTGTGTCACAATGTGTAGAACAATAAGCGTTTTTCGCGCTTGCCTCCTGTTGTGAAGAGAGCGTTTTATTCTGTATAGTCGCAACGAGTAAGAGGTGATATTTTCTGTTCGTCTGAATCTAAAGAGGAACAAGCTGTTGTCTGCAATTGTGGCTAGGGTATTTGACTGTGTACTGTCAAAACCAGTTGCAAGCAGAGTGTTCGTGTCTGACAGCGAAAGGCTGAACACAGGAAAAAGGAGTTGCAGATGTGCGCCCAGCTTACAGAGTGATAGGATGTACTCACTGATTTTCAAATATATAGAGCCATTGTGAGACACCTCTATGAATAAGGTTAAACTGTCAGGAAAACCTGTTGTTAAAATCAATCCTTAAGTGTTTGCACTGATATTTACTTCCTACATATGAAAACTTCCCCCCTCCGTTCTGCATTACCTGTACTATGCAACCTAGGAGACTTTCTTCCTCTCCCTCTCCCTCTCGTTAATATGCCTCTATACCTGCAGTAACTGATCTTATGTTATTACCATGAGAGCAACACGATTTATAAAACTGTCGCAGAAGAATTTTCACGGAGTCTGTCTCAAAAAGTGATTGATAAAATTTACCAAGCAGGATATCGTTAAAAATACTTTGCCTCTCCTCCAAGGATTCCCGTTAAATTCCACGAGCATTTATAATACTATTTGGTACCAACTCTGTTAAGCTGTTACTGTTCAACCACTGAATCTCTGAATTCGTTTTATGTCTATTGTCACGTCTCCGTGAGAAGATTTCCATATACAGAAACAGTACTCTACAATTATTGTCTTAGGGGGCCTGCATGTGGTTTGTTTTACAGCCCTTCTAAGAAACCTTAGTGTTCCGTGTGCGTGTGCGTACGTGTGTGTAAGTGTGTGTGTGTGTGTGTGTGTGTGTGTGTGTGTGTTTGTACAGTAGTTTATGGACGACAAACGACGAAATATCAGATATGTTCCAAATACTACAAAAGTTGTCAAATTTATTGGAATGTTCTACTACAACACAGACTGTACGTGAAAGAGGCTAAAGCAGCTACAAACGGGAACCTGGTTTGCACATAACTTACAGAAAACCAGGATGATCCAACTACCTATCTAATAACAGACTAAAAAGGTCTCCGTAATAATTTAGGGAGCAAACCGAACATATCACAGAATCCTAAGGCGTACGGTAAAGCAGAGGGAAAAGCTCCAGGTAAATTGTCACAATCCCCTCGTCGCCAAGTAAAACACAGTCAGCAAAAGTATGGCGCACTCTAATCTATACCATACATTGCAGGGACCACTCGCTGGCGCAAGACATCGTGAATCACAAGTCTGTGTTTTATGTGAATTTAAGTGAGAAGGACCACATCTCATCTCTATGATGCAAGGAGGTATGCCACTGTCGCATTGTTGAGTTAACTAATGGCAGCTTGCTGTCTGCTACTTCCAGCCATTCTTCTTTCCTTCTGCCCGTGATTCTCTACCTCAAAAGTGGCATGAAAGGGTGTGGGGGTACGGCACACTCAAACATCTGATTAAACATCTCTTTCGCTGCTGCATAGCTAATTACTTTCCCCGAGTTCCTTAGTGCCCTGATACCCAGAAAATTTGTGTGGCATTACCCATTATCTGTAGAAGATGAACATGCTGGAACCGACCGGGGTGGCCGTGCGGTTCTAGGCGCACCAGTCTGGAACCACGCAACCGCTACGGTCGCAGGTTCGAATCCTGCCTCGGGCATGGATGTGTGTGATGTCCTTAGGTTAGTTAGGTTTAAGTAGTTTTAAGTTCTAGGGGATTGATGACCTCAGAAGTTAAGTCCCATAGTGCTCAGAGCCGTTTGAACCATTTTGACATCCTGGATAAATATTCTGGACTACCGAATTCATCTGTTCCCCTGCCGTGATACTTACTTTAGGTGAGCGATCCATTACATATGATTTCTTGGTATTACCCTAAATCCTTGTTACCCACACAAAATGTTCAAGACTAAACTTTTAATCAGATGCTATAGCGTTCTTCCCCCTTGTTAGAAGCATTGTCTTACATTCATCACGTTAAATAAAGCTGCTGTCTGTTACACGATGTGGAAAATGTGGGGTACTGCCCACTCGTCTCTTATAGGGTCCCTAAAGGATGCTGTTTTCTCTGATAGCTAAAAAACAATTAAAGCAAATCACACTCATGGTTTTTATTACAATAAAGTAGACTGACAATACTTAACTTTGGTTTACAAGAACGTGTCGCAAGCAATGGATGACACGCAATCAGTGCCCTTTTCCTATATACAATGTTCATGCAAGTTCGTCACAGTGTCTGTGGATCACTAATAACGGCTACCGTAGAGCTCTCTTCTAAGGCTTGTTTTCTACTCGTGTCCGTCTTCTACTCACCTGCTGAGACTGGCAGCAGGGACGCTCTTATTCTCTTCATATAGAGGCCGCTCCTGTCTAGGTGCGGTCCTTGTCAGCGGGCTATTGGCTGACGTCGTCTCACAGTCTACTCTACTCTTGTGTTCTTCATCTTCGTGCCGGCGCTTTCGTTACGTCGGAACAAAAGTTATGTCACAGTCTTCCGTATTTCCCTGCGATAGCAAAACAACGATACTTGCCACTTAAGGACAGTATTTTTAGTGAACAGGACGCTAGTGCTGCCGATCCTATTCCATAAATTATTTACGCATGTAAATAATACTGAGAGGCCTCTTTTGCAGCGTTGCTGTATGCAGAATTTTACTTTGGTTTATGTAAAATATTGGCGGTACAAGATTACGTACTCGGCTGTATTAGTCCAATATACACTCCTGGAAATGGAAAAAAGAACACATTGACACCGGTGTGTCAGACCCACCATACTTGCTCCGGACACTGCGAGAGGGCTGTACAAGCAATGATCACACGCACGGCACAGCGGACACACCAGGAACCGCGGTGTTGGCCGTCGAATGGCGCTAGCTGCGCAGCATTTGTGCACCGCCGCCGTCAGTGGCAGCCAGTTTGCCGTGGCATACGGAGCTCCATCGCAGTCTTTAACACTGGTAGCATGCCGCGACAGCGTGGACGTGAACCGTATGTGCAGTTGACGGACTTTGAGCGAGGGCGTATAGTGGGCATGCGGGAGGCCGGGTGGACGTACCGCCGAATTGCTCAACACGTGGGGCGTGAGGTCTCCACAGTACATCGATGTTGTCGCCAGTGGTCGGCGGAAGGTGCACGTGCCCGTCGACCTGGGACCGGACCGCAGCGACGCACGGATGCACGCCAAGACCGTAGGATCCTACGCAGTGCCGTAGGGGACCGCACAGCCACTTCCCAGCAAATTAGGGACACTGTTGCTCCTGGGGTATCGTCGAGGACCATTCACAACCGTCTCCATGAAGCTGGGCTACGGTCCCGCACACCGTTAGGCCGTCTTCCACTCACGCCCCAACATCGTGCAGCCCGCCTCCAGTGGTGTCCCGACAGGTGTGAATGTAGGGACGAATGGAGACGTGTCGTCTTCAGCGATGAGAGTCGCTTCTGCCTTGGTGCCAATGATGGTCGTATGCGTGTTTGGCGCCGTGCAGGTGAGCGCCACAATCAGGACTGGATACAACCGAGGCACACAGGGCCAACACCCGGCATCATGGTGTGGGGAGCGATCTCCTACACTGGCCGTACACCACTGGTGATCGTCGAGGGGACACTGAATAGTGCACGGTACATCCAAACCGTCATCGAACCCATTGTTCTACCATTCCTAGACCGGCAAGGGAACTTGCTGTTCCAACAGGACAATGCACGTCCGCATGTATCCCGTGCCACCCAACGTGTTCTAGAAGGTGTAAGTCAACTACCCTGGCCAGCAAGATCTCCGGATCTGTCTCCCATTGAGCATGTTTTGGACTGGATGAAGCGTCGTCTCACGCGGTCTGCACGTCCAGCACGAACGCTGGTCCAACTGAGGCGCCAGGTGGAAATGGCATGGCAAGCCGTTCCACAGGACTACATCCAGCATCTCTACGATCGTCTCCATGGGAGAATAGCAGCCTGCATTGCTGCGAAAGGTGGATATACACTGTACTAATGCCGACATTGTGCATGCTCTGTTGCCTGTGTCTATGTGCCTGCGTTCTGTCAGTGTGATCATGTGATGTATCTGACCCCAGGAATGTGTCAATAACGTTTCCCCTTCCTGGGACAATGAATTCACGGTGTTCTTATTTCAATTTCCAGGAGTGTAGTTGGCTTTATCGTACGTTGGTTAGTTTAAAGAGATGGCGAGGCCATCTCGGTATTTTGTAACGATGCAACCTACTCGGAACTGAGTGCACTCCAAAGTGAATTGGAACAGTGGGTTGATACAGGATTCGTTTTAAAGAGAAGCAGGCTTCAAATTCTCATTAAGTCTCCCAGTTCGGGCTTTCCATGCTTTCACGAAAACGATTTGTGAAAGACAGTAACGCATTCCTTGTATATCCTTGGCCTATCTGTACTTCACTTTCGTCTCTAAAGAAGCTATATCAAATGGGATATTAAACCCCAATCTTGAATTCTCCGTGTCCCCTTGAATTGGGTCCAAAGTGTTTCCAAACACTGTTCTGTCGATCAGTTGCGCGCGTTCATACAAATATACACAGAAGGTTCATCAATATTTCTCTAACCATATGATAGCGACTGAAATCCGCTTTCAGTAATTATCTAAGGTAAGTGTTAAGTGGTGTTATGTAAGTATTAAAAAATGGTTTAAATGGCTCTAAGCTTTATGGGACTTAACATCTGAGGTCATCAGTCCCCTAGACTTAGAAAGAACTACGTAAACCTAATTAACCTAGGGACATCACACACATCCATGAACGAGGCAGGATTCGAATCTGCGACGGTAGCAGCAGTGCGGACCCGGACTGAAGCGCCTAGAACCGCTCGGCCACAGCGACCGGCATGTAAATGTCAGTATATGGTGTTCAGACAGTTCGTCTTAGTGAAAGTTTCAGTGACGATCAAAATAAAAGTAACTAATTAAACAAAATATTGGAACGTACAGTCCAGCACCATTGCTAATTTAACTTGTGAACTCATTCAATCTTGTGACAGCCTCACAGACAAGAAATGACACAACAGGATCAGTACATTCAGACATTCATGGTACAATTTTCAGCTGCTAGCACAAACGAGATAAGCGATAATGCCTTTCTTTCAGAACAAGGAAAAAAGATATTAAGTTGATTGGTTTGTATATCGTAATTCTTTTATAATGCTCTTCCATTACAGGAAAAAAGTACGAAATTAGATAGCAAATGGTTCTCCCCTCTAATTTATTGGGAACTACCAAATCTTTAGAATTTCACCTACTAATGCTTGTGAAGACTCATTGACGATGCTTCTACACTGTTAATCCCGCACACATACTTAGAAGAGGACTTGGATATTCATATTGGTACCACTTCTAGTGACTGCTATATTATGACACACTGCTTATAGAAAATTTTAGCACAGCTAATTCAGTTAAACAGACTGGGTAAACGATCACGTGCTTCTCTTCTGTGGAAAATAGAGTTTCCCTAAAGGTACAGAATTTTTTGGCGGTAATTTCGTGATTCAGTCACATTAGGGTTTGGGTTCGTTCGCGGCGGACGGTGACGCGAGGGCTGTTTTATCGCTGGTCACAGCTGGATTCCCAAGAAGCTGCTCACCGACTGGAAATTTATATCCCACGAAGGTGCATGGCCCTAAAAGCAGAGCAGAACCGCAGGTGTAGCTCTCTGCGTTGTAGAAGTAGATCTCACCTCTGTGAGTCATTCATCTTTCACAAAGCCACTAAACACTACCGCCACTTTCACGCATTATGCGCAGACGTTCCACACAATCTTGCGACTGTTCGTAGATAAACATTACCACCACTTTTCAGCATCCTGCATGAACCTTTCAAGCAATCCTGTCATTCTTCATTCTGAACCCGTTGGGCTAAGCTGTTATTAAGCTGTAACTGAGATTTATTTTCGCAGAAAACATAGTAGAACGATACTTTAAAAAAACTCAAACATTTTTTCTCCGTTTTAATGATGCTTGGTGATACGTTTGTTGCAAGAAATAGTAGAAACGCTGCCCCGGCAACCTATTTTACAGCAGTTCTCCAAAAGATGGCAAATAAATGATGCTTCAAAATTGTGACCTTGATGACGACTCATAAACTTCAAACAACAAATACTCACTGATGTGAGAATTAAAAGGAGTCCGTGTCTCGTTTAAAACTCTCCTGCATTTTATCCTGACTGTTATTCTCATTTAACTTTTTTTGTTTCGGATCACTCTTTTTGCCATATGCTGTGGAATTTTGGGAACTACTATGACTCTTTGCAATAGAAGGGAAACCGTCACTACATCTCAAGTCCACCACGTAATTGACATGTGAAGTCCAGCAAAATTTACTTGTATTTGACCGAATGAAACCGATATTGTGACTTCAGTGTAATAATCAAGGGAATGGGTTTTATTAAATGTTCTCATTCATTTTTCAAGCGGGGCTCCCTGCATCAGTGATTCCACAGGTGATATGGCGAAATATCACAATTCACATGGGAAGAGAATGATAAGTGAACTGTATTCCGTGGAGCGAAGATACATTAGTTTGATAGATCTTCCCTTTCACCTCACATGCTGTATGCCAAGAACAATGTTAATAATTTGGTTCCTTAAGAGAGGAAAAATTTCTCTTGCACGTTCTTGGCGTATGGTATCGGCAAGGGATCTTTCCTCAAAGACAGCACGATATGGATACACTTGGGAATACAATATACTCCGAATATGACAACATACATCACTCCTCTCAATCAAAAACTATGGGGAAGGTTGCACAGGAACTGCATAGCAGCATGCACTATCATTATACACACGTCAAAAAATGTTTTGCATCACCTCGTTTCCCAGAGTTGCGAACAGAACACTTTGGTAGAGATCAACATAAACATCATTTCCGCCCTTTTTATTGCTGATGAAAACCACACATTGCATATTGCACCACCATACAGCGAGACCTTCAGAGGTGGTGGTTCAGATTGCTGTACACACCGGTACCTCTAATACCCAGTAGCACGTCCTCTTGCACTGATGCATCCCTGTATTCGTCGTGGCATACTGTCCACAAGTTCATCAAGGCACTCCCGGTACAGGTTGTCCCACTCCTCAACGGCCATTCGGCGTAGGTCCCTCCGAGCGGTTGGTGGGCCACGTCGTCCATAAACAGTCCTTTTCAATCTGTCCCAGGCATGTTCGATAAGGTTCATCTCTGGAGAATATGCTGGCCACACTAGTCGAGCGATGCCGTTATTCTGAAGGAAGTCATTCACAAGATGTGCACGATGGGGGCGCGAATTGTCGTCCATGAACACGAATGCCTCGGCAATATGCTACTGATATGGTAGCACTATAGGTCGGAGAATAGCATTCACGTATCGTACAGCCGTTATGGCGCCTTACATGACCACCAGCGGCGTATGTCGGAGCCACGGAACGCCACCCCAAAACAGTAGGGAACCTCAACCTTGCTACACTCGCTGGACAATGTGTCTAAGTCGTTCAGTCTTACCGGGTTGCGTCCAAACATGTCTCCGATGATTGTCTGGTTGAAGGCATATGCGACATTCATCGGTGAAGAGAACGTGATGCCAATCCTGAGCGGTCCATTCGGCATATTGTTGGGACTATCTGTAACGCGCCGTATGGTCATGGTTGCAAAGATGGACCTCTCCATGGACGTCGGGAGTGAAGTTGCACGTTATGCAGCCTATTGCGCACAGTATGAATCGTAACACGACGTCCCATGGCTGCACGAAAAGCATTATTCAACATGTTGGAATTGCTGTTAGGATTCCTCCGAGCCACAATCCGTAGGTAAATATCGTCCACTGCAACAGTAGCCCGTGGGCGACCTGAGCTAGGTATGTCATCTACAGTTTCTGTCTCTCTGTATCTCCTCCATGTTCGAACAACATCGCTTTGGTTCACTCCGTGACGAATGGACACTTCCCTCACTGAGAGCCCTTTCTGGCCCAATGTAACAATGCTAACGCCATCGAACAGCAGTACTGACGGTCTAGGCATGGCTGAACTAAAGACAACACGAGGCTTGGATCTCCTCCCTGGTGGAATGACTGGAACTGATCGCCTATCGGACCCCTCCGTCTAATAAGCGCTGCTCATGCAATGTTCTTTATGTCTTTGTGCGGGTTTAGTGACATCTCGGAACAGTCAAAGGGACAGTGTCTGTGATATAATGTCCACAAAGTCTATCTTCAGGAGTTCGGGAACTGGGGTGATGGAAAACTTTTTTATGTGTGTAGATGAATTTCAAAGGGAACAAGTAACTAAGACCGCCACACTGACCAAATGTCTAGTAATTCTAACCAATCGTAAGTTATTAATAAATTTTTCGCCTTGTGGGCATTCGTTCCGATGAGCAAATGGATTAGGTTATCACTGTATGTTCCTAGTATTGGAAGACCTTGACTTCAAAGTGAACTCTTTACAAATGGGCATTGCACACTCAGATTTCTCCTTCCATATACGTAAATGCTGCTCGTCCATGGGATCAAGGGAATGTGTGTATCTTTGGACCTAAATGAAATGTCACCTCCTCTTGTCTTCCTCTAGATCAATAATCATGTTAGATTTGTTCGGTTGAGCAAACACGGGTGTGCAACTGATTCTATATATATCTCCACCGAATCACACATTTACCCTGACCCAGTGTTCATACATTAGATACCGCTGCAATTTCTACATTTGCGTCACTACTCGATGGCTGATGAGCTGTTGACTCTCACACAGTGCTTTCTGTTCCTCCAGTTTATTTTGTCCTGATTCCAGTTGACCCACAACAAAGGCTAATTTCTTTACTGTCACTGTTTCTTTCTTAGCTCCATTGGTTAACTGTTTCCAAATCAGACGTAATTTTAACCATTTTTCTTCAAATTTCCTCTGTGGTACTCTTACCCTATGCAAATCATGCATCGGTTTTCTTCTCTAAGTTACCACCCAGTGCTTCTATTTTCTTTTCTAAATTGGTCTTCGGCGCTTTTATCCATTTCCCTAGGTTGTTCTCAGTCTCATCTAATTTCCCATTTAAAGACTGAAAATGTTTTGGCATTAAAGTTTGAAGGTGCTATGGTAGAACTCAGGTGCATCAGACGTCTTTTCATTTGGCATTGTTACTGAGGTAAAAGATTCATAAACTGTGACCTGTACCTACCCCATCTTGATGTCTTCTGCCACGATTATTCCCTCTCTTTGCATTCCTGGATGTTGTGAGAGGTAGCCCTTCCCTTAAGTTATGGTCAACTCGCTGTCAACTTGAATCACATGCTCGTCGATTAATATTGCATTGCCACACAAAGCTCCTTTGCTCTGGAAAAACGTTCCTCCTTCACACTAAATGGTATTCCGTTCTGCTCTTTCCCCTTAAAAGTGGCAAATATAGATTAGACCATTTGCATAGAAATGGGTGGATCCTTGCATATCTGAAAAAGAAGTGGAACACTTAGTTATAGTTCGTAAATGCTTTGTCTCACCTTAATTTACTAAACACGAAACACGTACATTCCTGTGAAATAAATGATGTACCACATGTTCACTGACAGAATTCCCGATACGGAAATTTTATTCTCCAAAATATACAAACACCATTCAACAGTTTAGTCCTATGCTGTGGTTCAATTATGTGAGCCAGTACTGAAGTCAAATAGCGTGAATACTGCATGAGAAATTACAAACTAAACATTTAATTTAATGTAACAGCTAACCTACAGTGGTATCTGATATGCAGACATTTTCGTCATACAAAAGGCGTCCGTATCCCGTTAGGTCCTAGGAACACCATCGATAATTCCATATCGTGCAATGCCAAGGGGGAAGGGGGGTGGTCACTTTATGACCACGCAGAGAAACAAATACAAAGAATAATTTCGTTAATTGACGTTTACTTATATTAACAATACGCATTTCAAACAGACACTGATTCGTTACAAAGGTTCAGAAATTGAAAATATCTCTTAGCACACTCTTAGGACACTTTCAATAAAATTTACTACCAAGGGGGGGGGGGGGAGTACTTAACACCTATTCTAGAGAAAAGCTAAAAATTCTATTTCCGTTAATTATTGTTGAATTTTACTCACAAAATGGTTTTATTAGATGTACTGATGTGTAAATTCGGCCCTCTATCTGGAAATATTGAATGTGACATTTACTGCGGAAAATTACATATACTACTACGACAAATTTTCGGATAAAGTTTAACTGAAAATTTATAACAGCTATGGAATCATCAGTTAGAAGAATTCATTAAAAACAATAAATATTTTTTTCCAATTTTAAAATATGAAATAACGAACTAGATCACAATATCTTAGAAAAGTGGGCTTAAAGAAGCCTCCCCCATCTTGATATTGGTAGGGTTAAGCCCCTTCTGCTTCTATTCCTGATTATTATTCATATTTGTTATTTTTATTTTTAGAATGACTCGTATAACCATATGCCATGAACCTTTGCAATCTACAATGACTCTCACAGCTAGTAGATAAATTGTTACTATATCCCAGTTCCACTGTGTACAGTGTCCTGTAAAGTCTCTATGAAAGTTTACTTGTACTTGAGCCAACCCATTATTTCAAAAAGTATAATGGAAATGAAAATTGAGAATTCAACACCACGGTCTGGAGAGTGGGACATACTAAATACTCGTTGTTCGGTTTTCAAGCAGGGCTCCTTGCATTAGTGATTTTATTGGGAATGTAGCGAAATGCCGTAATATACATGGGAATAGAATGATAAGTGAATTATATTCCATGAAGCGAACAACACATACATTGTATGCCAAATACATTCTTACTAATATGTTTCCTTAAGAGGGCAGGGTTTTTCCCTTAAACATTCCATACATTTAGTATATACAAGTCATCTTTGCTCAGAGAGGCTATGATAAGGTTACTCTTGGGAATTCAACAGGCTCTGAATATCACAGCGTACAACATTCTTCTGAGGCAAAAACTAAGGTGAGACGTTACACAGTATCTCCATAGCAACACGCTCTACCATTTACAGACGAATCTTAAAGGAAACAAGCTTCCAAATCCACAGTACTGACCAAGGGTCTAGTATTTCTAATAAATCCTATATTATTAACATCTTCTTCGGCTTATGAGCATTCATCCTGAGGGGCAAATTGAGTAGAACACGATCGCATGGTCCTATTATGGGTAGACGCCAACCTCAAAATCAACCCGCAAAAAAATAACTAACAGTGCTAAAATTCTGCACATGCAAATTTCGATCTACATCTAGGTTTTCATTCCATTCAGCACCGAAAGCAATTACTGGTTATTAGGAAGATAACGTGATGTAGAAGAGGTACTCATGATTCGCAAAAAGGAAACCACATCTG
Organism: Schistocerca cancellata; assembly: GCF_023864275.1. Lineage (NCBI taxonomy): Eukaryota > Metazoa > Arthropoda > Insecta > Orthoptera > Acrididae > Schistocerca > Schistocerca cancellata. The sequence goes on from NC_064629.1 coordinate 901,171,944, forward strand.
TAAGTAAATATTCATTTCACTTGGTACCAAAGAGCATTAATTCTCTTCGTTAATAACTTAGCTAAACGCAAGTATTACGTAATCGAAAAGCGAAATGTCTCGTAGATTCGGACCAGAAATCAAACTTCCGCCATCTTAGGCCCTCCTGGCGCACAGAGTCACCTAGTAATTCCCAGCCACGTGCTCGATGGACCACGTGCTCCTGCCGTTGTGAGTCACCACGCGGATCCTAACGAGCTCGGCCCTGCCGCGCGGCCCGAGCGGTGGCAGCCAACTCTGAACTTAGAATATATCCAGGGCGCCGCAACTCGCCCGTTACCTCAGAAAGTACATACACTAGTGCCATTGAGTTAAATTGTTTAAGGCAAAGGGATAGAATACACAGACAATCGTGGTCTCCATAGTCGATAACGTATGCAGCAAAAATCGTTGTTATGTACCTACATGATGCAACACAGTCATCATGTGAATATTGAGAATGTTGAATGTCTACTCTGATCAGTGTATGTTTAAGATTCAATATCACCTGTAACTATAGTGTCTACAATGTATATAGTTTCCACACATGGACTTCTTCACTTACCTGCAACATGATGCCAGGGTGTTAGGATTTAATGCATATGCTATGCCTACACCATTAATACACTGTAATTACATGGTACACGCCACAACCGTGGGAATTATGCCACAAAGTACACTGCATGTACAGCACACTGACATCGTAAATACACCACAAATACGCAGAATACGTCGCAAATACACCATACGTAGGCTATACATATACTGAACATGCATCACACCACATTAGGATGAACTGCTGCCTACTTTGTTTTTGAGACACAAAGGCTGCTGCTGGGTTTATGACAGCCACACACTGTTTATTACTAAGCGATCTACTTCTCGCTAAGGAGGCACACAGCTGTGTATTCCGCCGGGGCGTAAATCATCATGCAGCGATTCCACTAAGCACTAGGTAGTAGGTAACTGGAACACTCAGAAACTGAAATTTGTAACACAAATGGAATTGAATAATTTTTTTAAATAATATTTAACCACTAAAGCAAACACTTCTGAATGACTAGAAACATACATTTGCTCCTAATATAATCATGAGCCGTATATTTAGTATCAACGATAACAGTTGGGGTTGGAGGGTCGTTTGGGGAAGGAGACCAGACAGCGAGGTCATCGGGATCATCGGATTAGGGAAGGATGGGGAAGGAAGTCGGCCGTGCCCTTTCAAAGGAACCATCCCGGCATTTGCCTGGAGCGATTTAGGGAAATCACGGAAAACCTATACCAGGATGGCCGGACGCGGGATTGAACCGTCGTCCTCCCGAATGCTAGTCCAGTGTCTAACCACTGCGCCACCTCGCTCGGTAAAGATAACAGTATTATTCGTTATACCGGGCTATACATTTACAGCTGTCGACAAACTTTTTAACTAGACGAGTGAGAACTCTCAAACAGTGACCATATGGAAGCTTATAGCGGCAACAGAGTCCTCATGTAAGTATTAGTGTCTATGAAGAATAGAAAATACTGTTGATAACATGAATATGTTTAACTAATAATTTGTTATTCTTCCTCCTTACAGACGAGGTGACGCCACTGTAGCAGCAGCAGTCGTCCAACTCGGAAATAATGCCATATAACCTACACTTTAAAGAAAAGTGGTATTGAACATATCAGTGTGGTTATGATGTTGAATTTAGCCATCTAACCAGGAGTTAGTGATACCAAAATAACATCCCCAGACTAACTGATTCGTTTATATGGGACTTCAATGCATACTGTAGCTTTGTTTCATGGTAACATATACGCCTCCTTGCTGATATAGGGTTAACATCTTGTCTCTGCAAGGGATTCCCCATGAACAGTAAAATTATTTAACGACAGAAAATGCTCACATATACAGGATCATACATTTATAAACCTAATGCTTGCTACCTATGCAATGCAGCATGACCTACAGAGTTGGCTAAGGTAGCAGCTGTATGTCTACTGTTTCTACGAGAAATTGTAGAGCTATCTTTTGGAGAAGACATGCGACACTTGCCAACCATCAGAGGAAACAATCATCCATCACTAAAATTCAGGCTGTACATCAAGTGAAAATGTAAGAAGCAATTGTGCCAGAGACAGGCATATCGCTATGGTGTTACAAAATAACTTTCATGTACCCTGCTACATTTAAGAATTTATGTATAAAAATGTTGAAGAGCCATACGTTTGTTATTTATTGCTCTAATAAACTTCCTATATACTAATCTAAACGAACAGTCATCAACAAGAGGGAGTGGAAGATACAACCTTTTCACAAGACTCTTGTAGTAAGCGAGAAGTCTAGCATACATACCGAAAATCAGGTGAAGAGTTCTAGTCATTTGCTTCCTCCCGATAGTATACGTCATTTGACTATTGAACCATCTGACTGCGAGAATAAATGCCAAGCAAATAATGAATGCAGTTCATCATAAACAAAAGAAGGTGAACTGTCAGGATGATTTAACAAAAATTACATACTGTCAGTAGTGGCAGTGGTTAAAAGTGCTTCGATGCAGACTGGAAGAAAAGCCGTGTGAACACGCCTAGAGTTCTACCAACATCTAAGTCCTGTGGTGGACTCATTGGATTTCTGACTTCAGCACTGGCTCGATTATTGGCTATTGCCTCATTGCCCGGAAGACCTGCTGCCGTAGCCCGAACAGTAAGAAAGATACAGAATGAAGAGGGGCAACTACAGGTATCGAGGTAGCATAACAGGATGTTGGAGGCCACCGATATCTGCAAGGGATTGTATTTAAAACCACACACGGAAGTACTTGTTCTGTCTATACCAAAATGGCCCTAATTGTAACACTGGATGCACCACTTAACAATAAAGATCTACTTAAATTCGTCGAGAAACTCAACATCTAAAGATTTCAAAGAGCGTTTGTGCCAAAATTTGTCTGCACAGATGACATGGAAAACCTTAGAATGTGGGACTGTCAGTTCAGATGTTGCAGGAGGAAGTGACACTCAGTGGCATGTATACGTTAAAAAAGTCTGAAATACCATGTACTACTTTCACTCATATGATAGTTTGAAACCATTTGAAGAACTCCAACGATACCTTACTGACAAGAACCCGGTGTTCTACAATTTTCGATGCTTCCAAGACTTCAATTTATATATCTGCTTCCATTTCTGTTTAACGTTTTTCCTAACGAATGCATAAAATGAAGCAGTAAGCACGTTACTACACGAACTGAGGTTTAGATGTGATGCCCTACAGTCGTCCTTTAACAGATCACCCATCCCTATTAAGAGCAAACTAATTCCCCTCAGTGCATTTAAGCAAGGGGATGTGGAATCTGCCATTGATCAGTCTCGAAACATATAACGGCATACCTATCATCACTGATGTGAAGAGTAAAATACATCTAGGAAATGGTAGGTTTGTAAAACTACCTTCTGTGGCAAATGATATTAATTATCTGAATGTGTATGTAAAGCATTTTTTGCATCGCTTTGAGTTGTGTGTAATCACTAATACGCTCATAATAGAGACAAAATCAACGGAACGAAACATAGACTTTAGGCACGAAAGTGCAGTAGGATCAGTATTTTTTCTCGAGGGGCCAAGTGTAAAAGAATAATCTGAGTTCATTATCCAGGCCATGAAGGCACAAGGGACGTCTGCCGTCCGCCTTATCATCCTCTGCTTCAAAACATAATGCGGATGTGGTATGGAGGGGAATGTGGTCACCACACAGACCTCCTGGAAGTTTGCAGACTTTCCAGACAGTTGAGTCGCTAGTATTCGGTCACGTAGCTTCTCAATTATCATCATGAGGTTGAGTACCCCCTGTAGCAATCCTCTCATCACTGTAAAATCCCTGACAGTACACTGAATCGATCTCAGATGCTCCACATGGCAGCCATCTACATTGACCACTCAGCTACAGAGATGGACATGAATAACAATACTGATGAAAAATATGAGTCAAATCAACAAACGAACTTTCTGCCTGTTAGCACGATCCATGCTGAACGTCACATGACAATGAATACTTTTCGTAGCAGTAGACTAGTTCTACAATCTAGAGATTTTTTCCTACGGAGAGTTTAGGCTACAAAATTGTAGACGTGCTTATCAACCCAATTTGCTTCTCAGGGTTCGCCTCCATACCTGAGTGGTCAGCGCGGGAGAATAACATGTGAGGGTCCAGGATTCGAGTCCCGACTGTGACGGAAATTTTCTCCGTTGGATGTTGTGTTATCTTCCTCATCATACCTTCCTCGCCGACAAGCAAATTACCGAAGCGGCGTCAACTAATAAGTCTTGGCGACCGGTCTACCCGACGGGAGGTCTTCGCCACACATTTCATTGCATTTTCATCTCCCAGTGACTGTTCAGACGTTAGACCATTTTGAATTGAACATCATAGATCAGAATGGGTATCTAGTTGATTTTTACAGTGAGGAAGCTGTAGCATGTTTCCATCTGAAGTGACAACACAATATACGGAGCTATAGGAACACCACTCTACAATGGAAGCAGAACACTTAACAGAGGGAAATTACAATTTTCTTAAAACTATGGGACTGAAACCTTGCAATGACGTCGCTCAAATATAACAACTACAATTCACTATGGCAATCGAGTCATTCATGAGGAATATTTCTTCCACAAACTTTTTGTTTCAATTACCTTCAATAATAACGATTAGACAGGATTTCTTATTCAACATCAAGATGAGTTGTAACTTCCAAGGAACTGTTTCCAATATATGGAAGGAAGATTTGTAGCCATGAAGAAAGATGGTGGAGCTCTGCCAGCAATAACAGTGTGAATATCACACAACGTTTTGCCTTTCAATTTCAAGACATAGGGTAGGAACGTAATAACGAGGCTAAGTGCATGGCACAGTCTTGGAGAGCTGATATTTCTGACTATTGGTGCCATAGGAACATGGGTCTTATGGATTTCTGGAAGTCCAGTCTACCTTATCCCTTGGTTAGCTGTGTCTTTATCGACATTCTGGTATGCGCTGTCATTTAGTAACCAGCACATTTTACCAAGGTTGTTGGCACGAAATACTAAAATAGAGGTACTGCCTTTATTGGCTGGAAGAACGACTGCCTTTATTGGCGAAGCTTACCCAGTGAAGATCTCTCTGCCAAAGATATATTGCTCCTTTGCGAGCGAGCCTCCACAACAGCCTGGCCAGTCTCACGTTTTATTTCATCCACTGAATGAATGGAGAGTGGTCAAACACCTTCTTGAATGGCACTGATGAACTCGGGGATCGTCAAAACATTTAGCAGTGGTGGATACTTCAATCATTTGCCTAGAACCATGATCATAGCATTGTACAGATTCCTACCTGTCTTATCAACCCTCACAATACAAAGAGGTATGTGGGGGTAGTGGAGGAATACTTTATGCATACCTCATGAAAATATTGTTATTCGGACAGTTACTTAATACTTTAAAAATCTGAAATAGATTATTTATGTTTTAATTAATTCTCTTACCAGATTCCATAAATTTTTGAGTTAAACTAAATCCAAAAATTTAGGTCTTAGTAGTGAATGTCACTTGCCACAGTGAATATCATATTCAATATTTTCCAGTTCAGGACCTTAATAGCACATCATTATTTTATGAGTAAAAGTCAATAGCAATGAACGAAATCTGAATTTTTAAAATTGTTTAGAGGTCGTCATAAAGTACTTCCAGCCTGGAACTACACATTATTAAATGCTTGTTGATCTTGCTGGTAGTGTGGTCAAGTGTATTTTCCAGCTTTTGACTTCACTTACACATCAGTACCTATTGAAAAAGTGTATTGTTAATACAAATTAATAACAGTAAACGAATTTTGTTTTCCTTAGGGAGGGCACAGAATAGCCTTCCCCCCCCCCCTCCCTTGATTAAGCGTTGGTGTTGGTATCGCTAGGGTTAAATGCGTAGCGTCGAATAACAGTTTCTTGCTACAAAGACGTTTCAAGCTGGATGAACCATGCTGTCTGTCTCTATATATCCAAGTCATGAACAAATTCTGATTTGGTCCATGCCACACTATCTACACTATTCCATGAGTTGTAGGGTAATTCCAGAGACATCTTCAGGGGTAAGCGATACATTTCTTCATACGCGTCAGTCTTTTGGCTAAGTCTGATGATGATCGAGTGATATATGGACAATATATGGACAAAGCGTTATGAAAAGGTATAACTTTTTATTGGAACATTCATTGTGCTGCAAATGCATGAAATTCCATATTAAGTACGCGTTCAGCGAGACAGCACAAGGTCTTCGAAATTGAATAAACTACCACACCTGAGAGTGACACTAGTAAAAGGTTAGTACTTTTATAAAAGCAATTACCTGAAAGAGCTTTTAAGAAAAGCTCCTTCTGCTAGTGCCGTCCAAAATTGGACCCGGTATCTGGACAACTGTACCGTCTTCACTGGAAGATGTTTGTGAGGCAGCAACATCGAGACAGACTGCCAGGTTTAGAGGACATATTCGCTGCATTAAACTGTTAATGGATGCTTCGTCAATAATATGAAGCGTAGAGATCTGGACGACGCTACAATCATGGTTCTAAGTAAAGGACTGAAATTTGCACACACTCCAAACATTTTGCAAAGACCCATGTTCATCATCTCCGTTCAAGAAACTGTTCTACCACTCTCCGTGGATGCGGGAAATGACGTGAAACTGGCTGAGCTTTAATGGAGACTCGTCCGTAAAGGAATAATACGTTTGTAGGAGAGAAGCCTGCATTACGTAAGCTTCACCATTATACTGAAGCGGTCGTCCAACTATCTGTAAAGGTGTTGCCACTGCTCTAATGTCCTGAAACGACTGTCATAATAAAACGTACGCTTTACTGAGTGCTGACACATATCGGAAGATCAGTAAAGACCCCAATAACCAGGTGGTATGTATGCCTCCCCATATCAGACATAAGATATTCGGAGATAGAAACCAAATGGCTTCTAAGACGTCGAAATATCCATAACAAAAATGTTCCTGAGCCACTAAAAGTGAGTAATACAGATTTTCCAAAATACGCCTGTGTCTGTGCTTAGACCCTTTCGTAGGAGGTTTTCTTGGGAAAATGTGCTCACCGCGTTCACAGCTTTGCGCACTTAACTGGCAAACGTAAAGCTCAGAAACTGAACAGTTCTGAGCTGTTATTCAGCTTCGATGTGGTGTCCTTATTCACAGAAGTTACCGTTTCAGAATCGTTATCTCTTACTACGATGAACTTTCATAAAATGGTTTCAGCTTTGTTCAAACATGTTACGACCTCTCCGAAATTTTCATTAAAAAGGAATGTTTCAAACAGACTTATGTTGTCTGCATGGGTAGCCCTTTCTCGCACTTGGCGCTTAGGTTGTTTATTCAAGAGATTCGAGGAAAAGATGCTAGAATCTGCTAGTTTGAAGCTCACAGTATTTTGGATATTTGTAGACGACACGACCCCAATGTTGAGATATATTACAACAATTTTTGAACCATCTTAATTTCACCGATAGAAGAATCCAGTTTACAACGGAAAGCCAAAAGGATGGATATCTTCCGTTTTTGGGTGTTTTGTTTTAGCGCAAAGACGACGGCAGTTTGAGATATGCAGCTTCTGTACTGAAAGAAGCCAACAGGTACTCTCCACAGAAGATATGTAAGGCACTACGAATAAAACCGAAGGTGAGCATAAAAAAGGCAGAAGAAGACAGATCCTCAGCAGGTACAAGGTAAAATTGATTTTTACCATCCACTGAGGACAGCAGCACTGTCTGCTTCCATTTAAGATGATTTGATGGTCAAGAAGACCTGGTGATTACAAGACGCCCTGCGAGTGTGAACTTACTTACATCGAACACGTGATTAGGAACGTCCTAGTTATACCGGGCTCCTGCTGCCCAATGTGTATTATCTCGTTCTTGGAGAATGAAAATCTCCTTTATAAAAAGCAGCATGGATTCCGCAAACAGAATTCTTGTGAAACTCAGCTCGCTCTGTTCCTCCACGAGTTAAACAGCGCGGTAAACATCGCCACTGAGCTTGATGCCGTATTTCTTATCTTATGAAAGACATTTGACACTGTCTAGCATCTACATCTACATCTACATCTATACTCCGCGAGCCACCTTACGGTGTGTGGCGGAGGGTACTTATTGTACCACTATCTGATCCCCCCTTCCCTGTTCCATTCACGAATTGTGCGTGGGAAGAACGACTGCTTGTAAGTCTCCGTATTTGCTCTAATTTCTCGGATCTTTTCGTTGTGATCATTACGCGAGATATATGTGGGCGGTAGTAATATGTTGCCCATCTCTTCCCGGAATGTGCTCTCTCGTAATTTCGATAATAAACCTCTCCGTATTGCGTAACGCCTTTCTTGAAGTGTCCGCCACTGGAGCTTGTTCAGCATCTCCGTAACGCTCTCGCGCTGACTAAATGTCCCCATGACGAATCGCGCTGCTTTTCGCTGGATCATGTCTATCTCTTCTATTAATCCAACCTGGTAAGGGTCCCTTACTGATGAGCAATACTCAAGAATCGGACGAACAAGCGTTTTGTAAGCTACTTCTTTCGTCGATGAGTCACATTTTCTTAGAATTCTTCCTATGAATCTCAACCTGGCGCCTGCTTTTCCCACTATTTGTTTTATGTGATCATTCCACTTCAGATCGCTCCGGATAGTAACTCCTAAGTATTTTACGGTCGTTACCGCTTCCAATGATTTACCACCTATGGCATAATCGTACTGGAATGGATTTCTGCCCCTATGTATGCGCATTATATTACATTTATCTACGTTTAGGGAAAGCTGCCAGCTGTCGCACCATGCATTAATCCTCTGCAGGTCTTCCTGGAGTACGTACGAGTCTTCTGATGTTGCTACTTTCTTGTAGACAACCGTGTCATCTGCAAATAGCCTCACGGAGCTACCGATGTTGTCAACTAAGTCATTTATGTATATTGTAAACAATAAAGGTCCTATCACGCTTCCTTGCGGTACTCCCGAAATTACCTCTACATCTGCAGATTTTGAACCGTTAAGAATGACATGTTGTGTTCTTTCTTCTAGGAAATCCTGAATCCAATCACAAACCTGGTCCGATATTCCGTAAGCTCCTATTTTTTTCACTAAACGTAAGTGCGGAACCGTATCAAATGCCTTCCTGAAGTCCAGGAATACGGCATCAATCTGCTCGCCAGTGTCTACGGCACTGTGAATTTCTTGGGCAAATAGGGCGAGCTGAGTTTCACATGATCTCTGTTTGCGGAATCCATGTTGGTTATGATGAAGGAGATTTGTATTATCTAAGAACGTCATAATACGAGAACACAAAACATGTTCCATTATTCTACAACAGATTGACGTAAGCGAAATAGGCCTATTATTATTCGCATCTGATTTATGACCCTTCTTGAAAATGGGAACGACCTGCGCTTTCTTCCAGTCGCTAGGTACTTTACGTTCTTCCAGCGATCTACGATAAATTGCTGATAGAAAGGGGGCAAGTTCTTTAGCATAATCACTGTAGAATCTTAAGGGTATCTCGTCTGGTCCGGATGCTTTTCCGCTACTAAGTGATAGCAGTTGTTTTTCAATTCCGATATCGTTTATTTCAATATTTTCCATTTTGGCGTCCGTGCGACGGCTGAAGTCAGGGACCGTGTTACGATTTTCCGCAGTGAAACAGTTTCGGAACACTGAATTCAGTATTTCTGCCTTTCTTCGGTCGTCCTCTGTTTCGGTGCCATCGTGGTCAACGAGTGACTGAATAGGGGATTTAGATCCGCTTACCGATTTTACATATGACCAAAACTTTTTAGGGTTCTTGTTTAGATTGTTTGCCAATGTTTTATGTTCGAATTCGTTGAATGCTTCTCTCATTGCTCTCTTTACGCTCTTTTTCGCTTCGTTCAGCTTTTCCTTATCAGCTATGATTCGACTACTCTTAAATCTATGATGAAGCTTTCTTTGTTTCCGTAGTACCTTTCGTACATGATTGTTATACCACGGTGGATCTTTCCCCTCGCTTTGGACCTTAGTCGGTACGAACTTATCTAAGGCGTACTGGACGATGTTTCTGAATTTTTTCCATTTTTGTTCCACATCCTCTTCCTCAGAAATGAACGTTTGATGGTGGTCACTCAGATATTCTGCGATTTGTGCCCTATCACTCTTGTTAAGCAAATATATTTTCCTTCCTTTCTTGGCATTTCTTATTACACTTGTAGTCATTGATGCAACCACTGACTTATGATCACTGATACCCTCTTCTACATTCACGGAGTCGAAAAGTTCCGGTCTATTTGTTGCTATGAGGTCTAAAACGTTAGCTTCACGAGTTGGTTCTCTAACTATCTGCTCGAAGTAATTCTCGGACAAGGCAGTCAGGATAATGTCACAAGAGTCTCTGTCCCTGGCTCCAGTTCTGATTGTGTGACTATCCCATTCTATACCTGGTAGATTGAAGTCTCCCCCTATTACAATAGTATGATCACGAAACTTCTTCACGACGTTCTGCAGGTTCTCTCTGAGGCGCTCAACTACTACGGTTGCTGATGCAGGTGGTCTATAGAAGCATCCGACTATCATATCTGACCCACCTTTGATACTTAACTTAACCCAGATTATTTCACATTCGCATTCGCTAATAACTTCACTGGATATTATTGAATTCTTTACTGCTATAAATACTCCTCCACCATTGACGTTTATCCTATCCTTGCGGTATATATTCCATTCTGTGTCTAGGATTTCGTTACTGATCACTTCCGGTTTTAACCAACTTTCCGTTCCTAATACTATATGCGCACTATTTCCTTCAATAAGAGATACTAATTCAGGAACCTTGCCCTGGATACTCCTGCAGTTTACCAATATTACGTTAACTTTTCCTGTTTTTGGTCTCTGAGGACGGACGTTCTTTATCAACGATGATAATGTCCTCTCTGGTAAGCCGTCAGGTATTTTATCGTTTCGCTCAAGGGGGGGTCCCTCTAACCTAAAAAACCCCCGTGTGCACGCCACACGTACTCTGCTACCCTATTAGCTGCTTCCGGTGTGTAGTGCACGCCTGACCTGTCTAGGGGGGCCCTACAGTTCTCCACCCAATAACGGAGGTCGATGAATTTGCAACCATTATAGTCGCAGAGTCGTCTGAGCCTCTGGTTTAGACCCTCCACACGGCTCCAAACCAGAGGACCGCGATCGACTCTGGGCACTATGCTGCAGATATTAAGCTCAGCTTGCACTCCGCGTGCGATGCTGGTTGTCTTCACCAAATCAGCCAGCCGCCGGAAGGAACCAAGGATGGCCTCAGAACCCAAGCGGCAGGCGTCATTCGTTCCGACATGTGCTACTATCTGCAGCCGGTCACACCCAGTGCGTTCAATAGCTGCCGGAAGGGCCTCCTCCACATTACGGACGAGACCCCCCGGCAGGCACACCGAGTGCACACTGGCATTCTTCCCCGACCTACCCGCTATTTTCCTGAGGGGCTCCATAACCCGCCTAACGTTGGAGCTCCCTATAACTAATAGGCCCGCCCTCTGTGACTGTCGTGACATTGCCGGAGAATCGGCCACTGGCCCAACAGGCGAGGCATCCTGTGGTGGCTCGGAAACGATGTCATCACCACTAGGAAGCACCCCGTACCTGTTGGAAAGGGGTAAGGCAGCTGCCACGCGGCCAGATCCCACCTTCGCCTTTCGGCCAGGCACGCGCGAGCCCACCACTGTCCGCCATTCATCCTGGAGTGATGGCTGACCGGTAAGATGCTCACTGCCGGAAGACGCAGCGACATCAGGGGTTCCATGTGACTCCAAGGCCACCGAAGTAGGCATAGGTCTCACCACAGTTGCCCCAACGCCACTACGAGCCGACGCCTGCGCCTCGAGCTCGATGAGCCTAACAGACAAAGCCTCCACCTGCCCCCGAAGAGTGGCCAATTCTCCTTGCGTCCGCTCAAAACAACCACAGTCCCTACACATGACTATGTTTACCCTACTCAATACGATGACAAATTCCCAAGATAATCTTCTGATGAGCTACTCTGATAATCAAGAAACACTCACTGAAATACGAGACGCGAAAACTACGCTAGGTTTTCCCAGAAAAACTATTTAAAAGCTAAGCGCAGCAAATAAGTACAAAAACGCTTTATACAAACAGTACTCGCTGCTGCTGGTGCTCTCGCTCTGGCTGTCACAAGACAACTGCTGATTCAAGTGACTAGTGGCTAACGGCCGCGAAACAAACAAAAGACGGTTTTAGGGCGCTTTCTGTTCTAAACGATCAAGAAAACACTAAGAAATCTAACACGAAAACTACGTAAAGTTTTATCAAGAACTGTTAGTTACTATGCAGAGCAGATAAACACAAATAGAATCCCTTCCTTAGTGGAAGGTCGTAAACAAAATGCAAAATAAACGCTTTATACAAACAGTACTCGCTGCTGCTGGTGCTCTCGCTCTGGCTGTCACAACTTAGTGGAAAAATAAGACCTTACCGAGTATTGGACCAGATTTGCCACTGGATTCAAGAGTTCCTTGCAGACAGAACTCATACGACGCTAGTGCCGGAGGACAATCGACCCATGTAAAGGTAATATCACGGTTACCATTAGGAAAGGTGATGGGATCGTTACTGTTTACAATGTATATAAATGATCTAGCTGAATGCGCGGGAAGCTCTTTAAGGCTGTTTTCAGACGATGCTGCTGCCTATTAAAGATAGCAATGCTAGAGGACAGTGGGCTGATGAATGGTACAGGAAATTGCAATAGATCTCACAGGTGGTGTAACTCTAACATGCTGCGCATATATAGCAGAAGAAATCCACTGCTTTATAACTACACCATTGATTACAAATTGCTGGTAACAGTAACCACTGTAAAATATGTAGGAGTATCCATACGGGCCGACCAGTGTGGCCGAGCGGTTCTAGGCGCTTCAGTCTGGAACCACGCGACCGCTACGGTCGCAGGTTCGAATCCCCATAGTGCTCAGAGCCATTTGAACCATTTGAATTTATCCATACGGAGGCACCTAAACTGGACTAATCACAGAAAACAAATAGTAGGAAAAGCATATGCCAGACTGAGATTCATAGGAAGAATCTAAGAGAAACGTAATTCATTCACTAAAGAAGTGGCTTCCTAGGAGGCTTTTCGATCAGTTCTTGAAAATGGCTCTGAGCACTATGGGACTTAACTTCTGCGATCATCAGTCCCCTAGAACTTAGAACTACTTAAACCTAACTAACCTAAGGACATCACACACATCCATACCCGAGGCAGGATTCGAACCTGCGACCGCAGCGGTCGCTCGGTTCCAGACTGTAGCACCTAGAACCGCTCGGCCACCCCGGCCAGCAATCAGTTCTTGAGTATTTTTCATTAGTCAGGGACCATTACCAGGCAGGACTAATAGAAATGTTGCAAGGATCCAATGAAGAGTGCCGCATTTCGTCACGGGGTCGTATAGTCGGCGTAAGAGCGTTACAGGGATGCTCAATAAATTTCAGTGTCAGACTGTACTGTAGGGGCACTGTGCATCACGGAGAGGTTTACTACTGAAATTTCCATACGGGCCGACCAGTGTGGCCGAGCGGTTCTAGGCGCTTCAGTCTGGTTTTAGGGAAGATTCAGATAACATATTACTTCCTCCTTTAGAAATGGCCACAACGAGAAAATTCGAGAAATTAGAGCTAATATATAAGCCACCGACAATAATCCCTCCCATGCGCAATTCGCGAATGGAACAGGGAAAGGAGGATGAGTTAGTGGTACCAAAAGCACTCTCCTCCACGACTCGTCCGATGGATACCCGAGGGATGATGTAGATTTACATAGTCGGTGGCATATTGCTACATTGACCTGATCGTTCTTTGCCGGACGAAATTGTAGCTCACAATGCTGCATCGACTTCGCAGAGTGCATCGAACGCATAGCCAGTTCATTTCGCACGTGTTTCTTCTTCCTTGCCGCCGATCGACATCTCTGGCGCGTATGTATCTGTGGCTAGATACACAGTGCTATTGTTCACCTGTTTTAAAAGGATGGAGAGAGTGTTGTAGCTTCAGTCTCTTGCCTCACTCTGAAGATGGCGGAGTACTGTACAGAAAAATACTAGAAGATGTGTGGATTTTACATGGTTACATGCCAGATATTTAATGGTGGAATCATTGTGCCGCGAAAACAAAGAGATGCACATCAAGAAATACCTAAATTTGGGGAACGCCTAGGCGATAGCTAGGACCCCCTGTTAAGTGAGTGAGTAATTTCGCACGCAACTGAAGAGAACATGAGTCGCAAACTACATTAATTAACATGATGATATTTTATCCGCCTCAATCTTTTAGAATAAAACAGGTCTAAAGTTTGTAGTTGAGCTACCCTTCATAATACAAAAGGTTGTACTGAGACCCAGATGAAATAAGATATGTACATTCACTAATAAATTTTTATCACCGAAAGATTAACTTTGTGCTTCTTCGTCCCAATTCCATGCAGCATTCTGCCCTGTAAAACTATACAGTTGTATTTCGGATTAAATCTCTGAATTAATAAATATTTTAAAACATTCACAAATCCCAATACGGCTGTTAGTAGGTAAACATTAGTACCATAAGCATGTTCCTTAACTGCCTCTATTTCAACTAGATTGTTCATAAATTTAGACAACATTTACCTGGAGCGCAGCGATCGGATGCTAACTTCGTTTAAAACAACAGTCGAGATCGCAATAACATTTGCTTATGAACGGTTTGTTCTTATGTTAAAGCCATCTTTAGATATTTTTGGCCCACTATGGCTGGTGCTGGCAGTTCCTCGGTTTTTCACGTGATACCAGTATCGTATACACCGTTTCTACAAACTGATTGCTACCCCAGTTCGCTCCAAACCATGCAATATCGTTTCGAGGTGTATGCCCGTGATTTGTCCACAAAACATCATTAACGCATATTGTAATCATAACTTTTCATCGAAGATCATGTTAATTCCTTAATAATACATAAATAGGGACGTTCATTACGAAAGGAAGCCGTTTAAATTGGTAACAGGTATCTAAACATAACATTTCCACGTATTTTTGACATCCCGGGTGTAGTATTATCGGCCAGTAACAGACGTGCAAATCAATGGAGGACAATACTTGTGTGCCCTAAAGCTTCTGCAGAGTTCCACTAAACATTCTGGCCTATCTGTTATGATCTTAATTTTCTGGAAATCCGGAACTAGTCCAAACATAAAATGATTCTTTGATCCTATTAAGACGGGACAGTTGTATTTTCTCGTCGCCCAATCAGTCACATCTTGTCCTAAGGTTAGTGGAATTTCCCTTTCCACTTTAGCCTCAAATTCTGAGGGAAGGTGGTATGACTTTATGAAAAACTTTTGATGCTCTCTTACTCTGAACACAAAATATTTGATTGTCTCTGTCGAATCAGGGAACACTTCACTATGTAGATACGAAATATTACAATTCTAAGTGATCGGCCTCTGTCACACCCACAACACAACCAACACAGTTTCTCACAACATTTGCAATAAACTCATTCTATCGTTGTTCATGTAGTATGAAACTTCATTCACTCAACAACTACTTTTTCCCTCTGACTCCATTCGAAATTCAGGTTCAGCGAAACGTTTCAGGCAACACACTTGTAACCCTTCCGTAAAAATGGAATCTTCAAATCTTAGATCATCTAGAACCCCTTTTTACATTCAAGTTCACTTCTCTTGCACTCAACTCTAGGATCGCTTGGTAGGAATTCGAAAAATCAGACCCAGTATTACTACTGTGTTTAACAGTGTGACGAAAAAAAATTTGATTGTAACGCAACAGTTCGAGGCATAAACATTATTCGGGTCTGCCTTTCCGCCTCCCGGTTTTTTCCAAAAATTACTCCCTTTAGTCCGATTCCTTGTTGTGGCAAGCTTGGCCAGGTCTTTACCGCCGCTCACTTTCAAAACGTGTTTTCACTGGTAACTGTAATGAACTGCCCACGTCGAAACTTAACATAAGCTATCGAACCAACAGAGAGGGGTACAACCGGATTCACGGCAGGCACTTTACTATCGATCACTTCCTCCGAAAGATTCTCATTCTCGTCTTCTTGTCCAAAATAATTAATACCATACACCGATACTGCTTCTGTTTCTTCAATTACAACATCTTCCACCGTGGATTTTGGTCACTGTGGTGTCGAAGGTCTACTCTCAGTTTCCTAACTCCGTGGGTCAGCTGAATGGATCTCTACCCCTATTATACGCCTATTGTTTCTCATTTCCGGTCGACTCTGATTAACAGTCCCGTTGTTTAATGATTCAGATTCCTCCTATTAACGCTTTCCCTGCAGCAGCTTCTTCCATACTCAGTGTTATTACTATAACCCCAGTTACTTTGGTAATGTACTTGATTTCCATTCGTCTGCGCATTCTCTCATGCCCATCATAAGGACTCCGAATGCAACCTCTGTAGTGTGGTAGCCTGTTATAATGATTCGGTCCATGTTGCATTTTAACTCCACCTGCAGTTTCTTAAAGGCTGTGACCTCATGTTTACAACTTCTTGTTAATAAAATAAGTCGAACGTGAACTGATAATTCCGTCATACATATACTAATCAGTTCCACAGGAACACACGTGTGATGTAGGAACTGATTCTTTTGAAGCTTATGAGCAATACACAGATAGATAACTCGGCAAAGTGCCCTTTAAGCAGCACATTCATGAACAACTGACCTCATTCTTAACGCACAATCATCTTCTGGATATCTATACAGGAACTCGATTGTCTATCCTTTCTGTAATGTGGAAGGTAACGAATAAAAAACGGTTCCAACCACGCCCTGGGATGGATACTATTGGAGGTGTTACAAATACTTCAAAACTTTCAGACTGACATGAACTTTTAGTAATGATAGTAATGAAATGCTTCCATTTCACGTTTGTTTGCGTGGCCATCTTCCACAGCAACTGTTAAAATCAATTATTATTGTTTTTCTGTCTTGAGATTACTGCAATTGAATTAGAGACAATTAAATACGACACGTTTTCCTTTTATTTCTATAGCGTCTTCTGTAGTTATTCTGCATATTTGATACATACCTTTATACATTTTTGGTTGTTTTAGATTTAAAATTGAGTTTTTTATTTAGTTACTGCGCATATTACTTACGGTGTTTCTTTACATACTTTCGAACTACATACTCTTAAATGGCACCTTGTATTTTTTACTCATTTCCTCTCCTAAGGACCTACTCAAAAATGTATCACAATGTATCATTCACTGAAACACAACGTTATAAATTACCTAACACAACACTGACGTTGACGCTCCCAGCATTTAGTGCAGGTTTTCGGGATAATGAAACACATCCACGTGCTGACGTTGTCAGGGAACAAATATAAACATAAGTAGAATGCACACACGTCATTCCGTCAACAATAGTCTGTTGAAGAGCTGTGTGAGTAGAAGGTACACCAACGAGGAGAAGGTAGAAATGCTACTCATCTATGGGAAAGGTAAGTTAGCAGAACAGTAATTGCAATACTGTTATCTTATGTACGGGTATATTTAGTACAGCAGTTTAGGCCTTTTAAATACTGTTGCGTAGAGTAGGCATACAGTAAAGGCTGTCCTTCCTACATATTGCATCGACATAAAGTTTCTTTTATTATTTTTGTTGTTGAATGTAGACGCAGGCAGCGGAACTGTACAGAGAGCGATATCCTGACAAGAACTCACTTTCCCGACGGATGTTTTCTCGTCTTGTTGCGACTCTTCAGGAAACGGGAACTTTCAAGCCAAGACAACGCTATCGTCGTAGCACTCGCACAGACGAAGCTGCCGAAGTTACTGTTCTCGCTTCCGTTGCGATAAATCCACATGTGAGCACATGGCAGCTTGAACACGAGATTGGCATTCCTAAAACCAATGTACATCGTATTCTTACACGTCACCGGTTCCATCCTTACCATGTACACCTACATCAATAATTGCATGGAAATTATTTCCAGAATCTTGTAGAGTTCTGTCAGTGGGCATAGCAGCAAATTCTCGCCAACCCGAACTTCTTCTGCAATGTTCTATTTACCAATGAATGTTCCTTCTCAAACACAGGACAGGTTAATACAACGAACATGCATTATTGCTCCAGCGATAACCCACGATGGCTTAGACAGGTGGAACATCAGCATCAGTGGAGAGTTAACTTCTGGTATGGGATACTTGATATTACAATTATTGGCCCTTATTTCATCAATGGTAGCCTAAACGGCACAGCGTATGCCAACATCCTCAGATGAATTCTTCCTCCTCCTCTGGATGAAGTGCCGCTAAGAACCAGAATGCTTATGTGGTATCAACACGATGGATGTCCAGCACAGAATGCCATACGTGCACGTCGTGTTCTGAACCGAAGGTTGAGGAGGAACAGTTACTGGGCCTGCTATGTCTTCTGATTTAAATCCCCTGGACTTCCTTCTTTGGGGATGCTTTAAAGACGTTGCATATTGCGATATTCCAACAACTCCAGAGGACATGCAGAAACGTATCCTGCTAGCTTGTAATACTCTTCAGCAGGCAACACTGGAAACAGTAAATAATTCTTTCATTCAACGAGTGCACCAATGTATCGGTCCCAGGGCCACCACTTTGGGCACCTTGGAATGTTCTACTCCTGGGAAATGGTACAGGAGAGTCACAGCCAATTTTGTGTTATGTTTTTACTTGGTTTTCATTTGTTTTCTGACAACTCCAGCAAGTGGACGAGTTTGTGATCCCAGGCTCAAAGTCAGTGTTGTATTATGTATTTATTAACGTTGTGTTTCAATGTGTTTCCTGAAACGTTTCACTGAACCTGAATTTCTAATGGAGTCAGAGGGAAAGAGTAGTTGTTTGAGTGAATGAAGTTTCATACTACATAAGCAACGATAGAATGAATTTATTGTAAATGTTGTGAGAAACTGTGTTGGTTGTGTTGTGGGTGTGACAGAGGCCGATCGCTGTGATACATATTTGAATATGTCTTTAGGAGAGGAAATGAATTACCGAATAAAAAATACAGGGTGCCATTTTAAAAAGTCATACCGTTGCTCATATCTTTGTAAAAAACAAAGCTTCAACGAAGGCAACCATTGTGATTGATGTCCCCCTAACGGTTAAAGAACATTTGCTTGAAACATTTTGTAATTTGCATCTGTACCAACAGTTATTTAGGGACGAAAATAAATGGGACACCCTATATATACATATATCCTTGCAATCCACCCATCCCACTCTCACATTCGTGTCCAACATACAAGGCATTAAAGGCAAAGGTCCCGAGTTCGAGTCTCGGTCCGGCACACAGTTTTAATCTGCCAGGAAGTTTCATATCAGCACACACTCCATTGCAGAGTGAAAATCTCATTCTGGATACAAGACATTTTCAATAATTTATACTAATCACACACACACACACACAAACACACAAACACGAATTAAATTTTAAAAAAGGAAAAAAAAAGAAAAAATGCAGTTTTTCAGATTGGCTACACTTACAACGTGAATGAAAAGAAACGAACAGATATAAACACTGTTGATTTGCAGCATGAGAAAGAGACATAATTTCAGTTCAGTTTACAAAAGGGAAGTGTAAATAATGCTGCGTAAGAAATATTCCAGAATGGCAAAAACAGCCAAGTGCATATGTGTATCGAAGTCCTTCGACGTCAACTGCTGCTAGCAGAGAGGGAAGAAGCAGTGGTTTGGAGAATATGTAAAGAAGCACAGTACGTAACTTGCACACGAACTTGAACAACAAAATTCTGTTTTAACCTAAAACAACCAAAAATGCACAGACGTATATATCCAATTTGCAGAATAACCACGGAAGATGCTTTACAAATAAAATCAAAACGCTTCTACCGTAATTCTCTTTAATTAAGTTGCAGTATGTTCAAAACAGAAAACAGATAATAACTGCATCCTCCATTTCCTACCGTATTTACCCATACACGTGCTGTAATTCTCTGGTACATAGTTCCAATCATTTTCATGGCTTGTGTCATCCTATTCCTACCCATGTCACCTGTCGTTACCAACATTTTCCCCGTTGTTGCCAAATGTGATACGGATTCGTGTAGCTCATTTAGAAACCCTTCATTATGCCTGTTATACTTGCGTTACCCTTTCTTAAATCTCAGTAGATATCTGATCTCCTCATTATCCACCATCTGAATGGGCAATGCCCTTTCACTACTCTATTCTGCAGTTGCTAATCCCTTAACATTTTCTCCAACAAAACGTCTCGAATACATCAGTTTTATCATAGTCAACCAAAATCACAACTCTCTGGACACAAAGTCAAGCGTCTAAGGTATTAGTAAACCTCAAGAAATCTCAGTAACAACAAAAGCAGCGTAATCAGCTATTTGACTTTGCTGACCCATGTAATAATTGCACCTACTGTCCGGCTCTTATGCAACTTTCTTACCTCGCGTCTAATGCCCACAACGATAAATCGTAACCAATACATCATCTTACGCAAACAAATTTCGTGTTACCTCCCTAAACATTAGTGTACTGTCTCGGATTTGTCACACGAAACTCATCTCGCACACAAAGAAGTGCGAAAATATTTTTGTTGACCCGTACCTACATCAGAAGAAATTGTGATTCATTTGATCGTTTTTCAAGTTCTTTGTTCTAGAATGGAACAGTAGAGATATAATGTGAAAGTAGTTAGATGAATCCTTTGTCCGTTAAATGCAGAGTATCGTGTAGATGTATATGTTGAAATGTTGATTGCGTTACCTGTTAACTATTTTGAAAAGTTTGTTTCATTAGCAGTCACTTAAAATTTAAATAGTGATTCATTAACTCTGGCAGGACACCTTTCCAGTATTACAATAACTTTCCCTCGGATGTAGAATAACCGTTCTTACATGGTGACCCAGCCAAGAGCAGTGAACAAAATGGTTCAAATGGCTCTGAGCACTATGGGACGTAACATCTGAAGTCATCAGTCCCCTAGAACTTAGAACTAATTAAACCTAACTAATCTAAGGACATCACACACATCCATGCCCGAGGCAGGATTCGAACCTGCAACCGTAGCGGTCGCGCGGTTCCAGACTGAAGCCCGTAGAACCGCTCGGTCACACCGGCCGGCCACGCGGAAATCCAACACTGCCCAGCCGAGGGAATGTACATTAGTATGCCCTATCTTGCTATAGATACCTATTATCCCATATCTATATAGCTAAAATATCCACTGCCCTCCTTCTACAGAGCTGGGTAAACAATAATAATTCACTGTTTACGCCCAGGGCTGTCTCGTGCTCACATTCACTGGGAACAGTGCATAGTGCCCGCACCATTCTCTCTTTCGTTTAGGTTTTGGAGGCGCCTCTAATGTGTGACGACATCCCTTGTGTTTGCATTGCCCTGCGCCGGCATTCCCTGTCTTTGTGTAATGTCCCTCTATGTCTCTAACTATAAGGCTTTCTTCAATTTCGTTGAATGTGGTCCGGCTAACAACATCTATAACATATGATCTCAGAATTAAGGTCTACTGTCTTAACCCTATGCTAGGTCCCTGTTCAAATTTGTTGAAAGTCATAGCACTAAATACAGCGTCGCTTAAGGTTTTCGGGACAATACACTCATTTTACGCGTCATCTTAGGAATTAAACCCCGAAAGAAACTCATCCGGAGCCCATTATTCTGCCTCCTCTCAAATGACCTTATTGGCACTGTTGTCGTCTGTTAATTTATGTCTTAGTATTTATCCTCCAAACGGGATTCACGAAACTCCACCGATACTCCTCTCTCTAAGCTGTCCAGTTACGTTGTTACTCACAATAATTAGATGTGTTCTCCATTCTATAACACTCTGTGACGAAACAAGCGCTGTATCATTTGAGAGATACATAGGCGAGCGACTTCACTACTGCTAGCGCCACGTCATTATAATGCGCCTGTGCGTAGCATACAAGGTATTGCGCCATAATCTGTGAATGAAATTACAACTTTGTCAGTATATGCTTCGGTATATTAATGTTAAAATTGTTAAATCTCAGAATGATCAGATGAGTAAGTTTTGCTAAATATATTACTTTAGGAAAAAATAAGTGACACTAAATAATAAAAATCTAAAAAGGCAAAAACTGTTCACAATGTGCAGATGTGTTTCACAATCAAAAGTTATTGGTGTCAACTTGATCGGTACAATATTTTGGTCAAAATGGACGTTTTTACGAAAATCTGAAGAGCTTAATATTTGACTCTGAAAGATGAAAATTCATATGTAGCTTCAGTTTCATATAAAAAATTAACTACGTGACTGCAGGTACCTACATTTGTTAGTTTTAAGGTTATTTACTAAAAACCGAATCCGGAACAGAAGCGTCCCTATTAGTATCACATTAAGCATCGTTTCGTATTTATGGTGGAAAGATATAACTACAGCACGCGACTGAATTAAGGAAATAATACATCTGTAGCAAGTTTCAAGACTTTTGTGTCAATAATAATCAATACAAGGACACTTGAAAGTATTGTTCAGAGGTCATGTTCTATTGTCAGTTCCGATCTAAAAATTCTAGTCGGCAAAGTTTGATGCACTCAAGGTAAAAATTTGTCAGTAACTTAAGCCAACTTAACTTTATTTATATATAACTTATGAACATCGTAAATTGTTTCACAACAAGTATTAAATAATACACGTCCGAGAAAATGGGTATTTAAATGCTGCTGCCTGTACGAACGGCGGTTGATAGCAGGTGTCTCGTTCAGTCGTCCACTGCGCCCAAGCATAAATACGGCCAGAGAGGCAGTGAGAAGACATTTCGCAACCAGCTATCAATCTGGGCCTCGGATGACCTCAGAGCTATGCACCTACCAAATGCGTTTTCTCTAAGAGCAGGAAGTGAGCTCGCAAGGACTGTACACCGTCCTGGATCGCTTAGGTTTCACGGAAGTAACTGTTTGTGTGCCGCCCGTAATGTTGACAAAACCGCGTGGCAAGTGATGAGATTATTTTCAACTTTTGTGGCGCGCAATTAACTTTGATGATTAGAAGTCAGGGCGATATACCATTTTAACTGGAACTTATCGTTGGGGTCGCCTCTGAAATGCTAATAGTGTTGTTTCTGATAGGGACATTATTATTATTATTAGGAAAAAATATTATGTTCGCGCGTGTGAACTTTTACTGATATATCAATCAGTTAGAACCAAAAACTTTTACTTATAGTCATAGTTCCTGATCCCTCCAAGAAAATAGCAAGTAGGAACATTTTCTTGCAGCGAAAACAAGAATAATGTGGACTTGCAGACTGGAAATTATAGTTAGTATGTTCTCCATGGTCTTCTGGCTGACGGCAAAAATAGTTTTTAGGCGCTTGTAAAATTGCGACGAATATTTAACTCTACCCACTGCCCCACAACTTGACCAGTTATTCCTGCAGTTCTCGGAAGGTGTGAGCATTTCGCAACAATTTGTGACACGTCACTTATACCTTAGCTTCACCTGCTAACTTCAACCAAGACATTCCTAAATTTTTCAGCTGTATGTAAATTATAAAATAATATTCTCCCCATATTTCCATAAAGTTGGAGTTATAAATGAGGTGGTACTAGCATCTAGGGTAAGTAGAGCTACGTTAGAAACAGTCTGTTCCCTCTCTTCCTCTTAAGATACTTCGGCTCTTATACCCCTACAGTTTCTCTACTTCCTTACGTAACGGTAAGTTATCTGTTCACAATTCAGTGACTTCATTAAGGAAGTGCTGGACTCCCAACCAACGTGTTACATCATTACCCGCAGTACCTGATGCCATTTTGCTCATCTATTAGTATCAGAGGCGCAAATAAAATAAGACTGACAAGAAACGACCATATTGGCACATACAAGAAACAAACGTGATGTCAGCACATACTTGTACATCGCCTTTGAATGCTTCTACTGCCCTATTATTGGCATCTTCATCGCCGCCATTCGTCGGTGAACCTCCAACAGCTCTTCTGAAATAACCTGTTAAGCTTTAGATTGCTGTTGGCGAGTGGTTCTCATGTGGTGGTGGCGGAGAAGTGCAGATGACATAGGCAGCCAGTGCCAGATGGTATAGTTTACATGTATTCGTATTCAACTGGCTTAGGGAGTGCACGGCCACAGGAAGCGAGTGTCAGGCAGCGAGCGATAAACCTCTGGTGCGGACAGGCTGGCGTAGAAGTGGTCTGAGATCGCAACATTTATGATAAATTAGAGGAAAAGAACACCCGTTTGAGAGCCGAACAGCTGTGGAATGTCGGTATCATGTTTAATCTTTATGGCGAGAGATAGGGGGCACAGCTACAGGCGCTTCATCTGCTGACCAGGTGGTGTTACTGGTAGTGTATTGCAGCGACCCTGGCCTGGGAGATGCCACAGTTGACCCTTGAGTGAAGGGGGGAGGACCATATGGCGAATGCCTGGTGTGCAAAAACTGATGAACTCCTTGATAACACTGCTATACGCACTGACATTTTCGACGAGATCTGAGCTAATAACAGTTCAGGCATTGCTCGTTTATTCAGTGAAGAAGAAGTCAATGCAGTAGGAAAAGACGGAAAAGAACGAACCATCTTTGATTTACGAAAAATAAGGGGGGGGGGGCAGATAACATTGTGAATGATTCTGAAGTACAGGAGCAGGAACATCAGTGATAAGAACAATTAAAAGGTATATAAGATGCTAGGGAGGGAAGTAGTAGCTTCTACAGATTCGTATTTGACAATAAATTCAAATATGAACCAGCCTTCAGCCTAGACAATAAAGCAATGTTCCTTTTAGACACATTGGAAGAGTGGTAGGAAGCACAGCGCGTATGTGACTTGTCACTTCACGGTTGGATGCTTCAACAGTTCCAGTGTTTGTGCTTGTAGGGAGCAAAACCTGAAAATTTGCTTGTTCAGCCATGTTTTGAGCGAAAGGTAGTGACTGAAGAATTATTTCATTGCGAGGATCCGATGCAGACTAGTGGTAACATCAGTCCTACTGTAGATTCTGGAAGTGGTGGGGTCATTTCCGAGGTGTTAATAAACAGTGGTGCGAAAGTACCTGAGACTTTGCTACAGAATTTTGAAGCAGGGTCAAACTAAATAGAAATCATAGTGCTGCAGTCGTCAAGTGTCAACATTTTTGTTCTAAACTATTCCCAAGCTTAGCGTAAATATTGCCGTTGGTGCAGTTTTCCTAATACATTATTGTAATAATCTGTATTCTGGTAAGTGTCAGCTGAAGTTACAGGTAGAGGTGCCTTTGGTAAAACGGAAGTATAAATATTTACATACCTTGAGGGATCATAGCATTGAAGAATCGTATGGTGAAAACAAGATAAGAAGGATATGTTTGTATTGGCTTAGAAATGAAAGACAAGTCGATAGCGTAATTTTAAGTCATCCCCTTGAACAGGATGCTTCGTGAGGAGATAGGTGAAAGGATTCGCGGGAGGAAGAGAAAAGTCAATAAAAATGTAGACCATTTCCTACACTTTGGGAAAATTCACAGGTAGGGTAATGTGCATACTTAAGCTGTATAGAAGAATTCTTCTTTTCATCGTTTTACTCTATTCTATGGTTTAATCTATTTCATTCAATATTCTTTGTAATAGAGAGTTTTAGGTTGACTTTTGCTATTGAAAGTATTATTAAGGGCGCACGTAAGGCCTCCCCGGTTTGTCTGACAAGTTCCAGGTGCTGTCTGTGGCTGACACTGTCGCTGAGCCACATGCTGTCGCCTGTCCTGTTTCAGAGGAAACCACTCAGCCTGAAAGATCCGGGCAATCGCAGAGGGTGGGATTATTGGTAGTTGGGAGCTCCAACGTTAGGCGCGTTATGGGGCCCCTTAGGGACAAATGATGTGTGTCACTTCGGATCAGAAGAGATTCTCTATGGTTTCGAGCGGCTAACAGAAGCGTTAAAGGCTGCCAGTCTTGCTTTCAAGATGAAAGCAGAGCTGACCATTTGCAGCATAGTGGACAGAACCGATTGCGGACCTCTGGTACAGAACCGAGTGGAGGGTCTGAATCAGGGGCTCAGACGGTTCTGCGACCGTGTAGGCTGCAGATTCCTCGACTTGCGCCAAAGGGTGGTTGGGTTTTCGACTCCGCTAAATAGGTCAGGTGTCCACTATACGCAGGAGGCGTCTACACGGGTAGCAGCGGCTGTGTGGCGTGGACTGGGCGGTTTTTTAGGTCAGAGGGTCTCGGGAAAACACAAGAAGGGCTTCAGTTACAATGGGTGCAGGCTGAACATAGGAAGAACGTAGATACAGGAACCATTGGTATAACAGTTGTAACTTGTCGTAGCTGTGTTGGGAAAGTACCAGAGCTCCAAGCGCTAACAGAAAGCACTGATGCTCACATCGTTATAGGCACTGAAAGCTGGCTAAAGCCGGCTTTAAGCTCAGCCGAAATTTTTGCGAAGAACCTAACTGTGTTCCGAAAGAATAGGCTAAACACGGTTGGCGGTGGCGTGTGTTTTGCTGTCAGAAGTAGTTTAACTTGTCGCGAAATTGAAGTAGATACTTTCTGTGAGTCAGTATGGGCAGAGGTCATTGTTGGCAACCGGAATAAAATAATAATGGTATCCTGGTTACCGACCTCCCAATTCAAATGATACAGTTGCTGAAAGGTTCAAAGAAAACTTGAGTTTCATTTCAAACACGTACCCGACTCATACGATAATAGTTGGTGGTGACTTTAATTTACCCTCCATATGTTGGCGACAATACATGTTTAATTATGGAGGTACGCATAAAATATCATCCGAAATCGTGCTAAACGCATTCTCGGAAAATTATTTCGAGCAGTTAGTTCATGGGCCCACGCGAATAGCAAACAGTTGTGAAAATACACTTGACCTCTTAGCAACAAATAATCCTGAGTTAATAACGAGCATCTAAACCGATTCAGGGATTAGTGAACACAGGGTTGACGTAACGAGACTGAATTTTGTAATCCCCAAAT
Organism: Schistocerca cancellata; assembly: GCF_023864275.1. Classification (NCBI taxonomy): domain Eukaryota; kingdom Metazoa; phylum Arthropoda; class Insecta; order Orthoptera; family Acrididae; genus Schistocerca; species Schistocerca cancellata. Next base: position 901,198,971 of record NC_064629.1, read on the forward strand.
TCTCGAAAAATATGTGAAAAATATACCTATTCAAAAAATCAGATAACAGTTCACTTGACGCCTTCCTGAGAGACAATCTCCACTCATTGCAAAATAATAATATAAGTGTAGACCAGATGTGGCTTAAATTCAAAGAAACAGTATCGGCAGCAATTGAGGGATTTATACCAAATAAATTAACAAACGACGGAGCTGATCCTCCTTGGTACACAAAACTGCTTAGAACACTGTTGCAGAAACAACGAAACAACTGTTATACCAATGGTTCCTGTATCTACGTTCTTCCTATGTTCAGCCTGCACCCATTGTAACTGTGGGACACTGTACCACACAGCAGCTCGTAGTGAAATTGCGTGCTTATGGAATATCGTCTCAGTTATGCGACTGGATTTGTGATTTCCTGTCAGAGAGGTCACAGTTCGTGGTAACTGACGGGAAGTCATCGAGGAAAACAGAAGTGATTTCTTGGGTTCCCCAAGGTTGTCTTATAGGCCATTTGCTGTTTCTTATCTATATAAACGATCTTGGAGACAATCTGAGCAGCCGTATTCGGTTGTTTGCAGATGACGCTGTCGTTTATCGACTAATAAAGCCATAAGAAGATCAAAACAAACTGCAACATGATTTAGAAAAAGTAGCTGAATGGTGCGAAAAGTATCAGTCGACCCTAAATAACGAAATGTGTGAGGTCATCCACATGAGTGCTAAAAGGAACTCGTTAAACTTCGGTTACACGATAAATCAGTCTAATCTAAAAGCCGTAAATTCAAGTAAATACCTAGGTATTACAATTACGAACAACTTAAATTGGAAGGAGCACGTAGAAAATGTTGTGGGGAAGGCTAACCAAAGACTGCGTCTTATTGGCAGGACACTTAGAAAATGTAACAGACGTACTAAGGAAACTACCTACATTACGCTCGTCGGTCCTCTTTTAGAATACTGCTGTGCGGTGTGGGATCATTACCAGATAGGACTGACGGAGTACATCGAAAAAGGTCAAAAAAAGGCAGCATGTTTCGTATTATCGCGAAATATGGGAGAGAGTGTCACAGAAATGATACAGGATTTGGGCTGGACGTCATTAAAAGAAAGGCGTCTTTCGTTGCGACTGAATCTTCTCACGAAATTCCAATCACCAACTTTATTCTCCGAATGCGAAAATATTTTGTTGACACCGACCTACACAGGGAGGAACGATCACCACGATAAAATAAGGGATATCAGAGCTCGTACGGAAAGATATAGGTGTTCATTCCTTCCCCGCGCTAAACGAGATTAGAATAATAGAGAATTGTGAACGTGGTTCGATGAACCGTCTGCCAGGCACTTAAATGTGATTTGTCGAATATCCATGTAGATGTAGTTGTAGATGTAGAATCTGTAGGAAAAATATAGTGCTAGGCTTTATTTTTGTGCAAAGGGCATAGTCACAAAGCGCCCACAGGAAGAGAGTGAAGGATTGTAAGATGTTGAATATTGGTAATAGATCAGAAAAGTTAAGTGATAAGTAGATATATAGAGAAATCTTTGATCTACAGCTGGCGGCAGGGACGACATGTCACCGGTTTCATAAATGTAGGTGGAAGTACACTGGTTAAAGAGTGGAGCCAAATTTTTCAGTTGAAAAGAAATGAGGCAAGAAACTGAGGTACAATTAGAATGTTGTAGGTAGTTATACGAAAAGTCTTCGACAGCACTAGGCTATCCTTACTGAGGATCTTGTCAAAATAACTATGGAATATAAGAAATGAAAAACGAGAAATGATCCCAAAAGACGTATGTATATTGGCGTTAAGTTCACTGCTACAAGTGAATGGATGAAGCTGATGATAGAGCTAGTGATATACGTACATGAGTGTTTAGTTTAGAATAGGCAGGGAAGTGGATTACGCAGCCGTGAACGGTAATGTATGCTAAATTAAGTTTGATAATGATGAAATTATCTAGACTGATGTGCCGTGTCTACCAGTGTATAGTCACAATATTTGATGTACCTACAATTATGTACTGACGCACAGTGGAAGTGAGCAACAAGAGAGTGATATTTGTTAATTTCAAAAGCATAATATGAAAGTTTGAAATACCCAGATAAGATAGGTTGTGTTTACAGTCATTGTTTATAAAGGCTGCAAATGAAATGGAAAGTTTTCAAGTTTTTCGCGATTAGGCAGCATAAAATCGAGACGATATCACAGAGCATAAGCAATGGAAACTAGACAAGGTACTGACTGTAACGAAGTATTGCCACACAGATCAGCAACTGGTGGCCTTAGAGCACCATTGCGTGGACACTTTCTGATGTTTGTAAACCTGGCCCACATTTAATAAGACGAAACTGAGATAATAGATCAGAGGCACAGGCCACAATGATGTGTGTTCAAATGGTTCAAATGGCTCTGAGCACTATGGGACTTAACATCTTAGGTCATCAGTCCCCTAGAACTTAGAACTACTTAAACTGAACTAACCTAAGGACATCACTCACATCCATGCCCGAGGCAGGATTCTAACCTGCGACCGTAGCAGTCCTGCGGTTCCGGAACGCAGCGCCTAGAAGCGCACGGCCACCGCGGCCGGCCAACGATGTGGGCAATGGCACCATCGCCGTGCAGCATAGGCGAGAACAGCCTCTCCCTTTCCCTCCTCCTAACTATAGGGTACCTATCTTCGAAGAAAGATTAAGGAAAGGCAAACCTATGTTTCTAGCGTTTGTAGACTTTGAGAAAGCTTTTGATGATGTTGACTGGAATACTCTCTTTCAAATTCTGAAGGTGGGAGGGTTAAGTACAGGGAGCGAAAGGCTATTTACAATTTGTACAGAAATCAGATGGCAGTTATAAGAGTCGAGGGACATGAAAGGAAAGCAGTGGTTGGGAAGGGAGTGAGACAGGTTTGTAGTCTCTCCCCGAAGTTGTTCTATCTCTATATTGGGTAAGCAGTAAAGGAAACAAAAGAAAATTTCGGAGTGGGTATTAAAATACATGGAGACGAAATAAAAACTTGCAGGTTCGCCGATGACATTGTAATTCTGTCAGAGACAGCAAAGGACTTGGAAGAGCAGTTGAACGGAATGGATAGTGTCTTGAAAGGAGGATATAAGATGAACATCAACAAAAGCAAAACGAGAATAATGGAATGTAGTCGAATTAAGTCGGGTGATGTTGAGGGTATTAGATTAGGAAATGAGACACTTAAAGTAGTACAGGAGTTTCGCTATTTTGGGGAGCAAAATAATTGATGATGGTCGATGTAGAGAGGATATAAAATGTAGATTGGCAATGGTAAGGAAAGCGTTTCTGAAGAAGAGAAATTTGTTAACATCGAGTATAGATTTAAGTGTCAGGAAGTCGTTTCTGAAAGTATTTGTATGGAGTGTAGCCATGTATGGTAGTGAAACATGGACGATAAATTCTTAAGACAAGAATAGAATAGAATCTTTCGAAATGTGGTGCTAGAGAAGAATGATGAAGATTAGATGGGTAGATCACATAACTAATGAGGAGGTATTGAATAGGATTGAGGAGAAGAGAAGTTTGTGGCACAACTTGACTAGAAGAAGGGATCGATTGGTAGGACATGTTCTGAGGAATGAAGGGATCACCGATTTAGTTTTGGAGGGCAGCGTGGAGGGTAGAAATCGTAGAGGGAGACCAAGAGACGAATACACTAAGCAGATTCAGAAGGATGTAGGTTGCAGTAGGTACTGGGAGATGAGGAACTTGCACAGGATAGATTAGCATGGAGAGCTGCACCAAACCACTCTCAGGACTGAAGGCCACAACATAAACAACAACAACTATAGGGTAACTCTTACCGACAGTGGAAGGAAACCAGTTGCAGAGATAGTATTCCCTCCACAACCCTTTCTACATACAGTAAATAAAAACACAGAACACAGAAAAGATACTGGGAATGTCTTATAACAATAAGCCAGTTTCAATAAAAGTGAGAGTGTAAGTGTAGTGAGGCGAGGAGAACGGTACCATCAAAACGGGTCTAGTACTTGAAAATAGTCTATTGGGTTGTTTTCGAGTTTCTTGCTGGTTCTTAAGTATTCTGTGTGTTATTTGTGTGCTCTAGGCACAGTACTAGGTAAATAGCGATTTAATATGGCCAAATGTGTCTGTTCTAATTACAGATTCTGAACTAAAACACAATGGAAAGTTATTGCATGCTAAAAGAGTTGGTTTAAGAATACGATTTGCTGTTGGTAATCAAGATTTAAGGTGGTAAGGAAAAAGTTGTGATACATCTACTGATTTTCAAAATTCGTGGAGGTTAGAAACCAGTGGAGGAGACATGAGGTATATCAGTGCTTTTATGATGCACTGACCACGCTCAATGAAAAAAGGACAATTATGCAATGTATTACGTATCTTAAGAGTAAATTTATGGCTGGAGATCTCCTGTATACGGTCATTGTTTAATTAATGATCGTTTACTCTTGACGGCATCAAAATCCTTCAGTTGAATCGTTGTTGTTGTTGTTGTTGTTGTTGTTGTGGTCTTCAGCCCTGAGAATGGTTTGATGCAGCTCTCCATGCTACCCTACCCTGTGCAAGCTTCTTCATCCCCAATACCTACTGCAACCTACATCCTTCTGAATCTGTTTTAGTGTATTCATCTCTTGGTCTCCCTCTTCGACTTTTACCCTCCACGCTGCCCTCCAATACTAAACTGTTGATCCCTTGATGCCTCAGAACACGTCCTACTAGTCACGACCACTGAAGATGTGATACCTTAATATGTGGTGAAGGTTAGGTCGTTGGGAATGTTCTCGAAGCGAGGTGTGTGCATACTTCGGTGAAATACTAGAGGCAACGTGCCTTTTTTGTGGGGAGACATGCTGAGCAACAGTGGTAAAGCTCGCCACTCGACGGGAATAAGGCGAAGTAGTCTGTCTAGAAAAATTGGTTTTGCAGTAGACAGTGCGACCAATAAATTATTCTAAGGAGATATGTGAGTGAGTATATCGGAGATTCTTAACGTTACACTATGTAGACAAACTACACAGAAACCTGGAATCGATAGGAGAGGATGATAAATCTGCTTGTGCGATAGAGGACTAGGCAGTACTGCTGCCGAAGAGGTGGTTCGGGCGTAATAGACGAGGCGACCCTTGCTATATGGGCCCCAGATGCAGAGACTTGGAGTGAGTAGTACTAAATGGGTAAACCCAACTCTGAAAAACTGGATGGCAGTTGGTCGTTTGGAAGAAGAGATGATGCACCGTGAATGGGGCTCTTTGAGAAAATCTGAAATATAGTGAAGATACAGTTGCTGTGCCACAAATAAGTACAGATATGGATTGGGGGGATTCTTGTAAATTTCGAGCAACTATGGCTGGATGGTAGTAGTTAATGGACCGATTGGCATATCGGATAGCTGGCGCGGGCAATTTTGATATTTTGCAAACGAATCTGTGAGGCAGGTTTACGACACCGCTCGCAGGAGAGAAGCCTCGGCCCAGCGGGTACTGTATACAAGTGTGAAGCAATCAGGACAGCACAGGGCACTGATGTGCTACGAAGGACCCATACGTTGCAGTTACAATGCCTATTCGCCAGTGTGTAGTGGCCGGAGCGGGCTGAGGAAAGCTAACGTAGTCCCCTCCAAAGGAACTACGTCTGAAGTATAGGTGAAGGCTTATAAATAAGAGACCCAGAGACTCAAATCAGGCAGTCGTGTCGACATTTTGTCTGCATCTAGAACCGAAGTGAATGACTGTTATTTAAGTTGCAGGCCACCTCGACGACATCTGGTGATGGATATCGGCGGCGAACCGCCCTCCAACCACCGCTGCACGGACGCACGATAGTTGTGGCGGGGTGTACCGCAATTTGGAGCTGCACCGGAGCGAGGAGCGAGAGGGCTGCTGGCCTCCGCTGTCTGGGTAACCTCGTGCGGTAGACTGCAAATTGCTGTCCGCAAGGGAGGGACCGGAGCGCGAACTCGCGTCCTCCTGGGTGCAGAGTTGACTGCGGCCGCTGACCGAGATGCCCCCGGTGGACGGCTGGACTTGTTGAGACTCACTACAACGACGGTGGACGGCTGTCTCCCTTCGGTGCTCTACATGGGTTTCTCAAGTTGCGCTTGAAGGAGCAGTCAACTGTGTCGTGGGCTACCGGCGCAGGCAAGACACTCAGCGGCCACTTAGCTGTGGCGTGAGTTGGAGTGCTATGTACGCAAGGCTGGGTGACCGGACGCCGAAGCAGGAGATTCTGGCATTGGCAGTTCAGAATCTGTAATTAAACCAGGCACCTTTGGCCATATCAAATCACTATTTACTCACGCACGCACGCCGTGTGGCGCCTTCACTAGTTCCATCGAAAGGCGACTGTGTACCTTTGATGCAAAAATGTTAATGACACAATTATCGGTGTTTTTCTGCACGTTTCGCCGCGAGTCATCCTTCTCTCCCAAACCATACTCCTCGGTCGTTCTGACATATTACAAACCATGAGCTTAGGGGATTGTAACACAGTTCTTTGAAATTCGACAATAAATGACATTTACATATTAACAGAAAGCCGAATACCTCTACGATCTTAGATAAACGAGGCACATTTAATAACACAACTATGTTTTCAGTACGTTTAAAACTACAGAAGTTGATGTTTCACAGTGACAGACCATTCTGTTAACCTCTGAATTAACAACTTTGAAACGCCTAATACGATTTCAACTAACTGTATCCCAGATGATAGCATTGCACTATAGCTATGATTCCTCGAAGCTACATATCTGTATCTATTTTATTTCTTGATTGATTACATCTTCACACCTTTTCAAAAATGGTTCAAATGGCTCTGAGCACTATGGGACTTAACATCTACGGTCATCAGTCCCATAGAACTTAGAACTACTTAAACCTAACTAACATAAGGACAGCACACAACTCCCAGCCATCACGAGGCAGAGAAAATCCCTGTCCCGCCGGGAATCGAACCCGGGAACCCGGGCGTGGGAAGCGAGAACGCTACCGCACGACCACGAGATGCGGGCATACCTTTTCCTTATGCACATGTTTGTCAGAACGTCATATTCCGCACAGTAACACAGCAAATGGATTCAGCATGAAGACCTCATATTTTCCCATACTTGTGTATGTATTTAATAAATATGTTACTCATTTTCAGATATTAATTAACTGTAGATTACAATGCTAATTCAAAATCGTGGTAATTTAAGAAGTGGTCAATCGCATGTATTAGTTGACACCACTATTGAATAAAGAACCTACAGACATTTCTGTCAAGCAGGCATAAATAATTATTCAAAGTATATTTAGCGACAATCTGTTATCATTTAACGTAAGCGCACTTGCACAAGAATACTGGATTATTTCTTCACCAACGAACATGTATTTATATTTACTGTGCATGGTCTGAGGGTGACCTAATGTTTATAACATTTCTCCATTTAAATATTCTTTTAACGAATTAGTTTAGTGTGCGAAAGCCGGCCGGAGTAGCCGAACGGTTCTAGGCGCTTCAGTCTGGAACCGTGCGACCGCTACGGTCGCAGCTTCGAATCCTGCCTCGAGCATGGATGTGTGTGATGTCCTTATGTTGGTTAGGTTGAAGTAGTTCTGGGTTTTAGGGGACTGATGACCTCAGAAGTTAAATCCCATAGTGCTCAGAGCCATTTGAACCACTTTTAGTGTGAGAAGTGATAAAGTTGAGTCAAATCATGTCTATATAATTTAAGAACTACGTATTTTTGGTGAGGATGGCCTTACGCCAATGGAGTCAAGTGGAGAGAGACACTCATCTGAGTGATGACGTCAGGGGAGCGATTCTTGATACTTTTTGTTGAGATCTTGAAATGGACACTTTTAGATTGAGATCTGCTGGAAGCCTGACCTGCCCGTGGTAACGTGTGATATTCTGTCACGTCAGTGATAGGCCGTGGGTGGTGAATATTCACTACGATACTCTAACTTTTTCCGATTGCGTTTCAGAAATACGGACTGAGTATGAGTTTCTGCTCTTTACTTCATTTGAGTATATTTGTAAATCATCGTGTTGGACTCTGATCTGTTTTGAACTTATGAATACTTCGTGTCTTGTGATCACAATATTGGCTTAGTTTTCATGTAACTTTGATGATTATTTTCCTACCATTCTTGTAACGCTCTCAACGCAACTTTACTGCGCTTGATAATGTTAATTTTTGTCTGTATTTTAAGCGGAAAACATAGGACTTTATTCGGTTTACTTGAGGTGGCCTTTCTTCAGTAAAAACTATTCAGCATAATTCTCTGTGGTGTACATCAATGACAGACGTTAGAAGGGAACCATTTTTATTAAATTATTCCTTTAACTTTTATTTTATATTTCTGAGAATACAGTATTCATTCTCAATTATAGCAGTGGATAGACTGTTTGACTGCAGAATCATAGTTACAAGCCGGCCGGGGTGGCCGAGCGGTTCTAGGCGCTACAGTCTGGAACCGCGCGTCCGCTACGGTCGCAGGTTCGAGTCCTGCCTCGGACATGGATGTGTGTGATGTCCTTAGGTTAGTTAGGTTTAAGTAGTTCTAAGTTCTAGGGGACTGATGACCTTAGATGTTAAGTCCCATAGTGCTCAGAGCCATTTGAACCATTGCCGCGAGGGATTAGCCGAGCGGTTTATGGCGCTGCAGTCACGGACTGGGCGGCTGGTCCCGGCGGAGGTTAGAGTCTTCCCTCGTGCATGGGTGTGTGTGTTTGTCCTAAGGATAATTTAGGTTAAGTAGTGTGTAAGCTTAGGGACTGATGACCTTAGCAGTTAAGTCCCATAGGATTTCACACACATTTGAACATTTTGAACATTCATAGCTACATAATATCCACGGGTGTACTGCCGGTCTACAGTGTCCAACGGGCACAATATTTCGGCGATCAAACATGTCGCCATCATCAGGTGATCTGATGGACTGAGCTCCTGAGAACGTGCCGATACGGAGATCCGTACGCTATGGCTGCTCAGGGGGAACTGGGTTCGGTCGCATCGGCGATCGATTTAAATACCCTCCGCCCGCGGCACCCACCCTCCGCCGTCCGCGCCCCACGCCACGGTCGCGCGGTGGAACAGATTGCGACGGCGTCTGAGATGACGTTGGTGTGATGGCTCTGTCCGCCGTGGTCGTCACAACTATACGTTTGCTCGATTTACTCTTGAATAACCCAATCGCTGGTTCCCAAGCCTTGCTAAGGTTATAACCACAGTCACGGTTTATGAGGTCGTCATTGGTGCTAATTTCGATGCCTCTCTAACAACGCTGTCCCAGTATCTCGACGTCTGTACCAGAATCTGTGGTGTCACCGCCAGACACCACACTTGCTAGGTGGTAGCTTTAAATCGGCCGCGGTCCATTAGTACATGTCGGACCCGCGTGCCGCCACTGTCAGTACTTGCAGACCTAGCGCCACCACATGGCAGGTCTAGAGAGGCGGACTAGCACTCGCCCCAGTTGTACTACGTCTTTGCTAGCGACTACACTGACGAAGCCTTTCTCTCATTTGCCGAGAGACAGAATAGCCTTCAGCTAAGTCCATGACTACGACCTAGCAAGGCGCCATTTGCCTTACAGTGATTGTAATTAACCGTATCCGGAGATAGTCTCACTTGTATCGTCAATAGCGATGTACCACAATGATGGAATAAAGTTAAGTATCCGAGGAGCTGCATACTTTTCTTTAGTGTATTCATAACTATTCCTGTTCCAGACTTCAGACCAGTCGGCGTGTGTGTACGCGTGCCTTTCGGCTACTTTCCGAGTGGCGTGGCTGTCTTGCTACGCCACAACAGAATCCTCGTTCGTTCATACTCCATAGTATGTTTTTCCGACAAACAATGTGCAGTGACCACCGACTTGCTCGAGTGTGCTTCTGGTGTTCACGGCGTCGATCCTCGACGGTACGAATCGTCTGACCAATATACGACTTGCCACATTGACTCGGAATCTGGTACACGCCGGCCTTCCTCAAACCGAGGTCATCTTTGGCGCTTCCCACCAGTGCACGAGTTTTATTCTGAGGACAAAACACAGTTGCGACCCGGTGTTTCTTCAAAATGTGGGCGATTTTCCCCGAGAGTGCGCCTGTATAAGGAATAAACGCAGTGCCTACCTCCTCCGTTGTGATTTCATCCATCTCCACAGGTTGTGCTGACCGGCACGTTCACAGGAGCTCGGTCCGTCAGTTCACCTGATGATGGCGGCATGTTTGATCGCCGAAATATTGTGCCCGTTGTACACTGTAGACCTGCAGTACACCCGTGGATATTTTGATTATCAAATACGCCGGGAGAAATTCAAGAATCACTTCGTTGCTACAGTTTATTATTTGCTGTTAGTTAGTTGCCTGGCTCGAAAGATCACGTACATTTCGATCCTATGACTACATCGAGCAATTCTCTTTTAAACAATGCCGTGCGTAGTCCAGTTACCTATGGTGCAAGCAACTGCAGGTGAAGTCACATTTGGTTTGCTCATGTGGGCTCCTGGTTAGAGAGCAAGTACTGCACAGCTGGAAAGAGTTAGGTAGCGTCACAATTGGGGCTTTGTCATCCGCAATACGAGTCTGTGTTCTTGATAATTGCAGTTGTAAAAAAATGGTTCAAATGGCTCTGAGCACTATGGGACTTAACAGCTGTGGTCATCAGCTGAACAACCAGGATGCCAAAGCCATAAGGTAAACCTTCATCAAAGTAGTACACTCTATACATGGTAAAATAAAAGTTGAAGCAATAAGGAATAGAGTAAACACAGTAACTCTTGAAACTCAGACACAAGCAGACAAGAGTAAGACCGAGCGAGGTGGCGCAGTGGTTAGCACACTGGACTCGGATTCGGGAGGACGACGGTTCAATCCCGCGTCCGGCCTTCCTGATTTAGGTTTTCCGTGATTTCCCTAAATCGCTCCAGGCAAATGCCGGGATGGTTCCTTTGAAAGGGCACGTCCGACTTCCTTCCCCGTCCTTCCCTAATCCGATGAGACCGATGACCTCGGTGTGTGGTCTCTTCCCCCAAACAATCCAATCCTACTCCAAGAGTAAGATTACTGGAGAAACAGCAAACTTCAAAATACATTCCATGCCACGAACGCCGAAAACTAAGACCACTACTGGCAGTACACAGTGTTACAACAACAGTCACATATCAAGAATTTCTACAAGAAAGGTTTGAAATAAATTTCAGCGACCGCATCACCGAAGACGAATTTCATCAAGAAGTCAAAATACGATTCGAAACGGGTCCGAATGATAAATAATATTCTAGAGGTGACACCAAGAGAGAGATTATTGTTATTGCAGAGGGATAGGATGTACATACAATACGAATCTTCACGCCTAAGGGACTGCGTGTCAGAAAGAAGTGCCTCAACAGTTGGGATTTTGGCTATTCGTCGAAAAGATGTGACAGGAATGCTATCTGCGGGAAATGTGTGAGACCCTATACCCTGTCCTAAAATAATCGAATGTCATGAAGAATCAATGGTTGGCTGTATTCCTTGCTAGAACAGCAAAACAACACGTAACAAAGGTGGAGGGAATAGAAAAAACGGAATATGATGTCACCAACTACTTCAAGTAGTAGACACAAAAAAAAGGTGTGAGAAAGTACTCTTTGGACAAACAGGTAGCGATATGAGCACAAATATCAACTACGGAAGTGTACAGACGTCCTTTCAACAAAACACGGATATAAACACCATCAAAAAACGGCTCTTAGCACTATGGGACTTAACATCTCAAGTCATCAGTCCCCTAGAACTTACAACTTCTTAAACTTAACTAACCTAAGAACATCACACACATCCATGCCCGAGGCAGGATTCCAACCTGTGACCGTAGCGACCTCGCGGTTCCAGATTGAAGCGCCTAGAACCGATCGGCCACCAGCGGCCGGCTAAACACCATCATACCGCCTCACAGGACCGTACACAAATCACCACCAACCAAAACAGGGTCGTGGCGGCGTGCAATATCCTGGAGGCAACAATTTGGGCTGCTGCAGACCACAAACTCTCTAACGGGCGTTAATCCCCTCAATAGTTGCAGCATTGTGCTAGAAAAATATTTTACCGTAAAATGTTACATCTACGATTCGTGTTTCTACGGTGCCATGAACCACAATGTGACGAGGTACATCAAACGGAAACTTTGAGAGTGGGCGCACTTCAAACAGTGACCTTTCTTAGCGTAGAAGGACTGAAAGAGGGAGCTCTGAGTAAAGAAGACTTTAAAAACAATTCAATGCACACAACAGAAGTACATAAAAATGCCGCGCTTTCCTAGAGGGCGTTGAGAGGCGTCCGCAAGCGCGCATCTAGCGCGTCCACTGGAGGAAGGCGCTGTGTGCTATGCCGAGGGCGCACGAGGCAGTTGAGGCGAATGTTTGGCCCTGGACGACCGTTCTGCAGCGGGACGCCCGGCCGCTCTATGCTAAGTCTGGATGGGCCCAAAAACCCGGGGCGTGAGGACACAAGAGGCCGTAAATCTGTGGACAACGTTTGGTTTCCGTTGATGGGCTGGGGAAGCTATGAAGTTCGACTGCAGCTGCTAATAACCTCCAGATGGTGGTGTTGTCACTGAAAGTAAGATTTTTCATCTAATTACAGCAACGGTCGTCGTCTGGCGGGGCCAATCTCCCGGTGTTGTGGGAGCTATTAATAACTGTGTGGCAACGTTTCTCTGCTTTGAGTTTGTGATCGGAAATTGCATTGTATGATGGTGGATTTGAATGCCATGCTGTCTTAAGGCACGCATCGTAAAGAAACAAAAAAAAGAAAAAAGAAAAAAGAAAATTTTTTGGCTGTGGGCCTTCTCCAAGCAGTTGTTTTCCCATGGACGGCGTAGGTCACTGTTTGGATAAGCACGTTGTAAAATGTTAAATAATCATGTACTGTCTGGCGGAGAGATAGAGTGGACTGTAGCCAGTTAATTTTATGGATGTCTGAAATGCGAGATTATGTTAATGTTGGCTAATATCTGTTGTTTTTTAGTAGGTCGGCATTTTTAACTTTAGTCGTTGTTATTGTGTTTATATTCTTGTGTTAAGGAGTTTAGCCCCTGTGGCATTTAAGTACTCTATTTAATTATATTTTAGGTATTGCTAGAGTTGATGTCGGTTGCTCGGTCTGTCTGAAATGTTGGGCCTGTTGGGTAGAGACCGTTGCTGACTTGCTCTCCTCAGCTGCGAAGTCCCGTATTGATACTACAGCGGTAGTTCTGCCGGAATCTTATTTGAAGAAGTTATCAGCACTTGGGAGCACAAATACAGCTACCTTTGCCTCTGTAATTTTCGTCCGCTAGCCATCAAGCTTTGGTTAATGATTAAAAATCGTCAACTGGTCTTCGTCCAACCTAGTGGATCGTTTTAGACGATTTCCCTTCCCAGTTCGGGAAGGAGCCATCCTCTTTCCCGAGCCACGCTGGGGTAAGAGTTGCCCGAGTGTCTATTGCCGGTCAGTGTTCCAGGAGAATGATATAAGAGGTTAATTGTTAATAATCTACTCCACCGTTATGCCCAAGAAAGGCGAATTAGAGTAGTTCTGCATAACCTAAATATTGTACACTATTAAGATAGTTCCTGGTTTGGATAAATTGCTGTTTGGTAAAATTTAGCCTCCTGTGACGGTAATCCGGCGTATTCCACGATCCAACATTATTACAGAAATGAAATATTTGGTTTTGATACATTTGCTAAGATGTGACTTAATTATTTGCTAATGACGTTAATTGCCATCAATGAATCTTCTTTAATTGGTGGTTATAATTCTTATTAAGTGATGGTCCTTAATGGTGTAACATTTAATATACGTCTGATTGTTCCCTGTGTCACCTACTGCCTTCATTCTGAGTGTGAAAAGGTGATCCTTGCTTGAGTTTATGGGACTTTATTAACCATTGAACTTTATCGCTTATGGTCTTAAAATACGTTTGTTAAAAAGGAATAAACTTAGATTCCTATTGTTTATTATGTAATTCTTAAGTTACATAGCAACTACTACTAGTGCAAATATTCTGTCATTGTTACGCTAGTTTGTTCTGTGGTTTGCACTGAAGGGTGTGACAATAAATGCAAAATCTAAAGTGACGCGTCGGAGCGAATTAATCCTTTCCCTTATCATTACCTTTAAAGATAAATGATTGTTTGTCGCTTGTTATTGAAATCGGTTGGGAGAATAGTTTATTGATTGGCCCCGTAGAAAAGAGTGTATCAACGTCCAAGATACGGTCATGCCCACTAAGAACCTGAACCATGACACAGTCGTAAAACACAACACACCACACTTAACAGAAGTACTTAACGATGACAACAGACGTCCCAGTCACGGTAGTACATCCGAACACACCGAAAAAACATAAACGCAGATTAACTCTTCCCTCGGCAAATGATAGGTTACCGTATAATGAAACAACAATTCCAGAGAAGTATGAATGTGACGCATTAAAATGTAAACCATACGTGCAAACTTTCCGTTTCGCCTACGGTAGCAATAAGCACGAAAAGACAACTCAGGTGCAAGAAACAGTTATCAATGAGAAACAAACGCAAACAGAAAACTTCAAACAACAAACAGTGATCACACAACGTATGGATACTAAAAACAACATAAACACAAAAAAACTCACACTGAAAAGTCACAACAATCTTCAGCTGACGAGACATCATATCACCCAAAACCCGAAACTACATCAAGAGATAAACACCACGACCCAGTACATCGAAAAGAATTACAAAACCATGAAGTAAGAAAGAAACTAGACTACAATCCCACTGAAGAGAACTTGGGTATAATTCGACTGGAAAAGAGAGGAGTTTTTCAAACTGCAATAAGACTGGCATCAAGTCTGAATTACCCACTGGGTAACGCTTTATGCTACCCCACGACTGAAAAAACAGGCAGAATGATTCTACGAACTGAATACCTGTCAACAGGTAAACTCTAACTCTATAATCTTTTGCGTAAATAATGTGAACGAAGAAATGAAGACCTTAACCTTGACAATGCCTACAAGGAACCGGTAAGGGCGCTTGGACGCGTGTACCTCCCTTACACCCAGAGCGGACCGAAGTCCTTTGCATTTATTAATTTCCATACCGATAGTATTGCAGCTAAACTGCATGGGTAGGACGACGGTGGCCGCAGAGCTTGGTCGTCTGGTGAACGAGATATGCGCAGACATTTTGTGCCTACAAGAACAGTACACAAGAGATGGAAGAATTGCCGGCCTTCCGAGGTAGTATAATTATGTAAATCACAGGCAGGAGCAAAGCCTAGGCTGCTATCATTGTAGTAAACAATAATATTACAGTAACACAGATAACCCAATTATGCACACAACGTACGGTCACAGTCGATGTAACTTCAGGCAGGGGAACATAGATCGTATCGTCGATCTACGCCCAGGACTCATATGATATAGAGGCTTTTGCTGAAGTAATGAAAGAAACTGCTCGATTTGCAAATGGCAGACAAAAATGCTGGGTCAACCCTCTGGCACTCTGACAGAACGAAGGCCAGAGAACAAACAATAGTCGACGTTACAAACCAATGTATTCTTTTTGTTTTAAACAAACCAGGCAAGCCGGAACTTTCCATGGAAATAGTGGATTAGGCACCAACATATTCATTTCTTCGGCAAACAGTACATCACTAATACAGGTACGAAACGGCATGTGATCGATAAGAGAATACTCAGTGATCATACCACAATAAATATATACACTAAAACAGACACAGACACATTACAACACCCAATGTTGCTGCTACACAAAGAAAACTGGCAAAACCACTAAGAAACGGGATTGAAGTTTCCTCTATGAAGAAATCAGATGGTACTACCACAGAGTCTTCTCAACCAACAACTTCCTGACGATGACAACACTCAGGACAACCAACTTCACACAGCCCTTCGCAGATTACTTTATGACAAATACGAAAACGAAGGTATCACTATCCCCTTTGCTCGTGAGGAAACTGCATTGACACTAAAAAAAAGGTAAAGAACAAAAGTCTCCGAGCCCTAGTGGTGTGCGTACTGTAAGACCTTCAGTACACACACCGTCAGATTATTTGACCTGTCGTTCTAACGAAATAGGCGAGTGTCAGCAATATGTCTCGTGGTCTTATCGTGGCGTGTTTATCTTCATCCGTTAGGTCAGACAATAGAAATGCCACTTGCACGCTTAGAGTAGCAGATTGACGGTGACCAACTTTAAACAGAACTTGATTAATTTTCACACACACTCATTAAAATAATAACAAGCATAAAAATTACTTAACTTGGTTCTGGATGCTATTTACAATTGACAATCTGAAGTTCCTTTGGTATTCGTACGTTAATATTATTCTCACATATGTCTCTGATACTTGACTAAAGTATCTATACATTTATCTTCATGGCTATGTACAGGAATATGGTAATCTTACTAGGCGCAGCCTGAAACTTCACTATAGACTGGTACAGACTGGCGCAGACAAATGCAGACTGGTACAGACTGGTGCGGACAAATGCAGACTGAATAATCGGAGGTCTGTACACTCGTTATAATACCTCTCGTGTTCATGTATCACTGCGCGAGTGTGATACGTGAGGAGAAAAGGTTCTACGTTAGCAGCAATCTCATTGGCTGCGTTACATACTAATACGCGGATCGGCGGAAGCAGAATTTGGTCCGTGTCTGTGGCAGTGCCATCTCGTAGTGCGGAGACGGACGAGTGCTGCGCCTGCGCTGTTGTGCTTAATGGGGCGCGCTCTAGTGGGAAAGTTGTGTACGCGCTGACTACGCGGAACTATGTGCACAACAGCCCTGATGGCTTCCTCCATGAAACCATCAAACAAGCTGTTCCACTTATCTTACCATACATGACATACTTGCTGTATTATGCTCTACTAGAAGAACGAATGCCGAACATATGGAAGACAGCAAGTGCAATTATAATCAGGAAAGCGGAGGACAAAGACGCGACTGACCCTAAGACATACACACCAATATGTCTCATTAACATTCTGGCAAAGGTACGGGAGAGACAGTTGTGAGACAGACTTCAGTCGCACAGGCAGCACTTCGGCCTTCAACCACATAAATCCGTCTACGACGCACTAAATATTACTATAGAAATGACACAGACCATACACGACAATTAAATAGCAGCAATCCTAATTGACATAGCTGATGCTTTCGGCAACCTTTGGTCGCCAGCGCTGTTCGCAATACTTAGAGAGAAGAATGTTCCACTGGCTCCGTACAACAGTCTTAGAGATTACTGTAAAAACGGGACAGTGGAATGGAAAAGGGGTTGTGGGCAAGGATCCATATGCCGCCTGATCTTCTGGGACATAG
Source organism: Schistocerca cancellata (assembly GCF_023864275.1). Taxonomy (NCBI): domain Eukaryota; kingdom Metazoa; phylum Arthropoda; class Insecta; order Orthoptera; family Acrididae; genus Schistocerca; species Schistocerca cancellata. The sequence goes on from NC_064629.1 coordinate 901,216,315, forward strand.
TCATAGAACCACTACTGAATACACTAGAAGACAATGACATAGCAAACGGGGCGGTTGCATACATGGCAAACGGGGCCGTTGCGTACATGGATGACATGACCTTATGGTATTGGTATCTGCAAACTCCCGGTCCCAATTAGAAAGTAAAGCCACGCGGCTCCTCGGGTTCATCGGTGAATGGTGCACGAACAACAAACTCACAATATTAACAAACAAAACTGTTTATCTACTTCTAAAAGTTACACTGAAAAAAAAATCCAGTTATAAAGTTAAACAACGTATCTTTAAAAAGGAAAGCTATTTCAAGATACCTTGGCATTTATATTGACGAGCACTTACACTTTCACGAACATGCCACACTGATAATTAACAAGACGACGAAACTTATGCATAAACTTGCAAGACTGAACGCTATAAGATACATGCTACCCCTTCAGAAAATGCTTCAGACAGTGTGGACATATTACACAGAGCTCTTTGAGTCAATAACTTGTATTGAAGCTAATGCTTCGGAACATGGTTAGCTACGCGTAAAACCATTGTGAGTGGTGGTCAGAGGAGTGTCCTACTCAGAATCTTGGGGGCTCTCGACACGATCTCGACTGAGGCACTCTGCGTGGTACTGGAAGTTTTCCTATGGATATTACAATTCGTCACAGAGCAGCTGTCTACTGGCTGAAGAGGGGAAGATGCCACAAAATAAGAAAAATAACTGGACAAGACATAACAGAGAAACGGAAATTAAACAAATGGAGAATTGATACATGGTAGACGGAATGTGACACAACTGATAAATGAAGACGAGTCTACCCTTTGTTTCCCAGTATACGAGAGCAGATGAACTTGAAATACATAAATCCAACACGCGGCATGGTGTACTTTCTCACAGGCAATGGCTCCTCATCGGACGGATCAGAAGTACATAGTAAATGACACAGACACAAGCACAGATATGGAATCGGATGCTGTATCACACACAGGAAGTGAAGACGAGGTAACCATACAAACATAGCAAAAGTATGCGAAAGTTCTACAACACTCAGTTGAAACAATCTGAAAATGTAACGTTCTATGTGGCTCTATTTTATATATTTAGTACCATGTAACACTGCCTGAAGATGTGACATTTATTCTTCTTTCGCTGTATGATGTGTGACTGTCTCGAAGATTTTCCGAGCCTTAGCACCTGATGCAGCGGACTATGACATCTTAAATCAACTCCCAATCTCCACTGTTACCTTAATTTTGGAAACACATTATAACCTAACCAATCAATACATTAAAGTAAGTAATATCACTCTGAAGACTACATATGTAACAGATGTAACCATAGGCGCAGAAGGTATAAAGGGAAGAACTGTTACATCATATGTAAGCCAAATAACCATGTCTTGCTACTTCCATTAAATACACTTTTCATTTCAATTTTACAATCTATATGTATCTTTTTTTATTATCACTATCTAAGCTAGCAACAAGTTTAAACCAAATTGTGTATATGTATTTGTACTTACATATACACTTGTTATTACTTTCATTTCATCCTTTTGAAAAATTTCAAGCAAAAAATGTACTAGTAATAAAACTATTTGTGTGATACAAGGCCTGCAGTACAGAAGACGGCGGCTACACCATGCGATTACTGTTTGCTGCCTACACACCGCCTGAGGTCTAGGTGGGACGCCCTCAGCAGCGTATGCTATAGTTTTGGCGCTATAGTACTCACGATTTTGCATGTGTCTCCTTCACAGATTTCTCATTTTCGATCTGCATTGTCGCATATTTGGGTTCTATCATTAACTCATTTTATTGGCCACCTCATAATAGATTATCATATTCAGTATTTCAGAGTAGGTTTTTTTGTTGTGGTTTTAGGGCGCACAACTTCAATGGTCATTAGCGCCCTGACTACGTTAAGAATGCACCGCGAGGCACAAGTTTAAAACAACTAAAATGGAAAACACGATAAAAGACAGACTGACAGGCATAGGATTAAAAAACAGCATCATCAAATGTCCTTAGAGAGGTTTGTCAAATTGATAAAACGAAGAACACGAGCAGATGCTCGTGGGTCATCCGCTAAAATGGCATCTAAAGTACATGGCAGGTTAAGATCTAGACGCAGTGTGTTAAAATCCGGACAGGACCTTAAAATGTGGCGGAGCGTCAGCAATTGCCCACATGGGCAGAACGGCGCCGGCGCCGGCGCAGCCGTCAGCAGATGGCGATGGCTGAACCGGCAGTGTCCAATTCTTAACCGGGCCAAAACTACCTCCTCCCGCCGAGAAGGGCGTGAGGAGGACGTCCAAGCCACGGGAAGAGGTTTCAAGGCCCGAAGCTTGTTGTCTGTAAGTGCAGCCCAATCGGCATGCCACAGCGATAAAATGCGCCGACAAATGACCTTGCTAAAATCTGACGAAGTGACACAACAAGAAGCTGTCAGAGGCTGGAGCACCGCAGCCTTGGCCGCGGCATCTGCAGCTTCGTTCCCAGGGATACCGACATGGCCAGGAACCCTCAAAAAGCTAACCGGAGAACCGACGTCCACCAGCGGCTGAAGAGAGCGTTGGATCCGGTGCACGAAAGGGTGAACCGGGTACGGATCACTGAGGCTCTGGATAGCGCTCAGGGAATCGGAGCAGATGACATATGCAGAATGTCGGTGGCGGCAGATGTAAAGAACAGCCTGGTAGAGGGCAAAGAGCTCAGCTGTGAAGACCGAACAATGGCCATGGAGCCGGTATTTGAAACTTTGTGCCCCGACAATAAAAGAACACCCGACCCCGTCATTGGTCTTAGAGCCATCGGTATAAATGAAGGTCATATTAATGAACTTCGAACGAAGTTCGACAAAACGGGAGTGGTAGACTGAACCGGGGGTAACCTCCTTCGGGAGCGAGCAGAGGTCAAGGTGGACGCGAACCTGAGCCTGGAGCCAAGGTGGCGTGTGGCTCTCGCCCACTCGAAAGGTTGCAGGGAGTGAAAAATTAAGGTGTTGAAGGAGGCGACGAAAGCGAACTCCAGGGGGTAGCAGGGCAGAGACATACAACCCGTATTGACGGTCGAGAGAGTCATCAAAAGAGGAACGATAAGACGGGTGGTCAGGCATTGCCAGTAGCCGACAGGCTTACCGACAAAGCAGTATATCGCTCCGGTAGGTGAGTGGCAACTCACCAGCATCAGCATGAAGACTCTCGACGGGACTAGTATAAAACGCGCCGATCGCAAGTCGTAAACCCCGATGTTGTATGGAGTTGAGGCGGCGTAAGATGGATGGCCGAGCAGAGGAGTATACGAAGCTCCCATAATCCAGCTTGGAGCGGACGATCGACCGATATAGACGAAGTAGGACGGTTCGATCCGCTCCCCACGACATACCACTGAGAACACGGAGGACATTTAAAGAACGGGTACAACGGGCAGCCAAATATGACACATGTGGAGACCAGCTAAGTTTCCTGTCAAATGTAAGACCTAAAAATTTGGTTGTCTCCACGATTGGGAGAGCAACGGGACCGAGTCGTAAGGACGGTGGGAGAAACTCTTTGTAGCGCCAGAAGTTAATACAGACCGTCTTCTCGGCAGAAAAACGGAGGCCATTGGCGACACTCCAGGAGTAAAGACGGTCAAGAGAACGCTGAAGACAGCGCTCCAGGACACGTGTACACTGCGCGCTGCAATAGATGGTAAAATCGTCCACGAAAAGGGAGCCTGATACATCAGCTGGGAGGCAATCCATTATTGGATTGATCGCGATGGCGAAGAGAGCGACGCTCAAAACTGAGCCCTGTGGCACCCCATTCTCCTGGCGAAAGGTGTCTGACAGGACAGAACCCACACGTACCCTGAACTGTCGATCCATTAAAAAGGAACGAATAAAAAGAGGGAGGCGACCGCGAAGGCCCCATGTATACATGGTGCGGAGAATGCCCGCCCTCCAACAGGTGTCGTAAGCCTTTTCCAAATCAAAGAACACAGCCGCGGTCGGGCGCTTCCGCAAGAAGTTATTCATAATGAAGGTCGACAAGGTCACCAGATGGTCAACAGCAGAGCGGCGCCTACGAAATCCACATTGTACATTGGTAAGTAGGCGTCGAGACTCGAGCAGCCAAACCAGTCGAGAGTTAACCATTCGCTCCATCACTTTACAGACAAAGCTGGTAAGCGAGATAGGTCGATAACAGGAAGGCAAGTGCTTGTCCTTCCCCGGCTTAGGAATCGGGACAACAATAGACTCGCGCCAGCATGCGGGAACATGTCCCTCAATCCAGATGCGATTGTATGTACGAAGAAGAAAACCCTTACCCGCAGGAGAAAGGTTCTGCAGCATCTGAATATGAATAGAATCAGGCCCTGGAGCGGAGGACCGTGATCGGCCAAGTGCGTTTTCGAGTGCCCGCATGGTGAATGGGGCATTATAACTTTCACGATTCGAGGAGCGGAAGTTAGGTGGCCTAGCCTCCTCTGCCTGTTTGCGAGGGAGGAAGGCAGGGTGGTAATGAGTGGAGCTCGAAACCTCTGCGAAAAAGCGGCCGAAGGCATTGGAGACATCCTCAGGGGCCACAAGGACGTCATTCGCGACCGTCAAGCCAGAAACTGGTGAGTGGACCTTAGTGCCAGATAGCCGGCGCAGGCTACCCCAGACAACAGAAGAAGGAGTAAAACTGTTGAAGGTGCTTGTGAAAGCAGCCCAGCTGGCTTTCTTGCTTTCTTTAATAATACGACGACAATGAGCACGTAATCGTTTGTAATTGATACAATTCGCCACTGTAGGGTGGCGTTTAAAGGTGCGTAAAGCACGTCGACGAGCACGTAAAGAGTCTCTACATGCTGCGGTCCACCAGGGGACCGGTACGCGACGTGGAGGAGAAGTAGGGTGAGGGATGGAATATTCAGCAGCAGCGAGAACGACTTCCGTGAGGTGTGCGACCTGACGATCGCAGCTTGTGAAGGTTTGATCCTGAAAGGTCGCCCTGGAAGAGACGAGCCCCCAGTCTGCTAGTCGGAAGTTCCAACTAGATGAGCACGGAGAGGGGGTATGCTGCAGGAGATGGATAACACACGGGAAGTGGTCGCTCGAATATGTATCAGAAAGTGCATACCACTCAAACCGGCGTGCAAGTTGGGGAGTACATATAGAGAGGTCTAAATGGGAATAGGTGTGAGATGTGTCCGAAAGAAAAGTAGGGGCGCCAGTATTGAGGCAGACAAGATTGAGCTGCTTGAAAAGGTCTGCTAACAGGGAGCCCCTCGGGCAGGATGCTGGAGAGCCCCAAAGGGGATGGTGGGCATTGAAGTCTCCAGTTAACAAGAATGGTGCAGGTAGCTGAGCAATAAGTTGCATCATGTCTGCCCTGGTAACGGCAGATGACGATGGAGTGTAAACGGTACAAATGGAAAATGTAAAAGTGGGGAGAGTAATGTGGATGGCAACTGCCTGCAGGCCGGTGTGCAACGTGATGGGATCGTAGTAAATATCATCCCGGACCAACAACATAACCCCTCCATGAGCTGGGATACCTACAACAGGGGGTAGGTCAAAACGCACAGAGGTGTAGTGTGCCAAGGCAATTTGATCGCATGGGCGTAGCTTCGTTTCCCGGAGGGCTACGACGAGCGGACGGTGCAAGCGGAGCAGCAACTTCAAGTCCTCTCGGTTGGAGCGAATGCTGCGAATATTCCTGTGAATAAGTGCCATCGTAAGAAAAGGAAGATGAAAGAAGGGGTCACCTCGAAGGCTGCTGAGGGCCTGGCTTCGAGCGAGCACTGCCGCCGCTATCAGTAGGCGGACAGTCATCGTCCATTGGGTCTATAGGTTCATCGGCCATCTTGGGAGGATGGCCGGGAGGGGGAGCTTCCTCCGCCGGTGAACGGCCAGATGTTCGCTACCAGCGGTGCGGCCAGGCGAAACGGATGACGGCCTGGGGCGGCAACCGCTGGGTGGCGCAGGAGAAGAAATGCGCCGTGGCGGAGAAGGAGAACTGTGCTTCCTATGAGCCTTCTTGGAAGGACGTTTGGTGGAAGTACCGGTCGAAGGCTGGGAGGTCGAGGTACGTAGGAAGTCTGCACGGGATGGTTCCTTCTTGAAGGCCCGTGCATCTGACTTCTGGGTCTTCGTCTTAGCAGAAGCTGATGAAGGGGCTGGTGTCTGTGGGGTGATGGGAGGAAGAGGAGACGTCGACCGCGCGATCTTAGCACTAGCCGAACGGACGACCGTGGTGCTGAAGGTCAGATCGCATGTCTGGGTTGCCACCTCCCTGGTAGTCCGAGGAGAGGCGAGGACAGTACTGTATTTCCCCGCTGGGAGCAGCATGGGCTTCCTACTAGCCAATAGCTTGCGAGCAGCCGAGGTGGACACTTTCTCTTTGACCCGAATTTCTTGGATACAGCGTTCTTCCTTATAGACAGGACAGTCGCGGGAGGATGCGGCATGGTCACCCTGACAGTTCACACAACGAGGAGACGGAGGTGGACAGTCACCCTCATGGGCATCCCTGCCACAAGTGACACATTTAGCCGCATTGGAACAAGACTGTCGAGTGTGATTGAAACGCTGACACTGGTAGCAGCGCGTAGGTGTCGGGACATAGGGGCGAACAGAAATAACCTCGTAGCCCGCCTTGATGCGCGATGGCAGCTTAACACTATCGAAGGTCAAGAAAAGTGTCCGGGTCGGTACAAGGTCATTGTTGACCTTTTTCATGACCCTATGGACAGCCGTCACGCCCTGCTCAGCGAGGAAAGATTGAATCTCCTCGTCAGTCAATCCGTCGAGTGAGCTAGTATAGACTACACCACGAGACGAATTCAAAGTTCGGTGGGCCTCCACCCGGACAGGGAACGTGTACAGGAGTGTGGCCCGAAGCAGTTTTTGTGCCTGAAAGGCGCTCTCAGTTTCTAGTAATAATAAGGTACCGTTACGCAATCTGCTACAAGATTTGACAGATCCGGCTATGGCATCTACGCCCTTCTGGATAACGAAAGGGTTGACAGAGGAAAAATCCTTTCCGTCCTCAGATCGAGAAACGACGAGGAACTGTGGGGCAGGCGGTAGTACTTTTGTCACTGGTGGCTGGTCACGTTTCCGTTTTTGGGCAGAAGTCGAGAGAGATGGAGTAGAATCCATTGCGGAGGAATCCCCCATGATTGCCAGCGTCTCCGATGGCGCGCTCCTTCCTTGTGGGGACCCTCTCAGAGGGCACTCCCGCCTTAGGTGAATGTTTACACCTCAGGTCACACCTCCCGAGAAACAGACGGAGGGACCAATCGGCATGGTCAGAAGGTATCAGCTCAGGCAATCACCCCTCCCCGGGCCTGGTCTTTATTAGGGGGTACGCGCGTGCCTTACGTGTCTACCCAGGGCGGGGAATTACGCGTTACCCCGTCACCGGCTACGCGTGCGAACGCATGGGTCGGCCTTCAGGCACGCACAGGGAGGAAGGAAGAAGAGAGAGAGGGAGAAAGACTATCTCAAACGCCGAGGCGGAGACCAGAGAAGGCAAGGAGAAGAAGGCAATGAGAAGGCAAGGAGAAGAAGGCAATGAGAAGGCAAGGAGAAGAAGGCAATGAGAAGGCAAGGAGAAGAAGTCAAGGGAAAGAGTAAGGAAGACAGTGAGGTGGAGAAGAACAAAGAAAGGAACCAACCAAAGGAAGGAAGAAACTAGAAGTGAAAAACCAAAAAGACCACAATTATAGGTCGTGGAACCGTCCGTCTCCGGACGCAGGCGCTAACTACTCCCGTGAGGGGGATGGACTCCTTTTAGTCGCCTCTTACGACAGGCAGGAATACCTCGGGCCTATTCTAATCCCCGGACCCGCAGGGGGGTCAGAGTAGGTGAACCTTTCAAAACCTAGGAAAGGGAAGGGTAAACTGGCAGAGTTGTTAGCGAAATCCATAAGAGCGGACACTAGTACTCATGGATGTACCTCTTTCTTAGACTAATATCGGTGTCCAATGAGAATTTCAGGCATGCAGGTGCTTAAGAGGTCAAAAATTCACAAAAATCTCACAACAGGAAAGTAAATAATAATGTTACCATATTTAATCAAAATATTGGTGGATTAAAGAAAGCCACGCGGGATTAGCCGAGCGGTCTAGGGAGCTACAGTCATGGACGGTGCGGCTGCACCCGGTGTAGGTTCGAATCCTCCCTCGGGCATGTGTGTGTGTGTTTATCCTTACGATAATTTAGGTTAAGTAGTGTGTAAGCTTAGGTACTGATGACCTTAGCAGTTAAGTCCCATAAGATTTCACGCACATTTGAACATTTGAACATTTTGATTAAAGAAAAAAGTAGATTCTCACAAAAGTAAGTAAGGGCTCTTTTATAATTGTAACAGTATATAGGTCCCCTTCAGGAAACTTTCATTTATTGCTGGAAAACTTGGATGCCTTGTTGTGCTATCTGACAGGTAGGGGAAAGCAAATTATTATTTGTGGGGACGTCAATATTGATTCACTGAAAGAGTGTAATAGGAATAATGACCTGAAAGTCTTGTTCGGTTCTTTCAATTTGACATCTGTCATTAATTTTCCTACTTGGATAGTAAAGGAGAGCAACACATTGATAGATATCACTTTTATAGACCAAGATAGGTTTAATAACATAAATTCTTGTCCTGTTGAGAATGGTCTTTCTGATGATGATGCTCAGCTTGTTACAGTATATGACATAGCTCCATTCAGTAATTCAAAACTACCCTCCAAAGTTGTGGGTTCAATTAATGACTCAAGAATTAGAAATTTCAGAGTAAATCTTCAGCAGTTAGACTGGGATGAGGTGTACAAGGAACCCGATGCTAATTTAAAATATAACTTATTTCATGATACACTTGTAAGAGAATTTGAGAACTGTTTCCACAAGAAAGTAGTTATATCTAATTATAAGAGACCATTCAAAAAACCTTGGCTTACTAAAGGAATAAATATACCTTGTAACCACAAAAGGGAACTGTATCTAACAACAAGAAACAGTAATGACCCAAAAACAGCCAAATATTATGAAAACAACTGTGCTACATTAAGAATGGTTATTAAAAAGTCCAGAAGCACGTGCATCATGTGTGAGATTAATACCTCTGATAACAAAATTAAAACAATTTTGAATATTATTACAAGGGAGACAGGGCAACCAAGAGTACAGGATGACGTCATCACCATCAAAGCGAATGGAAACTTGATAAACAACATGCCGGAAATCGAAAACATTTTGAATAATCATTTTTAATGATCCAGACAAAATAGGATCTAAACGTTCATTAGAAGAAGCAAGGCAGTTAATGGAAGAGGCCTTGCCCACACCATTTGATACAACTGAAATTCCACCCACCTCTCCTTCTGAAATTAGGAAGATAATAAACTCTCAAGAATAAAAGCTCACATGGAATTGATGGCATTTCCAGCAGGATAATAAAAGATTGTTCGCAAGAAATAAGTGGGATTCTTTGCCACATGTGTAATAGCTATCTGAAGCAGAGTATTTTCCCAGATAGACTGAAGTATGCAATTGTTAAACCACTGCAAAAAAGGGGGATACGTCTGATGTAAACAACTACAGCCCAGTCACTCTTCTGACTGCCTTACCCAAAATTCTTTAAAAAGTAATCTATTATAAAGTAGCTTGACACCTTTGTAAAAATAAAGTTTTAACAAAATGTCAGTTTTGTTTCCTGAAGGATTTTTCAACGAAAAATGCTATATATACTTTCACTAATGAAATATTATATGCTCTAAGTAACTGGAAATCACCCATTGGATTTTTTGTGGTCTATCAAAGGCTTTTGGTTGTGTAAACCACGGATAAGCTCAAGTACCGTGGTATGAATGGGACAGTGCTCAAACGGATTAAATCATACCTAACTGGAAGAGTGCAGATAGTTGAAATAAGCAGTTCACATAATACGCAAAAAACTGGTGATTTCTCTAACTGGGGAACAATCAAGAATGGGGTGCCGCATGGTTCGGTCTTGGGTCCTCTGTTGTTCTTAATATTTATTAATGACTTGCCATTCTATATTCACGAAGAAGCGAAGTTCGTACATTTTGTCGATCATACAAGTGTAGCTATCACACCCAACAGACAAGAATTAACTGGTGAAATTGTAAACAATGTTTTTCAGAAAATCATTAAGTGGTTTTTTGCAAATGGGCTCTCATTAAACTTTTACAATACACGGTATATACAGCTCCACACAGTAAATGGAGTGACACAATTAAAAAATATAGACTTTGAACAGATATCGGTAGCTAAGGTAGAATATTCAAAATTTATTGGTGTGTGCATTGATGAGGGGTTGAACTGGAAAAAACACCCTGAGGATCTGCTGAAACGTTTGAGTTCAGCTACTTATGCTATTAGAGTCATTGCAAATTTTGGCGATAAACATCTCAGGAAATTAGCTTATCATGCCTATTTTCATTCTTTGCTTTCGTATGGCATAGTATTCTGGGGTAACTCATCATTGAGTAAAATAGTGTTCATTGCACAATAGCCTCACATTGCACTATAGCCACACTATATATATATATATATATATATATATATATATATATATATTCACTTATGAATTTTGTTATTAATAATCCGAACGAATTCAAAAGTAATAGTTGTGTACATGGCTACAACACTAGGAGAAAGGATGATCTTCACTACCCACGGTTAAATCTAATTCAGAAGGTGGTAAATTATGCTGCCACAAAAGTCTTTGGTCACTTACCTAATAGCATGAAAAGTCTGACAGATAGCCATATAACATCTAAAAGGCAATTAAAAGAATTTCTTAATGGCAACTCCTTCTACTCATTAAATGAATTTTTGGATACCGTAAGTGGGTAACTTCCCCAACCCCCACAAAAAAATTAAAAATATTGAATGTCATGTAATATTTTGTGTAATGTAATATCCTGTATAGACACCTTTTATTAACCTGACACGTTCCACACCATTACGAAGTGTCGTACGCATGATCTATGGAACAAGTACTAATCTAATCTAATCTAACCAACCAACTACTTGTTGTCAGCAACATTATTTTGAGCCCTTATTATGTTAAAGCATTATTCTGTAAATCGTATACTTACATGTTTATTCGACAAAATAAATTTATTTGTGATGCTTTGTGACCCTAAATAACGAAACGTGTGAGGTCATCCACATGAGTGCTAAGAGGAACTCGTTAACTTCGGTTACAGGATAAATCAGTCCAATATAAAAGTCGTAAATTAAACTAAATACCTAGGTATTACAATTACAAACAACTTAAATTGGAAGAAACACATAGAAAATGTTGTTGGCAAGGCTAACCAAAGACTGCGTTTTATTAGCAGGACACTTAGAAAATGTAACAGACCTACTAAGAAGAGTGCCTACACTAAACATGTCCGTCCTCTTTTAGAATACTGCTGCGCGGTGTGGGATCCTTACCAGATAGGACTGACGGAATACATAGAAAAAGTTCAAAGACAAGCAGCACGTTTTGTATTATCGCGAAATATGGGAGAGTGTATCACAGAAATGATACATGATTTGAGCTGGACATAGTTAAAAGAAAGGCGTTTTTCGTGGCGACGGAATCTTCTCACGAAATTCCAATCACCAACTTTCTCCTCCGAATGCGAAAATATTTTGTTGACACCGACCTACATAGGGAGGAACGATCACCACGATAAAATACGGGAAATCAGAGCTCATACGGAAAGATATAGGTGTTCATTCTTTCCGTGCGCTAAATTGGAATAATAGAGAATTGTGAAGGTGGTTCGATGAACCCACTGTCATGTACTTCAATGTGATTTGTAGAGAATCCATGTAGATGTAGATGTAGATGCTTAATTTCCTTATCACTTAGTAGTGAGACGATAAATTTCATTTCCTGCACATTTTTATAACTATTGAGCATAGAGACCATTACTGCATGTGGGTAATCTTTTTACCACACATCTGCAGTGTCGTTTCAATTCTCTTAGCATTCATTTTTCCATTGTTCATGAGTTAAGGTGGTAGTTTAAGGGGGCGTGTTGAGCGTATGAGCAGTTCTCATGCAAATGAAGTTTAATCCAAGTGTTACACATGCGTCTCGGCCCGAGCACCTCGCAAACCTGCAAGGTCCTCATTGTTGATGGATCTTCCAATGATTAAACGACCAACAATTCAGATTGGTTAAGGTAATGTTAGTGGGCAAGTTAGTCCAAAATCTGAAAAATTTGGTTAGGAACGACATTAGTGGTGTTAATATTCCGAAATCGGGTGAAGGAGTTGTAATTGTGATTGATTCAATGGCATGGTTAAAGGAAGTTCTGTCACATTTTTAGCTCTGATATGCGGGTACTGCAGTCTATTATAGGGGCACGGAGTACATAAATGGAACAGGGAAATTCTGATTTGAATTCAGATACTGAAAGTGTAGAAGCTGAGGTTTAAAAATATTAAATCAGCTGCTGTAAAGGTTACTGATACAAAATTAGAAGTTATAAGGGCGGACGTGGGCAACATTTCTGCGGAGGTTTGCCTAGTTAACTCCAGAGTAAATACAGCGGAAAAAGACTTCGTGGAAAAGGAAAGGATACAGGACGAGCTGGGTAGAAATGTGAAGAACTGTAGGCTAAAGCAAAATTCGCTTGAGTATGTGACTACAAAACCGGTTAGCAGTTTGTCCGTTAGAGTTGCAAAATGTCTAAAGAAGGTGCTTAAAAGCACAGACAATTTAAAATCAAAATTAAATAAAGACTGTGTACAGCGTGAGCAGCAGATGAAAGATATATGGGCAGAATTAAATGAAATTTCAGCGAATCAGGATACTACTGTGGCAGGTGTCCCATGGGGTAGGTCAGGAACGACAAAATGTTTTCCGGAGAACTAAAATACCATTCTGTTGATAGTATTGCTGCATGTAGAGATGGTTTTGTGCGGGGAATGCCGGAAGAGGGTAAAATTAAGTTTAATGGAAGACATCTCGAGGGAAATGCACAATCATGGCAAATTTACCACCTATGAAGCGTTTCGTAGTTGTTTCCTGAAGAAATTCTGGAGTGGAGCGAAACAAATACGACTTCAGAATGGGTTCCTAAATGGACCAGGTTTCGGATACGGATGTGGGTCGATGCAGCATTTTTGTATGCGTGAACTTGGTAAGTTGATGCATATAAATCGACCACTGGGTGTATTGACAGAGACCGCTTCCCTCAAAAGAAGCTTACCGGAATTTTCAACACCATATCTTGTTCACAGTCCGACAAAGTCCACCCTGTTTTTATATTTTCTTGAGAAACGTCTACAGGCGTTGAAATTGAAGATACATGATAGGATCAGCAGACAGGGAAAAGGACACTGTATTATAAAAATTCTACGGGCGAGAAAAATTTGATAAAGGAGCCAAAAATGTAGGAGATGGAGGTTGTAAGAGTTGGAAACGTTTGTGTCACCTCACCCGGCACTGCTGCCAAATGGATTCGTGATGGTGACAACAGATGGGGCAACGTCCCAGTGACGTCATGGCAGCAAGTTCAGATTTTGGTGGGAAAACAGGTCAATTGGGTTACTTCCACTAACATAACTCCACCCTCCGTTCAACCCCCTCCCCCCTCTCATCTATCTCCTTCCCCTCCACCACTCATCTCTCCCATTTGTAAAATTGGTGGGAAAAGGACTCAGTCTGTACTGGGCTGCTGCAAAGGATATATTTAAGTCTTTATTTAGCCGGCCGCTGGTGGCCGAGCGGTTCTAGGCGCTTCAGTCTGGAACCGCGTGACCGCTACGGTCGCAGATTCGAATCCCGCCTCGGGCATGGATGTGTGTGATGTCCTTAGGTTAGTTAGGTTTAAGTAGTTCTAAGTTCTAGGTGACTGATGACCTGAGATGTTAAGCCCCATAGAGCTCAGAGCCATTTGAGTCATTTAAGTCTTTATTTGGTACGCATTGTGGTATATTGTTTATTTAAACAATCTGAGTTGTCTTAGACAGTAGCTCGATCCAGTGTATTCACCTTCAGGCCCAGAGACCAACTGACCTAGTTCACAACATCAACACCAGAGGGCGCTGTTGGCCCTCCCCCCTCGCCTCCTGCGACATAATGCAGGATGGCTGTCTGGATAAAAAATGGCAGGAAATTGTCTCAGACTGTATCTATCTGCTGGACTGGGAGGATGGACGTAATAGTTTACTGCGTCCTAGTATTCAGTGGATGAGACATATAAGCTGCACAAGGATGATTTGGACGGGAATATTAGCTGAAATCGTGCTGCTGAGGATTGTGTCCATTGCCACCTGATCGATGTTTGTAAAGCAATGATATTTGATGAAGTCATGGAGAAGCTGAAAACACTTGATGAAATAAAGAAGACGCAGCAGGATACGGCTAAGTTACAAGTTGCAACTCATGATGATAAATGCATGTATTGTAACTGTAGATCCTTCGATAAAAATCCAGTGAGTCATTCAAAGCGCAAAAGACAAAACGTTCACATACTCTGGAGCAAGCATCCATTTGTACAATTGAGGAAATTCTGGTGATGAGCCTGGATGAATGTAATAAGTGTACTACATGTAAGCACACAGCTCAGAACTGTATACATGGCCTCCTACACAATGAGTGGAAAGAAAAGTTAATGGATGAGCGAATGGTGAATACTTTTCGACAAATAATGGCAATGCAGCGACATGGCATGAAGATGCATTTCGAAAGTCACGCAGATACATGCTTCTGTGTGAACTGCCTCCCTCTTTTTGAAACTGCCTGAAACTCCACATCAGCTTCGTCCTATTCCACAATGAGCCATATCCAAACCTTGAGGTTTCGATATCAGCTGGCCTCGTTCACAACATCTCCACCAGATGGTACCGTCAGCTCTCCCCCTCTCCCCTTCCATGATGTAATCTAAGATGGTGGTCTAGAAAAAAGGGCAGGAACCAATAGGAGCACTGAATCCGGTCTCACCTGATAGGATGCAGCTAATAGGATGGCAGTATCTTGTGATGTCACCAGCGGGGAGATACAGCAGTCTCAGCAGCTGCATGACCTCATTTTCACTCAGTCAGCCAGTTGCAGCAGCAACATTAGCAGAAGAAGAACGATGAAACGTCAGCAGCAGCAGTCGAGATCCAGCACAGCCCTGCAGAACAGCAAGAAACAGAAAAGTAAGTATTCCATATCACAACTTTAGTTTGTATTATTATTACAGATTGTTTTCGTGTCTTAGTATGTATGTAATGCTTCCTCCGCTTTGTTCAATAGTAGCCTTTGATATCTCGAAGCCAGCAGTGGCGAGCACCAGCATGTCAACCTCTACCAGCATGTCCAGACCCATAACCTCAGCCGCCATCTTGTCGAGACCTGCACTGACCTCTGGACATGTGGCAGCAACGATCTCGAGCATGTCCGAACGTGTAGTGACCATGTGGGATCCTATAGCACACACAGAGCACTTGCTGGAGCAAGACAATGAGCTGTTATTGTTTATCCCAGCCATCTTTTAGCGCGATGAGGGTACCCAGCCTTTTCCTAATGCTCTGAATGCTGCTGGTGGTCCTAAACAACAGCAAGATGGAGGTCGGCACTGGTAATCGACATATGACCCATCGCATCAGAACATCTCTGTGGTAATGCAGGGACAGAGGGGAGATGCTGAGGATAAGAAAGTTCTACACCTAGTCCACCTGCTGGTGCTGGACATGGAGTTGTTATTGTCCGTCACACTCATCTATTTGTGGGATAAGGATGGGTGGTCTGCTCCTAAAGCATAATGCTGCTGCTATTCCTAAACAACAGCAAGATGGAGGACAGTGCTAGTCACCGACATATGACCCATCACAGCAGAACATCCCTGAGCTAGCACAGAGACGGAGTGCAGATACTGTGGATGAGAAGGTATCAAGCATGCCTACACTTTTCAGATCTACAAACAATGTAAGTCCTAGTGGAACGAAATGTGTAAATGTTAGTACATCATGCATGGGGCTTGCATGTGAGGATAGAAACTGAAAATGCATCGAATGGTGTTAATGTGTCTATTCCTGACTTACACTAGGACGAAAAACGTCGTTCATAGCTCTACATCAATCAGCAGATGGCCACATAGTATTATCCAACTCGTACACCGCCCCTCCCTGTGGGTATTTGTCTTACTGGTGTGACACTATATATTACATCAGTATATGATAACTCTGCACTATGTGTGAAATCCGGTGACAGGCGTGTTTATCTATGGCACGCCTCAGTGGTTAACTTATTCAATATGGATACTGCACTGCACCTTGTATTGGAGGGATTCAGTCGTTAGCTGCCAAGCATAGACTCCTCTTGCAATGGTATTGTAAACTTTCTACGTGTGCATAGTGTACACGTTGGTGATTTAGAGCAGTATCTTTCTTTACTCATGAACACAGAGTCAAAAGAGAAACAGGTTAAATGTGTGTGTGAAAAACCTGAGTATTGTGAGGTATCCATCGGCTTGAAGGAGCTAGGTGTGGAATTCATTGCATATCAAAAGGCTTTATCTGGGATATATTGCACAGGTGCGATGAGGATAAAGATAGAGTCTGATGATTTTTTGAAATACTGCATCAGATCTACAAATTTTAAATAACTTATGAGCATATATAATCTCAGACTGTATTCGTGTTTTATTTCACATCATTTTCATCGTAGTCCTAGTACTACACTTGCTAAAATCCTTATTTTCAATGCTGCACCTATGATCACATAGCAGCAGATAATTGCCTGAAGCACCTCTTCACCATTAATTTCCAAAATGAATGATCTACACAGAGCATTCAGCTACACACGCACTGTGTGTGTGTGTGTGTGTGTGTGTGTGTGTGTGTGTGTGTGTGTGTACAGGGTGAAGCGAAATTCGTGCACTCGGGCTTCGCTGTGCGACTAATCACATGCCAGCGATAAAAGTCTTTCGCAAAATTTCGTCTGGTGAGTACATCCGGCAGAAAAAGGACGTTAAGGAGTAGCAATCTGGCAAAAATGTAACCACATGTACGGTAACAACCTGTGACAGCAAGGTGTCGACCGTGCTGTACAGTTAGTGCAGTGGACTGAGTACTGGGATAGCAGGCAGGAGGTCGAGCGCTTGATACTGAGTTGGGGTACATTATTTTTATTTCCTAATTTCTTCTGACATTTAATACTACAATATGCACCGTTTCTTAAGTCACATTTATCCTAAATTTACAACATTTTGTAACGCTGATCATAACAAATACATAGTCAGACAAATAAGAAATAGGCAATTGGAAAAAGTTGCTCTCATGGCACAGAATGATTACAAAAACAACATAAAGATCGAAATGCTAAGGACGATAGCATAGTACAATAGCACGACATCTACTTCTCATTTATACTACACGGAATATGAGCGCACAGATGTAGCAGATTAGCAACCAGTGACAATGATAATGTCCATAATAATGACCGCATGACCTTCAAGACAGAATACGTTATTCTCAGAACAATAGACGCTCAAAGCGACATCCCTACGCGTCCAAACATTGATCAACCCGACGGATCGTACAGCTCTAGACCCTTCGCTGCGAAGTTGTGTCCACAGTAACAAACGCAGCATAAACATGCGCAACCAATTCTTCCACATTGTTCGACGGAGTAGAGCACACGTGCTCCTTCAAGTGTGCCCACAGGAAGATATCCTGGGGATTTAGGTCAGGTGAACGCGGTGACCATACAACTGGACCTCCACTTCCGAGCCATTTCCCTGGAAATGTTCTGTCTAAATACTGTCGCACATTAATTCCAGAGTGGGAAGGTGCACCACCATGTTGGAACTATTTCCTCTGTCGAACACGTAGTGGAACATCTTCCAGAGCATCAGGCAGATAGTTTGAGAGGAATGCATGATACCTTCGTGCAGTCAGTTTGTCAGGCAACATGCAGGAGCCCAATTACTTGTCACAAAATATTCCGGCCCAGACGTTGATACAAAGCGAACTTGATATTCACGGTCGCGGGTGACGTGTGGATTAACCACACAGCAATGGTGGGCGTTGTGCATATTGAAGAGACCCTCACGAGTGAATGCTGCTTCATCCGACCATATTACGGTGTTCACGAAATCATCGTTGGCATCCTGTTGTTGTTGGAACCATTCACAGAATTACATCCGCTGATGGCGATCTGCAGGATGGAGGTGTTGCGTGAAAGCATAATGGTAGGTCCATGCTGCCTTGCTACGCTAGGTGTACTTTGCTGAGGTTCTTGGTGTACAAGCTCCAGAATAGCTTCCTCCGTAGCTGGAGGACGGTGAGTCCGTGGACGACCTCTGTCACGTAGTAGCGGAAGGAGGGAACCTGACTTCCAAGATGCAGCTACAGACGACGAAACACGTTTTCATATTAATGGCGTCGACGAGGATATCTAGCAGCATATTCATGAATGGCAACACCACCCCGGTTATCAGATCTACACCTACATCTACATGGCTACTCAGAAATTCACACTTAAGTGCCTGGCAGAGGGTTCATCGAACCATCTTCATACTAGTTCTCTACCATTCCACTCTCGAATGGGGCGTCGGAAAAAGGAATTCCTAGGTATTTAGTCGATTTGACAGAACTTAGATTTCTGCGATTTATCGTTTACCCAAAATTTATTGGATTTCTTTTAGTACCCATATGGATGACCTGGCACTTTTCTTTGTTTAAGTCCAATTGCCACTTTTCGCACCACACAGAAATCCTCTCTAGATGATTTAGTAATTGATATTAATCGTCTGATGAGTTTACTATACGGCAAATTACAGCGTCATCTGCAAAAAATCTAAGGGGGCTTCTCAGAATACCACCTAGATCATTTACATAAATCAGGAACAGCAGAGGGCCTATGATACTACCTTGCGGAACGCCAGATACCACTTCTGTTCTAATCGATGATTTACTGTCTATCACTACGAACTTTGACCTCTCTGAGAGGAAATCACAAATACAGTCACACAACTGAGACGATACTCAATATGCACGCAATTTGATTAATAGTCGCTTGTGAGGAACGGTATCAAAAGCCTTCTGTAGATCTAGGAATATGGAATCGATCTGAGACCCCTTGTCGGAAGTACTCATTGCTTCATGGGAATAACAAGGACGATATTTCCTGAATCCGTGTTCGTTATGTATCAATAAGTCATTTTATTCAAGGTGATTCATAATGTTCAAGTACAGTATATGAGCGAAAATCCTACTGCAAATTGAGGTCAGTGATATGGGTCTGTAATTCAATGGGTTATACCTATTTCTTTTCTTGATTATTGGAGTGACCTGTTCTACTTTCCAGTCTTTAGGAACAGACCTTTCGTCGAGTGAGCGGTTGTGTATGATTGCTAAGAAAGGCGCTATTATTTCTGCATACTCTGAAAGGATTCTAATTGGTATAACATTTGGACCGGAACACTTGCCTTTCTTAACTGATCTCAGTTGTTTCGCAACGCCTAAGATATCTAGTTTTATGTCACTCTTGCTAACAACTGTTCTGGTTTCGAATTTTGGAATATTTACTTCGTCTTCTTTCGTGAAGGAATTACGGAAGACTGTATTTAGTAACTCCGCTTTAGTGGCAACATCATCGGTAACATTTACGCTGCTATCGTGCAGTGACGGTATTGACTCTTCCATTGTGGAAACTACTAAAAGCATCTCGCATTGACGTCCGCACTAAATTTCGAGCTTCCGTGAAATTTTGCCAGTCTTGGGGATTTTGCCTTCTGGATTTGGCATGCTTTTTTCGTTGCTTCTGCAACAGTGTTCTGACGTGTTTTGTGTACCATGGTGGATCAGTACCATCTCTTATTAACTTATGCGGTATGAATCTATCTATTGCTATCGATACTGTATCTTTGAATTTGAGACATATCTGATCTACACTTACATAATTAGCTTGGAAGGAATGGAAACTCTCTTGTAGGAAGGCATCAAGAGAATTCTTATCTGCTGTTTTAAATAGATATATTCTGCGTTTATTTTTAGTGGTTTTCGTTGATATGGTTTTGAGCCTCGCTACAATGACATTGTGTTCACTAATCCCTGCATCCGCCATGACGCTCTCTATTAGATCAGGATTATTTGCTTCTAAGAGGTCAAGTGTGTTTTCGCAAGCATTTGCAATTCGTGTGGGCTCATGAACAAACTGTTCAAAGTACTTCTCAGAGAAAGCATTTAGTACAATTTCGGAAGATGTTTTCTGTCTACCACCGGCCTTGAACATGTATTTTCGCCAACAAATCGAGGACTGAAGTCTTCACCAATTATAACTGTATGAGTGGGGTACTTATTTGTAACGTGAGTCAAGTTTTCTTTGAACCGTTCAGCTAATATACGATCTGAGTCGGGGGGTCGGTAGAAGAAGCCAATTATTATTTCGGTACGGCTGTTGAGTATAACCTCTACCCATAGTAATTCGCAGACTATCTATTTCAACTTCACTACAAGATAAACTACTACCAACAGACACGAACACACGACAACCTACTTTATTTAATCTATTCTTTCTGAACACGGTTGGCGCCTTTGTAAAAATTTCAGCAGAATTTATCTCCAGCTTTAGACAGCTTCCTGTTCCTATAGCAATTTCAGCTTCAGTGCTTTCTATCAGCATTTGAAGCTCTGGTACTTTTCCAACACAGCTACGATAATTTACAACTACAATACCGACTGTTGTTAGGTCGATTCTCGTCGTTTCTTTGCTCTGTACCCTTTGAAACTGGAGCCCTTTTTGATCTTCCCCGAGACCAGAGCCATATCCACATATTCATAATTTCTGTATGCCCTACGTCTGCCTTAACGAAGTGTAGTGGACCTGAACGAGACAAGAATAATAGTTAGTATAAATCTATGGGACCGTTGATAGGGTACAAAGAAAACAGGTTTGGCATATAGTAGATGAAGCGATGCGAATAAATTCACGCCCATGACATAGAAAGGGGTTCTTCCAAACCTGACCAGTCTTCCATTTCTACGATTGTAGTATGTAAGTGCAAATGTTTTGTAGAGGACCCACTGCAATCGCTGTTGACGATTAAGATGCCAGATACCGTACCACCTGGTGTACATTTACCAAATAAAAATCATATGCCTCACCCGAGCATCGAACCATCGACCTTCTACAAGGCAACTTAAAACTATCTACTGCACCAACTGTACAGCTGAACAGACTAGTTCCGACACAGGTAGTTACCATACATGTGGTTACAGTGTTGCCTGATTGCCACTGTTTAACGTCCTTTTTTTGCCGGATGTACCCGCCGGACGAAATTTTTAGATAAACACTTCTTTTTTCGCTGGAATATGAGGAGTCGTGCTGGGAAGTCCGAGTGCGCACTTCGACCTACATACAGGGTGGTTCATTGATAGTGACCGGGCCAAATATCTCACGAAATAAGCATCAAACGAAAAAACTACAAAGAACGAAACTCGTCTAGCTTGAACGAAGAAACCAGATCGCGCTATGGTTGGCCCGGTAGATGACGCTGCCATAGGTCAAACGGATATCAACTGCGTTTTTTTAAATATGAACTCCCGTTTTTTATTACATACTCGTGTAGTACGTAAAGAAACATGAATGTTTTAATTGGATAACTTATTTCACTTTGTGATGGATGGCGCTGTAATAGTCACAAACGTATAAGTACGTGGTATCACGTAACATTCCGCCGTGTGGACGGTATTCGCTTCGTGATACATTACCCAATTTAAGATCGACCGTTACCAATTGCGAAAACATAGGATAGCTACAGAAACATAGGGTAGTCGCACTGCTTTAACACACGCTATGGTTTGCATGAGAACTCACTGAGTCAATACGCATCTCATTCCCTTTCTCCTCATTCTTCTTCTTGCTTATAATTACCATATTGTGAAGTACTTACATCATGGTGTTATAGGTAAAGTTCATTTGGGACAATGTATTGTGGCCTTTTTGTCTTTTGTATGAGTACAGAGTTCAAGACCTTTCGACACTGCCGTGCGGGGTAGCCGCGAAGTGTAGGGGGTCCTGTCACGGTCAGTGCGGCTTCCCCATCGGAGGTTCGAGTCCTCCCTTGGGCATGTGTGTGTGTGTTGTCCTTAGCGTAAGTTACTTTAAATTAGATGAAGTAGTGCATAAGCTTAGGGACCGATGACCTCAGTGGTTCCGTCCCGTAAGACCTAACACAAATTTAAATTTAAATTTGTTTCTTTCGACACTTGTTATTTTCGCCTGACACTGCTCCCGTTAATGCTGACCACAGATTTAAGGGCAGGTACTACCGCTTTTTTCACACGTCTTAAATTTATAATGAAGTATAGTGTTCAAGTACTTATCATGTCCACATTTTGACCCTTGTCCAAGTACCATGTCATCAGTACGATATGAGTTTGTTACGTTTTTCAGGGGAAAAATATTTCGTCTGTAGCCGACGTCACAAGGACACTTTTGTTCGGTGGCCCTAGACTGAGGAATTCCGTCAGAATTTTTGTTGTGGAAGGAGTTTCCACCGCCAGTACCTGGCCAGTAAGGAGGGAGCAGGTGGTGCCTTGAAGTTTCTCATGACCGTAATCCGAACCAGTGAATTACAAATCTGTCGGCAGTGACACGTACAGTGAAGGATTATGACACTTTATATAGCGTTCTGCCCATCCGATGAGGACGCCAGGCTACGTAATGTACTGTACAGGCGTTGCTTTCGCCCTCTTCATTCTCTCACCGTCACATCATACAAACGCGACACCACACTACATACACACTTAACACCTACGCTCAACATATACATATAGGACACAACTCTCTGATGCCGCTAGGAATAGCGTCTATGTGCGCGGCGGAAGAAAGCCCTTTACGCTTAGGCAGCTGAACCTACCCTTCGCGACTCGCAGCCGAGAATGCCATGCGTTGCTTTGTCTTTCGAGAGCTTAGAGAGGCAGTTTATATAACAGGCGCATCATTCACATTAATGCTTTGGCATTCGCTATGTGTTTACGACTCAATTGGTTTCAAAGGCTGCAACGTACGCGTAGTTCTCCCTGAGGAATACAGTACTCTCAATAAAACTATATGTTACAGCATCTCTCCTTCGTACAATATTTAGAATTATTTACAAAAATAACCTTAGTTAATCAAACGAACTTTGACCCCGAATGTTTGTAGAGGACCAGATAATTCTTAACTTCCTAGAATCCTGGAACTTTTAAATAAATTAATTGCCAATCCCTAAATCTAAATTTTTGGAAGGCTATTTTATTTAAAATAAATTTTTAACATGTAATTTGTCAATTCGTAAATAAAAACATCCAAGTGAAATGATGAAACTCCTAAAAGCCATGTATATAAAGTCAGTAAAATTCTCCACAGGCACCCGGATTTTAATTTCCGAAGCACACACGACCTGCCACTACTTTTTCGCTTCTCGCGTTCTCCATTTGTTTTATTTCTGGTTACTTGTCGGTGGAAAATGTGCCTTGCCGCAGAAGAGGTACTTTAGGGACCACGGGAACGCCCAGGGATTACGTATCAGAGATACTTCGCCCGACAACCCTATATACGCTCAAGTTGTGGAGTCAATAAAAGACAGGCAGTACGCCGGGCAGCGGATTTCTAAGAAGATGGTTGATTGCACGCGGGCTCGCCACAGAGGCAATTAACCGGAGCCAGTTGAGTGGAGCGAAATTACGGCCGCTTCTCATATCTACCTGCCTCCTCTGTGTCGGCACATTCTCGCGCACGACTGCCGTCGCTATTGCTTTGTAGCCTGCAGGGTCAATTAAAAAGAGAGCGCTCCTCTGTCCCTCGTGATCGCTGCTACAACACTCATTTCGTCTCTGTTCTCAGCGAATGAAAAAGAGGAGGCTCTTGTTACGGAGATGTTGCCGGAAGAATACACGAAATATTGTTTCATGAAAGACGTATGGGAAAGCATACTACCCTACGCGCAGGTCTCTGGAGTAAGATGTTTTTGAATTGAATAAATTGCTGGGTAATTGTTCACTGATAGGTCTTATCGTTATGAGAAAGCCCAAAATTGCTTATTGCCTAGCGTAAATTTGTAACGCGTTTTGGTCCAAGTAGAAATTTCTGCGAAGTACCTATTATGTTACCTGGCTGTAACAAATATGTTATCATACAGTTATCGATGCCCTAGCTATAGTTCATTTGATAGGGAAGATCTATATTCTACAAGCACTGATAGCTGCATATTACGAGAGCTAACACAGAGTAATCGAATACTATGTTTTTTCAACGATCATGTGCTGTACCTTTTTCACAATTTCGCCAGTCTGTAACCACCTCGATAGCCCCTAATTTACTGTCCAGAACTTGCCAATAGTTAGGCACTACGCTGCTTTTAAGGAAAACCTGAATTACTGTCTGCTAGTTAAAACTACATGAAAACATCTCTAGAAAGGACTGAGACTGTAATATCATCAAATTTTCTGCAGAGCTCAATACGTGATCCATAACAGAAGAGCCAAGACTCGACACAAATACCGTAGAGTTGGATCATACACACCAACTTTTATCGACCTTCCTATGAGTCGAGGCGTGTGCTCTGCAAATTAACTTACTTGGTTAATAGAATCTGTTCTGCAAATAACAAACCACAGCTTGAAAGCGAAGAGAGACAGCGTGAATATCTTAAATGAATAACGTCATGTACACCGACAGGAAATAATCTCAGCACCAAAGAATAATTAATTTAGAGTAATGAAATTTCGGATATATATTTATCTGGGTAACATATTTAAGTGATTAACATTGCAATATCACAGGTTAATGTTTGCTCGAGATAAGGCATTGCAAATGTGAAATGCGGGTACATTAACAAGTGCAATAACAAAACTGGTTCAAATAATGAGCACTATGGGACTTAACTGCTCAGGTCATCAGTCCTCTAGAACTTAGATCTACTTAAACCTAGCTAACCTAAGGTCATCACACACATCCATGCCCGAGGCAGGACTCGAACCTGCGACCGTAGGGGGGCGGTTCCAGACTGTAGCGCGTAGAACCGTTCGGCCACACCTGCTGGCAATGGAGTAACAGACAGAATGTTGAATACAAACATGAAAACTTGCATGTGTTGTGTTGTAAATGTGCCGGATGTCAGTTATTGGGATGTAGTTTCATGTCTGTTGCTCTTGGTAGGTCAATACGGGGATGGTTTATGCTGTTTGACGATGATGCTGCGGGTGTCGTATCGACGAGGGACCATTTGTGCTCCACAGAATACAGATCTGGTGATCGAGAAGGCCAAGGAAACATGTCGACATTCTGTAGTGCATGATGGGTTGCAATTGCGGTACGTTGGCGAGCGTTATCCTTCTGGAAAACGCCTTTGGGTCGCTGTTCGTGAATTGGAACACAACAGGTTGAATCGCCAGACCGAGGTACAAATTTGCAGTCAGGATGCTTGGAATAACCACAAGAGTGGTCATGCTATCATACGGAATCACACCCCAGACCAAAACTGCAGGTGTAGGATCAGTATGCCCAGCACGTGGACAGGCTGGCTGCAGGCCTTTGTCGGGGAATGAAGACTCTTACACATTCTGTTGGTGTTGTGTTGAGACTGTAGATTGTGCTGCCCTCTGCAGCAGATATATAACTTCTTGACTGCAAATGGACGCTGTGAAAATAAATGTGTGTGAGTAGAAATTTTACTTTGTCGATTTCTTGATTTCACTAGTGTGTAGCAACATTTTGGTGCCTAAACCCGGGATCGAACAGGGGACCTTTAGCTGCAAGGCGGGTGTTGTTGGTACATAATTTTCGTGTGGAACAGTATCTCCACGAATTTTGCGTGTGTTGATAGCTCTCTGCTTGAGGAAATTTCTTGGTCGCTCCCAGGTGGATATTGTGAGTTTTAACACCACCTTTATCAGCATAGAAGCCGCATTAAACTCACGACCCATCACTCAAGGAGAGAGCGATACTGCATTGACACCAGCCCACTTTCTAAATGGTGGTAAATTAGTAACAACTCCATAAGGACCAGAGTCAGGTACTAGAAGAGACGTTGCCAAGGAGTTCCGACTTAGAGATAAAGTCAATGAGGACATTTGGAGTAGGTGAAATACCGGATACCTCCTGCTGCTAAGACAATACCACGAGGTGAAGGGATACACTTTGCAAAGGAAACCGAAAACTGGAGAGGTTGTTCTGCTCTAAGAAGACGGAAAACCACGGCACTTGTGGAAGAGGGCTATGGGGGAAGAAGTGCGGCACCGCAGAGACAATAATATACGGTGCATCGTCCTCCGCCAGTCAGATAGTATAAAGATCGGTCGACCGGTCCTGCTGGTCATCCCCCTCGAGATGGACCAGGGTGGGATGATGTCGGGGAATAAAGACTCTTACCCCATCTGTTGGTGTTGTGTTGAGACTGCGTATTTTGCTCCCCTCTGCAGCGGATATATAACGTCTTCAGTGTAAATGGATGTTCTGAAAATAAATGTGTGTGAGGAGCAGTTTTACTGTGTCGATTCCTTGATTTTGTTAGTGTGTAGCAACAGCCCTCAACTTGCCTCCTTGTAACCAACACACGAGTCATCACTGGCACCGAGGCTGAACCAGCTTTGAACCAGAAACACATCAGGTCTCCACTCTGTCTGCCCTCCAGTAAGCTCTCACTTGACACCACTGAACTCGCAAATGGCGGCGATTTGGGGTCAAAGCATTGAACGCTACAGGGCGTCTGGTGCGGAGATGACCTTGAAATAACGAATTTCTTACAGTTCGTTGTGTTACTGCGGTGTCAACTGCGGCGGAAGTTGCTGCTGAAGATGCGTCAGAGCCATACGCCGCACGCTATCGTCTCCCCTCTCAGTAATGCCACGTGGTTGCCCGGATCCCGGTCTTCTTGCGACTGTACATTCTCGTGACCACCGCTGCCAGCAACCATGTACAGTCGCTACATTTCTGCGAAGTGTTTCTGCAATATCGCAGAAGGGACATCCAGCTTCTCGTACCCCTATTACACGAACTCATTCAAACTCAGTGAGCTGTTTGTCATGGCGTCCTTGCCGCCTTAAACACATTCTTGACTAACATCAGCTCACCACGTATATCAGAGGTAGTTAACGCTCACGTCCGTTAACAGTGTATGTGTAGAGCAAACCTGATTTTCATCCCCATAGTGGAGCTACTAGCACCACTCTTACGCGACTGGCACGAAATTTGAACACACATTTTTTTTCCAGATGTAGAAACAAACCTATCACCTTTCGTTCATGTCGCATAACTACTTGGCGTTGCGATATTTTCTTTCCTTAATGTTTTCAAAACATGGTTCTACGACGACGTGTTGAAAAGCAATGCCCCAGAATATTTTATGTGAAAAGACTTGAGGCTTTTTGAGTAAAACTAACAACATTTTACATGTTTGTTATTCATGGCAACATATATATTTCCCTACGTAGGCACCCTGGTATCGAACACGTTTTTCCCAACGGAAGACCGGTTTTCTGTTACCGTCACTGTGTATTCTTTAGCTTTGTCGATGGAACCATAACTCCGCTTCTCCTTGCTCTGTTCCAGCACCATCAAAGTGAAGTCCTCCAAGGTGGTCTTTAAGTTTAGGAAACAGATGAAAGTGAAATGCGGAATATTCGAGCTAGTGAGGAAGATGATCGATGGCAGTGACCCAAGGCGTCGAACTGTTTCAGATGTCGCAGCAGGATCTGGCATTCTCTTGTTGAAGGAGAGGGAGCTCCGTGTGTGGACGAAATCTTCGAATTCGAAACTCGATTACTGCACGCTTTTCTCACACACGAACATAGTTTCTTTGCACACTGCCATGTTACACGCTATAATTGGGTGCCTCTGGGATAAAAATGTAAAATCTTAAAAACACTGGTTTATTTGAAAAAGGTTTAAGTGTTTTCAGGTAAACATTTCGGAGGCATTTTCCAGCGCGTGCTCGTAGTATATCTAGCGTGTATCGGTTCCCTAACACCGTATAAAAAGTCTGACTTACACACGGAAATGAGCTTATTATACAGGATCGCATAAGTTCAGCTGTCCTACTGCTTATATAACGCAATTTTCTATTATCTAAGAAGGCATGTTAACGTTAACTACAGAGTCGTCCAGTTTTCCGACATCTTGACTTGTGAAAAATTTAAGTCCATTCTTTGTTCCCCAGCTGGGAATAAGAATATGTTCACATAACCCGTTCAAAATAAAAAAATCCCTAACGCAACTTTAGAGACTTGTGTCTACAGATACTTCAACTTCCGCGAATGTTGCAGAGTTCAACAACACGCGCGATGCTATGGATTATTTCTTGTGTGGCACTCGAAGATTTCTGAGTGGAATTACGTAGGTACCATCTAAAAGTTCGATTTCTGTCGTCTGTCTCAAGCTGCGGTTTCATCAAGTCCCAAAGCCCACATTTTGCTGCCACCGACACAGTGTGATGTGCTCCAAGCTCGGAAACCGTTAGGCCCACAGGCGCCTCCTCTGCTGTACTGACTCGCTTCAACCGATCAATACAAACTGTAGAAAAAGGAGATTTATTTGAATTTAGATAATAATTAAATAAAGTCTACTCCAATATTTTTTCTTAATTACACACTAGAAGTTTTGATATGTGACAGAAAGTTCTGCACCTTATGGTACTAGATCAATAGCGAAAATTGTATATCTATTAACCTACTAAAATTACATCAAACAAAAGAAACTGTATTGAATGTCATTCCATTGATTATAATGGTGTCTCATTTTGAATCAGTTTTTTGTACATCTTTCACTGACGCCATCAAACATTACAATCAACTTTGAATTAAAGTCTGATTTATTAACATTCGCTTTTTAATTAAATGTTTATTTTACCACGAAACATATCTCACGTATGCAGTATTTCTTCAGAGAAAGATGGGTAATGCGTTTGTTGATATCGTTTTGTCTTAGTAAGTGTTCATGTTTCAATAATGGCTTTCTTCGTGGATTTGTATACTGCTTGCTTTTAGTTCGTGTAGTGGAGTCCGAAATGTGGTTATAGTTTCTTTGATTAGAATTCTAATGTATTTAATTTACTTATCATGATTTGGCCGCTTTCCATCGGCAATACTGTTGTGAAGTGTGAAAGCCGGTAGTACCCCATGTCTTAAACTGTTTTAATGTCCTGAAACTATTCCATTTTGTATGAAATGTGATCCAAAACAGTAAGAAACGCGATATGCCTGTTTTTAGAGCATTATGAGGTACAGAATAAACTTTCATAACTTAGTAGTGCAAAGTGGCCTTGAACATCAGCTAAGTCAATAAAGTTAGTAACCAAAATTCTCACAAAACAGTGAGTGTAGATGTATCCATTCTTATAGGAAGTATAAATGTAAACAAATGTAACTGCAACCAACATCTTCTGCTGCCTAAGGAATGGAAAAACAAAACACTTTAAGGCGAAGTCTCAAAGCAGTTTCACTGGAGCAGGTCGCACGAAGAGCAGTGCGACTCGTTCTTACTTCAGACAGCTTAAAATTGCATGTAAGTTGCACAATAATGTTACTGCTTAAAGGAGTTTGTAGAAACGTTTTGTCCACTGAAGACAGCGCAGCTCAAATGTATTCGAAATATATTTGACGTGAATGGCTTGGACTATGAAGCAAAACTGTAATACTGAAAAGAGCACATTTGTAAATAACCATTAAAATCGTAGGATTAATGCTGATTCCGCGAAGAAAAGAATTCAGGAGACAGTTGCAGTTAAAATCACTTATTATTCATAAAGAAGACATAAAAGCTAGTCAATAACACGTACAGTCGTCCGCTGGAGGGCCGCATGGCTGGCAAGAATCACATATTGACGAAGGACGTAAAGAAAACCCAATATTTATGATAATGCACGTATTATTGTTTAAGGATTGGAAAGTAATATGTCGAGCAGCAGACACGCTCTGATGATCCACTTCCAACTACGATCTGTCTGCCAATCAAGCCGTTATTTTATTAGTCGTCTGGTGGTAATGCCACAGTTTTCATCAGTTCCTCTGCCCATACGTATGGTAGATGTAATGTGTGTCTCATTCTCTGTGCAGTTTTGTCTCTTACTCTCTTTGAGACTTAGTGTTCGGGAAAGTTCTAAATCTGAAGTTGACTGACGAGATTACAATATTTTCAAATGATGGGCAGCAAGTACCCCCTCCCCTCCCCCACCTTCCCCTACTACTGCTTGGCACGCAGAGAGTTAAATGAAAAAGAGGGTTTTTGTTCCTTACAGCTATCAGCTAACACTGACCTCCTTGTTACTCGTCTCAGTATCAGAACTCGTATGAAATGATTCTCTGAAACATAAAGAAAACAAAAAAATTCTTCGCAATGCGCACCCAGTTGTTCTTTAAGTACCAGCGACACACATAAAACCTCACAAACAATTAACATATTCTTCAGTACAGTAGCTTCGTTATTCGTTACTCCATAACAATCTCCAGAATAAGTTTTAACATTGAGCAGTCTTACTGCCTACTACCCAATTTTAATCAACAATGACCACAAGAAACGTTAGTCAGCAGCAAGCTCCACTTGTGGGGAAAACAGTAACCACCACATATTTCTCACCTAGTTACAACACGTAAATAAAAACTACAAACACACTCTGCTTCTTCTTCCAGCTTGTAGGAAATTAACACTACGCCAATTCTTCTGTGAAATAAGTAGACACAGTACCTTATACAACCATAGAAAAATTAACACTATCCTTCATCTCCAGATATCTTTTCAAACGATAATGGTAAATCCCATCATAGTCTGGAGAAACCATTTAATTGTGAAACATAGACTACACTGAAAAAACAACAATACTATTAAACTTAAGCTCATTATTACTTTCCTAATACGACTCATTATGACTCGTACGCCGTGAAACGCAACCGATTTATATTCATTTCACATGGACACACCAAGCTTATTTCTCTTCATTAATGAGTTACAGACCTGAATAGATGGCATCAATTGACCTACCATTATCTATTACATGACTAACTTTTCCAGAACTTTCAACACAAAGACACACTGACAGCAAGACGTCAACACTGACGTAGACAGGGGCTAGACCTGGAGTGGATAGCAGCACAGAGATTGAAAAATGAAATGTATACTGCTAACTTCAAGGACAGTAAGCTTGCCAAACGCTCGACTGATGAAATATTTACATCCTCCTGAGGCTTAATAGCAGGTCCTCATACTATATTAGTTGCAAAAAAGAATTCATCCTCATAGATTAAATTTGTAATGAAAAAGTAATCATGGGGTCAACAAAGCATCCATATCATTACATTATCATGTCCCACTGGACTAAAATCTGCCTAATTCCACGTTAAGATAAAAGAGTAATAAATAAAAAAGAACACAAATTCCATCTAGATGCTGAGAACACATCCAGTCATAAGAGAAAGTTAAGCAACGCAGAAAGATTAACAAGATATCCGATCACGCCTAAATACAGTACACCTTCCAATAACGACCGTTCACTTTTAAGAAGAATGCCACAGAAAATATTTCTTGGAAAATGAAATTTAAAAATATGGCCGAACACATCAGACATAAAGCTTCCTAATCATTCAATCATCATATTGCAAACCTCGTAGCACAGCAAACGCGCACCATGTTATCACTTACCAAAGTTTCAGAAGCAGAAAAGCAAAATCATCTTCTACCATCTCAATACATCACAGTGTAAAAATAAATCAAGTGTACATTCACCAAGAACATCCATGCAAAAGCGCAAATGGAAACATAGAAAATTATCTCAAGCATTAGTGACACAAATACAAGAAAACATGGAAAGTTATTTATGGGAAAGACACTCAAGATCCATTGTTACCACAAAACAATTGCATGTACAACTGAAGCACACATTCGTCAGAAACCACAGGGATGGGCTGTGCTTTGATTATTACCCATCATAATACGCAAAAGAAGAAACTGTAAATTTTCCTTACATTAGACACTGCCTGGCACAAAATTGAAGTGCCAAGAAGGGGAGGAGGAAACCCAGTCAAACTTTACAGGTCGAAGAGGTATGTGACCTTATTCACGCGTTTGCAGGATTGAGTCTCATTGGCAAAGAACATAGCAGTATGAGTCTACTTTTCAGTATGACGTTGCTACAACTCTGACCTGAATACTTGCACTAATTTCGTTGTGAAAGGTGTCACGTTTCAGTTTCTTCTGATCTAATCTGGCCCATAACTATGGTAGCTGGCCGTTGATGACTTGTAGCAGTTCTAGGCGCTCAGTCCGGGACCGCGCGACTGCTGCGGTCGCAGGTTCGAATCCTGCCTCGGGCATGGATGTGTGTGATGTCCTTAGGATAGTTAGGTTTAAGTAGTTCTAAGTTCTAGGGGACTGATGACCACAGATGTTAAGTCCCATAGTGCTCAGAGCCATTTGAACCATTTGAACCGTTGATGAATTGAACACTGACACAGGCATGGAGCTGATGTCTTATCTGGTCCCACACATGTTCAATCGATGACTGATCAGGGGATTTTGCTGATCACGGGAGTACCACAACGCAATGCAGACTCATGTCATGTGTGGAATAGCATTCTCCTCTTGAAAATTGGTACCAGTGAAACTGTCAAGGAAGTTTATGATTGGTCAACAAGGAATAAAGACACATTGAATACAAAGAAAACTAATACCACGAATTTCAGTTTGAAGAGGAGAAATGACCATGTTAAATTAAATGTACATGGCACCTCTATAGACTGTGTAACAAATGCAAAATTTCAAGGAATGAATATTTATTCTCAGTTGAGGTGTTGTGAACACACAAAGGTACTTGCAAACAGAATGTCATCAGCGTGTTATGCCCTTAGAATCCTATCATCGGTGTGTAACATGCAGTGTCTTTTAGTTACGTACTGTTCATATGTACATTCAGTTCTTAGATATGGCATTCTTTTTTGGGGAACAAACGCACAAAGTATGAACACAATTTTCCAACTCCAGAAAAGAACCATAAGAATAATAACCAAAAATACTAGTCGAGCTCACTGTAATGACTGTTCAAAACACTGGGGATTTTAACTGTTCCATGTGAATACATTTACCAGTCAGTTGTACACATGAAAAATAACATTGGTAATTACTGCACAAACAGCTCTGTCCATGACCATGCAACAAGTCATAGACTCAACTTACATATACCAAGAAAAAATAAACATAATACTCAAAACAGCATTTTCTACTTATGAATAAAACTGTACAATAAATTACCAAAAGAGATTAAAGAAATTGCAAAAATACACTTATTTAAAAAGGCAGCTAAAAAGTACCTGTTATGCAATACATTTTGTATATTGAAATAATACTTGGATAAAACAGAGTAGACGTTTGGTAAAAAATGTTACACAAATAAATAATAATAATAATAATGATTATATAACATCCAACATTCGACATAACACCTTCACTTTATTTTTTTCCTTCTTCTATCCTTTCTACAGGGTGTTTCAAAAATGACCGGTATATTTGAAACGGCAATAAAAACTAAACGAGCAGCGATAGAAATACACTGTTCGTTGCAATATGCTTGGGACAACAGTACATTTTCAGGCAGACAAACTTTCGAAATTACAGTAGTTACAATTTTCAACAACAGATGGCGCTGCGGTCTGGGAAACTCTATAGTACGATATTTTCCACATATCCACCATGCGTAGCAATAATATGGCGTAGTCTCTGAATGAAATTACCCGAAACCTTTGACAACGTGTCTGGCGGAATGGCTTCACATGCAGATGAGATGTACTGCTTCAGCTGTTCAATTGTTTCTGGATTCTGGCGGTATACCTGGTCTTTCACGTGTCCCCACAGAAAGAAGTCACAGGGGTTCATGTCTGGCGAATAGGGAGGCCAATCCACGCCGCCTCCTGTATGTTTCGGATAGCCCAAAGCAATCACATGTTCATCGAAATATTCATTCACGAAATTAACGACGTCGGCCGTGCGATGTGGCCGGGCACCATCTTGCATAAACCACAAGGTGTTCGCAGTGTCGTCTAAGGCAGTTTGTACCGCCACAAATTCACGAAGAATGTCCAGATAGCGTGATGCATTTCGGATCTGAAAAATGGGCCAATGATTCCTTTGGAAGAAATGGCGGCCCAGACCAGTACTTTTTGAGGATGCAGGGACGATGGGACTGCAACATGGGGCTTTTCGGTTCCCCATATGCGCCAGTTCTGTTTATTGACGAAGCCGTCCAGGTAAAAATAAGCTTCGTCAGTAAACCAAATGCTGCCCACATGCATATCGCCGTCATCAATCCTGTGCACTATATCGTTAGCGAATGTCTCTCGTGCAGCAATGGTAGCGGCGCTGAGGGGTTGCCGCGTTTGAATTTTGTATGGATAGAGGTGTAAACTCTGGCGCATGAGACGATACGTGGACGTTGGCGTCATTTGGACCACAGCTGCAACACGGCGAACGTAAACCCGAGGCCGCTGTTGGATCACCTGCTGCACTAACTGCGCGTTGCCCTCTGTGGTTGCCGTACGCGGTGGCCCTACCTTTCCAGCACGTTCATCCGTCACGTTCCCAGTCCGTTGAAATTTTTCAAACAGATCCTTTATTGTATCGCTTTTCGGTCCTTTGGTTACATTAAACCTCCGTTGAAAACTTCGTCTTGTTGCAACAAACACTGTGTTCTAGGCGGTGGAATTCCAACACCAGAAAAATCCTCTGTTCTAAGGAATAAACCATGTTGTCCACAGCACACTTGCACGTTGTGAACAGCACACGCTTACAGCAGAAAGACGACGTACAGAATGGCGCACCCACAGACTGCGTTGTCTTCTATATCGTTCACATCACTTGCAGCGCCATCTGTTGTTGAAAATTGTAACTACTGTAATTTCGAAAGTTTGTCCGCCTGAAAATGTACTGTTGTCCCAAGCATATTGCAACAAACAGTGTATTTCTATCGCTGCTCGTTTAGTTTTCATTGCCGTTTCAAATATACCGGTCATTTTAGAAACACTCTGTAGAAACACTTAACCCCAAGCTATGCATAGTACAATACTAACACCTCTTCCTCTTTCTGAGCTCAACATCTCACTCATTATGGAGGGATGCTGACTCGGTTTTTGCAGGATGGGAAATGGAAAGTTGCGGTACAGAAATAGGCCCAGAGATCACCAGGTTGTGTGTATGTGTGTATGTGTGTGTAGTGCGTGAAGTGTTATGAAACAATGTATGTATAGTGTGTGCAGTGACTGATAGTGAGATATGAGTGAACAGTGTAGCATTACATTATTTAATAAGTTATTTGTAAGAAAAGTATTGTATGCCAGGAGTTAATCTAATGATTGTCTCTTACTAAAATTCTGTAAAAATACGTGTATTCGAATTAGCTGGTTTTAAATTGATCTAAACTTGTAAATACTTTGACATGTCCTATTTGTAAAAAGATAACTACGGATGAATAAAGCTAGTACTACTACTGCCATACTGTGGAATGACAGGCAGCACATGAGGAAATTGTGTGTCCGTATCGTACAGAGTTTCCCCTATTGCTAGCACATATTATATGAAATCCTACCTGGAATCTCCTCGCGCCGTCGTACCGGGAGTGGGTCCGCTGTTCTTCTACCACTCACTGGAAGAATGACACATCTTCTCAGGTCGATACCGATGGTGTCCATCAGAAGTAGTGCAGAACCGCCAATCGTCACTGAACAAAATGCGAGGCCAGCCATAATCAGCACATCCTTCACGGTCACAGCACGACTCGAGACAGAGCCGTTCGTATTGCAAAGCTATCGGCATGTGATGGTAATTCCCTAGTGTAGCTTGTGCTAGGCACCAAACAGGCTTGTGGGATGACATAGAAAGTTAACGTTATGCTGGGTGCACAATATGGCGATCGTCTCTTGTGGTAGTCAGATGTGGCGCATCGAAACCTTGACAAGTATGCCTACCTTCATGCTCCTATCCACCGCAACACTGGGTCGCGGCCACATCCGAAAGCACAATTCTACCAAGTAGCCAAATGAAGGCACAATTGGGGCTACTGTCCAACTCCGTCAGGTGCCAGCAACGCTGCCAGACACGAGTACGCGGCATCTCCATGTCATTCACAATGAAGAATAAGTGCTGGCCGTTACCTACTCTTCCAGGTTTGATGATAACAATAAACGCTGAGTCGCTAATGCGTTATGATGAGAGTTCTGTCACAGATAATTACAACGCCAATTATTTACAAACCCACCGTGGATGTGAATGTACACGAAGTTACATTAATATCTAACCAAGTCCTCTGGGTGCCTCACTTTTTTTGTGAGGCATTGTATGTGAAGTTTCACAAACAGAAAATTACCTAAAAACGAACGACGAATGTTACACTTACACTAAGTATCTTAACACATGAGAAATTACACTAAAAGAACATGGACCTTCTTTTTGATTACATAATAAAAATATTTAAGAAGTCTGGGGACAAAAAGTCACTCAATACAAAGGCAAAATCACTAAATACCACACAACGTTCACACCATATTCTGATTATCTAGTATAACCAAACTTTGTCATACTGATGCCTGCTGCTTCCACAGCAAACAAATTATGAAACCTATATAAAATTATCTTCCAATTGAGCTTCAAATCTCTTACCTGCAAGTCCACATCAATTTAATAATTCTTGCATAATGTTGATGACGGATGGCAAAAGCGCGGCGAAGACAGAAGTGTGATATCAGTGCTCGTCAAAATCTAAGTTTTATTGTATTTTTTTGCTGTATTTTTATACTTTTCATCTGTTGATTACATTTTCAATATGTTTAGTGGTCATTGTATTGAATGGTTAAATCAACAGCCGTTATCTACGTCTGATTTTAGCTTACATCCTCAATTCGCGCTCGTAGCGAACTCAACAGCTTACTGGAGTTCACATTCTTTTATGGCAAAAGTAACGTATTACATCTAATGCATCCCAGGAAATTATTTTAGCTCCACAATTTTTGGTTTATTTTCATTTGCTGTAGTTTTTTTATTTGACCATGAGGGGAAACCATGGATTCTGCGTATAAAAGTAAGGAATTAAATGAGTTGTGGGACCTGCAGGAAATCATTTCATTAGGGAGGGGACTGGGAGTAGTAAAGAACTCTGTAGAGGTCACTGAAAAATGTGCAGCATGAACAGGTAAACTGAGGAACTGAAAAGGAATATTTATACCGTTCAGGCACATTTTGATGAATCTAAAAGAGTGTTAGGCAGGTCATTGGGAACCAGCAATAACGTGAGCTTGGTTGATGTACCGTTGTGGCATGATCGGCCTGGTCCTGGCGGTATTCTGACCGGTTAATGCGGAGTGATGACGGAACTGACGACTGCTGACCGCTGACCAGGCGCATATTGTACTGGTGCCCGTGAGGACATTCACTGCCCACCTCCATGCGAGTAAGAAATTCCAGAAGTAACGTTTACCTTGCTTCCAGGTTAGCAGGAAGCAACTACTAAACATGGGCTGGTTTGTATGAATTGCAGTGCAGGATGTTTCAAAGAATTTTATGCGTTGTACTCACTGTCACGACCAACGTTCAGGCAATTCCCGTGCATGCGTGTCTGCACATCACGGCTTTCCCATCCTGCAGTGATGACATCACATTTTGACAGATGTTGAATCAACTACTTTCCTCCCCCTGCCACCATACACTTCAAACGAAATTGTGTTTTCGAATTTAATAATAATCTCCTCCAGACCCTCAGCAGACATCGCATCTGTTACGTACGTCTTCATAGGCAACGGTAAGACAGGCGGAATACATGGTGGTGCAGCAACTGTCGTCGTAGGGAACTTGGACCGTAGCAGAAATGATTAGTGACCAAGTTAACACAACAAACAGAGGATTTACGTAACTTGTATT
This sequence comes from Schistocerca cancellata, assembly GCF_023864275.1. NCBI lineage: Eukaryota > Metazoa > Arthropoda > Insecta > Orthoptera > Acrididae > Schistocerca > Schistocerca cancellata. The sequence continues at coordinate 901,254,163 of NC_064629.1, forward strand.
TCTCCAAGAATACAAAGACTTACCACAAATAATGCAGGAAGAATTAGAGCCCAGATTATACGATAGCGACTAGGATGAGGCTCGCTGTACAAAGCACGAATGATGGTGCCGTAGCGATGAGGCTCCGAGTGGGAGTGACCGCCTTATATCCCAAGGGCAGAGGGCACTACTAGTCCAGAACCGATGGAGTGCTATCATTGGATCTGCCGGCTCTCGTGCAACCGCTATCGATGTGAGATGGAAACTTGCAATTGAATTGCCAACTGCGCGACGCTAATGAGCTGGTGTCAATACACGATACCACAGGACCAATGCCTTTTTCATATTGTTGAGTGTCCTGAACATCTGCGTGGCTAGTGGTGCGAAGTCACTGTTGTCGGAAAAGAGTTTTACCAGCAATACGCGATACTTCATGTAGACAGTCGTGTTGGGGATCTTGGACCCAAACTGAGGAACGTTTATGTCTTCAGGAAGAACATGATATCTTTAATCTAAGCAATCCTCATTCAGATTATCCATCCAGATCTCGTTCCATCTTCCCTTATTTAATTCATAGAAGCGGTCTGACGTCTTTGGAATCACCATCACCGACTTGCACTGTACCATCTGAGTTCTGTACAACATTAACAGATAGCTGTGCTACAGCAGTTGCAACTCCATCACCCTAGGTAACAGTCCTCTGTTACTTACTTTTATTCTCTGAAATAACCGTTTCTGTGTTGAGTTTTAGTGCTTCTGTTTCCTCCTCAAGGTTGCGTAAATCAGTATCATTACTAAACGCCGGCCGGAGTGGCAGAGTGGTTCTGGGCGCTCGACTCTGGAACCGCGCGACCGCTACGGTCGCAGGTTCGAATCCTGCCTTGGGCATGGATGTGTGTGACGTCTTTAGGTTAGTTAGGTTTAAGTAGTTCTAAGTTCTAGGCGACTTATGACCACAGCAGTTGAGTCCCATAGTGATCAGAGCCATTTGAACCCATTTTTCATTACTAAACTACTAAGCTACCTGTTCCCTTATCTGACCAGAAAACTTTTGAGGTGAAACAGCAACTGATACAGTAGTGGAAATCAGTATAAAGGCAAGGTTCCACGGAAGTTACAGTACAATGTCCAAAGCATACATGTACTGAATTTACTACGAAATTAATGCACACATAGAAGATATAAACAGTGTCGATGGATTTACATTGTTTTTTCATAACACGAGTAACAAAACAAAGCGTTTCCTTTTCCTGGATGGAAATTATATAAAGGCACTCACTGACCCGTTGAGGTATTGTACAGTTAGTACTTAGCCCAACCTCTGTTCTTTCTAATACTTAAAAAGTACTCCTCGACACTGATTTCGTTAGGGTTAGCAGATATTTCAATGAAATTGTCGAACATGTTTTTCAGGTCACCCACGACCTCAAACCACCTTCCATTGAGACAAATACGCCTTGCAAGTATTCCTCGAAGGTTTTCCACGGGGTTCAAATCCAGGCTACGAGCAGGCGAGGGCAAGACGTCGGTATCTGTGTGTTGAAACCATATTTTGGTTGTAGCAGAAACTTACACAGATACATTTCTTGTTGAAACATTAGACTTTCGTCCCTTACGTTATTCTAATCAATTCCGTCTCTAGCATCTCAATGTACATGCTACAGTTCACTCTAGTGTTCAGCCACGCAATGCGTGACATCTCCGAAAGAACAGACACTATCTTCATAGAGTTAAGGCTAACCGGCCATTGACCTTCTTCTGTGCTAGATGCACACGCATTGCCCGAACACTTGCGGGACTCGGTAACATTGTCTGTCACGAGTAATGAGTGTAATGGGCAAGGGCACTACGAATGTCGTGTGTGGACATTAAGTTGGGAATGTTGGTCTCACAGGGAGCGTGCAAAGGATAGATCCCTGCAGTCGCACTATCCTCTGTGCCCTCGGTGGCTCAGATGGATAGAGCGTCTCCCATTCAAGCAGGCAATCCCGGGTTCGAGTCTTAGTCGGGGCACGCATTTTCAACTGTCCCCGTTGATGTGTATCAATGCCTGCCGACAGTTTATGGTCTTGATTTAATTATCATTTCATTCTAAGAGAGCTGCATACCATCCTCATACTTGTCTGAAGTAGTTCTGAATGGAACTGACACCATGAATCCAGCAGGGCTGTCCATAAATCCTTAAGAGTACGAGGAGTGTGGAGATCTCTTTTGACGAACAAGTTGCAAGGCACCCCAAATATGCTCAGTAATGTTCATGTCTGGGGAGTTTCGTGGCCAGTGGAATCTTTAAATTCACTCTGTCCCAATTATGGAGTGTGGGGTGTCACATTATCCTCCTTGAATTGCCCAAGGCAGTCGGAATCCACAACGGATATGAATTGATGCAAGTGATCAGACAAGATGCTTACGTACGTGTCACCTGTCAGAAAAAAATGGCTCTGAGCACTATGGGACTTAACATCTTAGGTCATCAGTCCCCTAGAACTTAGAACTACTTAAACCTAACTAACCTAAGGACATTACACACATCCATGCCCGAGGCAGGATTCGAACCTGCGACCGTAGCAGTCCCACGGTTCCGGGCTGCAGCGCCTAGAACCGCAAGACCACCGCGGCCGGCCCACCTGTCAGAGTCGTATCTAGACATATCAGGGGCCCATATCACTCTAACTGCACATGTTCGACTCTATTAAAGAGCATCCACCAACTTGAACAGTCCCCTGCTCACATGCAGGGTTAATGTATTCATGAGGTTGTCTCCATACCCATACACATCCATCCACTCGATACAATTTGAAACGAGATTCGTCCGACCAGGCCACATGTTTCCAGTCATCAACAGTCCAATGTCGATGCTGACGGACCCAGGGGAAGCATAAAGCTTTGTGTCGTGTAGTCATCAAAGGTACACGAGTGGGTCTTCGGCTCCGAAAGCCCATATCGATGATGTTTCGTTAAGTGGTTCGCACGCTGGCACTTGTTGATGGCCTAGCACTGAAATCTGCAGCAATCTGTGGAAGGGTTGCACTTCTGTCACGTTGAACGATTCTCTTCAGTAGTTGTTGGTCCCGTTCTTGCAAGATCTTATTCCTGCCGCAGCGATGTCGGAGACTTGATGTTTTGCCGGATTCCTGATGTTCACGGTACACTCGTGAACTGGTCAAACAGGAAAATCCCAACTTCATCGCTACCTCGGTGATGCTGTGTCCAAACGCTCGTGCGCCGACTATAACACCACGTTCAAACTCCCTTAAATCTTGATAACCTGCCATTGTATTAGCAGTAACCGTTGTAAAAACTGCACCAGACACTTTTTGTCATATATAGGCGTTGTCGATCGCAGCGCCGTATTCTGTCTGCTTGTATATATCAGTATTTGAATACGCATGCCTATACCAGTTTCTTTGGCGCTACTGTATATAACGGCTTTCCAGCAAAAGTTTTACAGCGTAGTCGGAACAACCTTGGCCACATGTGGACCCGCCCATGCGATTTACATATTTTTGTAGCACTGAAGAAAATATTCGAGACCTTTGATGTGCTATGGAAGAACTATTGCTCTCTGGGTATAATCATGTTTCCAAAGCTAACGTCAAAAATCTTTCCAGAAGCACTGGCATCCTGTGTCACAATTGGATAAATGTATTACCATTTATGGCGATTACTTTTGAAATAATAAACAGTTTACTCAAATTTTTCCATATCTTCCGTTTTCGTTTCACTGCCCCTTATACGTAAGTGTCACATCTCTATCAAAATAACTCCATAAGCGAAACCAAAGAACTTTCATGGGAGCCACGAATTCGTAGTTATCGTCTTCCATACATTATCTCTAGGAAACCCATGTAAAATAAACACACTTGAGAAAGTTAAGTACTCGCTTCTACAAGCGACTGTTAAAATATTTCTGCCACGCCGGATTTTAGTCATAAAACGATGGGATATAGACTCATGGTTCCCACACAGTGTTAACACCGCCAAAAAACCATCCACAGACTCTCCGGTACTCCGAACCTCGACATAAATCCGCCGGGCGGATTCGTGCCGGGGACCAGGCGCTCCTTCCCGGCCGGAAAGCCCTGCGTTAGACCGCACGGCCAACCGGGCGGGTCAATGAGGGGTTACTTAGCGACAAATTCCCATGTCGACAGCCTTTCAGCGGAGGCCGTCGCCAACTAAGAACAACTTTTATACAGTGGGTCTACATAGGCACAACTGCCATCCAGTTGCCAATATGCCAGACCTTGTGGCCAATATTACCGCCATAAAAAAGAATTTATCTCCCATTCTTACTATAATTTATGTGAATAAATATTGACTGTAACTATAATAAACGCTGACTCATAATAATTAATACAGCAAAAGTTTCTCTGGTTTTCAGTCGCTTGAAGTGGTTAAAGTAACTCGAGTTTTCAGCCAAGCACTCCTTGGCCATTTTCAAGTGGTATTATCGTTATAGCGAGCGGCGTCGGATATTTCGGCAAACTTTATTCGGTATCCATTTTCTAAAGCGCACTCAGGTAAAGCAGGTTTCTAGGGAAGGCGATAAAACCTCTCATGCGCCTTTCGGTGTTGTTCCAAGGCTTGCACTATATGTCCGGCATAAGAGTGACCACACACTCAACGTACCTTGTACACGCGAGGTGTTCTGAAACCTGCTGCGTGCCACGCTAGGTAGCCACGCGGTTTTAGGCGCTTTGCCACGGATCGCGCGGCTCCTCCCGTCGGAGGTTCAAGTCCTCCTTCGGGTATGGGTGTATGTGTGTGTTGTCCATAAATTAGTTTACACCGATGACCTCAGCAGTTTGGTCCCGTAGGAACTTACCACCACCACCACCACCACCACCCCTGCTGCGTATTTAACAGGTCCCAGTAATGGATGGAATTTTATAGGAGGCCAAACATCAATTAAATTTTGTGTTGTTCCAGCAGGCGGCTTATCTCGTGCGACACGGAGTCGCAGAACAGCAAAAAACCAATAAATAAATAAACAAAATAAAATATTTTTATGCTCCTCGTCGGTGGTCTTATTGTGAGTCCCGGTTCAAATCACTTAATTTATTTGACGTACGTTACAGCCGTTGTTCCTACACACTTTGCGTACGTGGCTCAGCTCATAGGCCAGCTCAATATTTTCTTATATCATTCTCGCACGGTGCACCAATGTTCGGAAGAAAGTTCGCTTCAGTGCCGGGTGGTCGAGGCTCATGTCATGAAAGTACAGGTCAGTGTCGGTGGGTTTTCTATAGATGCTGTGGCCAAACATCCATTTAATTTTCGGCGGTCGAAGACGTTGAAGAAGGGCAATGCATCGTGCTTTTCTGCCTCCTCGGTAAACTGGATGTTACTGTCAATACCGTTGAAGTGTTCCAAGAACTGGTCATGTTTCTCACGTACGGAGGACCAAATGGTGATCGTGTCATCAGTGTGTCGAAAGAAAGAATTAGGCTTTAATGGCACCGTGTCTGAGGCAATATCCTCAAAATTTTCCATGAAAATATTTTCAACAGCTGGAGCTAACTGGTTATCGTTTGCAACGCCGTCCGTCTGACCGTGATACTGGCCGTTGTACAGTTAATAAGAAGACGTAAGAGTATGCCTAAATAGCTCAACCACGTCACTTACTGAGAACTTGGATATTAGGACCAAACAGTCTTTGACAAGCACGTTTGTAAACACTGCCACCACATCAAAATTAACCGTAATCTCCACCTCACTAAGTCGAAGACATTTAATTCGGCTGATAAAATCTGCTGAACTAGTAATATAATGTTCGCAGTTTCCCACATGTGACGTGTGACAAAACTGGCCAAGTACTTCGGCAGCTTGTATGTTGGTGAACCGATAGTGGATATCTTGAGGCGTAATGGCGTCCTGTCCTTGTCGATCTTCGGTAAAACATAAGCAATAGGTGGTCCAGATGCCTATGGGAGAAGATCGTTGACCACATTGTCTTCCACGGAAGAGCGCTTGAGAAGTTCAGATGCCTTTCTTATTATTCTCGTGACGGGTCGCGTGGGAGCTTGCAAAAAGTATCTTCGTCCAGTGGCGCAGAGATCTTCGTATCATAGTCCGCGTATTCCATAATTACGGTTGCATTCCTCATGTCAGCAGGAAGGACCCCACAGCTTACATCAATGCATAGTGCTCGATGGCCATTGCACTTAGCCCTGGTCTCGCTGGGTTCTAGTAACTTTGCTTTCGTGGCAATACGCCATATTTCATCTGTTGTTTCAGTTGGGAGCTTGTGGACTCCCTGTTCGATTCCATTTATTGTATCACAGACACGATTCTCCGGCGGTGAAGGTGCAATATTAAGTCCTTGCTTCAGTGCGGACATTGCACACGGCTCTATAGCTCTCGCTTTCAAGTTGATGACGGTGCATTTTGTGGATCTGTCGTCCGCACCGTGCTGTTGTTCCGAAAGGCGGCAGAACTTCCTTTACTGTCTCTCTGTAGTTCGTTTCTGTGAGGAACAGAACATATAATTTGTACAGAAAATAAGCTATGTGGTGGAGTTTGGAGGGTAAGAGATGAGGTATTGGTGGAAGTACAGATGTGCGAAGGCGTTGTAAGTTGTGCTTAGATAGCTCAGTCGATAGAGCACTTGACCGCAAAAGGCAAAGTGTCCGAGTTCAAGTCTCGGTCCGGTATACAGTTTTAATCTGCCAGGAAGTTTCACATCAGGGTACTCTCCGCTGCAGACTGAAAATTTCATTCAAGTTCAGTTTTACTCTAAACACACTTTTTCAAAGAAAAAACAGGTTTATCAATTTATTTAGCCCTTCTTAGCCATGTACCCACTACGCCTATCCTGCTGGTACAACGGTCACTAGGGTGTTTTTCGAATTATTGATTGTTGTGGTGCTTTCCTTTTGTCCAACCATAATGGATACATTTAGGCTGATAGAAGAACAGTGTGACTCTACAGCCTCTGATTTTGGCGTTTCTAAATCGGTTTAAACTTTGCTAAAATAATCACCATACGTTACTTTGTCTGATCGCCCTTTCCCTGTTTCACTCGTCGAAGGCTATCAAAACTTGTATCACAGCTTGCTGCACCACTCAGATATAACCGGTACCGGCGACATCATCATCTAACTGTTGCAGTCAAAGGGCTGGTACCCACAAAAGTAAATTTTCTAGCGTCCATTACGTCATATATGTCAATTTCTTTAGGCAACACTATCCCTCCCGAATAAGTCATTACGAATATCTGAAAGTGTCTTTTTATCTTCCAAATATTTCAGCTCTTGAAGCAGTAATTTGTATTTCCCGTCGTGCCGCCATAATCACAAAAGAAACATTTTCACATGAATCACATGAGTACAAATGCCAGATCCGCCAGTGCACTGCCATTTTATATTTTGTGTACGTGAAGCTACCACCCTCTGTAGGTGTGCATACCGCTATCCCATGACTTTCGTCATCTCACTGTATTACTACTTAAGTGCAGTATTCACGGTATGAAGAGGATTATATGTATAGAATCAGATAGTACATACAGAAGATGGCGACAGATTGCGATCTGTATTATACTCCTATTGACTTTCGTACGTTTTGACGTAATTTTTCGATATTTGATAAGTACAGTGAAGCTGCCTCTGCATTAACTGCAGTGGATACACGTTGTTACATTAAGCATGCACGTGTTCTGAATTTCTATGATTTACATAGTGCGCTAGAAACTGCGTCGGATGGACTCACACACTGGCGTCTATATATTATAGCTCTGTACAATCACTTTGGTGTGTATTTTTATGTGACTAATGTAAATATGATGAAATTAGAACAGCACATAAACGCAGGTATTCAACCAGTGTAAGAGAATGTATGTTTCGAGTCTTTAGCTATAACACTTGTCGAGGCTGACCTTGCTAAAGAGCTCTAAGTACGTAATTCACTTATAGGCTTGAACACTACTCAGGCTGAATTCAAAGCATATAGAAATAATTATTGGACAATATTGTAAAAATACTTAATGACTGTATGATCATGTATGTACGATGAGCTGTCCCTCCACATTAGTTTTATGCAACTTCCCTCCCCATCGCCTTCAAAAACCATCAGCGTGATTTACATGTTCTCTCACTCAGTCTGTCCAAACTATTAGTTCTAAAGGGAAAAACGAACAGAAATTATTTTGCAGTAAACGTGATCTACTTAAATTTAGTACCGGGATAAGTTTCCACTGGAGGCCACTGTTGTCGATTTCTCCGAGAAAACGCGTTTGAAGATCAGTTTTGTATGTTTTCTTGAATAATTCGAAAACTACGGCCTCTAGCGAAATCGTATGTCGGCACAAAACGAAACTACATTAAATGTCCTACAAAAAATTAATGTTCATATTTCTGCAAGATTAATAGTTCGCATGTGGCGAGCGAGAGAATATCTGTCATATGGTTTTTAACCCGGGGGTGCACGCACCTGGAAACAGGACGGCAGTACACGCAGCTGGTCTCACAGACCCTTGCAGTTTCTATCTTTCTGAATTTGCATTTAGATGTATATTATGGAGGAAGCGTTATTAAATGAAGTAATATCATTAGAAATTAGTTTAGTAAATATATTTAAGGGATAAATTTAATATTTTGGTCAAAAATATTTACACAAATGGAGATACATAAAATTTAGCTGTTATTAGAATAATGCATGTATTCAATCAGATATTTTGTCGATACAGTCTTGGCACACAGTAACAGAATGTTCAAGGCAAATGTATTTCTTGCAGTTCTTACAAATATATCTTGTTTTTCTGTTTTTGCTTCTGCAGTCCACACACCGTCCTCGTGAAGTCGCAGTTGATTCCACTTCAAAAATTTTCCCACTGTAAAGGTCTCCAATTCTCTCAGTTATCTTCCTTGGCAATATTTTTGACATTACTCTTTGCTGAAGATGATCATGCAGAAGTGCAAAAGAAAGCTGCCTCAAAAACTCTTCTTCTCAGTTGTTCTTTCTGATTTGAGTTGAAAATAACAGCAGCATTTATCGCATCTGCGTTCATGATGCTATAAAAACAACCACTGGCCATTTCCTTCTGTTTCTAGCTACATTATATGTTGCACTCATTCCGTCTACAACGTCAGCTCCACCCTTAGTAAGGTTATAGAAAGTGATAATTTCTGGTTTTTTCTCATTCCCTGTATTTTCGTCAACATTTCCATTGTGGTGCATCGTTGATAGTAGTAATACCACTCTACTTCGTTTGTGCACAAAAGAGGCTAAGGTGCAAATTTTCTGAAACCCTATCATAGATGACTTTTCTTGTCGGTATTTAGTGCTAATAATTTCCCTTGGGACTTCTCTTTTGTTCTTCCTCATGGTACCAACGATGGTCGTCTTCTTAGTAATCAATGTGTTTGCAAGCTCGTAACTTGTAAAATAATTGTCGCAAGTTATGTTGCGGCCTGTATTCAGGTTAGGTAGGCAAAGTCTCTGAACAAGTTCAACTGGTCTGTTGTCCTGTCTGTAAGGGCCTTCAGGCTGTTGACCAACATACATCTCCATGTTGAATGTGCAAAACATTCTGACATCCACTGCTGCAAAAATCTTTACTCCATGCTTGTTCCGCTTATTTGGCATGTACTGTCGGAATCTGCATCTTCCATGGGATGCTTCTAGTTTTTCATCAGCTGTCGAGTATTCAGAAACTGTATAAGCCTCCTGAAAGTTCTCAACAACTAGACTGAACACCTGTCTTATCGCCGCCATGTGATCTGTTTTCTCCCTTTTCATTCTCGTTTGTTTATCGTCGAATCTGAGGCATCGAAGGAAAAAACGAAATCTGTTTATGCCCATTGTGAGATGAAATATTTCTACTCTGTTCGCCACAAATCTTGTAGACTTAGTCGATGCGCACGCATTACACCAGCGTAGTACAATAATCACAATAATTGCTTTATTTCAGCTTTATTAGTTTGTTGTGCATCTCTTTCCCTTGAAAAGTTTCCCTGGATACTTCGGCTGTAACTATTAGTGCAGTCAACGAGCATGTGTATAATGTTTTCATCAAAAAACAGTTCCCAGCACTGTAGAGGATTTGTAGCACTTTTCGCAGCACCTTTCACACCTGGAAAATGAGTTATGCTGTTATGACAACGTGTGCAGGAGTTTTTTGGCGGAACACGTGAGTTCCATACTGTTCTGTCTTTACCGACAAACACATCACGGTCAGCACCACCAACACTGTCTTCTGATTCATCACACGACGTTTTTTGTTCGGTGCCGGAATCACTTTTCCACTCTGGGTCCTGGATTGCTTCAAAGTCGATTTCTCCATCTTCAGAATCACCAGCGTCACTTTCAGCCATTACTTCTTGAATCAAGTTCCTAATTCTCTCCTCCTGTGCCTCGTAAGAATAAGCCATGATGCAGTCATAACACAACACACTAAAATAAGGTACAAAGCACGAAAAAATCGTGTTCTACCACTAAACTAAGCAGATACCGCAAATATGCGCGCGCGTGAATAACCTTGATGGAGCTAACAATAAACAGACACCAGTGCACGCGGCTGGCCAGTGAGACGCTAGACCTCTTTGTTGTGAGCTAACCGGAAGTGCTTTTATTGAAATACCAGATACACCATACCAAACGACTCCTATTACACTCACTTAAAGGTACTGAGAAGATAGCTTCTTGGAAACAACTTTCAGACATTGCATTAATGTGAAAATATTCTCCTTGGTCTGACAGACCACCTGCGTGTGCTGACGGCTTAAAGGCATTGTGGGTTTCTTCCTGTATGTGCACAAAGAAAGAATATTACGAATATAAGCGGTTCTTGTTGTCGCCCCATTCTGCGATTGAAATGCGTATAAAAACCAAGCAGTCATGTGCCGAGTGGCAGGGAGGTGGTTGGTCAGGACTCATAACAGACAGACCCTACCTATCAGTTCGCCTGATAGGTAAGGCAGGCGTCCCTACACCCCTCCCAGCCACATGTGCTGTAATGGAGGTGATGTGCAATGCACATTCTGAGTCATCACAGTCATTGTGTTCTTCTCTAAATAAAAATGAGGAAATTAATAACGGTTTTTCTAGTTACTATAGCCCGCATCTCGTGGTCGTGCGGTAGCGTTCTCGCTTCCCACGCCCGGGTTCCCGGGTTCGATTCCCGGCGGGCTCAGGGATTTTCTCTGTCCCGTGATGGGTGGGTGTTGTGTGCTGTGCTTAGGTTAGTTAGGTTTAAGTAGTTCTGAGTTCTAGGGGACTGATGACCGTAGCAGTTAAGTCCCATAGTGCTCAGAGCCATTTGAACCATTTTCCTAGTTACTATAATTTTCTAATTGATGCGGGTTAAAGATGCAAGTATACAATTTTTATTGCAAAAATCTAGTTTATATATACAGTAGTGAATATAATTTTTAGAGATTTTGAAAAGATGATGAACTACATATAGAGTAGTCCATTGGTACTCTTTTCTGTTTTTCACACTGATACTACTATGGATTTCTTTCTATTCTGTATGGTTCAAGTGTACAGCACTAAAATTATTTTAATTGATTTTTAAAGAGAATGTGATCTATAAATGGTGTTCGATAATTTCTGTAACAAACTTCTAGGACTTGTAGAGGGGATGGAGTATACAATATGTCGAATAGCAACCTATGTCTGGAAATGTACCATTTCCGTTCTATGACGAGTTCAACTCAGATGTTTAACTCACGCTTGAGAAATGGAATTTGGTGCAACGCTTGTCAGTTATTAGCTAAAAATCCGAAATGAAACGTAGCGAAACATCCATTTATCACTTAAGAACATTTTTATGTACTACCACTCAAACATTACTTGTTTGAATTACTCCAAAACAAAAGTGAACTCAGTGTACTGTACGTACAGAACAGTACTGAAGCATTGCATCAGCGGTTCGATGTAGCAACCACCAACGTCGTTGCAGACATTTAACAATGAAGCATGTTTTGGTACACACTCTCCATCTCATATCGTGTCTCTTCAACTTGCAGTGCAAGGGTCACTGCTGATTCCAACAAATCTTCCTCTGTCTCTATAGGAGGCAAGCCTTAAGTAACACCGATGCAGTACACATCATCCTGTCGATCCTACTATATACCAAGACAAGCAGCTCTGAGACTTTCCTCTTTCCCTCAGCAGACGTTGATAGGTTACATGTCTCAAATGCAACCGTCGTAGAATGGAAACGGCACATTTTGGACATGGGTTTCCACTGAAAATATTACACACTCACTCCACTCTACATGTTCTAGAAGTTTGTAAAGGAAATTTTCGAATACCCTAGGTACATTTTTCTTATTTTCACATTAACACGAGAATGTATATTTTCCTCAATTACATATACAGCAGTCAATGAAATTTTCAGAGACTTCAAAAAGAAAGTGATACCATATAAAGTACTGCAAACTTCGTATTTTGGTTCTCTTCAGCATGTATAGTTCGAAAGATGTACTGAGTTTGCCGTGTGTGTGAGTCCGGCAGGTCACAGGCGTTAGAGAGAGGAAGCCTCCTATTCACACACACATCCACACACACACACACACACACACACACACACACACACACAAATACACACACTCAAGCGAATAGCGTGAGAATGGGAGCGTTCTGTTTCCATCTGTACAAATGAAGCATTTGCCACCATGTTGCGACAAGCCAACTTCCAGAAGCAGTGCAGTATGGATCTCATGGTCCTGCAATCGAGAGACTACCTTTATCTACACAGTATGCAATCATCTTTCGTCTGGGTCCCACTAACTCCGTAATCTGTGAGCTATTCGCCTCACCTTTCATCAGGCTGTAAATTTCTTGACCTTATGCCTTATGCCATAAGGACTATCGGTCACATATCTAGATACGTCGAATTCCTTGGGATTGTACCTAGTTACTTCATATGGATCGCAGCCTTTCACCCAGTGGATGAATTTGTCTGTATCCATATTAGGTAATTTTGACTTCACTTAGTTTCTTTGTGCAAACTCATTCTACATTCGGAGTTTGGAGAACATCAGAATACTCATAGTGATGAAGGCATGCTTCATGAACTCCACTGATACTTTAGCAATCTATACAGCGAAATGTCCATGAAAAATCGTAGCCCACTTAAAACCTTGCCTGGCGATATAATCTCTTGCGCCGTAACACCCATCCCATCCATAAGATAAATGAATTTAGCTGTGCTTCCTAACAGTTTCTATGATACTTCCGAAAAAAGATATATTGATTAATTTATAAAATATTTTTCTCAGAATCACACATCGGAAAAGGCTCTTTTTGGTGTTACCATGAATATACTTCTTCATCCAGGAGTGTTGGTCAAAGCAGATGCTGGGGTGATCCTTATAACTCACATCCCCAACCCACTGCTAGAGTTTCTGTAATGTAGACTGTACCTCTGCTCATCCTTCAACGTTGACATCGACCTGGGGACAGAACAGTTTTGCGGCACTAGGTGCTCCGGACATGGCCGCAACTCTCTGTGCATGTCATGCTGATCGGTGGGATAATTTACGGCCGCTGTGGCCGAGTGGTTCTAGGCGCTTCAGTCCAGAACCGCGCTGCTGCTACGGTCGCAGGTTCGAATCCTACCTCGATCATGGATGTGTGTGATGTCCTTAAGTTAGTTAGGTTTAAGTAGTTCTAAGTCTAGGGGACTGATGACCTCAGATGGTTCAAATGGTTCAAATGGCTCTGAGCACTATGGGACTCAACATCTTCGGTCGTAAGTCCCCTAGAACTTATAACTACTTAAACCGAACTAACCTAATGACATCCCACACACCCATGCCCGAGGCAGGACTCGAACCTGCGACCGTAGCAGCCTCGCGGTTCCGGACTGCAGCGCCAGAACCGCACGGCCACCGCGGCCGGCGACCTCAGATGCTAAGTCCTATAGTGATTAGAGCCATTTGAACCACTTATGGTGGGATAATCCCCATCTGGCACCACGATGTAAACCACATCAGTATCTGCATCTACATCTTGGATGTCATCTTTCAGTCGGTCAGTTTCGTCATTAGCAGCTATTGTAAAATTCCAAACGGTAGAGACTGTTGAAGAACGTTGCCCTCAGAGATTTTTATATCCTAGTAAAGGATGTAGCACAAATAGTCAGATGGCCTCGTCTTCACTCTCTCCCACATAATTCACCCTGAGGTACCTGTGTATTCACTGACAAAGGCCCCTGAGGATCCTATGTTCATCAGTATCAGTAAACGGTTGGAGGTCGATACATGTCTTTTTTATCATTGCATCGTATGAAAGTCTTCTTACATTGTCATAGAAAGCGAGATCCAGAGCACTAATGACCTCGCTATTTGGCCCCCTCCTCCAAACCAAACAACCAACCAAGATCCAGAATGATCACTCAGAAATCTCACAGATATCTGTGAACAGGAGCAAATCTATTTCCATGAACAGTTAGCATATTCCTCTATATAAGGGAAGAATTGCCAAACATTCACTGTGTGGCTATATGCCACACCGGTTATGACGGTGTCTGTGATGTTTCTCGTGAATGTAGTTACATCAGGCACTGTGGTTTGTGGAACGTTTGCGTTGAATACAGGCATTCGTAAGGAAAGAATCCCTTCTCTCTCACCAGCTGCAACTTGTTATCACCAAGATATTCTGCTCTGGTGAACTGCATATCCTCTTGATGCATCGTCTTAGAACGTTTCCGAAGAGATTCGTGTACAAATGATCGGGAATTGAGGAAGCGGAGTGATAATCTACATGTGATTCATTTGGACAATGAAATGTACGTCTCTACATTGTCAGCTATGACGCTGATCTTAACTTTCTCCATCCCCAAAATCATTCAGGAGCTCATCAAGAAAGTGAGCATCATACCCTCTCAAATTATGGAGGAAGACTGACATGTCGTGGTAGTTTGTATTTCAAGATGTGTGCACTGTGAGCTGCAGCGTGGAACTTTACCGTTGGATGACAGCACCCACCATGTGAATTTTCCACAGTTTTTCAACTGGAGCACATTAAAATTAATATGTAAGTCAACAGTCTGCTCCAATATGACATCATTCTCCTGTGATTTGGTACTTTGAATGTTGTTAATATCAAGAACCTCAAGATCCAGCACAAGTTGCTCAAGCTCAGAGTGCTACTATCTCGCAGAATTATCGCCGCTGTATCACTCAAATTTGTTGCGACCGGAGTCATATTATAACACAACTTGATATCCCTCCACGTAAGGAACATGTCGTTCTGTGAAAGTGGTGAGAGAGGCTGTGGAATCACCTTCACAATGCGCCACAATGTGGATCGTCGGATGGATATAAATATATAATTCTTCGTCGTCTTTTACGTGAGCCTGAAAACTATTTTTGCGATCACCCAGAGAGCGATGGAGAACATACTGACCATAGTTCCCAGTCTGCAAGGCTGCACTCTTCTTGTGCTCACTGAAAGAAATATTTCTGCTCTGTGTTAACTCAGCGGGATCAGGAGCTATGATTATAAAAAAGAGTTTTGCATGCTACCTGATTCATACATTCAGTAGAAGTCCACACGCACGATCATAGTAATATTCCTGATAATAATAATAATGTACTACCATAAACAGCACTATGAGTAGGAGTAGTTCAGGGGCGACCTCTATGGTAAGTTCCAATTGGTATGGTCTTTCGCCCTGACTTCTAACCATCAAAGTTAACTGCTCGCCACAAAAGTCGAAAATAATCTCACCACTACCCACGCGGTCTTTTTAACAATACGATCGGCACATAAATGGTTACTTCCGTGAAATCTAAGCTGTCCAGAACGGTGAACAGTCCTTGCGAGTTCACTTCCTATTCTTACCGAAAACATACATTTAGCGGCAGACTGGCTGTGACGTCAGTTGAGGCAGCGCGTTAGCCGGCGTTCGACTGACGCGCACAGAGGAAAGGACAAGTTGGATGCGAAGTGTGTGTGCCACTGCCTCTCAAGCCGTATTTATATATGGGCACAGGAACATCTGCCGTCATCCGCTCTTAGCCTAGGTAGCGGCATCTAAATGGCCGCTTTCTCGTACACATATTATTTTCTTACACTGTTGTGTATCAATTTACGGTCTTCGTAAATCCTCAGATTATGGCGCAGTACTTTGTACGCTACACACTGGCGCGTTATGATGACGTGGAGCTAGTAGCAGTGTACTGGGGTGAGTCCTGGCACACTCGCTTGCCTCTGTATCTCTCAAATGATACAGCGCTTCTGAAATTTTCCCGGCGTATTTCTTCTTCTAATTGACGGCGTCATTCGATACTCAACGACTAGATGATCTTTTACTTTCACCACCGAGGGCATCACCTACAACTCGGCTATGCCGGTAAATTTTCAGAAGCGCTGTATCATTTGAGAGATACAGAGGCCTGCTCTTCTAATAATTTTCGGGTATGCAGCTGGATAAAAACTGGAATTCTGATATTAAAATTATACAATCACAGCGGATATTATTAGAAGGTACAGCGCTTGTTTCACCAGAACAGGAACTGGTAAGCTCTCAGAGTCAGCGTATACAACAAAGGGACAGCATTCCTGGTGGTGTGTGTTATTAACCTGTAAGAACTTTTTATCCTGGGTAGACTTTTCCACACGTTTCCTCCTAAATGGTCACAAATGCCGAAAGATCTTAGGCATCGCCGGCAAAATGTCTCGTACAACGATGATTAGACAATGGGACAGAGAGTAGATGGGACATATATCTGATTCAGACATAGTGATGCTTCTCCCAGTGTGATATTATCTATAAATCTAAATGTTAGGGATATTAACTGGCTACTCTGGAAAGTAGGGAAATCTGATTACCTCATGCTTCACATCCCATGGCTTGCTTTGGTTTTTATCTATATCCAAGACACCAATGTGAACTGAATAATTACGGCTTCACCATTCGAATTTTGATGAATCTGGGATTGTGATGGGGAATGAGGTGCCTTCAAACTCATAATCCTGCAGATTTTAATTGCTTGTACGTATTCATAGTCAGTGAATTTTTTGGATAATTTCAGTGACAAGCGACAAGCGACCATTATCAGCAATAGTTATCATTCTTTTTGCAATTCTCGACATCGGTCCATGTCTTTTTAGCAATAGCACCTGGAGGAAGAACTATGTAACAAAAGCCAGCATTAGCTGGGTGAGAGACGTTCGTGTATACATCAAAGCAGAACAAAATGGTGGTTGTGACACACCCTCTATCCTGCATATAGGAAAACGGCTCAGTAAGGTACTCTCGGTAAAAATTCCATATCACTCCACAATTAGTCTACCCCACGATACCACGCCACCCTTCCCCGAAATTTTACCAATGCTTTTATGTGCAGCATTACCACCTTCTTTTGGATTGTGCCAGCTCACAGTACAGAAGTCCCTTGTACCTGATGGCTGGATACCAAAGGGTGTTAATGTTTTCTGGGAGTTCCCTTTCCAAGGCATGTCGATAAACATGAAGGAATGTAGACAGATCTTGATACCCTACATTGGTGTTATAAATGGAGCACTGCAGTATCCTGATTCCAAGGAGCAACAGGAACTACTGAGTAGTTCATTGTAGCCGTGCGAACTACCTGGTGTTCGTTAATAAGGTAAGCTGTAGGACTGATGCCACTAAACCCGAAACGTTGCCGTTACGCTCCAGTCCAGGGAAATAGGGCCGCAGCACGCAGCATCAACCAGTTTGATGATATTGCCTGGGCTGATGGGCCATGGGTGGTGATTGCTACTTTAACGTCCAACCTCGGCTGACACTTGCCACCAGTTTGATGGTCCAGGACAGGCTGGACTGAGGGGTACTACATAGGCAGTGGCCACCAGTTTGATGGTCCATGCTGTGATGATAATGATGCCGGAGTCACTATACATGGATCTGGCTGGGGAGGTGTAAGCCATCCTAAACATAGCATCGACAATCACAAATACATAGACAAATATACACTCCTGGAAATGGAAAAAAGAACACATTGACACCGGTGTGTCAGACCCACAATACTTGCTCCGGACACTGCGAGAGGGCTGTACAAGCAATGATCACACGCACGGCACAGCGGACACACCAGGAACCGCGGGGTTGGCCGTCGAATGGCGCTAGCTGCGCAGCATTTGTGCACCGCCGCCGTCAGTGTCAGCCAGTTTGCCGTGGCATACGGAGCTCCATCGCAGTCTTTAACACTGGTAGCATGCCGCGACAGCGTGGACGTGAACCGTATGTGCAGTTGACGGACTTTGAGCGAGGGCGTATAGTGGGCATGCGGGAGGCCGGGTGGACGTACCGCCGAATTGCTCAACACGTGGGGCGTGAGGTCTCCACAGTACATCGACGTTGTCGCCAGTGGTCGGCGGAAGGTGCACGTCCCCGTCGACCTGGGACTGGACCGCAGCGACGCACGGATGCACGCCAAGACCGTAGGATCCTACGCAGTGCCGTAGGGGACCGCACCGCCACTTCCCAGCTAATTAGGGACACTGTTGCTCCTGGGGTATCGGCGAGGACCATTCGCAACCGTCTCCATGAAGCTGGGCTACGGTCCCGCACACCGTTAGGCCGTCTTCCGCTCACGCCCCAACATCGTGCAGCCCGCCTCCAGTGGTGTCGCGACAGGCGTGAATGGAGGGACGAATGGAGACGTGTCGACTTCAGCGATGAGAGTCGCTTCTGCCTTGGTGCCAATGATGGTCGTATGCGTGTTTGGCGCCGTGCAGGTGAGCGCCACAATCAGGACTGCATACGACCGAGGCACACAGGGCCAACACCCGGCATCATGGTGTGGGGAGCGATCTCCTACACTGGCCGTACACCACTGGTGATCGTCGAGGGGACACTGAATAGTGCACGGTACATCCAAACCGTCATCGAACCCATCGTTCTACCATTCCTAGACCGGCAAGGGAACTTGCTGTTCCAACAGGACAATGCACGTCCGCATGTATCCCGTGCCACCCAACGTGCTCTAGAAGGTGTAAGTCAACTACCCTGGCCAGCAAGATCTCCGGATCTGTCCCCCATTGAGCATGTTTGGGACTGGATGAAGCGTCGTCTCACGCGGTCTGCACGTCCAGCACGAACGCTGGTCCAACTGAGGCGCCAGGTGGAAATGGCATGGCAAGCCGTTCCACAGGACTACATCCAGCATCTCTACGATCGTCTCCATGGGAGAATAGCAGCCTGCATTGCTGCGAAAGGTGGATATACACTGTACTAGTGCCGACATTGTGCATGCTCTGTTGCCTGTGTCTATGTGCCTGTGGTTCTGTCAGTGTGATCATGTGATGTATCTGACCCCAGGAATGTGTCAATAAAGTTTCCCCTTCCTGGGACAATGAATTCACGGTGTTCTTATTTCAATTTCCAGGAGTGTACCTGTCATTAATGATCATAAGTTGTGTTACTTACTATGTGGTTCACCGAACTATTAGTGATATTATTCATATGTCGGCTTCATCACTCACTACATTGTGGCCATATTCAGATATTTTATGCTCTAGTTCAGCAGTTACCTCCTCCACTATGTCTCCATCAAATGCATCAAGATTAAACACATATCTCACTACCCGTCGGCGTCAAAAAAGTGTTTATAAGAAGAGGTAGAGTTAATACTACTCACGTCTCTAATCCTACACAATCTATGGAATACCCCAAGAATTTTTGATTGAGAGCTGCGAAACTACTTCCTGTAAAAAAGCTACGAGAATGCTGAATCGCCACTGTCCTGGGCGCCTGCACAAAGAAGAATACATAACTGTTAATCCTAATGAATAAATTCTTCTTCCACTACTGTTCAATGATTAGAACCCACCGAGCCGACTAGCCTGCTCCACCGCATTACATGCTCCGTCATCCCTTCAACAGTAGAGATTTCATCCCAGGCCCTACACAAGTAACGCAAAGGTTTCTGTTAGCAGAATCACGTTTGCGTTATCATCGTCGTCTGGTCTTCCACCTTCACGCATTTCAGTGTGAAGAGTGAGTGTTTTTTTTTCTTTTGGACTTTCTCATTATTTTCTTGTTTGAGGCCATGTCAAAGTGCAGGGACATTAGTTTCACTGTTAGAGTGTCATTTGTGAAACCGCAGGAACCTACAGACATACCGTCGTTACAGGAAAGGCCGTGGAAACGGATTTAACGCTATAGAGTTGTAAGTTTTGTAATTTAGCCGGCGATGAGTTCGGTCTTGATCAGTGACAATTATTGACTGCAGATGGCCACTAATCACAGACCATCATTAATCACTGACCATCAACGATCAGTGACAAAAATTATTGTTGGTCTGACGATCAGTGATCAGTGCTATCAAATTCTGTGAACTGAATAAGTGTATCAAGCTGCCCAAAAAGTGTACGTAATAACCCATCAAACCATATCGTCTTCTCCTATAATGTATCAACTTGCCGCAAAGTCTGTCAGATTACCCCCTCAACAGTATCAAATTACAACTCAAACTGTATCAAACTGTCACAGTAGCTGCGTGTGTAGCATAATGCACACAGAATTACAAAGATTACCTTTAATTCCTAATGCCTAAATCATAATGTCTTGATGCAACAATATTATAATATGCAGTTCCTCTTACCCCCTCCCCCATTCCAGTATGTGACTCTAATATTTCGTCAGAATACTATCGACCGTTCAGTAAAATGCTGCTGCTTAACAGCTAACACGTGATGCATAACGCCTAACCCTAATATGCAAAACTGTATGCACATAGATAGCTCTGGCGTAAATGTTTTTTTAAAATAGTTTTGACTCCAAGGTCAAAGATGTGAATTATTACTTTCTATCAAAAAGTTAACCTTGTTGTAAAACTCTTAACATATTCAATTTTCGTGATAGAAACAACTGACTGCTGTTAACCATGGATTGGATGTGCAGACTGCATTATACAGAGAGAACGGGTGGGGATCTGACTGCATGTATATGTGTTACAATCTCCTATAAGGTGATACTAGAACGACTGTCCAGTCTTTATAAAACAAATTTGTGCTCACTCTTCTTTCTAGTACTCCTGGGAGAACCTACCCTCATATTCATTCACTAATGAAAGAGGTACGACTTTTATTAGAGAAAATGTGGGACAGAGCATAACAGGTTTTCCTGCTATAAAAACAGGAAAATCATAAAAAAGCAATCTGTGCGCTTGAATTCCTAACGCCAGGTGCATATATGACTAATATATTGGACGGCATGTTGCTTTAACCCCTTTTTCTTCTTATTATTACTACACGTTTGAAACCAGAAGGGCAATGAAAATAAAAGGACCTCTCCGCTCCAACAAGCTCTGGTTCCCTGCGTGCAACATCAAATTTAAAGGGCACCGACAATTATTACGAATGCCATTGTTATACAGAGGAAAGGAAAACTGTAATCTTGTTCATACGTTTCATCTTTCGTTCATATTACAACGTTGTTGCCTGATTAAAGTAAGCACTTCACCGAGAGACAGGGGTTTATCATGTTTTTTACTGATGTAGTAAAATCTACCACTTCAGTAGCCGAACATTTAGCCGAATTGCCTTAGATGTTGAAGGATTTGGGTTCAATACCCTGTACCCCTCACATTTGTCTGAGGTAGATAATTCTGGAGTTTGTAGCTGAAAGAAGAGAAATGTCTTGGATTCATCAAAAATCGCTATTTTTGAAAATTCGGGAATTAAGGCAACTACCACACTATTTTGCAGTCTTGAGGGTTACAGAAAAACTACTTTTAGCAATGTGATGAAGTCCAGCTTTTTTAACCTACAAATTGTTGAGCAGAAATTTACAGACATCCTAATCTTACAGCCGGCCGCGGTGGTCTAGCGGTTCTAGGCGCTCAGTCCGGAACCGCGGGACTGCTACGGTCGCAGGTTCGAATCCTGCCTCGGGCATGGATGTGTGTGATGTCCTTAGGTTAGCTAGGTTTAAGTAGTTCTAAGTTCTAGGGGATTGATGACCACAGATGTAAAGCCCATAGTGCTCAGAGCCATTTGAACCATTTGAACCTAATCTTACAATGTTTGCTGTAACACGAACCAATCCAAAAGGGCTCACATATGAAACCGTGAACTATCTTCTAGGAATGCATGCGTTTTCTTATCTGCATGCAAGAATACACTGGCTCACAGCCACAGAATACCAAACTTTGTGAACCATTATAACGCACGTTAAAAGAGCGGAATTAACGCAAGAGGGACGCAAGATAGAGGAATTTCCACGATACTCACAATGTCTCACATGATACGTGTTTTTCATCATGCCATGAAAAGGTGCCCATCGACAAACTTGCTGTGCACTCCCCCAGATTCACCATTATCAGTCCGACATCTACTTCCGGTAGAACGCACACAAGACAAGCGAGCTGTTTTACCAAATTCCAAATACCACTTCTTAATGGTTCAAATGGCTCTGAGCACTATGGGACTTAACTGCTGAGGTCATCAGTCCCCTAGAAATTAGAACTACTTAAACCTAACCTAAGGAATTCACACACATCCATGCCCGAGGCAGGATTCGAACCTGCGACCGTAACAGTCGCGCGGTTCCAGACTGTAGCGGCTAGAACCGCTCGGCCGCACCGGCTGGCTACCAGGTCTTAATAATGAAAGACCGGGCACTGCCTGTGTCTAATAAGGCACAAATCGGTTCCTGACCTAATTTCGCACAAATGAAGGGGAGAGAAGGGATCGACCGAGCTCGAATTACACGACAATTTACCGGCCAGTTTCGCTTTCTCTTCCCCCACCTTCTTCCCCGCTTCTCCTGGCGTCATTTTTGATAACAGGGCGAGCGAAGAACCGGACAGGACCGGACCAAATGATCTGCGGATCCGCAGTGATAACATTGTCGTTGGTTAGGGACGTTCCGGGGAACAACAGTTGGCAGTGCTTCCGACGGCATAGTATTATGACAACGCTGCTGCGTAACTTCCGGAAATTGGCGGGCATCTAATTAGTCAATAGCCGCCAACAACTCGGCATACGTTCGCGGTCTCTCAACAAAAATTAATTTTCCCTTCTCTGAAGTAGAAAGACCATTAAGGATATGGGTGACACAATAGCGTTCTGAAATTTGTTTGTCGAGTGCCTCTACCGCAAGCCTAACACGTCCCACAAATTGCAATAGTGGTTCCCTATCTCCTTGCACCCGCCAAAATTGTTCCTGTTCCAACGCTCTACGCGCGCGGTCAGTGAGCTTAATCTTTAAAACCTTATCCCTCAGGTGCGTGAACGAACCGCCTTCTTGCAACGTTTCGGCTATTATCAAAGCTAAACTGCCGCGGGCCATTGAATACAACGCCGTCAATACCGTAGCATGTGGGAGAGATAGAGCCTCCGTATGTCACCATAAACGAACAATTAATTCCAACACCTTGATAAATTGATCTACCGACTCAAAAGTAATGTCAGTGACATCATGCAACAATCTAAATAATGGGTGGGGCAGTTTCGAAAAGAATTAGACTGTTCTAATTCGACTCGCTGGGACGCCCGCTCCCTTACATCATGACGACTCTCAAGATCGATATTAGTCTCCTCTCCCCCCAAGACAAGCCCCAGGAGGCGCGAATTCAGGACCTCCACCCCCGCCATGGTCTGACCAAAAGCTGCTCTATGCGCGTCTTGGACCCCAACCGATTTTAAATCTAACAAAGACTGAAGTGAGTGAGTCAGTTGAGCTTGTGCTCGACGAAGCTGTTTTAACGTGGTAGGATCACGTTCAAAGACTGACACGGTAGCACTCGAAACAGCTATAAATGTAGAAACTGATGATATCCACTTACCCTGATCCGGGAAAAGATCTGGAGACAACGTTACTGGAGCTAGCAACACCACCCGGAGCCGTGGAATCAACTCATTCACCGTACCGTCTACATTTTGACTTCTGATTCTAAACTCATATTGTGGCTGGGCTTTCGTAAGTAAATCTAAACCTAGTACTGATCGTGCCATGATCGCTCGGAGTTCCTGTAAAACACACAAAGGAAACTATAACCAAAAAGAAAAAAACTTTCTCAATCAACAAGAGCATAAAGGTACAAACAAAATACACTCCTGGAAATTGAAATAAGAACACCGTGAATTCATTGTCCCAGGAAGGGGAAACTTTATTGACACATTCCTGGGGTCAGATACATCACATGATCACACTGACAGAACCACAGGCACATAGACAAAGGCAACAGAGCATGAACAATGTCGGCACTAGTACAGTGTATATCCACCTTTCGCAGCAATGCAGGCTGCTATTCTACATCTACATCTACATCTACATTTATACTCCGCAAGCCACCCAACGGTGTGTGGCGGAGGGCACTTTACGTGCCACTGTCATTACCTCCCTTTCCTGTTCCAGTCGCGTATGGTTCGCGGGAAGAACGACTGTCTGAAAGCCTCTGTGCGCGCTCTAATCTCTCTAATTTTACATTCGTGATCTCCTCGGGAGGTATAAGTAGGGGGAAGCAGTATATTCGATACCTCATCCAGAAACGCACCCTCTCGAAACCTGGCGAGCAAGCTACACCGCGAAGCAGAGCGCCTCTCTTGCAGAGTCCGCCACTTGAGTTTGTTAAACATCTCCGTAACGCTATCACGGTTACCAAATAACCCTGTGACGAAACGCGCCGCTCTTCTTTGAATCTTCTCTATCTCCTCCGTCAACCCGATCTGGTACGGATCCCACACTGATGAGCAATACTCAAGTATAGGTCGAACGAGTGTTTTGTAAGCCACCTCCTTTGTTGATGGACTACATTTTCTAAGGACTCTCCCAATGAATCTCAACCTGGTACCCGCCTTACCAACAATTAATTTTATATGATCATTCCACTTCAAATCGTTCCGCACGCATACTCCCAGATATTTTACAGAAGTAACTGCTACCAGTGCTTGTTCCGCTATCATATAATCATACAATAAAGGATCCTTCTTTCTACGTATTCGCAATACATTACATTTGTCTATGTTAAGGGTCAGTTGCCACTCCCTGCACCAAGTGCCTATCCGCTGCAGATCTTCCTGCATTTCGCTACAATTTTCTAATGCTGCAACTTCTCTGTATACTACAGCATCATCCGCGAAAAGCCGCATGGAACTTCCGACACTATCTACTAGGTCATTTATATGTATTGTGAAAAGCAATGGTCCCATAACACTCCCCTGTGGCACACCAGAGGTTACTTTAACGTCTGTAGACGTCTCTCCGTTGATAACAACATGCTGCGTTCTGTTTGCTAAAAACTCTTCAATCCAGCCACACAGCTGGTCTGATATTCCGTAGGCTCTTACTTTGTTTATCAGGCGACAGTGCGGAACTGTATCGAACGCCTTCCGGAAGTCAAGAAAAATAGCATCTACCTGGGAGCCTGTATCTAATATTTTCTGGGTCTCATGAACAAATAAAGCGAGTTGGGTCTCACACGAACGCTGTTTCCGGAATCCATGTTGATTCCTACAGAGTAGATTCTGGGTTTCCAAAAACGACATGATACTCGAGCAAAAAACATGTTCTAAAATTCTACAACAGATCGACGTCAGAGATATAGGTCTATAGTTTTGCGCATCTGCTCGACGACCCTTCTTGAAGACTGGGACTACCTGTGCTCTTTTCCAATCATTTGGAACCTTCCGTTCCTCTAGAGACTTGCGGTACACGGCTGTTAGAAGGGGGGCAAGTTCTTTCGCGTACTCTGTGTAGAATCGAATTGGTATCCCGTCAGGTCCAGTGGACTTTCCTCTGTTGAGTGATTCCAGTTGCTTTTCTATTCCTTGGACACTTATTTCGATGTCAGCCATTTTTTCGTTTGTGCGAGGATTTAGAGAAGGAACTGCAGTGCGGTCTTCCTCTGTGAAACAGCTTTGGAAAAAGGTGTTTAGTATTTCAGCTTTACGCGTGTCATCCTCTGTTTCAATGCCATCATCATCCCGGAGTGTCTGGATACGCTGTTTCGAGCCACTTACTGATTTAACGTAAGACCAGAACTTCCTAGGATTTTCTGTCAAGTCGGTACATAGAATTTTACTTTCGAATTCACCGAACGCTTCACGCATAGCCCTCCTTACGCTAACTTTGACATCGTTTAGCTTCTGTTTGTCTGAGAGGTTTTGGCTGCGTTTAAACTTGCAGTGAAGCTCTCTTTGCTTTCGCAGTAGTTTCCTAACTTTGTTGTTGTACCACGGTGGGTTTTTCCCGTCCCTCACAGTTTTACTCGGCACGTACCTGTCTAAAACGCATTTTACGATTGCCTTGAACTTTTTCCATAAACACTCACGATTGTCAGTGTCGGAACAGAAATTTTCGTTTTGATCTGTTAGGTAGTCTGAAATCTGCCTTCTATTACTCTTGCTAAACAGATAAACCTTCCGCCCTTTTTTTACATTCCTATTAACTTCCAAATTCAGGGATGCTGCAACGGCCTTATGATCACTGATTCCCTGTTCTGCACTTACAGAGTCGAAAAGTTCGGGTCTGTTTGTTACCAGTAGGTCCAAGATGTTATCTCCACGAGTCGGTTCTCTGTTTAATTGCTCGAGGTAATTTTCGGATAGTGCACTCAGTATAATGTCACTCGATGCTCTGTCCCTACCACCCGTCCTAAACATCTGAGTGTCCCAGTCTATATCTGGTAAATTGAAATCTCCACCTAAGACTATAACATGCTGAGAAAATTTATGTGAAATGTATTCCAAATTTTCTCTCATGGAGACGATCGTAGAGATGCTGGATGTAGTCCTGTGGAACGGCTTGCCATGCCATTTCCACCTGGCGCCTAAGTTGGACCAGCGTTCGTGCTGGACGTGCAGACCGCGTGAGACGACGCTTCATCCAGTCCCAAACATGCTCAATGGGGGACAGATCCGGAGATCTTGCTGGCCAGGGTAGTTGACTTAAACCTTCTAGAGCACGTTGGGTGGCACGGGATACATGCGGACGTGCATTGTCCTGTTGGAACAGCAAGTTCCCTTGCCGGTCTAGGAATGGTAGAACGATGGGTTCGATGACGGATTGGATGTACCGTGCACTATTCTGTGACCCCTCGATGATCACCATTGGTGTACGGCCAGTGTAGGAGATCGCTCCCCACACCATGATGCCGGGTGTTGGCCCTGTGTGCCTCGGTCGTATGCAGTTCTGATTGTGGCGCTCACCTGCACGGCGCCAAACACGCATACGACTATCATTGGCACCAAGGCAGAAGCGACTCTCATCGCTGAAGACGACACGTCTCCATTCGTCCCTCCATTCACGCCTGTCGCGACACCACTGGAGGCGGGCTGCACGATGTTGGGGCGTGAGCGGAAGACGGCCTAACGGTGTGCGGGACCGTAGCCCAATTTCATGGAGACGGTTGCGAATGGTCCTCGCCGATACCCCAGGAGCAACAGTGTCCCTAATTTGCTGGGAAGTGGCGGTGCGGTCCCCTACGGCACTGCGTAGGATCCTACGGTCTTGGCGTGCATCCGTGCGTCGCTGCGGTCCGGTCCCTGGTCGACGGGCACGTGCACCTTCCGCCGACCACTGGCGACAACATCGATGTACTGTGGAGACCTCACGCCCCACGTGTTGAGGAATTCGGCGGTACGTCCACCCGGCCTCCCGCATGCCCACTATACGCCCTCGCTCAAAGTCCGTCAACTGCACATACCGTTCACGTTCACGCTGTCACGGCATGCTACCAGTGTTAAAGACTGCGATGGAGCTCCGTATGCCACGGCAAACTGGCTGACACTGACGGCGGCGGTGCACAAATGTTGCGCAGCTAGCGCCATTCGACGGCCAACACCGCGGTTCCTGGTGTGTCCGCTGTGCCGTGCGTGTGATCATTGCTTGTACAGCCCTCTCGCAGTGTCCGGAGCAAGTATGGTGGGTCTGACCCACCGGTGTCAATGTGTTCTTTTTTCCATTTCCAGGAGTGTATCACATTCACACACCACCTACACAAATTACGGCACCCAAGGTCCGGGAACGAAGGTGCTCTGCTACCACTGATGTGGATTACCAACACAAGGGCCGGCCGTGGTGGTCTAGCGGTTCTGGCGCTGCAGTCCGGAACCGCGGGAATGCTACAGTCGCAGGTTCGAATCCTGCCTCGGGCATGGGTGTGTGTGATGTCCTTAGGTTAGTTAGGTTTAAGTAGTTGTAAGTTCTAGGGGATTTATGACCTAAGATGTTGAGTCCCATAGTGCTCAGAGCCATTTGAACCAACACAAGTGCAAGGATAGGGTACCAATATAGACAAGAAAGGAAGTATGAAGGGCACCAACGGCAATAACAATCATCCATTTATGGCACCATTACACACGCACATCATGATATATGAGACATTATCACAAACGGTGTGCATAATGAGGGCCGCACAATTTTACCAATGTAAGAAATTAAAATAATACTAGCACAAGATTAACTAAAGTGTCATCAAGGAAATGTCTATGGGAAGAACAAACCGGGACCGCAAGGGAGAAGGCAACATCACTTAACTCAGGTGCACCAAAACAAACAATGGACGCCAGGCCGTGCCAACAACGGACACGTAAGGCACGCAATTACTCTCTTGTTGCGGTTTCACGCGTTCCACCCAAGTAATAGCTACCCGAAACATTTTAATACTTTGAACAGTATAGCAGTGATCAGCAAATTTAAAACAATGCCATGACATAAGAATACAACAATTTAAGAAAATCACATATGAGTCTGAGCTTAAGGTCTTTCGGTATTAACAGATTACGAAAGGTAAAGGGGCATGTGCCACTTTTAAATCTTGCATAAACACACTACTAAATCTTGCAGTTAAGGCAACAAGAATCAAATCAGTTAAGTGATATTGTTACTTTCAAGTAATAATAAAATTATTTCATACAATAAAACCAAGAATGGCCTCATCAGTACTCCCCAGTGAAGCAGTTCACACAAATGGTACTCCACGGATCCGAGCACACAGCCCCATACAAAATGCAACACAACCACAGCGACCCGGCGTACTACCAGAACCACCAGACAGTAAACTAAAATAGTACGAAACCAAAACAAGGGCCGTCCTTTTAAATAACGAGAAATAGCCCGGGCCGTACAACGGACCAAATCCCGGGAAATCCATAAGAAACCTCAGCCAACTTAATACCAAAACAACAATTTATGAACAATATGCAAAAGACAAGACCTCTCAGTCCAAAGGCTTCCGTTTGGTCGCGAAGGTGGATCCAACCCGCCTGCTGAGGTGCCAAGCGTCGTACGGAGTGCCGAATCAAGCTTAACCTTCGTTGACGGAAAGCGGAAGCACCACAAGACAAAATAAACTCCAATCTAACTGCGCAAGGAAAACTATAAGGAGTGCCACTCGAAGACTATACACTTGAAGATCAAATACAAAGCACGCAGACAGACGTGGCGCTGAACGACTCACTTCCATCTCTAGCGTCTAGTAGAGTACAGAGAGCAGCGTAGCCCATCGATATACATCCATGGGACGGTGAACGAGGATAGCAATCCCTGCGACGGAGAGACAGGCGGACGAAATGACATCCCGCCGCACATAGAAGGTATTTCCAACTCAGGCACGAAAAACTACGACAGGCGATATTTTGCTCCCCTTACGAATCAAGTTAAACGGCACACGGCGGCCTTGTCCACACTACTAAACGTAAAATCACGGTCCGGTCTTCCCATCGGGCCCCACTCGGCGTCCAGACGCAAACAACACCAGCCGAGCCGAACTGTCTTCACGCCAAGGCAGCCACCTCTCACCTCCTCACACGTCTCCAGCTAACCCCGGCCAGCAATCACACACGGAAACAACCGCCTAACACCAAAGCGCCATCTGAGTGAAACTCAGCACTAAGATCGATACGGACCTTGAAATAAGCGAGCGCCGTAACAGCTGATCTACTCTAACACGAGTCACGAAGCGTCCTCACAAGTTTACTTCCGGCGGCACTTCGTCTCCAACCTTCCAAACTTCACAGGAGTTCTCCTGCGAAACTTGCTGAACTTCCCCTCTTGGCAGAAAAGATACTGCAGAGACATGGCACTGCCTGGGGGATGTTTGCAGGATGAAATTTTCACTCTGTTGCGCAGTGTGTGCTTATGTATGCCCTTGCCCTTACGGAACAGCTGACTGTCATTTTAAATACTTCCCTTATGAATAAGGGAAA
The DNA here is from genome assembly GCF_023864275.1 of Schistocerca cancellata. Taxonomy (NCBI): domain Eukaryota; kingdom Metazoa; phylum Arthropoda; class Insecta; order Orthoptera; family Acrididae; genus Schistocerca; species Schistocerca cancellata. The sequence continues at coordinate 901,284,238 of NC_064629.1, forward strand.
TGTCGTGGCTTACTGCTAGTCGTGAGTAAATGTTCCACTTGATGCGCCGGCCGAAGTGGCCGAGCGGTTCGAGGCACTACACTCTAGAACCGCACGATCGCAACGGTCACAGGTTCGAGTCCTGCCTCGTGCATGGATGTGTGTGAAGTCCTTAGGTTAGTTAGGTTTAAGTTGTTCTAAGTTCTAGGGCGCTGATGACCTCAGCTGTTGAGTCCCATTGTACTCAGAGCCATTTCAACCATTAAGACGTGGTATTTGGAATTTGGTAAAACAGCTCGCATGTCTAGTGTGCGTTCTACCGGAAGCAGATGTCGGACTGCTAATGGTGAATTGTTGCCTATTCTTGTGGAGTGCACAGCAGGTGTGTCGATGGGCACCTTTTAATGTCCTGTTCAGTTGTTGGTTGCGGAGAGTTTAAGCACGCCTTTCATTTTGGTTTGGGACTTAATTAGTAAGTCGGGTCTTATTGTCGATCCTTCAAGGGGTACCTTCTATTTTCAATTCCGACCTACTACTAGAATTTGTGAGTGTGGCAGGGGAGGAGGAAGTATTGTTTTGGCGGTAACACAGGCTTATCCGGATGTATCACATGTCCCTTCCGACAAAGAAGCAAGGTTAAAGGAGCTGTTGTCTCAGTACCCGCAAGTTATTACGGACAGATTAGGACTAACCAATGAGATCGAGTATGAAATTCTTCTTACCGATCAGATCCCGGTGCGAAAGGCTCCGTATAGGTTGTCACCTCCTAAAATGCGGGTGCTGCGAGCCAAAATTGAGCAGATGTTGAAGGATGAAGTATTCCGCTATTCCACCTCGCGGTACGCTTCCCCTGTTTTCCTCGTCCCTAAGGCAGGCAAGAATTACTATCGGCTTGTAGTCGATTACCGGCTGCTTAATCAGAAGGTGGTGTTGGAATCGGTCCTGCTCCCCGACCTCCATAATTGTTTTACCTGGTTTAAGGGTGCGATGTATTTCACAGTATTGGATTTCAATCAAGCCTATTTCCAAGTACCTCTTGTGGAGAGTTCCAAGCGAGTCACGGAATTTACTGCAGATTGGAATTTAACCGGTTTCCATTTGGTTTCGCGACGGGAGCCGCGGTTTTTTGTAGATTGTTAGATCGAGTGTTTGGTGACTTGAAGTTTAATTGTGTGTACAAATATTGAGATGATCTAGTTATTTATTGAAAATCATTCGAGGACCATTGGCAGCATCTTAGGTTGGTGTTAGAGCAGCTGCGACTGGCGTGGCTCACGGTTAGGCCGTCTAAAATTAGTTTGGGTAAGAGAGCTATGTCCTATTTGGAGCACATTGTCTCGGATCGGGGAGTCGAGATTGAAACGTGCTATTAGGGATTCCCCCCTCCCCCCCTTAGCACAAATAGGGGAAGCACGTTTCATTGGCATGTGTAACTTTTTTAGGAAATTTGTGCCGCAGTTTGCTGAATTAGCCACACCCCTTAATACACTCCTGGAAATGGAAAAAAGAACACATTGACACCGGTGTGTCAGACCCACCATACTTGCTCCGGACACTGCGAGAGGGCTGTACAAGCAATGATCACACGCACGGCACAGCGGACACACCAGGAACCGCGGGGTTGGCCGTCGAATGGCGCTAGCTGCGCAGCATTTGTGCACCGCCGCCGTCAGTGTCAGCCAGTTTGCCGTGGCATTCGGAGCTCCATCGCAGTCTTTAACACTGGTAGCATGCCGCGACAGCGTGGACGTGAACCGTATGTGCAGTTGACGGACTTTGAGCGAGGGCGTATAGTGGGCATGCGGGAGGCCAGGTGGACGTACCGCCGAATTACTCAACACGTGGGGCGTGAGGTCTCCACAGTACATCGATGTTGTCGCCAGTGGTCGGCGGAAGGTGCACGTGCCCGTCGACCTGGGACCGGACCGCAGCGACGCACGGATGCACGCCAAGACCTTAGGATTCTACGCAGTGCCGTAGGGGACCACACCGCCACTTCCCAGCAAATTAGGGACACTGTTGATCCTGGGGTATCGGCGAGGACCATTCGCAACCGTCTCCATGAAGCTGGGCTACGGTCCCGCACACCGTTAGGCCGTCTTCCGCTCACGCCCCAACATCGTGCAGCCCGCCTCCAGTGGTGTCGCGACAGGCGTGAATGGAGGGACGAATGGAGACGTGTCGTCTTCAGCGATGAGAGTCGCTTCTGTCTTGGTGCCAATGATGGTCGTATGCGTGTTTGGCGCCGTGCAGGTGAGCGCCACAATCAGGACTGCAACCGACCGAAGCACACAGGGCCAACACCCGGCATCATGGTGTGGGGAGCGATCTCCTACACTGGCCGTACACCACTGGTGATCGTCGAGGGGACACTGAATAGTGCACGGTACATCCAATCCGTCATCGAACCCATCGTTCTACCATTCCTAGACCGGCAAGGGAACTTGCTGTTCCAACAGGACAATGCACGTCCGCATGTATCCCGTGCCACCCAACGTGCTCTAGAAGGTGTAAGTCAACTACCCTGGCCAGCAAGATCTCCAGATCTGTCCCCCATTGAGCATGTTTGGGACTGGATGAAGCGTCGTCTCACGCGGTCTGCACGTCCAGCACGAACGCTGGTCCAACTGAGGCGCCAGGTGGAAATGGCATGGCAAGCCGTTTCACAGGACTGCATCCAGCATCTCTACGATTGTCTCCATGGGAGAATAGCAGCCTGCATTGCTGCGAAAGGTGGATATACACTGTACTAGTGCCGACATTGTGCATGCTCTGTTGCCTGTGTCTATGTGCCTGTGGTTCTGTCAGTGTGATCATGTGATGTATCTGACCCCAGGAATGTGTCAATAAAGTTTCCCCTTCCTGGGACAATGAATTCACGGAGTTCTTATTTCAATTTCCAGGAGTGTAGTTAGCGTGGGAAGGATGTTGAGTTTCGTTGGGGTGAAGAGCTACAGTGTGCCTTTCAGGCCTTGAACACTGCTATTGCTAATCCGCCGGTGTTAGCTTTACCGGATTTTAACCGGCAGTTTATTGCTCAGACCGATGCTTCTCGAGGTGGGGTGGCTGCTGTGCTTCTCCAAGACGAGGAAGGCGAGCGACGTCTGCTGGAATTTGCGTCACAACGTCTATCTCAGTCGGAACGTAACCATTCGATATATGAATTTGAGGCCCTCACGGTATTATTCGACTTGGAGAAATTCGCCTTTTATTTAGAACATTCTACCTTCATTTTGGAGACGGATAATCAGCCGCTCAGTTTGGTCCTAGCCCGCCCCCCGCAAAACGGGACGCATTGCCCGTTGGGCAGCGAGAATTTCATCCTTTCGTTTTCAGATCAGACACATCAGAGTATCTGATAATTGCGTGGCCGATGCGCTGAGCCGTATGTTTACTGAGAAGGAGCAGGAGGTGCAAGTAGGTGATATCTTGACTGATGTCCCCGAGTTGTTTTGCCATCTCTCTAAGAAACAGGTTGAAGATCAATATTGGGGACCCATTTATCAACGTGTTAAAGGAGGTGAAATGGTTCCCGATTATGAGATATGTCGTGGGGTTTTGTGTAAAAGGCAGAGTGATGCTCGTAGTTGTTAGTGTATCCCTAAGGCTCTAGTAGATATGATAATCAAATATTTCCATGATTCGGCCGTTAGCGGGCATTTCGGCATCAGTAAAACCTTGAATTGGGTACGGGAAAAGATGTTTTGGCCAGAAATGTATGCTGATGTCAAACGTTATGTGCCATCGTGTGTGGCTTGTGAGTGGTCAAAGCCGGATGTTGGGGGACGTGTGGGTTTGTGGCAGTCAGAGAGATGTTTCGCGTCTCTTGAGCGATTGTTCATTGATTATTTGGGATCCCTTTCCCGTACCAAGCGAGGTCATAGATATACACTCCTGGGAATGGAAAAAAGAACATATTGACACCGGTGTGTCAGACCCACCATACTTGCTCCGGACACTGCGAGAGGGCTGTACAAGCAATGATCACACGCACGGCACAGCGGACACACCAGGAACCGCGGGGTTGGCCGTCGAATGGCGCTAGCTGCGCAGCATTTGTGCACCGCCGCCGTCAGTGTCAGCCAGTTTGCCGTGGCATACGGAGCTCCATCGCAGTCTTTAACACTGGTAGCATGCCGCGACAGCGTGGACGTGAACCGTATGTGCAGTTGACGGACTTTGAGCGAGGGCGTATAGTGGGCATGCGGGAGGCCGGGTGGACGTACCGCCGAATTGCTCAACACGTGGGGCGTGAGGTCTCCACAGTACATCGATGTTGTCGCCAGTGGTCGGCGGAAGGTGCACGTGCCCGTCGACCTGGGACCGGACCGCAGCGACGCACGGATGCACGCCAAGACCATAGGATTCTACGCAGTGCCGTAGGGGACCGCACCGCCACTTCCCAGCAAATTAGGGACACTGTTGCTCCTGGGGTATCGGCGAGGACCATTCGCAACCGTCTCCATGAACCTGGTCTACGGTCCCGCACACCGTTAGGCCGTCTTCCGCTCACGCCCCAACATCGTGCAGCCCGCCTCCAGTGGTGTCGCGACAGGCGTGAATGGGGGGACGAATGGAGACGTGTCGTCTTCAGCGATGAGAGTCGCTTCTGCCTTGGTGCCAATGATGGTCGTATGCGTGTTTGGCGCCGTGCAGGTGAGCGCCACAATCAGGACAGCAACCGACCGACGCACACTGGGCCAACACCCGGCATCATGGTGTGGGGAGCGATCTCCTACACTGGCCGTACATCACTGGTGATCGTCGAGGGGACACTGAATAGTGCACGGTACATCCAATCCGTCATCGAACCCATCGTTCTACCATTCCTAGACCGGCAAGGGAACTTGCTGTTCCAACAGGACAATGCACGTCCGCATGTATCCCGTGCCACCCAACGTGCTCTAGAAGGTGTAAGTCAACTACCCTGGCCAGCAAGATCTCCGGATCTGTCCCCCATTGAGCATGTTTGGGACTGGATGAAGCGTCGTCTCACGCGGTCTGCACGTCCAGCACGAACGCTGGTCCAACTGAGGCGCCAGGTGGAAATGGCATGGCAAGCCGTTCCACAGGACTACATCCAGCATCTCTACGATCGTCTCCATGGGAGAATAGCAGCCTGCATTGCTGCGAAAGGTGGATATACACTGTACTAGTGCCGACATTGTGCATGCTCTGTTGCCTGTGTCTATGTGCCTGTGGTTCTGTCAGTGTGATCATGTGATGTATCTGACCCCAGGAATGTGTCAATAAAGTTTTCTCTTCCTGGGACAATGAATTCACGGTGTTCTTATTTCAGTTTCCAGGAGTGTATATTGGTAGTTCCTGGTGCCTTTTCTCGGTTCACCTGGCTTCTGCCCTCCAGGGGAGTCACCGCTGATATCACGATTAAACAGTAGACATCGATTTTTTCTTGGTTTCGTCCACCCCGCTCACTTCTTACTGACAATGCTCCGGCATTCCTTTCCACAGCTTCTAAGGGATTCCTCATTTTTCAAGGGATTCGCCACATCACTACTACTCCATATTACCCCAAGGCATCCTTTGCTGAACGTGTTAATCGGAATCTTAAGGCGGCCCTCTGTGTTTTTCACGCCCGTTCTCCCAAGCGTTGGGATTTGACCCTACCCTGGTTAAACCAAGCGTTTAATTCGGCGCGCCATGAAGCTACGAGGAGCTCCGCTAATGCTCTTCTGTTTGGGTTCACGGACAATTCTCCCTTGTCCAACCTGTGGGGTATTAATGATCTTCTTCCCCAGCAAATTGATCCGGCTAACCTACGCGAGAATTGGCAACGGGCGCGTCGCAATATCTTACAGGCGCATCAGAGGGAAGCCCGATACTATAATCGGGATAGGCGCCCCTTCAGGGGCAAAGTGGGAGATGTGGTTTTTGTTCGTAATTTTGGGTCCTCAGGTGCGAGTGCTGATAAAGGGAAGGTAAGACCACCTTATGAAGAGCCCTTCCGTAATATGAGTGTGTTGGGTCCGGTCAACCCCCTCGTTAAACAGCCGGGCTCGGGGAAGACTCGTCGTGTCCACGTTTTACAAATTAAGTTTGCTCCTAATGTTTAACCAGAGGGACGGTGCTGATTTCCCTGTTCCTCTTTTGGGTCTCTCTCTCTCTCCGTTTCTCCTTTTCTACACACATCCCCTGGGTGTGTTTTGGGGGAGGGGGGGGGGAAGGGGGGGAGGTTGTTACGGCGCTCGCTTATTTCCAGGTCCGAATCGATCTTAGTGCTGAGTTTCAATCAGATGGCGCTTTGGCGTTAGGCGGTTGTTTCCGTGTGTGATTGCTGGCCGGGGTTAGCTGGAGACGTGTGAGGAGGTGAGAGATGGCTGCCTTGGCGTGAAGACAGTTCAGCTCGACTGGGGTTGTTTGCGTCTGGAAGACGAGTGGGGCCCGATGGGAAGACTGGACCGTGATTTTACGGTTAATAGTGTGGACAGGCCCGTCGTGTGCCGTTTGACATGATTCGTAAGGGGAGCAAAATCTCGCCTGTCGTAGTTTATCGAGCCTGAGTTGGAAATACCTTCTATGTGCGGCGGGATGTCATTTCGTCCTCCTGTCTTTCTGTCGTTTGGATTGCTATCCTCGTTTAACGTCCCATGGATGTATATCGATGGGCTACGCTGCTCTCTGTACTCTACTAGACTCTGGTGATGGAAGTGAGTCGTTCAGCGGCACGTCTGCTGGGTGCTTTATGTTTGATCTTCAAGTGCATAGTCTTCGAGTGGCACTCCTTACAGTTTGCCTTGCGCAGTTAGATTGGAGTTTATTTTGTCTTGTGGTGCTTCCACTTTCCGTCAACGAAGGTTAAGCTTGATTTGGCACTCCTTACGACGCTAGACACCTCAGCAGGCGGGTTGGAGCCACCTTCGCGACTAAACGGAAGCCTTTGAACTAAGAGGTCTTGTTTTTTGCATATTGTTCATAAGTTGTTGTTTTGGTATTAAGTTGGCTGAGGTTTCTTGTGGATTTCCCAGGATTTGGTCCGTTGTCCAGCCCGGACTGGGTGTCGTTATTTTAAAGGTTGGCCGTTGTTTTGGCTTAGTACGATTTTGGTTTACTTCCTGGTGGTTCTCGTAGTACGCCGGGTCGCTGTCGTTGTGTTGCACTTTGTATGGGGTTGTGTGCTCGGAGCCGTGGAGTACCATTTGTGTGAACTGCTTAACTGGGGAGTACTGATGCGGCCATTCTTGTTTTTCTTTGTATGAAATAATTTTATTATTATTTTAACGTAACATTATCACTTAAATGATTTAATTCTTGTTGCTTTAATTGCAACTTGGGTACTCAGAAATTTTGTTGTGTATTTATGAAAGATTTAATAGTGGCACATGCCCCTTTAACTTTCGTAATCTGTTAATTACCGAAAGACCTTAAGCTCATACTCATATGTGATTTTCTTAAATTATTGTATTTTTGTCATGTTATTGTTTTTACATTTGCTGATTACTGGTGTACTGTTCCAAGTATTAAAATGTTTCACGTAGCTATTACTTGGGTGGAACGCGCGGAACCGCAACGGAGAGAGTAGTTGCGTGCCTTACGTGTCCGCTGTTGCCGCGGCATGGTGTCCGTTGTTTGTTTTGGCGCACCTAAGTATTGTGTTGCCTCCTGCCTTGCGGCCTCGTTGTGTTCTTCTCATAAACATTTCCTTCAAGACACTTTATTTAATTTTGTGCTAGTATTATTTTAATTTCTTACATTGGTAAAATTGTGCGGCCTTCATTATGCACACTGTTTGTCATAATGTCTCATATATCATGATGTGCGTGTATAATGGTGCAATAAATGGATGATAGCTATTTCTGTAGGCGCATTTCATGCTTCCTTACTTGTCCCTATTGGTACGCAATCCTTGCACTTGTGTTGGTAATCCACATCATCAGCTAGTAGAGAATTTGCCCGCGAAAGGCAAGGATCCTGAATTCGAGTCTCGGTCCGCAAAATAGTTTTAATCTTACAGGAAGTTTCAAACGAATTTGGTATTTTATGGAGAACACGCTCCCTTCCACATGCTATCACTAACTATACTGTTTCCTGGTCGCCTGAGGAGTGGTGGGTCCGTTGAGGGCAATAAATGGCGCTTCTCTAAACCAGCCACTCACAACGTACAGATTTTACCGCGAACTAAATGCCAAATCGTTGATATGGTTCCCATGTCTCTAACCGCTTTGGGACTTACAACTGAGGTCATCAGTCCCCTAGACCTAGAACTACTTAACCCATCCTAACCTAAGGACATCACACACATCCATGCCCGAGACAGGTTTCGATCCTGCGACTGTAGCAGCAGAGCGATTCCGGACTGAAGTGCCTAGAACCGCTCGGCCACGACGACCGGCTAACTAAATGCCGTTCTAGTGGGGTGGTTTGGGGGAGGAGACCAGACAGCGAGGTCATCGGTCTCATCGGAGTAGGGACGGACGGGGAAGGAAGTCGGCCGTGCCCTTTCAAAGGAACCATCCCGGTACTTGCCTCGAGCGATTTAGGGAAATCACGGAAAACCTAAATCAGGATGACCGGACGCGGGATTGAACCGTCGTCTTCCCGAATGCGAGACCAGTGTGCTACCCACTGTGCCACCTCGCTCGGCGCCGTTCTAAGTTGTAGCCCGAACTCAGAGAGATGACTCGTGGTTAACCAGAGATCGTTCAGAGTTTCGCCAGGGAAATCTCTTCACAGCACTAAAGGTGTGCGAGATAAGTGAGGATTTGAAGTTGGTACTACAATTTGTGAGAATAAGAAAAGGGACTACTTTGGCCTCCACAGAGCTTTGAGACTGCTGGTCCATACTTCCGTGAACAACGATCATAGGTGGAAAAGAAATCCATCATGGCTACACCAAGGAGATTGCTGAACTGCAGCTAAAATTAAAAAAAAAAACTTCTTCCCATTCTCTCTCACTAGTCAGTGTTAATTATTTTGCCACACAGGCATGCTACTCCAAGTTATAAATCGGTGAATGAATACATATTTTCATGTACAAATAAAAAAGATTGAAGAAATACGATAGGCGTGCATAATGAATTAGAATGGATGTTTGGTTTTCACTACACTGACCTATGAAAGAATATTTTCACAGCGAATCGTATTTTAGAAAAATACGATGTCTTAGAAAATCTTCTTGTACCTGTACATGCCTTGCGGCAAAAAATCTGTGCATGTAATCCGCCATGTGGTTCCTAATTTTTTATTGTTGGTCTGGGCCTCGTTCTGCCCTTTGGTTCTTTCTTGTTTTTCCCTTATCGTTCTTTCTTTTTTCTTTCAGTAATAAGGAAATGACAGGATATAATAAGAAAGGTAAGAGGAATTCAAGAAAGATCCAACAAATGTTCTTACCATTGGGCGCGGAATGACGTATGATAAACTGGAAACCACGTAAGTTAATCTGAGTAAAAAAAAAGACAGGATTTTCTACTGACCAACATCATGGCCATCTACCAGTTGAAGCTGTATATTAGAGGTCAAACACGAACATTTCAAGGAATAACAGAACAACTTCATTAAGGCTAGCATGAAAGTTGTATGGAAGTGTTGTATTTACTGTATATGTCACTCTTTAGTGACTATGTAATTCAGGCAAATAAGGTGAACAAATAGGGGTCTATCTTATTCAACTTTTACTACAGCACAACACCAGACAGACAATATACACTACACACATGATACATGATTAGTATTAGTGTTTTAGGAAGCACAACAACATGATACAGAGTCACATATAATTCATATGTGATGAATATGACAAACTACTCTGCGCATGTTAATGTTAATCAGAAACATGGACGAGGTCAACGCAGTAGTACGTAGAAGTTAGTAAACATAGTCACAGATTACGTTTGCATAAAAGAAACAAGACAAAAGAAAAATCAGAAAAGAATCATTATCTAAACATTAAAACACAAAAATATGTACAGAAGACATTAAAATAAATTTATATCTGAACAAATGTCCAGATTCAATATGTCAAAGACACAAATATGTGACTAGAACACACCAAAACCACAAACATTAAAACAAATTCCGTGATTCAATATGGTCAGATGCAGAATGGTGTACGCACTATACTGTTGTGGAACTATGAACATACTCAAACAAAAGATAAGCAGATGAAAAGGAATGAAACACTCGGTAAGGCACTGCACTGGTTGCAAGGAATCTCTAATTTCTGAGTCGAAGAGTCTGAGGTTACAACAAGATTCAAACTATTGTCTGAGGTGTCGGGACTGAAAAGTTCCGTTTCGCTGACCTGCTCTCATTGGGTGGAAACAGCCCAGTCGAAACGTCGAGGTCCAGGTATTACAGTCTGCCCAGTTGTCCGTCAGTAACCTTCATTGTCTGTTACACCATTGGTGACAAACCTATCCCAGCACTATAACACTGTGTGCCTAATAAATAGTAGCAGTATCGTGCTCATCATGATAACAGCAATTCGGAATTATCGTCACAGGGTCTCCTGCACAGCTGGCTAATTAGCACAAGCAGCAAATACAATCACAACACACCACTGAGTGGAATGCTCATGCTTGCTTAAAATCAATCAATGGACAATCAACACAAATACTTAACAGTTTTGGTAAGGTTTGCAGAAGTTTTCAGTGACACTCATTTGAGAGAAGGGCTGTGGCTTAACTGCACTTCACATTGCCACCTATAAACACAAAAACAGTAGCAATACCAAAGAGGAGAAATATAATCCATCCTTCACACAAAAAATTATAAAAATCAATTAAATCATTTCAGTTGTCAACACAAAGCACAGATTCATAATAGGAAAGCATTCCCTTCTGTGTTACACAGTTGGTATGAAAAACACAGCTGCATTGAGTTGATTTTCTACCATTAGTGCACGAGAATTCCATGAAGTGCTCAGAAATTCATTGACCCTTGAATGATCAGCGCTGTCATCTACTAAGCATCAAGAATTATTCTGTGAGAACTCAGTATTGTATGGTATAAACACTCCCTCATCAATGGTATTGGTGGGCGAAAGTAATGGAGTTCATCTTTACACACAAGTGTCAAAACATTGAAGACTGTCATTTAGTCGTTCGAAGAAGCACAATTTCATTACTGGAGAGCTTCTGTTTTAGTGCTACACAATCGCAGGAAGTATAAAGTGACACCTCAATGTCTGTACGTGGTTAGCTACCCCTCTAATAGAAAGCTCCTTGAAGACGTAATGACAGAGAGCGTGACGCACTGGCAGCGTTGAGTGTCTGCCCAGTGTTGTTGCTACAAGCAGCCTCTCGTAGGTTGGCAGGCTCTTGGGTGACCCCACAGAATCCTTCGCTTTGATCTCATGCGCTGCGTCTGGGCGCACGTAGCGCGGCGGGTGTCACTACAGTGGTGTGCACAGTGAACAGGTGCTTAGCTGATAGATCAGGGGCGTGATCTCCTCTCGCAGCAGGCAGAGGACAACTACGCCTGTACCGCCGCGTTTGCTGGGCATTTTCACAGTTGAGATTCCACGGCCCGCTGTGGGAGGAGAGGAGGCGGTGGGTTACCTAATGGTCTCATGCTCACTAGGGATGGCAGCCCGAGGCGCTTACCGAGCAGCTCTCTCATCGTTAACTCCATGTCTGTCATCATCAGTCTGCAGTGCATTCCACCGATGACATGCTACATTTTGTCAGAACATCATAGCAGCTTACACAATAACGGTAATCTATAGACGATACACTGACCTTTGAAAAGACTGTAGCAATAATGCAACGAAAAAGAAACAACACTACAATGATTACAAATAAATTTACCGTAACATAACTCTGTGGGAAGCTTGGTGCTATACCAATTTACATGGAACTTAACCCAACTCATTTAACAGTTTACAATGGTTTGATGTCATAGCGAACTCATCTGCTCATCTGCTCACAGGCTTACTCACTAGCTTTGTCGTTTTGTTAGTTGTTTATTAATACCCCTTTACCATTAAACAATTACACACTTCACAGCATTCTCCTCCTTTGAAAGAAACTGATCAAAAAAATGCTCACAGTGTGTCCATTCCTCTGTCTGGATTATAAATCAACCCATGAAATATATTCGCAGTTGCCAATGTAGACAATTGAGAACTGTATACTGGAATATCAACATTAACTGTATATGCCAGACTGATACTCGAAGAACCCAGATTTCCCACTTCTTGGTAGGAGTCACCTTACCATTAGGCTACGTCAGCATTACTCACAACCAGGCCCATACGTTATCAAACAAGTGCCAACAACCTGTACTCATACAGCCATTATGTACATTCATGTGCAGGAGAGATTATTTAATTGAAAGTCGCTTAAGTAGTGTTGATGGATAAATATATTACTTCAGGGCCTGTGTTGGTCAGATTTAGGATGCAGTGTTCCTTTGGACATGCATACATGGATGCCTGCTCGCTATAAATGGGAAATATAGTTTGCATCACAATCCTGCACAATTTTTCATTGACAGTAGATGAAGAGTGGAACCACTACACCAGTCCAGGAGTGGGCCCCTACTTTTCATCTACTGTGATGGATCTTTTTTCCCACATAATTCAAACATTTTTGTACTTTAAAAAATAAATTGAACCTAATTTCATGAAATAAATAAATAAAATATTAGTTACATTATAAATTAAACTCAGTATAAAAGTAATTTGAAAACCAGAAAAATAGTTAGTTCCAACCATGATATCAAATTGATTGATAAATCAGGTAATTATAAATTTTTAATTGAATGAAGGTATTGAAAATTATCACACATGAAGAAATTGAAATTGTACAAAAAACATTTAGGTAATAAAAATTTATAAATATTTATGAATAATTTTTCTATATATATAAGTGCATCCATTTCTTAAGAGGATAATTAATTCGAATTATTTCAAATGCTATAATAATTAGAAATAAGTTTTCATGTATTATTACTGGTTGTGAATATTTATGTACTGGATACCGAGAACAAAATATTGCATGGAGCTTAATAAGGAATATAAATTTATTTGGCAAGCAGCTCTAATAAATTATTACTAAATATTATTTTAATTTATTTTAAGGACACATAACACTAAAATATATATGAATAAGATATTATAAACACAATGAGTTCCATGATACAGAATTCACCTTTCAGAAATACAATTTAGAATTTTTAAACTAGAAAATATATTATCAAAAATATAACCCAATAAAAATATATTTTTGTGTTTCAACTTTTCAAAATCTAGTAATTTTTATATAACATTTTCCAAAAATGCAATTAACTTTTTATATCTAAATCATCTCTCACATATGTAGTACTGAAATATTCACAACTCGTTCCTCCATTTTTAAAAAAGTGGGGTGATAAGTTATTCATTTTTTAATTTAACAGTGTTTCCCTTATAAATGAGAGAGCTACTAAACTAATTTATTGGTGTCTAACTTTGTACCTATTGTAAAACTAATAAATTATGAGGATATTTTAAGTTAAAGGAAGCTACAACAATTGATTTTATAATGAAACACTTTAGCCACTGGAGAAAAATTTTAAGAAAAAATTGGAAAGAATTACCTTATTCTAATATGGAAAACAGTAAAAGAAATATTCCCATTTTAGACTAATACATTTTTGGGGGACAAAATAGGTCAACAATGGAGCAGTAAATCCTTGCTAACCCATTTAAAAAATTTATGATCAAAAATTGTAGATGTAATATATACTCTGTTAACTATAACCATTTCTTAAATGCATCAATACTAAAATTAGGAATGCAGTGAAAGGAAATGAGAAATTACAGAATAGATTGAAAATAAGTTTATATTTTATTCTGAGTATATAACGCAGATAAAAATTGAGTTATGGAATATAACTGGTGTTATTATTATTAGTGATGTTGCTGAATAATTATAAAAGCAAGTATAGAAGCTTATGATTTAGACCATTTTTAGTATTTTACTCCACCTTGTTCATCTTTTGATTAGATATTTAAAATGATTGACCAGTCACTGTATTATTACACTATTGTGATATGATTTTAGTCTCAGATGAACGAATGAGTAATGGTGTAACACGGTAGTGTAAACGCTATGTTAATGGAAATAATGAATATTTAAAAGAATATTAAAGAAAATGTAATACCAGATAGTTAATACATTTAGACAGAGGGAATTTGTATGGTTATGCCATTACACAATACCTAACTTAAGAACTTTCAGAATGGATTGAACCAAAATTGTATGATTCTCAAAGAAAAGAGAAATTTTAGGCACTTATAAAATTGGTTATACTCTTTATGTAAAAGTTTTTAGGATAGGAGGTGAAGTACTAGCAGAAGTAAGGATGTAAGGACAGGTCATTAGTCATACATGAGTAGCACAGTCAGTTGAGAAATTTCCCACTAATGGCAAGGTATCTCAGTTCGTTTCTTGGTCTAGCACACAATTATAACCCACCAACAAGTTTCAGATTTAGAAAACCCGAAAAAAAATTGATGAAGAATAAAGGCTTTACCTCTTCCAACTGAGTGTAAAACTGTGCCAGGAACTTAAAAAATAATGTAACTACTTTAAATAGTAAATTTAGTTAATTTGTTCAAAACAGAAATCATAAGCTATATTTATCTCTAAGAATGGAAACATCAAAACTTTTCAAAGTTTTAAAATTTAAAGAAATCTTACTAGTTAAATGACTATATAGATATAAATACCGGAATGAATGACTAAAGCAGCAAATAATTTTGAAAATGATTTCTGTGTGTTAATAAAAAATGCATTTTTCTGGAAAAGAATGGAAAAATTGAAGAAACTGTAAATGTGAAATTAATGTTTAACTTAGAAAAAAGCAATAAATTAGGGACGAAAGCAAACCGCAAAAAAAGACCAATAGCTAACAAAAATCCAGTTGCAATCAATATGAATAAAACTGCAATATTAGTTAATATGTCTGTTTATTTAAGAATGAGTATACTTGAACTATCCAAAGAACTCATATATAATTTTCACTACAATATTTTGAAACCAAAATTTGGAGAGAATACTGAACTTCGTTATCAGGAACCTGAACTTAAGAAGTGTATGAGCTCAAGGTATTCATGAAAATATGAAATCAATGATTGATTATTTTAATACCAGTAATCATTCAGAGGGTAATATTTTTAATAGATCACAAGTTAATAAAAAGTATTAGGAAATATGGAATGTGAATGTAATTGTAAAATAGTGAAACACCTAAAATTTATGATTATAACATAGATTAGAAGGAAAGGGAAAGTATTAAAGAAGTCCATTGTAAAAATAAAATAGGTATAGAAGGGCGTAAAATTTCTTTATTTATCTGTTAACAACAAAATATGGAACAATGAAGAGAATAGACAGCTTTAAAGATGAAATTTATTCTTTTGAGATTTATAAAGAAGCTTAAGCCCATACAATACTGAAAGGTGTCTTTTAAAAAATTAGAATTGGTACACTATAAATTAATTAATTAGCTGATGCTGATAAGTTTCCAAAGAAACTTTTAATATAAAACTGGAATTAAGAATTAATATAAATTTTCTTGTTTTTCTTATAATTTAGATTATATTTTTTACACGAATAATCATACTTAGATGTTCGATTCTTATATGGACATTGTAAATCGTCATTTGTTTGACAGCTTATACATTTTTTGGTTTTATGTTTTCAGAATGTATGTTTTCATTCTCTTTAATAGCTAATAACACTTCTGAGCGTTCTTCAGTCATAATTTGTTCTAAATGTTCCTTGTTACAATATTTTGAAACATACAAGGGTTGGGAATTATATAGGAGAAACTATATATTCACAACCAATACAAAAGGGTTACATGTTTGCACCTGTTACTGTACTTCAAAGTAGTCACCCACATTGTGTAGAACCCATTGCCAGTGATGAGGAAGGTGTAGCATACAATTACCAGAGCCTTTTCTGTTGATGGTACAAATGGAACGGTCTACTGCCCATCAAATCTCTGGAACAGTTCTGAAAAATTGCCACAAAGTGGTTATTTCATTTCAGAATTAAATCAAAGTCATCATGACTTAAGTATGGGGTGTATGGCAAATGGTACAGTACTTCCCAGTCCCATTGACTGAAAAGACCAAAGACTGCTTGCTCTGTATGCACCCGAGCATTGTCATGTAAAATGATACATGGGTTGTTCAGAATGTATGGCCATCTTTTTCGCAAAGATGGTCGTACGTGATTTGCCAAAAACGAACAGTAATACTGTGAACTGATGGCCTGCTGTGGGGGAATGCAACCCACCCATCATTTTGCATGAAAATGTGCAGGCATGTTGCAAGCTGTAGTTGCTCTCTTCAGTCAATGGGACTGGGAAGTACTGTACCTTCCACCAAACCCCCTGGACTTAAGTCATTGTGACTTTCATTTGATTCCGAAGATGAAAGAATCACTTCGTGGCATTCGCTTAAGAACTGATTCAGAGATATGACAGGCAGTAGACTGCTCCAGTTGCACCATCAAGAGAGCAGGCTCTGCTAATGGTATACTATGCCTCCGGCATTGCTGGAAATGGGTTCTACACAATGCTGGTGACTACTCTGGAAGACAGTAACTGGTGCAAACAAGTAACTCTTTTGTATGACTTGTGAATAAATAGTTTTCACTATTTAAGTTCCAATACTTTTCTTTTTCACACAAGGAAAATGGTTTTCCTTGTTTATTTCTTTATGATATTCATTTAAACAAGGTATAAAAGGTTGTCAGGAGAGCTTCTGTAAAGTTTGGAAAGTAGGAGACGAGGTACTGGCAGAAGTAAAGCTGTGAGGACTGGGCGTGAGTCCTGCTTCGGTAGCTCAGATGGTAGAGCACTTGCCTGAGAAAGGCAAAGGTACCAAGTTCGAGTCTCGGTTGGGCACACGGTTTTAATCTGCCAGGAAGTTTCAAGGCATAAAAATGTTCTATAACCATATTTTGTATAATACTGTGAAGTAAAGCAATCAATTGATTTCTCAACCCCAAATTTTTTCAACTGTTCCATTTGGAGGCATAAACATATCTACAAAAATTAATTAGCAAAATAGTTAACAGAAATTAAAAATCAATAGAAATTAAAAACAAAGAATTTTAAAAATATCTTATTACTTGTTTATCTAGTAAATGAATTCATTCATAGACCTTGTCAAAACAAACTTAAAAATAATGATAAACAAGCTTAAAAAATTATCAATGGCAAAAGGTTTTACTTAGATTTAGAATGCTGACATACTTAAAAGTTATCAGAAAGAATATTAATGTAGGTAATGCACAAATATGAGTAGTATAATGAGGGCTATAGTTATCTCTACCATGTAATGAAAGAAATCGCATATTTATCAATCAATCCGGCTTGCATATATTACTTAATCTAAAATGAAGCACCCAAACAATTTAGAAAATACATAACATATGACGTTTTAGCATAGATTCGTGTGCATGGAGAATATAAAATTTGAATTGAAGTGATACAATTATTTAAAGAACATATAGTACATTTATAATAAGAGAATGAAATTAGGGTACATCATTTAAAAGAAAAGAATAGAATTAAGGGTAATTATTCACAAAAATTAGATGAAAATTGTGATAGAGCTATACAAATAATGTAATCAAGACATGAATCCACATGTAGTACATCAAACAAAATAATGAAGATTTTAGACCTACATTTGTTATTTTAACATTATAAAACGGAAATAAGTGTCTCATTGGATATTTATACAGAATCATTTAATTAAAGGGAAACTGATTGGACTGAAAATAAGAACACCAGAAAAGAAATTAAGAAGAAAAAATTCACGCCCTTATCTAATTCTGTTTGATGTGCTATAGTAGAACCAAGTGAATGAGAATGTGAATGTGAATGTGGAAAAACCACTTTAACGATTGATAATTGCATTTTAGCTACACGACAGTTGAATGGGGATAAAAGTATTCATTTATTTATATTTTCTAAATGTATAGTTCTTCAAAATATCAAGAATGTATAATAAAGTGAACAAAATTTAACGATAAAAATAATGTAGAAAATGCTACTTTTCTAGAAAACAATGAAGAAATTATACCATTAGGAGAATATCATGATAGCTCATTACTATTATTCAGTGGCTTCATTCTTGACAGTCAAGATAAAGATAGGTAATATTTTACTAGAGATAGACATAAAGAGTAAATGGGTTTTGTATAGGCCTCATTAGAGAAAATATAATACTCTTAAGTAGATGATGCAAATTTAAGTTCAATTTACCATGCATTTGTTGGTGGTTATTTTATTTCTGCTGATTTCAAGGAAGTATGTACTAAGCATTGGAATAAAGATAATATTTTTTAGAACTGACATGACAAGAAAAATTAATGAACTAAACTTATAAATAAAATAAAGTTTTAAACAATATAGAACATGAAATGTAGACAACCCAGAAATAAAATGTTAAAAAATAATTTATTACTACATTTAACCCAAGCAAAATGTTTATAATGTATGCCCCAGATCTGGATTAAAAAGCTAAGTGAAATACAAAGATTCAACAAGAATTGAAGAAAGAATTTTAAAAATGCAGAAAACAAAAAAAAAGAAAATGAAAAATGGAAAAAGTCAGCCAGTTGTTGATGCAAGAGAAAAAGTTAAAGAAGGAATCGAATGTTCAGGTGATAACGTACAGAACGCTATAGAGTAAAGTAGAGAATTTGAATAAGAAATGGTTACTTAGGCCAATAATTAGAAGAATCTAACGAAATAGCCACATTTAAGCACAAGGATAGTGATAAGAGAAAATATTTGTTC
Organism: Schistocerca cancellata; assembly: GCF_023864275.1. NCBI lineage: Eukaryota > Metazoa > Arthropoda > Insecta > Orthoptera > Acrididae > Schistocerca > Schistocerca cancellata. Next base: position 901,302,982 of record NC_064629.1, read on the forward strand.
AGTGAACAGAGTTATAAGATGCATTGAAGAAATATGAGTACGACGTTAAAAATAAAAAAAAGTTAAAACACAAAGAACCAATTATTAGAAAAATAGATGAAAGTTAGAAAAAGGAATGCTATATCATCTATAGTGCAGATCAAAATTTGATATTATGACCTGCTTGCACATTTAAATTTGTAGCTTTATTACCAGTAAAATTTGATGTAAATAAATTAACAGATATAGAGCGTAGGATGCTACATATAGAATAATGGATGTGCTAATTTATCAAAATATACAGATAATTATTTCATTCAAGATCAAAATATTCTTATAAAAGTCTAATAAAACAGAAACAAGTAGTACCATAAAATACAGTAATCTGATAAAATTAACTGTAGCGTCTTAGTTTCCTAAATTAATAGTGTGATTGAGAATCTGTTTGATGGATTTTAGTTTAATAAAGAAGAAACGACAACAGTATATTTGGAATGATGCTGTTAGAGATCTAATCGATAGTTTAGTAGTAATTCAGAGACATTATTAGCTGGAAATAAAAGTCAGTATAATGAGAAACGAACCAGAATGTAAGCATATAAATTGAATGATTTTACCGTTAATAATACAAATGTTATGCCTCGTTTTATTTTGTATTTCAGTAATTTGCTAAATAACTTTTGGAAACACGAAAAATATAGAAAATGCTTAGATAATGTTTTAATTAATAAATTAACTTTCCAAATGCATTTTCTTGGTTATAACTATTGTCATTCAGGTACTAAATTAGAGAAAACATTAGTGAGATATTTTTTAATAATTTTTTTTATAAATTTTTTATAAATTTTTTAAATAATACCTTAGTAATTTTTGTATACAATTTTTTTATTAATCATTATAAACGTTTAGCCTAGATGAAGGAATTCTTTTATAATTGACTGCTTGATAATGCCAAGTGGTAAAACTAAACCACGAATAGTAAAATTATAAACAAGGTAATTAACAATGAAATAGTATGTTAATTTTTTTGCTGGCGCTCAAAAAACATAGGGAGATGAAAGGATTGGACGAAATTTACTTGTGACGCTTGGTAGACCTGTTGCAAAACAATTACTGACCATATAACAAAAAAGGACATTTGTAGGAAATTTCCTTCCTTCATAATTGGCAGCAATGTGTTAGCTTCTCATAAAAACAAAGTAAAAAAATAAAAGTAAGCTAATAAGGCATTGGCAGGACAAAAAACACCTAATTTAGTATTAGAGAAGAAAGGCATTAGATTGAAATTTGAGGAACTAGAAGTTTCCAATAAATAATTCTGGATTATAGTAATCTTACCAAATTTTCAAATAAAATCAATTGCCAAGCAAATAAAAATTACATACTTTATGTTTTTCTTTATGAATGATTTAATTACATAAAAAATCTAATTTTTTAACACTGGTAAATTTTATTTAAATTCTTCTTATAATATAGGTTAACAATGGACTTTCTCTTATAAAGCAAGTAATACAACATATTTTGTGGGTTGTTATCTGCTAATATACCACAACTATTTATTATTAGTTTGTGAAATGTTATTTATATATTAATGCAGAGAAAATAAAAAAATTCGAGAATGTATTGGTGATCATTTGTGTGTAAACCTTTGTAAGGCAATTACAACTTTACTTCTGTTCAGTAGTTAATAAATTGACATTTTGGCAGGAAAATGAAATAAAGTTTTGAAGCATTATAAATATTTAAGTATCAATCGTTAATATAAATGTAATTTAAGATAAATAGAATCAAATATTAATAATGAACTATACTTGTTGCAATAAAGAAACAGAATCACATACTAATAAACATGAACTTAGATCAAACAATTTTATGATACAAATTAATTAGGATTTGTGTAAGATCTTTGGTGTATATAATGGTAGCATTTATATTTATGGTAGAAGAATGGCTGATGTTGGTAAACCTTTGAATGGCTATGATGCTGTCTCCAAGAAATATCTAGGCAATATTTTAGCATCATCTAAAGCAGAGTATGTTACATAAGATCAGTATACTAACATTTAAAACAATTTAGTACCTATTTATTAGAAACTATAATGAAACAGAATTACAAAATTATGTTGCTAGAAACACACACTTTTGGGTATATATATATCGTTAAAAATTTATTGTTATTCATAAAGTGTAGATTAAGATTTGTAATTTACTGCTTCTTATGTTCCATTAAGTGGGTTTGGAACGCTTTATGGTGATCCAATGCTAACCAGTTTGTACCAATATTGCATAATTTAAATTTTCTAATGGTAAAATTAAATGATAAGCTTTAATAACATTTCAGTATATGTATAAATAATTTTTCCAGTGTAGTCGACAAGCAAATCTGCTCGTTGAAATGCAAAAAATATATAATGCTCAGGAAGAAAAATTTAGTGGATTACATAAACTAACGAGTATATCTTAAGCAGAGAAATAGTGTTTCTTTTGGTGTACATGACTCATGTCAAACAGATTTAGCAGAAATGGATTTTAATAACGTAAAGGTAATTTCAAAAATAACTAAAGAATATAAATGTGTATTATTTGTTTTATGGGTTTTTATATTAGCTTGGAGTATTTCATTAAAGGAAAAACAAGTGAAAAAGTAGATTATATATTTTAAAAGAATGGAACAACTATACATCCAAGAAAAATGCTAAGGTTAATATACAGAATTTTACGAAATTATTAAAAATAAAAAATTAACCAATATTCAACATTTATTGCACTTAATATAATAATTGGAGATTGCTCAACTGTTTAGGAGTTTTAAAATTATTGAAGCTCGTACCTCAGCAACGAAAACAAGTTAATTGATAATTATGTTCAAAAATATTTAGTTATGTAATTATAAAATTTGATACCGTATTTTATAATGATATTGCATTCTTGCATTTCTTCATCAGTTATATTAGTTTTTTCTCTCTTTGAAAAAAGTTATGTACAGTAACTGTAGTAAATACTGGGAAAAAATATAAAGTATGATACACTTTTTCCTTTAGAAATATTTGAATGATTTTCAATGATTATTACGAAGTAATATGGAAACCTCATCCAACTATAATTTTCACAAGGTTCTGATTCTGTGCTGAGCTGAGCAGATTGGAGCGACACTGGCAAAAAAATACACTGAGCTAAAGCATCTAAAATGGTTGTCGATAGTATATAAACTGGAATGACTATTGTTAATTAAGAAGTGCTATACGAACAGCAGATATTGGAAATCATTAAATACCACATCTTTCTAAGAACTACAAACTACTGAAATCTGTTCGTTGAATAATAAAAATAATTTTGAATTACATAGAACAAATCACTTTCATTAAGCACAGTTTGATATCCCTTACTTCGTTTTCTTACATTTAAACACAGCAAAAATAATTACTTGTTTGAATCTTTGTTTTCATTTTGATACTACTCCATTACGAAATATTTATATAAAAATTAGGAGGAATTAATTTTTCCATGAAGAATGTGCAATATAGATCAATTAAATAAATTTTTAAAGCTTACAATTCATTTAATGATTTTAAATGGGTAACAATATTAAAAGAGATATTAATACAAATAACCCCAATTTTGTTGCTAATTGTTCTCTTTGTGTTATAATTTAACTGAAAGAAAAATTGCATAGGCTAACCTTAATGGTTAAATTACTAAATATACTTAAAGTTATAGAATTTTCCTTCGAAAAAGTAATTCAATATATTTTGACTAACATAGAATGTTATAGAATTTCTAAATCTAGCTTGATATTTACTTATTTTTTATTGGTTTGTGTGTATACATACATACATACACACACACACACACACATATATATATATATATATATATATATATATATATATATATATATATATATATATATATATATATATATATATATATATATCAAACTAGATTTAGAAATTCTAAAATATTCTATGTTAGTTTATATTATAAAGTTTAATAAATAACATTCAAAGAGGATTCTATATATTCTAATGTAAAAATTAAATTTATATTTAGAATGTCTTTAAAACAATTATGTAAACATAATAACAGCTTTTATTGTATTCTCTGTTTTTAAATGCGTAAATGTAGATTTTTTGGTTATTGAGTAAGAAACTTTTAAGTATGGTATTTAACCACTAATATAATCTTTAATTTATTAGTATATTATAAGTCTCATAAATATAATCAGTTGTTTTATCACAAATATTATATAATAACCCATCATGAATGTGATAATAGTAAATAGTTTTATTTGGTAATCTACAAATTTTTAAGAGACATTGGATTAGGTTGCCAGATATCTACATCTGCTTCCATTACAACAGTTGTTCTTAAAAATTCACTATGATATTTACATTAAATGGTTTTTCAATCTTCTGTAATTTAAGATGGTTTCAAATAGTATGTGCACTTAATACATATAACTTCTTTTTCCTTTGTTTTATATTTTTTCAACAAAATTTTTATGTCAGATTTAAATTCATCCCACAGAAATATCACATTCTATTTGCTCTAATTTATGAAATAAATAGTTTTAAATTTTTAAAATGAAGAAACAAATGTTTGAATACTAAAATTGTCCAGCCAATTTATAAAACCACAATTGATTAGATTTTAATAAATGGAAAGTAATATTTTACTTTTTTAGGATTATATTTCTATTAGAATATATGTTTTAAAAAATTATTGAGGTCATATATTTAAAATTACTATAAATTTTTTAAAATGTTTTCGTCTGTGAGAATTAGTTACATTTTTTCAGATAGTATTTATGTTTAACTGATTCTCAGTCATTTTCATGTTCAGTTAAGACTTTTAATTTTTCTGATTGTCAAATCATGTCTGTATTCAGTTAAATTTCTCGTTTAACCTATTCTTTTATTTAGTTTTGGTCATAAAATTTGATGCAATTTATTTGTTTAATTGAATAAAAGAGTTAAATGGTGGAAATGATTGGTGGTAGTAGATGGAAAGTGGGGTCCCATCAATAGTTTAGGGTAGTAGCCTAAGTTCTTATCTACTGCTGTTGTCATTCCATTTCACAGATGAAAGTATTTCATGTTTGCAGGTTCGAGTACATTTCATGTATTGCATTACGGCTATAGTTGGCACTGTGGCTGTTCTTTCAGACATGTCCAAAGTAACAATGCATCAGAATTATGAACAATACAGGCACTGCAATATCCCAAATTAATAGCACAAATTACCTCTGCAATTAGCTATAAGTTCCTACTCCATTACGCTTCTCCTCAAGAGTCATGGCTCTTCGTTATTCACCAGAAGAGCAACCTACAGCAGAAACTAAGTTCACCAATACACAAATGTAAAATGCAGAAAACTTTCAATTATTGAATTAAGTAAGGTAATATGACAACATGTAGCACTAAACAATATAACTATTAATATTATTATCGTAATTACACCTCTGGGAATTTGCTATCCATCAGTACAATTATCTTGTTCACAGCTGCTTAAAATCCTTCAATTTTTGTTATATGATGCATACCATTTGAGCATATTTTCTTCAATTTTTTACGCTCCGCCACCTGTTGGACAAATTTATGGGCTCTAAACGGACCACAAAATACGTTAAAGAATCTCATTCAAAGATACTTGTGCTTCTGTTGTAGCTTGTGGGATTTACAAAAACATTTTGCCCTACTACCAAGTTCATTTCCCTAATTTTGTTCCTTCCTATTCTGGGCATGCTTCCAGATCAGCTCCATTACAGTGCATCACACGCATATTGTAGGGGGAAAGTTAAATAATTCCTGAATTCGACTGGTGAGAAGCCTGTTCTTAAGTACAAGGATAGGAATCTCATCCATGGAATCGTGGAATAGGTTCTTAATCACCTCTTGCAATTAATAGAAGCACTCATTCCATTTCTTGTGCCGATTTCTGCAATGTGGCAATGAAAACTTACTCGTATTCAATTCCTTAATAACGCATTCTCGTATGAGCTGTAATTTTACTGCATTCAATTGGATTCCTGTGTACGAGATCACATGTCTGAGGAAGTTTATCACCCTACACCCGAAGTTGGATTTTCTTACATATAGGGTTCCTGCATGTGCTCTAAAGGTGTTCTAATATCTTATAATGTGCATCCCAAGATTTCGCTGCTGTTTAATACATTATCGATATAGAGAGTGAACCTCCTTCTCAGTTTTTCAGTAATCAAAATATGAAAACCATATATGAAAGAGTCCGACGAGATCTTCGGCATGAATGGCTACTTTCTGAACTAGTAGGAAGGGTTGTACCACAGTAAAGCATTAAATTAGGTGCACTTAGGGTACAAACCAATTTGCCAGCTGTCAGTGTTCAGGTTGACGGATGTAAAGAGCTATACACCATGAAAATGGTGCAACAGCTCGTCAATCACTTCTGCCCGAACAGGCTCTGTCACGATGAGGATATCTATTTACCGTGGATCAAGGAGGACCTGTATTAAGCCGTCATGCTTCATTGCAATATATAGTGGTTTTTTGTAGAACTAGGTGGCGGGGTGTGTCACTCCTTATACTAAATTAGCTTCTATGAGGTACTGATTACGGGTTACAAATAATGTTCTGTCTGGTCTAAAGCTAAATTTGTGTAGAAATCCTTAATCATACCAGAAATATCCGAAAAAACCTCTCTATGGTAAGTCAGCTGCCTTCTTATCTGTTGTCGACACTCGGGAAATTGAATGTGACTAACCTTCTCCTCCAGTATAAGCTCCAATGGCCTGAACTTTCGTGGATTATTTATTCCTATACATTCCCATTCATAAATCACAAATCCTATAGAATGGCCACCCCCCTCCCTGCCCCCATACTGTTGCCATCCAAACACTCCTCATAACATAGTTATGCCACACTGTCCCTTACTGTAATCTCCATAAAACGTCGGTCCATAATCAGACTAGCATGAGAATAATGAAGTCTAGCCAGAATATCACGTCCACTGAAGGGAGGTCACAGCTAGAAAGTTGGCATTGAGTGTCACTGATTGGCATAAAAAGTCTATAAGTACCTGCTAAGTTTCTACCACGGCTTTGTCTCCTATTGTGCCTCTGATTGTCGTGCACTGAAAGGGCAGCACTGGTCACAATTTCTCTTTCAAGCATGCTTCACTCACGTTCTCATTCGTAAGTGGCACATATCTACCTACTTAGAGAATTCACTGAACACCTATATTTCTATTGGTGACAGTTCAAACAGGGTAAGAAATAAAACAAACACTCTCGTGCATAGGCAATTAGACTTCTCTAATTCTTTGCGAGTCCAAATGCTATATTCTGGGTTCCCATAATTGCAAACCGTAAGTACCCGAACGGGCATCTACCAGTCAGTGGCGTGCGTGGTCCTTGTTTTCACCGCGTGTCACGTATACTGGGTGTCAGAGCCACTTATCTCGACACTGTTATCCACTGGAGCATTATTACATGACATTCTGTTCTGTTCGTATCAACGTTGTTGATCGAAACTCTTATGGGATTACCAATTTTTCCTGCGCGGTCCTGTGTTCCACCGCTGGCTGTCTTACCTCTCAGGCCACCGTGTTTGCCAATCCCAGTCCCAATAAGAGTGCACGTGAACCTGTATTCTCCTGTATGCCTACGTAGACCAACACACTTCACTGCCCATCTAGTACGTGAGTTCCTGATTTAATATCTCTCACGCGTCTCCGGGCAATCGTAATGTCACGTTGCGGTCGTTGAGGGAGTTTTCTCAGCAGATACACATCAATTCATACTCGTCATGTGTCGCTGTATAAATTCCTTGATTTATGTGGTGGGGCTCCGATGTTTCGTCTTCACGAATGGTTAGGTCATCATTGTGCCCAGCTTCTAGTGATATTGAGCGCCCTTTGTCCAAAGTTCATTTAGAAAATACTTTTGGAAATCACTATAAGGCTACCAATCTCGATTAAAATTCGCATGTATGCCGCGGAATCGATCCTACGGTGCTCACAGACGAAAATAGTCTTAGGAGCGGAGCTCGATGTCGACGGAAATGCGTCCTGGAGTTGATCAGCAAATGTAAGCGGATATATCTCGATCGATCAGTCAGGAAAAAATACTGTATTTCTGCACTGAGAGCAAGAACCTCGGTTGTCATCTTCCTCAACTGCGCGAAAAATTCATCGTATCATCAGCCATCTGGCCGATTGTATTCTCGTATTCGACATAACCTCTCCTCAAGATATTTGTTGTCGCTCTCGTTTACTCACTTTGCCATGCGGTCATCGCCATCTTAACTATTTACAGCTGTAATCCTCCCATGCATCACGTTTTCTCGCGTAGTAAGCTTACGCAACTCATACACTGTTTCTCGGTTCACCCTGTTAATTTCCGTGTGCATTTCCTTAAAACGTTACAGGGAGGACCCTCACTATCTCTATTGGCTAGAGGTTAAGTTCAGTCCGAGACTTCACTATTCCTTGCGGACAGTTGTTCGATTTCCGTTGTCAAAGTTTGCAGCTGCTCGGTGAGCCGATTAATATTTTCCCCATTACGAGAGAGCTTTTGACAAACCTCTTATATTAGCGCTACTTTTTCGCTACTTATATCTACTATCACGTCACGAATGTTGTCCATCTCTGCACCAGTGTCTATCTGTTCTTCCAGTCGATGACTGACACCTATTTGAGCCTCATTTACTTTTCCTATATGGTTGCAGATATCTTCCTTCCATGATTCTACGGCTTCTACTCCCTTTTTTACCTCATCAACCTAAATCAGAGATCGGTAGCCGTATTCTGGGTCTGAGCTATAAATGTGTTTAACCTAGTTTCCTGAGTCTTTATTTTCTCCTCGAGATTTGATGATGCAGCCTTCTCCCCTTTCTAATCAGTTTTTACTAAGTCCATGACAACGTCCAGTCCTACAAGTTCCTGCGTAGTTAATAGCGGCAAACCCAACAGGTGGAAGGCAGGCCTTGCTTTATGGCTAGCAGTATGTGTCTCCCCGGTGGTTGAGCATTCAAGGATCTCTGTTTCTACCAGCATGAGTTGAGTATATATGCGGAGAGACACCGTAGTCTCCTGTGGTAGCAGAGGGGCCTTTAGTTGACCTACTTCATCCGCTTTTTCCTGCAGTAGGATCTCTACCTACTCGCTCTATTGAGCCAACTAACGGTATGGTAATTTCTGCCGCCCTTAAGCCTAGTGCACTAACCTCACCCATGGTTGTGAGTGTGCTGTCAGACTCCAGAAGCTGTCTTGCATCTGAAAGGGTAGTGACTAACATCGTAGTTTCCGTGGTTGACATAAGCAACTGACCTCATGCATTTCCCCTAATTTCAATGGCACACATAAATTATGAACCTAATAAAATATGTCTGTCGTACTGCAAACAGATAAAAAAATTACTGCTCCCAAATGAAACACAAAAATAAAACAAAATTTTGCATTAGCAATGCCGGTCCACTAGAAGAAAACTAAACTGCATATCACATGTTTCAAGGGCGATGTGCAAGTTAGAAAAAAATTAGACTTACTAACAATTATATTCTGGCAGCATATGGTTGGAGGATTCCTATGTGGGGTCCTGGCTGGGTCACCATAGAAAAGTGGTGGCTCATGTTTTATTTTTCTAGTTGAACCAAATTTTGGACAGGGAACCTAGCAGTTATGAAGACTGAATAGGATGTGGTTATTTTTGCACTATAGCTGATAATCATTGGTGTATTCATGCATCTCACTTAAGGAAACTCCCTCAATAAAAGCTCATGGCTCTATGGTTCTAACACTTATTACAGCCTACTCAAAAAAAGAGAAACAACTTTCATCACATTGAATGGAATTTTTACTCATTATGAACGGTAAGTGACGACATTTCCCTTATTCACAAGGGAACTTGGTTGGTTGATTTGGAGGAGGTGACCACACTGCGAGGTCATTGGTCCCATCGGATGAGGGATGGATGGGAAATAAATAACCTTTCAAACGAACCATCTCAGCATTTTTTAAGCGATTTAGGATAATTACGGCATACCTAAATCGGAAAGGCCAGGCATGGGTTTGAACCATCGTCTTCCCGAATGCGAGTCCAGTGTGCTAACCACTGCGCCACCTAGCTCGTTTTAAGGGAAGTATCTGATATGACTGTCAGCAGTTCTGTAAGAGTAATAGTCGAAACAGATCTCAGAAAATTAACCGAGCCCTAGCAATGGAAAATGCGAGTTGTATATGATCGGTAAAATAATAATAATGTGCCAGAGTGGCTTCCCACCCACATATTAAAGATTTCTCGATAAAACCCATGAACCGGCTTTCAGTTGGAGAAATATAGGGCGAGCAGTTACTATGACATTAATTTAATAGAAGGGCTTCCACTCATCATGAGGTCCATGCTATACCACAAAGGAACACTGATCTGTCTCACAAAAGCTATCTTTTATAAAATATTGGTTCCACATGCAAGTGACGAAAATGTATAGGAAGTGACGGTGAAGGCGATACAAAATATTAAGAACAGTAATTTCTACTCAAAGTTCAACAACCGCTGTGTCCGGCTCTTGAACTACTTAACAGCCAAAGGTATGGTTCTAGGTCCAAAATCAACAAGAAATCGTTGAATTTACGGGGAGGAATTGCACAGAAATGAAAAATAAGAATGCTTGCTAAGTAACTGACCAACTGATGCTCTAAATGCATCGCAACTAAAAGAATTTGGTATTCAACGAGAACACGCACGCTCACCATTCCAAGTTCTGCAACATCCTGTGTCCACCCAATTGCAACAACTGCCCCGTTACCTTGTCTCTTGAGAAAAGAGGGCGAGATTTGGCGTTCTAGCTGGCACCCCTAACTTATAGTGTCGGCTCCTGATCATCCACAATTCGGTCAGAGTTTCGTCAAAGAGACGTCTTTGCAGCGCCAAATGTGTGTGTGTGTGGAAACGTCAGGGTTGGTACTGCAACTGCATCAGCGTAGGATCTACTTTGGCTTCTACGTACTGTTCAAACTCCTGGCCCATGCTTTAGAGAACAGCAATCATGGAGGGAAAATTAAGGCTGCACGACCATATCATTGAGACTGTTGAACTGAATGTGAAAATTAAAACAACAAAAAAGAAAACTTTTGCTCTCATCCTCTCTCACTAACAGTGTGAAATTAGTACAGAAAACTGTCTATCAGTAATGCATCATGAATAAGAATGAATGCACGTCTTTCTGCACGTTCTATTGGTGATATATATGAAAACATGTTTTTCTTTCCTCATTTAATGTTATAGAAACAACACTTTTCCAGATCGAGCAGCAAAAATAATCTGCGGTCCTCCACATCGAGCAGAGAGAAGCTGAGGGGGAAAATTATTTACAAGAGGCAGCGTCTGCAGAGAATTTGCAGAAGAAGGCCATCATTTCGGTGGGCTGGAACTTTCATTGGTAAACCTGATAATAAAATTTTTATAACGGCTTAACTGGCATCAAAACTTATTAATATAGATGATTCCATATGGTATGATGCGGAGTCTCCATTTAGAAGATGAAAGTGTACTTTGGTCTAAATACCTCAGATATTTCTTGGACCTCTGTTTTCCCATTTTCGAGTGTCGAGGTTGTCAAATTAATCTACCTGTGAAAATTGATTGTTCCCTAATGTACAGCTTTCTCTTGTCGAAGACTGTTCAGGAAGGACAGATGTATGTCAGTACAAAGAATGAGTCTCTATCGCTGTCTGCTGTTGCCATCAGTAAACTTTACTCGACCAGTGTCACAGAGTGACCTTGAAGAAAACTGGAAATTTAACAGCGAGTTAATGTTAATTAAAATAAACGTCTGTATGCCAGAGTATAATTAAACTGCTTAGGTAATGGTAAATAAACACGCAGCAGTCAAATGATAATTCCTGTTTTAAGTGGTTAATACAAGCAGGACTATATCTCGTTAATATGCATACAGAATACGTGCCTAAACGTAGGCCACATTTAAAGAAATTAAACTTTGCCAACATACCGTTCCCTACAGAGTCAGGATCTGTTCATATTTTCGAGAAACAGAATGAAGACGTGTCTATAAACATACGCGGCATCTTGTGTTCAGATAATGAACGAAAGAATGTAGAAGATAAGAGGAAAGTCAAAGAATTCCTAGTTGCAATACTGCGTGTTCCAAAATACCGTCCCGACAGACAGGTGAATCTGCTAATGTTGCAGGTGGTGACAGATAAGAGGTCATTCCTACTACATAAAAATATGTCGATGGTTTGACGGAGTAGTATTACCCGTCATCACCAATAAACTGTACGGTGTGAACACTGCCTTCTTTGTTTTGATTCCAAAGAAAGCCTAGATGACACTCAGTTGACCGTGCCCAGTTTTCACCAGTCACCAGTGTACTGCATAGTGAAAACATCCAGTTTTTAAAATTTACGAAGTTTTGTGGTAAACTGGAAGTGCCTTTCGTGATTTACGCTGATAGAGAGTCGATATTGCGACCAGTTACTTGTTGCAGTCGTAGTGCAGACTCTGATTCGTATTCCAGTCAGGTATATTGTCATTAGCCATTCTATGTCTACTACCATACACACCACACACATAACCTTCAATACGCCCAATTTCAATCACTTACGGGCAGCGATTGCATGGAATGGTTTACTCACCAACCAACTTTAAGCAACCGCTGAGGCTGTGAATGGCTTTTTATTGCTGGTTAAACAGATAGTATTAATCGTCGACGAAGAATCAGCTTTTTTCTCAGAAAATATCTGTCACATTTGTGACAAATTCGTCGAAAAAAAGGTGTGGAATACCTGTTTCATTGTCATGTCACAAGCAAGTACTGAGGCGCAGTGCATCCCACCTGCATTGTGAATTATAGGCATCACTATACTGTGCCGGTCGTATCTGAAATCTGAGCAATTACCAAAGGCATTTATTGGTCACGAACCTACGTGAACAAATGACAACCCATGGCGATGAAGACATTACATGAAATCCAGGGTTTGTTTCTGTGATAAAATATGGGTAAATATAAATCTTTCACAGTGAATGTTCCGGTAACGCATTAGGAGAAGAGAAGCAACGAAAATTTCCACTTTATTGACTCACTAAATTTTCAGTGATGTTCCGCTGAGAAGTGTGCATATTACCTGAAGGCAGAAGAACTCAAAACAATGAGACCATATTTTCTCGATAATCGAAAGTTTATTTGAGTTAACCAAATTGGAATCTACCAAAATGAATACCTCAGCAATTAATCGAATTTTCAGCATAATTGTGTGCCCTCAGAAGAACCGTTAAGAGCTTCCTAAAAAGCGAAACAGTAGCAGAGGCTGTGTATCAAAGAGCAGACAGTGTATGGAAAAAAATCAGCTTCAAAGGACTCGTAGAATACTCCGATTTGTACCTCCAAAGTGGTGTCATTCTTCTTGCCGATGTCTTCGAAATCTTACGCGGTTTTTCTATTAAGACATTAGAACCGGATGCTGCACAATATATTACCGCATCTTGTTTGGCGTGGGATGCTTTGCTGAAAATTGCCAAAGACGAGTTGCAGCTAACAATCGATATCGAACCACTCCATTATGAAAAGGGAACCAGGGGCAGAACAGTTCATTGATCTTGTAAACATGCAGTTATCAATAACAGGTTGACGTATAAATACTATGAAAACGTCGACGAATCTTACATCATACACCTTGACAAAAATAGGTCACACAGATGGGGGATGTTAAAACATCTTCCGGTATCGAATGGCTTCCTTCGGAGAGCATCAAATATTTTGGTGTGGAGATGGTACCAGAGGACACGAAGACTAGGTGCATACTGCCAACTGATCTTGAACACCTGGAAAGTATTCATGATTACTTTCAGATTTACACTTTTGTGAGGAAAAACTGGTACCACCATAAGACAAGAAAAAAATCAAAGAAATTGTTTCAGATCTTCGAAGAAATTGCTCGAAAAGTACATTCGTTTTGGAGAAGATCATCTAATATTATCGTTTAGGAAAGCTCCCTGGATGAAGTTGTACATGGAAATTAAAACCCAAAACCACGTGAGCGCATGAAATGAATTTGAAAAGAATTTTTTAAACTCATGACGAATGTCGTATTCCGCAAAACCACGAAACATATGTGAAAGACGCTGCACGTTAGACTTGCAACATCATGGGAGGGCAGTTTTATGGTGGCTGCATTAGTTGCAATCCCTAATTTTGAAAGTTGCGTGGTTTTTAAACAACGTTTTGTTGCCATTGAACTCTGCAAATTAAATGGCTTCTTCCACAAACGAATCGGAGCTTGAATGGCTAGCTCAGATATATCGGAAAATGTCCTTTTCAATTCCCATCGTGGATGGGAACAAATTTCCTCCCAATTCTGTAAACACGAGTTAAACAGATACTGACAGCTGCATATAACTCATCAGGACTACCAAAACCTATTAAGATTCCCGGTCAATAACATATACAATATTCCACTAGTGAATAAAAATGTGGTTGGTTTGATGAAAGACGAACTTAACTGTAAAAATTTTAATACTAAAAACTATCCTAGGATTTATGGACCTATACACAAAAACGAGTGCGCTTTAAACCGTGTCTGAGTACATAAGGCGCAGAGCGAAATGTGTAAGACTATCTTCTGTAAATGGTATCACCATTGCCGATTACAAGCACTGTGTCCCAGAGTCGTAAGTGAAAACAATTTAACATTTTGTCATTCCTTCGAAGCAGCATTTTGTTTAGTCTATTAAACCACGTGAAAGACTCCTGATTGAAATTACCACTCTGCAGGGGAGTCCGCGCTGATATGAAACTTCCTGGCAGATTAAAGATGTGTGCCGGACCGAGAATCGAAGACGGGACCTTAGAATTTCATGGGACAGAGCTCTATCTTCTGAGCTACCCAAGTACGACTCATGACCCGTTACACAACTTTAAATCCGCCGGTACCTTCCTCTCCTACCTTCCCAATTTCACAAAAGCTCTCCTGCAGACCTTGCAGAACTAGCGCTCCTGGTAGAAAGGATATTGCGGCTATATGGCTAAGTCACAGCTTTTTATGCTGCAGCGGAATGCGGGCTGATATGAAATTTCCTGGAAATTAAAACTCTTTGCCGCACCGAGACTCGAACTCGGAAACTTTGCCTTTCGCTGGAAAATACTCTACCATCTGAGCCACCCATGTACGACACACAACACTTCCTCAGAGTTCCGCTAGTACCTTCGTCTCTTACCTTCCAAACTTCACAGAAGCTGTCCTGCCCTCCTTTGAGAACTAGCACTCATGTAAGAAAGGATAATGCGGAGACATGGCTTAGCCACAGCCTAGGAGATGTGTCCAGAATGAAATTTTCGCTCTGAAGTGTATTGAGCGGTGATATGAAACTTCCTTTCAGCTTAAAACTGTCTGCCGGACCGAGACACGAACTCGGGACGTTTGCCTTTTGCGGGCAAGGCTGTACCATCTGTTTTACCCAAGCACGACTCATGACAAGTCCTAACAACCCTTCATTCCGTCAGGGAGGTAGGAGACGATGTTACTGGCGGAATTAAATCTGTGAGGATGGGTTGTTAGTCGTGCGTGAGTAGTTCAGATAGTAAAGCAGTTTTCTGCAAACCACAAAGTTCCTGATTTCGAGTCTCGGTCCGGCACACAGCTTATCATAAAGTATACTTAAAATTCTATTTATTTCCTCAGGCCGAAAAATGTTATATACTTCCCGATAATGTAAATAAACTGCCCTGTTGACATTATCGCATCATAAATGATTATTATAAGAGATTGATTTTTGATATTAAAATATAGCTACTCACAATAATTAGATTTATGTAAACTTAAAGCCTGATATGCGAATATGTGGGTACTGGAAAATATTATGATTTTGTATAATGTAAAATATATGATTATTTTTATTGTAATAATGCAAATACTTGAAAAAATTTACAAGTAATATAAATACTAGACAAAAATGATTGTATGCATATTACGTAACCATCAGATTGGTTTTAATTGTAAAAATGTTAATGCTGAAAAACTATATTGTCAGTATGATAAAAGTGTAATTAATATAAAAATATGAGAGAGGAAATTAGAAAAAAACATTTGTTTTATAATAAATTTTTTGTGTACGAATATATTATATTTCAGTTTTGTAGCTCAGTAATTTATTTCCACACAGGTTTAGTTAGAGTATATCTGACTCTCGGCTGGACAGCGTCTGTATCAGGATAGGTTAGATGAGCAGAGGTGTTTTCCCTCTCTCTGCATTAGACCTCTCCCTCCACCTCGCAGCGGACATGCACTGACGCTCTTTAATTTGTGTGCTGTGGTGCTGTATGCATATATGTGAGTGACTTACCACGAAAGGTTCAGAGATCGGAGTGTCATTTCATAAACTGTTATGAGAGGTAATATTTACCCACTAGATGTGGATGGACAGATGTACACAAAACATGAGTGAGATGTTTAATGAGGACAATTAAATGATGAGACAATACAGAGGATAATTTAATGGGAAATACGTCGCATTTCTGCTAAGATTTGAAAGAATTGGTTACTGATCTCTTGTGCGCTTAAGGAGTATATAATATATTCCACATATGAAATACAGAGATGTGTGGTGTGTGTGTGTGTGTGTGTGTGTGTGTGTGTGAGCGAGGGAAAGAAAGACAGAGAGAGAGAGAGAGAGAAAGAGAAAAAGAGAGAGAGAGAGAGTGAGAGGGATTACAGATTTGCACAGTTTTTTCAGATATATAAAGCAGAGAGAAAAGATTACTTTGGTTGAGAGAATTGTTTAAAAAGTATAGTCTTTCAAGCAAGAGATAGATATAGATTACTTTTGTACGGAGCACAGAATTAGGCCTACAGACGAGATATTATTTTATAAATGCACATCTTTAACGTTGGAGTTATTTTTACGGCATATTTGTTTAATACCACACTCTGATGTGTTGGAAGGAGGAGGAGGATAAAGGACACACATGGGTTCTTTCCATCATCGGCACTGGAAAGACGGACGTAATGGTGGGGAATTATAAACCACACAGTCGGTGCGTGTGTGTAAGTAAGGCAATTTGACACAATTACTAAACTATGCTCTGATTGGTTGGAGACAGAGAGAATAGGGGCGCCAGTATAAAGTCCACAACTGGCCTGTCTGCCACGTCCTCGGCAGCCGGAGTGGCCGAGCGGTTCTAGGCGCTTCAGTCTGGAACCGCGTCGCTACGGTCGCAGGTTCGAATCCTGCCTCGGGCATGGATGTGTGTGATATCCTTACGTTAGTTAGGTTTAAGTAGTGCTAAGTTCTAGGGGACTAATGACCTCAGCTGTTAAGTCTCGTAGTGCTCAGAGCCATTTGAACAATTTGCAACGTCTTTGAATGTTTACTGCAATGCTATGATTGTATGAAAATAAAGATGAGGGGAAGGAGAAGCAGACATTTCTCAATGTACTTTGTAATACCATTCTCCGAAGAAGGGAGGGAGGAGAGTTATGAGCACACAGTTCGTCTTGGGTTTTCCAGCGCTATGAGTGGCTGAAGGTAAAGAGCGCGGCACTATAAATGATAGGAGTTCTTTCTTAAATTTTCCACTTGCCCAAATGGACTATTTCCACTGTCTTGGATTCATAATTCTTCGCTCTGTCTGGCTGGTTATAAGGAGGGGTTTCTCACTGAATAGGATAACGATGTGACAGATGACATCACTAGTTGAAATCCATCGAAGCATAACGTCACTGGTAAAATTGATGATATGACTAAGTAAGTGGCCAAGACTACATGACGTCACAAATATTAACAAAGTAACTCATTTTACCTGTAACACTACTGCTCCAGACAATAACTTTCTTAAAACTGGATCTGCTGAGGCCTTAGGCCTTTCGCTGCTCTGTCCAAATCTTCTCGCAGCATCATATCTCTCATTTCCACCGATTTCCCCTTCTCTTTCTATAATATTGTCCTCAAGTGGCTTCCCCTATATAGATCGCCTATATATTTGTTCCACCTTGCAGCTTTAATTTCTTACGTTAGTAGTGGCTTGCCACATGAGAGCTTGATATAGAGTTGCTTACCCTTTCTCTAAACGTCTACTTATTTTTTCTGTAGGTGGCGTCTCCCATTCCGTGAGTTATGGATGCTTCTGCAGCCGTGTATGTTTCCTGTAACCATTTCTGCTTAGCTGTTATACACTTTTTGTCGTTTTCATACTGTATTCCCTTTCGCTTCCTTCATTTGCTGAATTTTTAATTTTCTGCTTTCGTCAAATACAAATGTGCTGTTACTTGCACACAGTTTAAAGAGAGACACGGAAGCACCTGTTTATAAGAAGTGGGTGCATACATTGGGCCGTGCGGTATGCGGAATCAGTAAGCTTGGGGCCTACTGGCTGGATGGCTTCTGGATGCAACATTAGAGGACGGCTAGGGCCCTCACACGGATTTCGCTCTGCAATGTGTCTTCTCGCAGGCTCGACAGGATTTGGGTTCTACCAGCCGAAACGCGCGCCCATGGTGCGATCCTTCATCACACTCCTGAGGCCAGCCTATCACTGAACAACATAATCAACTTACAAGCAGCTGTCTCAATTGTGTTACATATCAGGGGATTTTGGAATACAACGTTTTCCTGCTTTTATTCGTTGCGATGGGCTTGGGCGTTCGCGGTCCTTGGAACTGGTTCTACCTTTAAAAGTATAATTTTCAAGCCACCTTACGGAGTGTAGTGAAGGGCACTTCTGTTATCACTATCCCATCCCATCACTACAATCCGTTCACGAAGGTCGGATGAGAAGAATGAGACCTTCTTATTGTCTGTAATTTCTCAATCTGTTTGGGTAATTTGGTGATACATAAAGTATGTGGGATACAGTAGTACGTTTTGCGAATATTTCTGGAAAATAATTTCTCGGTATTCCATTAGCAAACCTCTCCATGACGCACAACACATCTCCTGTACCATTTCCCACCGGATTTTGTTGAGCAGCTCTACAATCCTCTTGTGTCGAATGAGGGAACACGTGACGAAAGCCGCCACTATTATTTGTCTCTTGTCTCATCTATTAAGCCAAAATGTTAAGGTTCCTATACTGATGAGCATTATTCGAGAATCGATAAACCAAGTGTCTTGTAAGCAACTTCTTTCATTGATGTAATTTTCCTTACGTTACTTCCTATGAATCTCAGCCTATCATCTGCCTACAATATTTGTTGTGTAGTCATTCCATCTTAGTTTTATTTTAGTTAGTATTTAAAGGGATTGGTCGCTACTGGTATAATTTAACAGCAGTAGCTTTTCGTGTGTTTAGTCCCAATATATTAAAGTTACATACTTTCAGGGTCAGCTGAGAGTCACTTCGTCAGTCACCAATCGTTTACAGTCCAAATGCAGTTAGTTGATATTTTATGGCACTACTACCTTCTTATAAGACAACTGAATCATCTTGAACAGCCTCATGGATCTTCCACGTTATCCACAATATCATTTATGAAGGGGGTATCACAATTAATGGTGGAAACGAGTACAACTGAAAGTATACAGTATTCGAAGCGAGAAAACCCTAGTCGTCATTGGTCCACAAACAGACCATTGACAACATAATGGCGACTATATGGTTACCAACCACCATTGACTTAATACTGTGTGAACGCCATCCCTATTAGGAAAAGGTAACAATACTGTACGACATTCAGAAAAGGTGTTAGAGATACTTTGGCAGAAGTGCAGGTGTATTGCACGAACACAATAAGATTTGTACAACTGTACACGTAGCTAAGGTGGCGATGAAAGTGTCGTCCTTGTATAGAGGGGCAGTCATGTTTTCGCATTGAGTTTCGAATCCTTTAAAAGACGCTAGGATCATTTTCAAATTTTTAAAAGCACTAACCGGTGTACAACTCTGATAGCCAGAGTGTTGTACACAATGCTTGAAGACGTCTTCAGGCACACAAATCCATGGAGTTTAGATCAGGTGACCTTGGAGGCCACGGTACCGTTCCTTCTCACCCAGTGCACCTTTAGCCATATTGACGCGACAGATGTTGTCTCAACCTTGAAGAAAAACGTGCCGATACCGCTTCCTCTGATACCGCCTCATATCCTGCGGTATCCGTTATCCGTTAAACGCTCACGTCCATGCCCTGTTTCGTTACGACTGCTCTCGTCCTATACCGCTGCCACCTCCTGATGATGCCATAAGGCTATGGATACTCTGCATTCCCCAAAAGAATCACCTCGATCTTCCCTGATCGCAGATGTGTGGGGTGCCATGGACCATGTCATCAAGTCACCAATTCTACCCACCAATCTGCGGGAACTGAGTGCTTAAGTGCAATCGGTATGGGATGGAGTATGACAGGACTATGTCCGAGACCTGTGCAATTCCATTACGCGACGTCTGGACTCTTGTATTCGCAACCGACAACATACTCTCATGTATGTTTTGTAGCCATGCAGCGCAATAAATGTTGATCCCTCAAAGTGTAATAATTCCTTGTGAGTGGTACCACCTGCTTGCCCGTCAACAAAGTTCGCAGTCTGCATTGTTATCTTGTTTACAGCTCTTTTTATAACAGTCAGTGTAGCTACAGTGACAAAAAGTTTCGAGTCAGAAGCTATTTTATCACAGGTGTTGCATACAGCAAGATACCAAACAGGCCAGATTGAAAGGGTTCAGCTCACATAAAGCACCACATATGCTAGGCCTCGATCCCTTGAATGTTCTAGGCTTCCGAATCCATATAGGAACCAACCAGATTCATACTGATATTTTGACTGAGAAGTACCAAAACTGTTGGATGCCTGTTTTTTTTTTTTTTTTTTTTTTTTTTTTTTTTTTTTTTTTAGAACTAAGCCGTAATATTAGAACCACAAGGCACACGTAACGCTGAATCCGAAAGCTGCGACAAAATTTATCAAACTGCCAATTTTCCATTTGAGTTAAACGATAAAGTTAAACAGGAACTTGACTGCCTAGAACGGAAAAGAAACACAAAATCCATAACTAGTAGTCAGTGGGCAACGCCAGTCATGTCAGTACAGAAAGCGAATGTCATATTACGAATCTGTGGAGACATGAAAGTGACGGTCGATACACAATCCGTCACTGATTGTAAGAATCAGTCCCGAAACTGGAAGGAGTGATGCAGGGACGACCAAGAACTCTGAAAACACGAGGTTTTCTTTCGTCCGACTGTAGACTTTCCGAACTAACACGCTGCGATGTGCAGGAGATGGAAAAACTGCGATAGCGCCACATTGGGATCCACTCGCACAAAGAAAATTTAACGATACGCTTACGGCTTTGTTTCATATTGCACTGTACTAGGATACTTGAAAATATGAAGCTCTGTACAACTCATCAAGAAGAGCAATACAAGGCTATTAAAAAAAAGATCAGAGTTCAAATATGGATTGTGTCCAATCTAAAAAAGGTAAAAACGCTAAAACAAACCACCTGGAAAGAGAAAAGTTCAGATTTTTTTGTATTCAATGTGAGCACAATATGTTACACGAAAGATATCAAATCGGTGGCTCATTTCCCGCCACACACGAAGCAGCTGGTCTCTTCTCGTTACCGAATTCAAATATTCAACAACTCAGTGTCGCAGAACTTTCAAGAGTATCGGTCATAGGGGGATGAAAACTCTGTCTTTTATGTAACCCCCCAGATGAAAGTCACAAGATGTCAGGTCTGGAGACCTTGGAGGCCACCGGTGAAGAAGTTCGTATTCTGCTCCTCCTCTTTCAACCCAACGTTCTGGAATACCGCCATTCGGGTAACGTCTCACGCGACTAAAGATTTTCACTAAGCACGTCTGACCTTACCTGAGAGACAAATTTATGTCAGGGTTAGAGTAAGTCAAGCTCCGCCATTACTTCCATACTACAACAAATGTTTTAGTATTTTAAGGAACGACATTTGAATATCTATAAGTAAGCAAGTCCTGACAAAAACTAATAATACGGATAATTAGAATGTACAAGGTACCATAACGTTTGAACTAAATGGCAATTTGTAATTGACAATCCACAAGCTACTTGAACTTTTAACAACCACTTTCTGATAATAACAGCAAAAACAGAATTTAATAGTTCAGTTGGAGAAACAAAAGTGTGTATTAAAAGGTCATTCACAATTAAGAAACTAGAAGTAGCACCAACATATCTCACTGACTTTAAAAGAATTATAATAACCTCATATATTGTTGCAGGAAAAGCTGTTCCTACTTAATAAGTGATGTCCTTAGTCATATACTCAATCCATCAATCATCATCATCATCATCATCATCATTTAAGACTGATTACGCCTTTCACCGTTCAGTCTGGAGCATAGCCCCCCTTATACAGTTCCTCCATGATCCCCTATTCAGTGCTAACATTGGTGCCTCTTCTGATGTTAAACCTATTACTTGAAAATCATTCTTAACCGAATCCAGGTACCTTCTCCTCTGTCTGCCCCGACTCCTCCTACCTTCTACTGCTGAATCCATGAGTCTCTTGGGTAACCTTGCTTCTCCCATGCGTGTAACATGACCCCACCATCTATGCCAGTTCCACCTGACTGCTACATCTATAGAGTTCATTCCCAGTTTTTCTTTGATTTCCTCATTGTGGACACCCTCCTGCCGTTGTTCTCATCTACTAGTACCTGCAATCATCCTAGCTACTTTCATATCCATAACCTCAACCTTGTTGATAAGGTAACCTGAATCCACACAGCTTTCGCTCCCATACAACAAAGTTGGTCGAAAGATTGAACGGTGCACAGATAACTTAGTCTTGGTACTGACTTCCTTCTTGCAGAAGAGAGTAGATCGTAGATGAGCGCTCACTGCATTAGCTTTGCTACACCTCGCTTCCAGTTCTTTCACTATGTTGCCATCCTGTGAGAATATGCATCCTAATTACTTGAAACCGTCCACCTGTTCTAACTTTGTTCCTCCTATTTGGCACTCAATCCGTTTATATTTCTTTCCCACTGAGATTACTATCGTTTTGGAGATGCTAATCTTCAAACCATAGTCCTTACATTTCTGATCTAGCTCAAAAATGGTTCAAATGGCTCTGAGCACTATGGGACTCAACATCTTAGGACATAAGTCCCCTAGAACTTAGAACTACTTAAACCTAACTAACCTAAGGACATCACACACACCCATGCCCCAGGCAGGATTCGAACCTCCGACCGTAGCAGTCCCGCGGTTCCGGACTGCAGCGCCAGAACCGCTAGACCACCGCGGCCGGCTCTCTGATCTAGCTCTGAAATATTACTTTGCAAACTTTCAATCGAATCTGCCATCACAACTAAGTCATCCGCATATGCAAGACTGCTTATTTTGTGTTCACATATCTTAATCTCACCCAGCCAGTCTACTGTTTTCAACATATGATCCATAAATAATATGAACAACAGTGGAGACAGGTTGCAGCCTTGTCTTACCCATGAAACTACTCTGAACCATGAACTCAATTTACCGTCAACTCTTACTACTGCCTGACTATCCATGTAAAGACCTTTAATTGCTTGCAGAAGTCTGCCCCCTATTCCATAATCTTGCAGAACAGACAATAACTTCCTCCTAGGAACCAGGTCATATGCCTTTTCTAGATCTATAAAGCATAGATACAATTCCCTGTTCCACTCATAACACTTCTCCATTATTTGCCGTAAGCTAAAGATCAGGTCCTGACAACCTCTAAGAGACCTAAACCCACACTGGTTTTCATCCAATTGGTCCTCAACTAATACTCGCACTTTCCTTTCAACAATACCTGAGAAGATTTTACCCACAACGCTGATTAAAGAGATACCTCTGTAGTTGTTACAATCCTTTCTGTTTCCATGTTTAAAGATTGGTGTGATTACTGCTTTTGTCCAGTCTGATGGAACCTGTCCCGACTCCCAGGCCATTTCAATTATCCTGTGTAGCCATTTAAGACCTGACATTCCACTGTATTTGATGAGTTCCGACTTAATTTCATCCACCCCAGCCGCTTTATTGCACTGCAATCTATTGACCATTTTTTCCACTTCCTCAAATGTGATCCTATTTCCATCATCATTCCTACCCCATTCTACCTCGAAATCTGAAACATTACTGATCGCGTTTTCACCTACATTGAGCAACTCTTTAAAATATTCCCTCCATCTGCCCAAGGCATCCACAGGATTCACCAGCAGTTTTCCTGACCTGTCCAAAATTCTTGTCATTTCCTTCTTACCTCCCTTTCGAAGACTGCTAATTACACTCCAGAAAGGTTTCCCAGCAGCTTGACCCATAGTCTCCAACCGTTTTCCAAAGTCTTCCCACGATTTCTTCTTGGATGCTGCAATTATCTGTTTGGCTTTGTTTCTTTCTTCAACATAGCTTTCTATGTCTACCTGGGTTCTGGTATGTAGCCATTTTTGATACGCCTTCTTTTTCCTTCTACAGGCTGCCTTGACTGTATCATTCCACCAAGCTGTTTGCTTCATCCTACTTTTACACACTACTGTTCCAAGACATTCTTTAGCCACTTCTAGTACTGTGTCCCTGTACCTTGTCCATTCCTTTTCCAATGACTGTAATTGACTACATTCAACTAACTGGTACCTTTCTGAGATCGCTGTTATGTACTTGTGCCTGATTTCCTTATCCTGAAGTTTCTCCACTCTTATCCTCCTACATATGGACCTGACCTCCTGCACTTTCGGCCTCACAATCCCAATTTCACTGCAGATTAAATAATGATCAGTGTCATCAAAGAATCCCCTGAATACACGTGTGTCCCTCACAGCCTTCCTGAATTCCTGATCTGTTATTATATAGTCAATGACAGATGTGGCTCCCCTGCCTTCCCAAGTATACCGGTGATTGCTCTTATGTTTAAAAAAGGAGTTTGTGATTACTAAGCCCATACTGGCAGAGAAATCCAAGAGTTGTTTCCCGTTCCTGTTGGCCTCCATATCCTCTCCAAATTTACCCATAACCTTTTCATACCCTTCTGTTCGATTTCCAATCCTGGCGTTAACATCACCCATGAGCAGAACACTGTCCTTGTCCTTTACTCTAACAACTACATCACTGAGTGCCTCATAGAAACTATCCATCTTATCTTGATCTGTCCCTTCACAATGCGAATATACTGACACAATCCTAATTTTCTTGCTAGACACTGTCAAATCTATCCACATCAGTCGTTCCTTTACATACCTTATTGCAACTACGCTGGGTTTCATTTCTTTTGTGATGTAAAGCCCTGCACCCCATTGTGCTATTCCTGCTTTGACTCCTGACAGGTAGACCTTGTATTCTCCCACTTCCTCTTCTTTCTCACTCCTTACCCGAATGTCACTAACAGCTAAAACATCCAGCTCCATCTTACTTGCAGCCTCTGCCAGCTCTACCTTCTTCCCAGAGTAGCCCCCATTGATATTAAAAGCTCCTCATCTCATTACCATTTGTTTGCCAAGTCGTATCTTAGGAGTCCCTGGTTTGTCAGTTAGAGGTGGGACTCCATCACCTCCAAAGGTCCGAGGCATTTTGCTCTGATTGTTGCCAGCATCATATTTAAAGTACCAGGGAAGCAGGTTGCTAGCCTTACTTGCCCCGAGTCCCATTGGGTTTTACTCCTAACGGCTGAGGGACTAACCGGTGGATTTGGTAGTCTTTGCCATATGAGCACAAAGGTGACCATGACTCAGAATATGTCCGAGATGCCCAGCCTTATACCAAAGTAACTGGTAGCCCGACTGTCGGGACCACTTACTTGGCCACTTATACGTTGCCCGTGGTTCATGAACCAGGACATGACTACAGGAACCCACACCATGAACCACAAAACTTATGTTTTTAAATAAATTTAAATTTATGGCCTCATTCACTGATAAATTACTTTAGATTCTTACAAAAATATTTTGAGAACCAGCAAATGTTTGAAAGAGAGGAATTAGGTTTAATAATTAAGAGAAAGAGTTAATTATTACGAATTTATGGTGTCCTAACAAAAATTACGAGAAAATATATTACCGAAAGAAGAAGGCTTACAATCGAGACATAATAAAGAATATATTTGTGTTGAAGATAACCATGCTAAAACATTTCATAAAATTTTCAGCATTATAAATTTAGATGGGTATGCAGAATTATTGAATAAATGTTATGTTTTAATACTAGCAGTTATTCTTAGAGGTACAAGTATTAAATCTCTTAAACACGATTCATCTTGGTATTTATGGCTCCAGATTTACCTTGGGATTCTATGTTAAGAACTAGAAAAATTTAATTGGTATTATTAATCGTTTATAATATGATTTCATTTCTTGTAAAAAGTAATTGTAGGTGGATTTATAAAGCATTAAAAGATATGTCAAATCAGATAAGAAATACATGAAAAATGTTGAGCCAGGAAAACTATTAAATTACATTACATATTTAAACCCAAGTAATTTATGTGGTGGCACAACATCCCCATTTTTAGCATTTAGAGATATCAGTTGGTTCAATCCTAAATTTTTAATTCAGAAAAAATTCTTAAAATATCATATGATCATAAATATGGCTACATTTTATTGTAAATCTAGAATAATCGAAAAAACACTTGATTTACCATTAGTACCAGAATTAGGATATATATTACTAACAACATTATATAGAACGGAAAAATATATTTTACATTATAGAAATCTTAAATACTGTTTAAAAATAGTTTAAATTTATCAGAAATTCGTAGAATATTATCAGTTTGGACATTCAGAATGCTTCAAGTATTATATCGGTTTTAATACTGAAATGAGAAATACAGCAGAAAATGTTTGGAACACTGGAAAGTATTAGATATACACAAATATTAAAATAATAACACGTCCAAAAGTACTTGAAATTTATTTGAGAACTTAATTAATAACTTACTCCAGTATATTAAGAAAATGTTATAGCAGTTCATATGAAAAAACAATAGTTACATTTAATAAAACAAATAATTAAGGAATGAGTATTTTAAGTGTTTCGCAAAAAGAATGTATGAGTTTCATTATAATATAATGAAGCCAAAAATAGAATGTATGAGTTTCATTATAATATAATGAAACCAAAATATGGCGAAAATACTGATTCATGTTATATGGATACAGAATCCTTAAAATTATGATATAAGAAAGGAAATTTTTATAAAGCTATAAAATCGATGATAACAGAATTTGACACAATGATAATTTAAAAGATAAGACTAATTGGAATTTCACAAGTAAATAAGAATGTTTTGGGAAAAATTAAACATGAAAATAGTTGAAAAAGTATAACTGAGCATGTTAAGTTACAAACGAAAATGTATGGTCACAAATTTGGTGATAGAAATGGAAATGTCTAAAGGAGGTGAAAAGCTGTTTTGAAAAAAAAAAGTTAGTTTTGATGATTATAAAATAATTTAGATAACATGATAAAACAATTCAGAAAATTGACCTTCATTAGACCTTTTAAACATATATTGTATACAGCTAAATGTAATAAACCTGTTTTGAGTTCAGATGATGAGTATGGTATTATATTACAAGTATGAATTAATATAAATTCCACATAATCACTCTATATTAAACAGACTAAGGTAATAGGTAATGAAAAAAATTTCTTATTCGAACCACATAACTGCATGGAAGATTAAAAAAAATCAATTAATATAAAAGTTATTAACTTATTTATTATTTTTTCGCAATATATTTGTTTGTGTGGCTTTCGAGATACATTTTACAAACAAATTTTGCACAGAAACCTTAACTTTTTCATAATATCATTCTTTTGATAATTGGAATTTATTTTATGTTTTTGTAATGTTTATGAAGACATTTATAAAACTATTTCGAAGCATGTTTAGTCTTTTTTATTAATTTTCACCAATAAATGTCATTTTATTCCAGTTATTACCAAGTTCTTTCGTATTTTTATTTTCCCCATATTCCTTATGTCTCAAATTAATACACTTTTTTTGCACAACAGACAAATAATCTCATTTCCACTTTCCATTTATAAAGAAACAATTTATTACTATTAAAAAACTAAAATATTTATATTTTGTGATATATAAATGTATGCAGTATGAGATCTAAGAAACAATGAACTCATACATAACGATAAATAAGTTTCTATTATTATTGATGATAAATTTGATCACTGGTTTAAAGCTGAAAAATGTCTATTATTTAGGAATATTCGCATTCTGGAAAAGCTTCAAGTGATGTTGAAAGTAAATACATAAAATTTGTAAAGAATAGGAGTGCAGCCATAAGATACATTGAATTCGTATACAAATTTTAGAAATTAACTTTGATATATTATTTGGTTTTGAAATCAGATGTTAATACGGCAAAAAATTGTTACGATTGAGTTTATCAAAAAGTTTTACCTACTACTCGAAAACAGGAAGAATATAAAATCTGAAAAGAAGTAATGAGGTTTTTTTATGAAGATCAGAAAGAAGAAATAAATACAAAATACATAGAAATTATTAATTTGGAAGAGAAAGGAATAGAACACTTAAGAGGAACAGTTGAGTTTGCTACAGATATACTAAACAGAAGAAATGAAGGAACAAGTACGTTATTTAAACATGGTGTTCCTCAAACATGTAATTGAAACTGATGACCTATTTTTGTTGTTTTAAGATTCTATGATTATAAAAATGTTTACCATGTTTCTCAAACACCGTTTAACCATGTTCAAAAACTACTTATTTACAATATACAATGACTTTTAATGTTTGAATGAAAGTCATCTTAAGTATTATTTGTTGTCAAAATTATTTCGATTTGTTAATTAATTACTTAAGATAACAGTTACAGGACGATATAACTAATCTACCAAACGTTTTTTAAAATATAAATCAAAATTATAGCTACTTTTTTATCTTTAAATTTTCAATAACGTACATAACAATTATTATATTCACCAAATCCACAAAATTCACTAGCAGCACATTAGCGCTTTTGGCTAACATTGTGGTTTTTTACTTTGCTGAAGTTTTGTATTCTTTCGATGTGTAGTATAGATTTTTTTTGTTAATTGCTTGTTTAGGTGTATTTCCTCCAAATGAATCAATTATATTCACCAAATCCACAAAATTCATTAGCAGCACATTAGCGCTTTTGGCTAATATTGCGGTTTTTTACTTTGCTGAAGTTTTGTATTCTCTCGATGTGTAGTATAGATTTTTTTTGTTAATTGCTTGTTTAGGTGTATTTCCTCCAAATGAATCAAAAACATAATCTATAGCTTAATATTTATAATAGAAAATAAAATAAGTACCAGGATGGGCAGAGGTATCTAAACTAACTACTCCTACTACAATAATGTTTGGTTGTTTAGGTAAGTCATCAATCACAATGACACCATTATAACTTAAAAATTCTAAATGTTTAATGAATTCCTCTATGTCCAAACTGGATAAGGAGTATGAATTTTTTGATTGTTTGATGTTTTATTTTTTCTTCTTTTAAACCTCTTCCTTTAATATCCATAGCTAACTTATGCCTCATTTATTCTTCTAATTCTTCATCAGCTATTTTCTTAGTTATGACTGCATTTGAAATTGCTGCAGGTCCACCTGCAAATGAACCTAAATATGGTAATGCACCTAATAGTAATGGTAAAAAGCTATGCACAGGGTTTGTTAATCCAGTACCATCTAAAGCAGCCTGAGGACTGCATCGACAACCTTCTCTCTTTTTATGCAGGTATTTAATATGTTTTTTCACAATAGGAATATCTAATGAAACTCATGAATTTCCACAAGTTTTCTCTATCTCTTTCGATTCTGAACATGAGTTAAAATAGTGCAATACAATTTAATTGTTCATTATTCAGTTTAAATTTAATTGATTGCTGTTTAGTTTTCCCACTGAGTGACTAAGTATAATCAATTGAAGAGTTAATCATATATATAGATAAAATATATAGATAAAGCATTCTATAAATGAAATCGATTTTTTACCATCATATATTCGCATAGTTAATTTTGTGTTGGTATACATTATTCCTCTAACTGCTGTTTCAGTTAATTTTTCATCAACTGATGCATCAGAAGCATACATTCTTTCATTTGTAGCTAATTGAAGTTCTATTTCTGCTTCATGTCTTATTTCCAAATCTTTATTTTCTCTATACACACATTCATCTTGTATTCAGTCTTAATGTGATGGATTTATTCCTCAATCTCATCTAATTCTTCTTTTTGATTTTGAGATTATTAACAATAAAATCAATAGTTTGACTTGGTAGCATATACATTATTCCAACTACCTTATTATGATAATATTTGAAGAGCAAAAGACAAAAATGATGATAGTCAATTTTTTCCCATTTTCAGGTTAGGACAGTAATTTGTAGCTCAAACACGGCCGAATTTGTAGGGGTGTGTACATGGCAAGAATTCTGGCAGTTACTAAGTTATTTACCATTTTATTTTTGTTGTGCACAGTAAAACCGATGAATGTCATCTGTGTTTACGGCACATATGATGAGAGTCGTTTCATAAGGATGGCAAAACCTGCTTCATTAGGAGCTCAACGTGCTGTCTTCATTCTTTTGTTTACTTTGTGTTTGTGGTTAGGAAGTTGCCAAAGTTTATAGCTTTTGTTCTTGGTAGTAGTTTCTGTGAAAGTTAGTGAATTAAGTGAGTCAGGTGGGGATGAATATTGTGAAAACGTCAGTAAACCTAGTACAAAGAAGAGAAAATCCCATGGAAGGATAAGAGATGTGATGAAAGAACTTAAAGTGTGCACTCATGAAACTGGGCCCAATTGCAGATGTAAAAGACTACAGTGTTTTGATAGAGTTTGTGAAGGTGAAAGAAAAAGATTAATTTCTCATTTTAATAGTTTACAATCTAATGATGCTCAGTGCATATACTTGGCTGGGCTTATCAATGTTTGTGACATCAAAAATCACAGATGAAGGAAGCCTGAAAATGAATCACGTTTCAATGACAAGAGCTACATCTACAAAGTAAGAATAAAGGATAGTGATAATTTTATTGACACCCCTGTGTGTTTGAAAGAAACAGGGTAACCTCAAATGACAAGAGAGGAAAGTATGACCACAAACATTGTAGGACCTCTGAAGAAGTTAAGCAAAGTGTCATTGTTCACACTGTATCCTTTAAGGGCCGTACAAGCCATTATAGATTTGATAAAACTAAAAAAAACATACTTGCCAGACACTTTAAATTTGAAAAAAATGTACAAACTGTACAAGACAGGTAGGCCTAGTGGCAAGATTGTATCTATGAACATTATACACAGATATTCGTATCTAAGTTTAACATAGCTTTTGGATATCCCAGAAGCGACACCTGCAGTTCATGTGACAGGTACCAAGCAGAAATGAAATTTCTAAACCTCCAGCCTGAACAGACTAATGATGACAAGGAAAAAGCAGACATTTTAAGCAGCATTAAGACAAAACAAATTGGGAATGAACTACACTTGAGGAAAGCTAACATGTTTTATGACACAAAGAGAAAATGTAGGAAAATTTCAAGGAAAAGGGAGAATACTGAGGCTCTTAACATAGATTTTCAAAAAAATTTAAGCTTACCTAATTTGACCACAAATGACATTTACTACTGCCTTCAATTCTCATTGTTTGCTCAATGTCCACAGTCTATCTATGGGAAATGCAACTTTTTTTGCTTACCTAGAAACAGAAGGAGGTAAAGGTATAGACAAAGTAGTATCGATGATGCACTATTATATCTTCACCATCTTACAGTCCAATGTGAAAAACTTGTACATATTTGGCGATTCTTGAAATGGACAGAACAAGAACTACACCATGTTTCATTATGTGGTACAAATCCTATAAAAAACTAGACTGCATAACAATTCCCTATTCGCAGCCACTCTTACCTAGAATGCAATCGAGTTATAGCCCTGATAAACGGCAAATATCCCGCTGAGATACCAGAACATTGCTTAAATGAAATAAAGAATGCCATAGTAAAGCCTTCGCCTTGCACTGTGATTGAAGCTCACCAAAATCTATTTAGTAAATGGACTGCTATTTTGGAAAATCACTATCACAAAAAATGCCCATTTCCTACACGACCAATTCGTGAAATAAAATTTTCAAAAGACCATTGTACGTTAGTTGAATACGGATCATCTTACACTGGGTACTTTCTTATGTCACCGATCCAAACCCAACACCAACTTACTAAGCTTTCAAGAGAGACAGAAGACCCTGGTGATAATACGTCCTTCTCTTTATCACCAATTCTGTGTGAAGATAACAGATAATGAGTCAACTCTTTACCTTTGCTTTCACATATCAATAATCTATAGACCTATAATGAGTTAGAGAATAATACCTCATAACAACAGTGTAACCTTGAAAGTAATGAAAACTTATCAGAACAGAAATATTTTTGCCATTATTGCAACAGATATTTAGTTTGGTTATTAGTTAAATTCATAATACGCTATGTAAGTAGGTAGGTTACTATTTTATGACAAAAACCAACAGCAGGTTCCCTTGTTTTAGTCCAAAAGTTTGCTTACTTCCAGAAGTGATTAAATTAAAACCTGCAAAGTACCAAGACCTGCAGCACCTGAAGCAGTTTTACAGTCCATCTGCTCAAACGTACTTTGAAGAACTTCCTCATTGACAAAACGTAAGTTGTAAGTGACAGTATTAAAATAAAATCAGTATGGGCCTAATGTGTTAAAATCTAGAATATTATAAATCTTATAAAATAAACAGTAAACAGAATCTGTTTACAGGTTACAAGATAGACTGAAGAAGCACAGAAAGATAGTGGACTTTCATCGATTTTACCAAGTTTTTTATGACCACCATCACTTTTACCATGTTTTTTGTGTACCTATTTAAGTTCTTAATTAATAAAGAATCTTAAAATTGAAAATGTGTTTATTATATTACATTTATTAGCTAAACAAATAGATATAGTACAATATAAACGTTTTGTGATAGTTATACGGTGAACATTTATGATATATGAGAGACTAGAGCAGAAAATTCGTCGTCCTGAAAAGTTGCAAAAAACTGACTATCATAAATTTTGGCTTGTGCTGTTCATTTAATTCCTGCTAATTCTTTACTGTTTATCCATCACTTAAATCTTTAACACCATTCAGCCAAATATAATCTTCACCCATTTTTCATCATCACGAGAATCAAAATTTATCAGTAATTTTTAGAAAGATGGAAATCAGCATTTTCAATAATCAATTTTTTATATTCCTTACCTTTGCATAATTTTATTTTATTTGCATGTTTTCAGAATATAAGGTTTCTGAATGAAATAATGTTTCTGCAAATTTTGATAAATCAGAAAAAATATGTACATATCCTCCACAGTTACTATTATTAGTTAAGAGATTCATTAAACTGTAAGGTACTACATATAATATATCCCCAAGTTTCAATTTATTTCCTTCTCTTCACATTGATAATTTATCTGCAAATTGAAATGTGACACAGGTCTTAATTAAACCTGTATCCTCACTGTGATTAACATATTCTGTCATTCTTTTGTGTACATTTATTTAAATTCCATAAATCACCAACACCAGATTCATGATAAATATGTTCAAAGTATCATATTGCCTAACATTTTTTAAAACATTAACATTATCTCTAACCAATTGGTTTGGTATTTTTGAATACGTTTAAGTAAAAAGAATCTAGTCTTTTATGTCTACAAGTAGTAAAAAATTTGGTAACTATATCTTGATTTTGAGTGTATGATGTCATAAAAAACTACACATGAATTATATTCATATGCATTTAATGTAATAATTCTATGATTATTTCAAATATAAGTAGGAAATTTTCAATTAATTTTTACTTCAATTTTTTCATTACTTTTATTAAATTCTTGATATTTTGGTTGAATTGAGGTTATACAATAAACGTACAAATGATTATTTTTTTCCAGTTTGACCATCCTGTAACATGAAAATAATTTTCAATCATTAATGTTATTCTTCCACAACAGTTGGTACTACTATTGAATGTGGTGTAGAATTTGGTAGAAGTTTACCATGTTTACTGTTTAATTTTTTCCAGTATTCTCAATCTTGATTTCCAGTCTATCATTTATTTACATATTTTTTTAATATAAACTAGTATACTATACCAACTGATTGATAAATCACGAGTTCTGAAAATGAAATTTACTCTTCCAATAAAGAAGCCCAAATAAATGTTTTGTTACTTAATTTTTGTTCCACTTCTTTGATGTGATGTATTACAATGAAATAAAAATTTTGGACATATGAAAAATGATAGACATTCCTTTTGGTCAATACAACTGAAGAAGTTTTAATAAAATTACTAATGGAACCCAGAACCTAAAAATGATGAAATTTTGGGTTTTCAGTTTGGTGTGAAATAAAATACTACAGATCTTCGTCTATAAAATGACATTTTAATCTACCAGTAGCCCAACGCCAAGTATTGAAAATATTATTTTCAATAATGTGCTGTAGAGGGCACGTAACGACATTGAATTTTCATGGATACATGTTCATTGAAAACATCGTTTTTCAAAACTTGCGATCTTTCCAAGGACTTTATATTATGTTGGCAACACGATTTGATAGGTAAATGATTTGTCTGCGTATTGTAGTCTTTGGATACTGTTGTTTACATTGAGCATTTGGTGGTTATTGCACGATTTGTTTTGTATTTCTATTGCGTAACTGGAACTTATCAAATATGTGTCGATTTAGTAACAGAGTTTACAAGAGGAAGAAACCTCCTCCAAGGTAAAATAGTGGAACTGTGACAGTTTCTCCGACCTTGGGAAATGATTCTGAAAATAGTGAGATTATTCATGAAGTGAAATCTACTCCTGTCTCTAGCGCAAGCAAGAAGCTGCATGGATCAACTGAAAAATAGTGTAGTTTATTGGATAAGTGTAGTGAGGATAGTGTGAACGAATTAATTAACATTTCATTGCTCTCAAAGGTGATTGAGAGTTCTGTACTGTATAAGGAATATTGCAAATTGAGTATGTCAGTAAATGTCAAGCGACACATAGGACTTGGAGCAGAAATTTGTCTCCATTGTACTTGTTGTCATTACAGAATATGTCGAAATAGGCCAAGGTGGAAGTTATAGTGAGAAAAGCAAGTACTATGGTGTAACTATTAGATGTGTTTATGCTCTAAGGACAATCAGTAAGGAATACTCTGCTGGTCAAATGTTTTGTGGTGGCATGAATCTACCACCACCACCAACGAAATTCTCAAAATATAACTCGGTTGTTGGATCCTGTGTTGAAGATATTGCCCAAGAATCCATGAAAGAAGTAGTGGAGGAGGCTGCGGTGGTGAATGAAGAAATTCCAGATGTTCAAAATCCTCGGGATCTGACTGTCGCACTAGATGGTACGTGGCAGAAGCGTGGGCACACTTCACATAATGGGGTAATAACGGCAACAAGTGCTGAAACTTCAAAAGTTATAGATGTTGTAATTAAATACAAGCACTGTAGGTGTTCTAAAAGAGTGAAGGATGACCATACAGAAAACTGTTGAAGGAATTACAGTGGGTGTAGTGGGGCCATGGAAGTTTCCGATGTGAAAGACATTTTCAGTCGCTCACTTCTGTGGTACAAGGTCAGATACCTGGGTGATGGTAATTCGAAGTCTTTTGCTGCTGTATCTGAGCTGAAACATTATGGAAATGAAGTTACCATTACTAAACAGAAGTGCATAGGTCACGTTCAGAAACGTATGGGAACAACGCTGTGTCAAATGAAGACCACCTTTGGGTGGAGCTATAAGATTGACAGATGGGCAATCAACAGATTGGAGAGAGTCTATGGACTGCCAATATGACAAAATACTCACAGTGTTGATATAATGGAAAAGGCTGTAATGGCAATTCACTGCCACACCTTAACGGCTGACGAGGAACCACTACATGGACTATGCCCACAGGGACCAAATTCCTTGTGCAAGTACAACAAATATCAGGGATCAGAACCTGTATACAAGCATCATCACATTCTACCAGAAACTGT
Organism: Schistocerca cancellata; assembly: GCF_023864275.1. Taxonomy (NCBI): domain Eukaryota; kingdom Metazoa; phylum Arthropoda; class Insecta; order Orthoptera; family Acrididae; genus Schistocerca; species Schistocerca cancellata. The sequence goes on from NC_064629.1 coordinate 901,338,956, forward strand.
GATGAAGGCTATAAAACCAGTTTTCAGAGATCTTTCTGCAACTGTACTTTTGAAGAAATGTCTCCATGGACGTACACAAAATGAAAATGAGAGTGTGCATAACGTAATTTGGACCAGAATCCCAAAAAATGTGTTTGTGGAAATTCATACTCTTCATTTTGGAGTATATGATGCCATTACTACTTATAACAATGGTAACATTATAAAGTGTAATGTGCTGCCCAGAAAGTACATGGTGAGTGCAATGATGTCAACAGACAATGAGAGGAAATGGGATGCTGAATGGAAAGAGAAAGAGTGTGAGAGGCAAGCCAGACAAAGAATGAAAGGTGTGAAAAGAAGGCTAGATGGGGAGATGTCTAGTGACAGTGAAAATCCCTCTTATGGTGCTGGACTCCACTAAAATGTTAGTGAGACTTTGAAACTCATTTTCCAAAATTTCTCTTTTTTGCCATATAAAGAACATATTCTGCTAAACTATTACAGATAAAGACTTAAAATTTTCAAGGAATGTAAACAGTGCCAATATACACCTTGTATCATAGCCTTTTTGTGATTCATAATTGATAACAGATTTTATTTCAAAGATACTATGCCAAAAATTGTCAATTATTTTCAGTAACAAAATAATTAATATCTTGCCAAAAATCACCAATAAATTAAAATCCATATGGTACATGGTATTAAATATATGTAATATTATACTGTAAAAATTTCATCATTCTGATGTTAATAGTTCATAAGAAAATGTTCCTTACAGTTAACATTGGAGGTATACGAAGTTCTGGGTCCCCTTAAATCGTAAAACCCAAATATTCACATTAAAAGGAGAAAATTTTAAATAGATTTGTTACTGGAAGTGATAATGTATTGCCGAGAAGAATGTACTGGTCGAGTTTTAGGATTTCATACTCCAAATATGGGTACGGATTGCTAACTATATTCCTAAAATTCTTGATTGCTAAAAATATTCCTAAAATAATTACATATGAATTCATAAATTTAAATTTTAATGTATGTGATTGAAAGTTTGCTAATCATTATGATCATTTTCATGGAGAATCTACTATTATTCCTTCATTGAAACCAAATGCTGAATTTGGAGGACCAGTAATAATATTAACATAATTAGTTAATTAATAATTCAAAGTTTGGTGGTATTCAAAATGTAATAATTACTATCACTGATGAAAATTATGATATGACTCCAGTTGTGCTCGTGTATGAATAATTTAAAAAATGAATTAATAAACTTTTTTCTTAATAAATCATTAAAAATGATAGTAGCTAATTTCACTCATTTCCTTTCAATGAAATATCAAAAAATATTCTAACTCTTCCTAACTAGATAACAGAAATTTATATTAATAGTGTTAATGGTAGGATTAATTCTAATAACTCATAACTTCACATGACATTTGATGTTATTCATACAGATGGCTCTGATTTTTCTGCATATTTTTGTAAATCGAATATTAAACAAATTGATAATTATGTACTAAAATTATATGATGTTATTACAGTTAAAAAAGTAGATTCTATATCTTCTACAATAGAACATCCATTTATTTCTTTATCAGTTCTTATTCAATTTACTTCATCTCAATCAAATGACTTACTATAGGAGGACATATTGTTAACAAGGATAAAATTGAAAACAAACAAAATGAAGTACTTTATGTATTAGATTATTTGGTAGATTTTTAAGGATGGTAAATAAATAATTTTGAAAGGAAATTGAACAGTAATTTTTACTTGGAGTTAACTAAAACGTCAAGAACATTCTATTCTTCGATGGACTAGTAGTAGTGACAGAAGTACACTACCAAAAGAAAAGAAAATGGATTTTAAAGTTTTGGAAATTGGTGTTCCTTTTGTCAAATATTAGCCAGAATACTCGTTTGAACCAGAACGAGAAAAACTGAAAAATCGAAAAATTACAATATTTTTCTTTGAGCTACTAACAATTGAATTTGCTTGACGAAGTGGGAAAATAAATGTTCAACTAGATATAACTAATTATCTGCATTCTGATGAATTTCATATGCCTTACTTTATTTCTGTTGTTTTCCAAACTAATCGAGATAATAAGCTATTAATAATTCTTCTTTATTCGATCAAGTTAAATTAAAAAATATTTATGTAGGAAATGGAAGAAATGAAGTTCTTACTTAATAATTATAGATTCTTGATGCCCAAATAACTTTTCAAATGTCTTATATAGATATTAAAATAATAATGCAATTTAAGAACGATATAAATGTGAATTCATTCTAATCCAAATTATCATATCTGTGTCATAGATATGACTGGAATAATGAATGTTTTAACTACTCAAAAAACGGCAAGAAAATTATGTGATGTACTTAATGAAAATATACCTGATGGTAAAACTGAATATGTAATTAAGTGTGGAATGTAGAGTTCAAGCTATGATTCATAACATAGAAGTCTAACTGAATTTTTTAATTGTATAAATAAATAAAAAATTAAAAAATAGGTTTTCCAAAGATTAAAACATTAAATCTAAGGTTTTTAGTTTTGAAAATATAAATTTTCAATTTTTTTATAATTTGAAAATTTAAATTTCTCTCCGTATAAGTAAAAGCAAAATGAACTGAGTATGAATGACTTTGCTAATATTCTATAAATGGACTTAGCAGTTCTATAAATGATTATGCAGAAGTGTTCACTAAATTATCAGAACTGAAGAAAACTGAACTTTACAATATGTCAAAGACTGAAATGCAAGCAAACTATTTTCTTACCTTTGTCTAACAAATACAAAATTACTCTTACAGATTATTATACTAAAATCTTATAGACGATGATGAAGTATTAGAAAGAATCATTTACTAAGGTAAAAGATGAAATAACTATCATTCAATTTATGTTTTTGAATTTTGCAAAAATTTTATAACGTTTTTCTTTATGTTTAGTTTTTGAAAATTAAATTTTAATTCAGTACATTTATCTTTTAGTTAACTGATAATTTCGTTTATGAATAAACAAATTTTTAAAAGTATCAAACAGTGGAATTAAAATTTTGGTTTTAAATATGAAAACTTTTAAAAGGTGTGTGCTTTGGTCCAGAATCGTCATATGGATACTACTTGTGTAGGAACTGATGAGTCATTCAATGAATTTGTAAGGATATGTGGAGATTGCAGGAATCATGCAGAGTATGGGTTTCTTTTTATTGATGAAACAAGAAAACTGAATGATGGAAGCTATAGACGAAACTTTCAAGAGTTTATATATGGTAATTGTAATGGTTGAGAAAATGGAAACAAACATGGTGAACGCACCGCCTATACATTCAACTGATAACACAATATAGATGGAAAATAGGAAATTTCAAAGAAGACCAGGCCTACATGATTTTATTTTCCTAAATCCTTCAAAACCCAAAATTATTTACCTAAAGATCTGAAAAAATGGTGAAATTTGCAATTGACTGATATACACAAGACATTAAGTAGAGTACCATAAAATTAAGGCACTATGAAATTCAAAACCATTATAAAACCTATATTAGATGGTGTAAATAGCAGCAGTGGTGGTACTGATATTCAGCATAAGAGAGTTAGCAATCGAAATATATTGTCATGATCCCAATGACGTGATTGAGCAGCTATAACTGCTCATGAAATCAGGTGCCTCTGGTAATACAGCTCATTTGAATGAGGTTGTTTCACTAATTTCAGAGCTTAGATAGCGAGGTACCAGCAAATAAGTATGGAGACAGTAGTTTGAGTACCACATAAACCAGTACAGAAACCATACCCTGATAGACAAGTTATGATTAATGTTTTGGAAGACATATGGCAGGTTGTTGTGGCAGTTATTGTACTAGTGGTAACTTCTGCCCCCGAATGTATCAGGATGACCAAATGTAGCAGGAAGAGGTAGAAGGCACCATATTAAGACTCATCTGAGCTTTCCAAATGATTTATTGTCTCCAACCACAGTGCCCTCATACACCTCAGTATGCGTCACAGGGCCCCGCAATGCTCAGGAAGCACCACAGTGGCCTGTGCAATGCAGTACTGTGTCGAGCCGGCCTTGTACGCATTTGGAGTTGCGGCATCATCAGGATGCCAGCAGTTGACTCAGCGGTCTCTGTCCCATCTGACTCGCTGTCCCATGCTGCTCCGAGGAAACCTGCTGAAAATTGCAAGACAGTCTGCGGTGTGTTCCCTCGCCGGCGTGGCTTAGGACATGGCGACAACAAGTGTCAGTGATCTGCAGCTGAATATGCGACCATCGCCCCGGATGTCACAGTTATGTGTTGGAACCCGAAAGACTGCTCGTGGTAGCCAGCTTGAAAGTGGCCTGCCACTGGCTGGCTATGGACCAAGAGTCGGCCTGAGAGGGTCCAACCAGCGTCCAGCAGTGAACTGGAATGCTGGCGGTCCATCTGCTGCTGCATGTAGCTGGTGGTGTGACACACACCGCCGTCCAGAAGAGCTGCCACACTTGAATGAATCTCGTTAGAAACCCACACCTATGTATAGGCAGCTGTGCTCCTCAGTTTTGCCATACACACCGTTTTGCGTCATGTACTGATATCACACTAGATTGGCCAGTGGGCGACATGCCAAACCGCTACATATATTCTTTGAGCAACTTGATGGCCTGGAGGCCTCTATTCTACTTCGCAACTGTTGGTATGCGCTATCTCACTGCAATCCGGTCCACACCTGACTGTAACTTGTGCTCAGAATATTGGATAAACCAAACTTTCCCTATCCTAAACAGTGGTGCCACTATATTATGCACTGTTCGAAAAGACCCGAATCCCAGGTCAATCCTTAAGTAGCTCTTAACTTGTTTGGGTCGGCACCTATGACGTATTTCCTTACTTGTAGAAAACATAAATATGGTCTAGTGCCCCTTAAACCCACGACATAGAATAAAACGTAAAAATTCCTTACTGGTCGACCACTGCTCGATCAACCTCTTACCTACTCGTCTCACGCCATCGGTACCAATCCACTGGGACTTTGACATCGTTGCTTTTGTCCTCAAGCCATTTCTGTTTAGCCATTCTACACTTTCTCTCAATCTCATTTTTAGACGTTTGTATTCCCTTTCGCTTGCTTTATTTGCTGCATTTTTAATATTTTCTCTTTTCGTTAATTAAGTTCAATATATGCTGTGATATTCAAGTGTATCTACTAGGTCTTGTCGTTTACGTACTTCCTCCCCCGTTGCCCTCACTTTTTTATCTCTCCAACCAACCCATTCGTCTTCTACTGTGTTGCTTTACTCTGTTTCAGTCTATCGTTGCCTAACACCCCCTCTTAAATGCTCTAGAACCTCTGGTTCTTTAAACTTAGCCGGATCCCATGTCCTTACTTTCCTACCTTTTCACAATTTATTCATTTTTAGGATACAGTTCATCGCCGATAGGTAGTAGTCACAGTCGACATGTGCCCCTGGCAATTTCTTACAGTTTAAAATCTGGTTCCGAAATCTCTGTCTTACCAACAATCAGTCTGAAATCTTCCAGTGTCTTCAGATCTCTTCATGATCCTTAAATCAAATGTTAACGATGATTAGATTATGCTTTGTGCGACATTCTGCCAAGTAGCTTCCTCTTTCTCTCCTTAATCTCAGACCATATTCACCTAATAATTTTCCGGGCCGTTTATGAGTGTGGTCATGGTACTGCTTCTGAAACTCATGTTTCTAGTTTTTGTTGGATTAATAAAAACCAGGGATTCTACAGAAAATGTATCTGCATGTATCCACAAACGCAATTTGATTGCACTACTTATCCCACAGTAAAGGTACTCGTCATTCCTTCTCTACGACTAATGGACTGGCAGATGCAGCAGACTCAGAAATTGGTAATTATTTAAAATATAATTTAAATGCTATGAAACTAATGTCCCTTTTCAAATGAAATGTATGAACAATAAATGTTAAACATGTATACCACATGTAAGTGCAGTAGTACCGTATTGAGGGACAAAATGTGTTCTACTAGTGTGGCGATTCGGTGGCATGTAGGTAGGAGTGCAGTAGCATCAAGGAAATCAGGTAGAAGCCAACTGAAGAGGGAGCTGGTGAGTCCCATCACTCTCTACCACATTATGTCACCAAAAGCAACTACACGTTGCTCCATGCAGCTATACGGACTGTTCCGCAGTGTGCCTCATAATAAGTTGCGACGCAGTGCACATATACGTCTACACAACATGACGTATATACACTCCTGGAAATTGAAATAAGAACACCGTGAATTCATTGTCCCAGGAAGGGGAAACTTTATTGACACATTCCTGGGGTCAGATACATCACATGATCACACTGACAGAACCACAGGCACATAGACACAGGCAACAGAGCATGCACAATGTCGGCACTAGTACAGTGTATATCCACCTTTCGCAGCAATGCAGGCTGCTATTCTCCCATGGAGACGATCGTAGAGATGCTGGATGTAGTCCTGTGGAACGGCTTGCCATGCCATTTCCACCTGGCGCCTCAGCTGGACCAGCGTTCGTGCTGGACGTGCAGACCGCGTGACACGACGCTTCATCCAGTCCCAAACATGCTGAATGGGGGAGAGATTCGGAGATCTTGCTGGCCAGGGTAGTTGACTTAACACCTTCTAGAGCACGTAGGGTGGCACGGGATACATGCGGACGTGCATTGTCCTGTTGGAACAGCAAGTTCCCTTGCCGGTCTAGGAATGGTAGAACGATGGGTTCGATGACGGTTTGGATGTACCGTGCACTATTCAGTGTCCCCTCGACGATCACCAGTGGTGTACGGCCAGTGTAGGAGATCGCTCGCCACACCATGATGCCGGGTGTTGGCCCCGTGTGCCTCGGTCGTATGCAGTCCTGATTGTGGCGCTCACCTGCACGGCGCCAAACACGCATACGACCATCATTGGCACCAAGGCAGAAGCGACTCTCATCGCTGAAGACGACACGTTTCCATTCGTCCCTCCATTCACGCCTGTCGCGACACCATTGGAGGCGGGCAGCACGATGTTGGGGCGTGAGCGGAAGACGGCCTAACGGTGTGCAGGACCGTAGCCCAGCTTCATGGAGACGGTTGCGAATGGTGCTCGCCGATACCCCAGGAGCAACAGTGTCCCTAATTTGCTGGGAAGTGGCGGTGCAGTCCCCTACGGCACTGCGTAGGATCCTACGGTCTTGGCGTGCATCCGTGCGTCGCTGCGGTCCGGTCCCAGGTCGACGGGCACGTGCACCTTCCGCCGACCACTGGCTACAACATCGATGTACTGTGGATATCTCACGCCCCACGTGTTGAGCAATTCGGCGGTACGTCCACCCGGCCTCCCGCATGATCACTATACGCCCTCGCTCAAAGTCCGTCAACTGCACATACGGTTCACGTCCACGCTGTCGCGGCATGCTACCAGTGTTAAAGACTGCGATGGAGCTCCGTATGCCACGGCAAACTGGCTGACACTGACGGCGGTGGTGCACAAATGCTGCGCAGCTAGCGCCATTCGACGGCCAACACCGCGGTTCCTGGTGTTTCCGCTGTGCCGTGCGTGTAATCATTGCTTGTACAGCCCTCTCGCAGTGTCCGGAGCAAGTATGGTGGGTCTGACGCACCGGTGTCAATGTGTTCTTTTTCCCATTTCCAGGAGTGTATATGAGTCACTAATAATTCTAATACATTTGTATATATATGGAACCTACACAAATCACCACACACAATAGGTGAGGGGAAACAGGTACCTATCTGCAGTTATTAAGTAAGATTTTGTGTAAAATCGATTCCTGTGAACGATGTTCGCGGAATGTTTAATTTGTGAGTGTTACGTGTTAGTGGCCAGTTTGGGCAGGAAAGAGACTTGTTTGGTAAATGCGTCACCTTGCTGTTGTGTAATGTTGACAGCGTGTTTTTAAGACCGGTACACCTTGTTGTACACACAGTTTGGAGAATTAATGAGTGGCAGTAAAGTTACTGCCATTCTCACTCCATTAACGGTTTTAATGGTCGACTGCTCAATCCCTTACGTTCTGAAATTGCTAAAACTTTTAGCGTGTGCTGTATTGAATGCAGCCAGTCACCTTGGATCCACACTATATCTTGCTTGTTTGGTGTTGATATTTAATGGAATGGTGATGATTACGTTCAAATCTATAGCTGCAATCAGTCATTATGCACTGATTGTTCAATATTCAAATATCTGAAATACCGTAACACCTAGCTGACGTACTTTTGTTACAGGAGGAACAGATTAAAGCTATTGGACCATTTGATACCCTCCATACTGTGAAAACTGTTCCAGTCGACGACGGTGGAAACAATGATCACCTAGGTGACCTACTTCTGTTTCAGAAGGAACTGATTTAAGACACTGGAACTCTTTAGATGTTGTGAGAACTAGGGTATCGCCTGTTGGCCTAATGGCTAACTTAGAAATGTAAAAAGTTGGGCTGTTGTGCTCGATACTCTCCACGCTGTGAAAAATATTCCAGATGACGACTGTAGAGACAATGAATGCGACATTGTTGAATAAACATTGACTGGGTCTTACAGCTGAGGCAACCTCTTTAGTGTTGCCCACTATTGTCAACTCCAGCCTTTGAGCTTCGTAAAAAGTTCCACTGAACACCAAACCAAAAAGTAGACTGACCCAATTTTTGTACCCAACTTCTGTGCATGAAGATAGTGGCAGCATGTAAGATAGGACATGTGGATATTCGACGGCGAAAGCCAACAATGAAGGCATGAGATTACGACGTCTTTCCTGGCTTTCCTATTCTTCCTTGAAATACAATTTAGGAGTATCCGAAGTGCACGAGGTACCATTTCCTTAGTCCTTGTTCACAGCATGACACAAGGTAGAAAAGCATATTAGTCATATTCTATTTACGTTATATCTTACAAGGTTATTCTAGGAAGTGCTCCTACGAGTCTCTCCCTGTCTGCTTGCTCGTCTTTGAAGTTTGAAGAATAGTACACTAAATGCAATTTTTTTCTCCTGATCTACGAAAGCACACAATAGCCATTCTTGTGCTAACAGTTCTGAAAACTATGTGATATCACCAAATCTTGCTCATTTTGTTCTTGGATGTCTTTATATGAATTATTGTTCACGAAACACACTCCTAGAGCCCTCCTACGATGAACTGGTTGTCGTCAACTCTCTATGTGTAACTGAATATTTTCTTCATGGACGCTGAAATTCCTTAATATTCTGAGTGTCTTCTTTTTCTCAATGTAGGTTTTCAGCCGCTAAAAATCTTTTCATAGCATTCCTCCCGATACCATTCATCTGCAGCTTGCAGATCCTCATCGCAACGGACATCCCTTTGGATGATGTGCTCCCATTCATTCTTACTCTCCTGTTCACAAACTGTAATTATCCTGTCCTAACCGAAGGACAGAACATTGTAAACCTTTCCCCGAAAATTGGTCTTAAAAGTAAATTCAGTTCAGTTGAATGCAACTCTCATGTAACGTGGAAGCTTTTCCTGTCAACGAACCTCTCTCAGAAGCGCTTTAATTGAGTCAGGTCTTGCGCTCTCGTTTCTGCAAGACGGACGAACAATACCATTTATTTTTTCGTCAAGCCTTAAATATTCCGAAATCTTCTCAAATTACTTGTATGTGCCTCTTCAGGTTCTTTCCTAGTCACTTTCACTGAAAAAATCACATTAACACATCAAAAACTTCTCACCTGCTGGTTATGGGAAGGTATTTTACATAAAACCCACATAATTTCTGGAAGTAAGTACACACACAATAAACTGCCAATAGCTCCACTGTATAAATACAAGCGCTGTGAGGTTGTTCTGTCTGCGCACATAACGCGTTACGATGGATGTGGTATTTCCCTGAAGAACGCTAGAACGGCCATGGCATACGGATACATATGACTGGATCTCTCCCCCCCCCCCCCCCCGCTCCCATATCAGTGTGCAACAGTCTGCAAAGATTTACGTAGATTATGTCCATATGCGATTCTTGCGTTAATATCATTTAACTCATACCTGTACACCACGTAGTGTAAAGGCATTTTGTGGGAAATAAACACCACCCGGGAATGTCTACACACTGCGTAACCTGTAATTTATGGGGCCCGCTACGACAGGAGAGTATAACAGCGAAAAACAGGGGAGTTTCTTGTTCAGACATAGTGGGATGAAGGGAGTAGGGAGGTGTATGACCACATCCCGGCGATCTTCTTTCTTCACTTTCTTCATACTATTACACTCCATCCCAAACTCTCAATCCCGCCATTTCACGAGAACACACTTCATCTCTTAATACGGCTCTTTGATGGGGTACTGGCACTTAATATTTGATCTTAATCCGATTCATTTAACAATAAACATTATCTTTAAGCCGTTAATACACTACTTCTTAGTAATTTACGACCATTCAGTTCCCATATCAGTCACGTTATGTTGTAGAGGAAATGAAATATACTTTCTTTGAAGAAAAAATTAATGAAGCTTAATTTAGCACTGTGATAACTTTCCCCAAGGTACCTTCGCTTTTTACTATAGAAGAGAATTATGACCACAGAATATGCCTCATAAATAAAAGCGGAACGCGTTTGGTGAAAAACACTCTTTAATTGCAGTCATATTGAGACGAGAAAACCAATAATAATTGAATTATTAACTTTTAATGCATCTGGCCATTGGTGGGTATTGTAAACATGTAATAACTAATACAAGTATAGGTACGAAATTAATGAAAGGTTCATTTGCTCTGGTAAACGACACCTCTGTTACTTGTGATGTCCAGTGACTGCTGCTGCCCCTTTTTCGATATTGTGTTATTTAAAACGTTACAATTGCTGCGTTTACTCAAATTAATTGGTTCAATTATTGCGCGATATTCGAATCGCCGTGATGGTACTTCCCTACGGACGTGGAAATTGTCTACTCGTATCTCTGCTTGTGCATGACAACATTTTGATGGACAGTGCTGTCGTTATGTCACGAGAGCAATTTCGAGCACAGGTCGTATCACAACACGCAAATACTAAAATTTCTCCAATATTTCGATCAAAGCCAACTAGGTGACAACTTTACTGCAAGGATAAAAAGAATTTTTATACCCATTTTACGAAATTGTGTTTCAGAATAACTAAGCTACACATCTGCAGTAACATCGTGTTTCTTTTATAGACACAAATATCAATAACACTTTCAAAGTGCTACTGTCCGGCACAAGATGCTAAAGCTTATTTGTTCGAGGTAAAAACGTTGATGAGCTTGTAGGGGTTTGATATCAGGTTCCCATCTGAAAAAATTAAAGCAAGTCTTATAATTTTTGTCAGACTTATAAAAACCAAAATTTGGGAATTAATTTAGAAAGTGAGACACTTAAAGTGGTACATGCGTTTTGCTGTGTGGGCAGCAAAATAACTGAATATTGAAGACGTAGAGAAGATATAAAATGTAGACTGGCAATGGCAAGGAAAGTATTTCTGAAGAAGAGAAATATGCTAACATGGAATATAGATTTATGTGTCAGAAAGTCCTTTCTGAAAGTATTTGTATGGAGTGTAGCCATGTATGGAAGTGAAAGATGGCCGTCAAATAGTGTAGACAAGAAGAGAATAGAAGTTTTCGAAATTGGGTGCTACATAAGAATGCTGAGGATTAGATGGATAGCTCACGTCACAAATGAGGAGGTTCTGAATAGAATTGGGGAAAAGAGGAATTTGTGGCAAATCTTCACTAGAAGAAGCAATCGGTTGGTAAGACAAGTTCTGAGGCATCATGGGATAAACAAGGAAGGAAGTGTGGAGAGTAAAAATCGTAGAGGGACACCAAGAGATGAATACCCTAAGCAGATTCAGAAGGATGTAGGAGATGAAGATGTTTGCACAGGATAGAGTAGGATGGAAAGCTGCATCAAACCAATCTCTGGACTGAAGACCACAACGACAACAAGAGACGAGAGAGAACCACTTGACAACAGAACTGTGTTTTATTCCTGAGGTGTGGTTATTATTTTAGTTGTCTTATATCCTCTCCCAATCTGCTCCTAATTCAAATTTCTGTGAAGATAAATACTTATCTAGGGTCTCACTAGAACCCGTGCTTGTTTATCATAAAAAAGAACGTGAATATCAAGATTTCTCGGCCAAAGTTACAGACATTTATCTACTTTTTGGGAACATTTCTGGCATTATGGCGTGGAAATAGTTACGTGGACACCGACAATGTAAACAGAAGCGAGTAAGAGGAGTGAAGTGTCCCAACAAAAATTTTTAAAAAATTCCCGTAAATTCCTCAAAAATTGGCAGTAAAATTGAACACTTAATAAAACATTAGTAGCTCCTAGTCAGTAAAGCCACGAAACATCAGTGAGAGAAAGACAATATTCATGTTTTAATCACTAATCTCACAGGCATACGAGTACTGGTTGTCAACAGCGAAGAACTTGTGGATCAGATAGCTACGAAATTGTGTGAAATGGGTTGAATGGGATAGGTCGATTCCACGAGTTTACACTACACATAATGATATAAAACGGTTTGAGAACATTAAGCTGAATTGTCTCCTGAAGATTACATCAGAAGCTAAAGGCCGGTGCATGAGCAAGTTAATAATATTTTGCAGAATATTAGAAACGTGTTTGTTATTTCATATTATTAACCGGAAACGCAGTAACATCAGAGTTACAGTTACGAGCTTTGGTCGGAGTAATGCAGTTGTTACAATGAAAGAATCGGAATACGAAAGTCAAGCACTAGATCTCTTCACTCGTAATGACATGCTGATGTACTGAAAAACTAAATCAAAAATATTAATGAAAAGTCAGATCGCTCTTAATCAACACATATCCTATCGGAAGGAAATTAAAATTTGTCAAGAAGAGCTTTAAGTATGTTGACGCTTTTGGGTCACTCTGTGATGTGGTCTCAGTAGTGCAGTTAGTAGTTTACATGCAGTTTCGGCGTGGGACACAGTTTCTTAAACGTCACATATTTTCAGTGTTCATAAGGAAATCTGCAGTGTCGTGAATAAAAGACAGTCAGTTTTAAGGTCTTACTCAGATATTCCTTAGACGTGTAGTTCCATTGAACTATATACTTTAAAATACGCTTAACGGTATGTACACATACAGAACAAATTTACAGTTGAACCATAACTCCATAGTGAAATCGTATAAACAGTATTTTTCAGGGACCTGTCGGAACCTTGAGCTCTATTTATCTGAAGTTTGATAGTGAAAAGTGCAGACTAAAGAGAGAGTATGAAACAAAGAGGAAACTACGGCAGAGCCGACACCTGTAAGGTGCAAGGAATTTTTTGGTTCTTAGATCATAGAAATGGCATGTTGGAGGTTGAAATCAATTAGCGGCGAGCCCATCCCGGAGTAAATCTTGCGGGACAGGTCCACAGCCAAACAGGGCAGACAGGGAGCCCCGCATAGAGACAGGTCTCCAGCACAAGAATACCTCGCTACCTGCCGTGTCACCAGCAGAGGCCTGGGCTGCCGGCAACCGTCTGAAGGAACGAGTGGAGTCGTAAGCCAGGTATTGTGTGCAGAGCCACACGTTACAAAAATTCACAACTTTTCGTGTTCGACGATACTGCAAATAGGCGTGTGAACCACTTCCATCAGCCGCCTCATCTGTGTAAGAAAAATCCGGCGTCTGAGAATGTTTAGAGATAGAATCTTTATTATATGTCATAGCTAGGACTAACAAGCTCCAAGGCACAGGCGATTTAGATAAGGATCTTTAAGATTGCATCTGTTCACTTGTTGCTGTGGAAAGTGACACGACTTTGGAGAAAATCGTCTCTTCCCCCTCTGCGAGAACTTAAAAAGGTCAGTTGTTGGCTGTTTCTTTTCTTCAGAGATGCAGGTATTATAAATCTTGCCCTGGTTTGACATGAGTTTGTGCTGTCGTGTGGGAGGGGAGATTTAGCGCCTCTAGGGCTCTGTTGTTCGCTCAAGACGGCGTGAAGGCGGTGTCGTCCGAGCTCTTTGCGGGAAAACGGATATTTTTTTTTTTTTGTTGAGAGGTTAGCAGCACTCGGGAGTGGGACTTTGGTCTGGAAGCACTTCTAGTAGAGACTCTGGCATGTGTGGATGGTACTTGGGACCTGACATGAGACTGACTTCACTTGCGAGTAGTTTAGAGCCTGTGGTGAAGCTCTTACTGTGCCGACAGTGGGACTTCAAACGTCTTGGACTTATCTTTTGCCAAGGGCCAACTTATTCGTTTTGAGTTTACCAGTCTTGACGTTTGGTATCCTTGTGAACTCTGTCGTATAAGAGAGACAAATTTGTCCTTGGCACGACCAGCAAACGTGTGTGTCACACACCGAAATCTACCATGATTTCAGAGCTCTGGTAGAGAGTAAATTGCGATCTGTCTGCGTGCTCATTAGACCGTAAGATTTTGCATTTCTTTCACGTCTGCGATCGATTCACAGGTGCCGCCTTACACCTCGTCTCCTATTCACGCATTTCGTAAGCTGCAAGTTACATCGCTGCTTGAAGCAAACAGGGTAATGCACTGCTGCTCCGGCCTTGTCAGGGCGTATAGATCTCAGTTGCACCTATATAGACTTTTGTAGATTATCAATCAAAGTGTGCTGAGCATCAGATCAATTCAGATTGCGTTATCCACATTTTTAGGGCCACAGTACTTGCCTCATTTCTGCCAGCCAGGATCCTTGTCCATTGTTCTCTTAACCCAACTGTTAGTTGTTTACTGCATTCAATCAATAACAATAACTTATGTTTGTTTCTCTTTACAAAAAATAATGTTGTTAGTAAAATTTACTACATCATCATCATCATCATCATAATCATTTAAGACGGATTATGCCTTTCAGCGTTCAGTCTGGAGCATAGCCCCCCTTATACAGTTCCTCCATGATCCCCTATTCAGTGCTAACATTGGTGCCTCTTCTGATGTTAAACCTATTACTTCAAAATCATTCGTAACCGAATCCAGGTACCTTCTCCTCGGTCTGCCCCGACTCCTCCTACCTTCTACTGCTGAATCCATGAGTCTCTTGGGTAACCTTGCTTCTCCCATGCGTGTAACATGACCCCACCACCTAAGCCTGTTCGCCCTGACTGCTACATCTATAGAGTTCATTCCCAGTTTTTCTTTGATTTCCTCATTGTGGACACCCTCCTGCCATTGTTCCCATCTACTAGTACCTGCAATCATCCTAGCTACTTTCATATCCGTAACCTCAACCTTGTTGGTAAGGTAACCTGAATCCACCCAGCTTTCGCTCCCATACAACAAAGTTGGTCGAAAGATTGAACGGTGCACAGATAACTTAGTCTTGGTACTGACTTCCTTCTTGCAGAAGAGAGGAGATCGTAGCTGAGCGCTCACTGCATTAGCTTTGCTACACCTCGCTTCCAGTTCTTTCACTATGTTGCCATCCTGTGAGAATATGCATCCTAAGTACTTGAAACCGTCCACCTGTTCTAACTTTGTTCCTCCTATTTGGCACTCAATCCGTTTATATTTCTTTCCCACTGACATTACTTTCGTTTTGGAGATGCTAATCTTCATACCATGGTCCTTACATTTCTGATCTAGCTCTGAAATATAACTTTGCAAGCTTTCAATCGAATCTGCCATCACAAGTAAGTCATCTGCATATGCAAGACTGGTTATTTTGTGTTCACATATCTTAATTTCACCCAGCCAGTCTATTGTTTTCAACATATGATCCGTAACTAATATGAACAACAGTGGAGACCGGTTGCAGCCTTGTCTTACCCCTGAAACTACTCTGAACCATGAACTCAATTTACCGTCAACTCTAACTGCTGCCTGACTATCCATGTAAAGACCTTTAATTGCTTGCAAAAGTTTGCCTCCTATTCCATAATCTTGTAGAACAGACAATAACTTCCTCCTAGGAACCCGGTCATATGCCTTTTCTAGATCTGTAAAGCATAGATACAATTCCCTGTTCCACTTATAACACTTCTCCATTATTTGCCGTAAGCTAAAGATCTGGTCCTCACAACCTCTAAGACGCCTAAACCCACACTGATTTTCATCCAATTGGTTCTCAGCTAATAATCGCACTTTCCTTTCAACAATACCTGAGAAGATTTTACCCACAACGCTGATTAAAGAGATACCTCTGTAGTTGTTACAATCTTTTCTGTTTCTATGTTTAAAGATTGGTGTGATTACTGCTTTTGTCCAGTCTGATGGAACCTGTCCCGACTCCCAGGCCATTTCAATTATCCTGTGTAGCCATTTAAGACCTGACATACCACTGTATTTGATGAGTTCCGACTTAATTTCATCCACCCCAGCCGCTTTATTGCACTGCAATCTATTGACCATTTTTTCCACTTCCTCAAATTTGATCCTATTTCCACCATCATTCCTATCCCATTCTACCTCGAAATCTGAAACTTTACAGATCGCATTTTCACCTACATTGAGCAACTCTTCAAAATATTCCCTCCATCTGCCCAAGGCATCCACAGGATTCACCAGCAGTTCTCCTGACCTGTCCAAAATACTTGTCATTTCCATCTTACCTCCCTTTCGAAGACTGCTAATTACACTCCAGAATGGTTTTCCAGCAGCTTGACCCATTGTCTCCAACCTGTTTCCAAAGTCTTCCCACGATTTCTTCTTGGATGCTGCAATTATCTGTTTGGCTTTGTTTCTTTCTTCAACATAACTTTCTCTGTCTACCTGGGTTCTGGTATGTAGCCACTTTTGATACGCCTTCATTTTCCTTTTACAGGCTGCCTTGACTGTATCATTCCACCAAGCCGTTTGCTTCATCCTACTTTTACACACTACTGTTCCAAGACATTCTTTAGCCACTTCTAGCACTGTGTACCTGTACCTTGTCCATTCCTTTTCCAATGACTGTAATTGACTACATTCAACTAGCTGGTACCTTTCTGAGATCGCTGTTATGTACTTGTGCCTGATTTCCTTATCCTGAAGTTTCTCCACTCTTATCCTCCTACATATGGACCTGACCTCCTGCACTTTCGCCCTCACAATCCCAATTTCACTGCAGATTAAATAATGATCAGTGTCATCAAAGAATCCCCTGAATACACGTGTGTCCCTCACAGCCTTCCTGAATTCCTGATCTGTTATTATATAGTCAATGACAGATCTGGTTCTACAATCTAAAAAATTTTATTTAGTCAACACCAGAGGTTAACTTTCATTGTGGCCTCCCACGCCAGGTTAACTTTCACTGTGGTGACCCTGTCAGGGTCTCTGATTGATAGCACCTTCTGTGACCATCAGATCGCATTTCCTAGCATAGTCATTTAATTTGACGTCCCTTGCGCAGAATTGTAAACTAATGTCACCTTCTGTGACCGTCAGATCGTAGATAGTGTTGCATAGTGAAGTTTCTGTTCCACAGGTTTAATGTAGTGCACTAGGTAGAATAGATTCGCGTTGCTGGCGCTTAGACATAGTACTAATATTTATTTATTGTAAGTGTGTATTTTCATGTTGTGGTTGTGACTTCTGTGTCACTTAATTGTTTGTTTCTGACGGCGAACGGCGTTGTGCTGATTTGTTAGGATAGATTGATATTTTTGTTTGTTAGCATAGACAAGCGTACTGTTATTTGAATTAGTTGTCAGGAACTAGGAATCAGTAGCTCACGGGAGCGTAATTTAGAGTAGAATTTGTGTGGCATAGGAATGTGTAGTGTTTAAATTCGTCTGGATCAGAGTTAGAGTGTATGCTTACAAGAAACAATGCATGTTTGCCATAGAGTAGCGGAAGTAATTGTGTTTCGTTAACAGTGGATCGACGTCAGATTATTAGCGGTGACCAGGCAGATATTACACGGGACTCTCAGGTAAATGCAGTTGCAGAGTATAGAGAAATGTGTTAGTTAGGTGACGAAAGTGAACGGGAGGCCGCAGCAGAACGAAAAATAGGCGCTGCTGGTACGAGACGCATGATCAGTAAAACTGACAGACCAGAATCGCGAACGAATGTCACGGAATGGTAGAATCTCGTTCATCTAGTCCGGATGGTGTTATCGGTGGATCCCAGTTTGAGGCTCTCATGCAATTCATGCAAGAGACAGAAAAGAAGAGACAAGAGGCAGAGAAAAAGAGACGGGAGGAAGAGGAGGAAAGACACAAATTAGCCGTAAGAACGGTCACAGATGATATAGATAAAGAAAGAGATCGTAGGAGTCCAAGAACAGCTAGAAAATTTCAAGAAAACGACAGCAGAAACGTGTGAGGTAGCGGGCCAGGCGAAGCGCGATGCCAAAACAGCGCGCCTGGTAGCGCAAGTAGGACGAACGGACGCATCAGTGGCCAAAGAACAAGTTAAACTGGCAAGAACTGAAGTGTGTAAGACAAAAAAAGAAGGCAAAAAAATATTTCAAGAAACGCAGGAAGAAATGAGTGAGGCCGCGAAGCGAATCGAACAGATAGAAATGAAACGGGCGAAATCTCTGAAGTTAAAGACCAGCAGACCCGAGTCGCCGCACAACAAAACGAGTTGGCTAAAGACGTTCTGCATCCACATGAGCGGGTCGCGCAATTGCAAATACAATCTCGTTCGGTAGAACGCCATTGAGAGCATCACAGAAGTGAAGAAAATGTTTTGCCACTCTCCGAACCGCTATATGAGGACCCCCCCCCCCCTGCACATGGACGCATGTAACCTCCCCCTCACTTATCGACCTTAACGACAGTGATAAATTAAACCGCGTGTACCTAATGGAAATTTGAGAAAAGCAATCGTCACCGAAGTCAATTTGTCGGTAAAGAGGGAGGAAAGGGTTACATCTAAATGAAAGGAAAAATGCTAATGAAACCGGTGGAAATTAATTTTGAAAACGGGTAAAGTTAATAAAGAAAGTAAATGTGCGGCAGTTACGTTAACAATTAACTAGCGGTAATTAGATATTTGAGATTTGGGGAAAATTACGGTCGTCAGTCCTAAGGACAATTACTATAGTAACTGAAAAAGAAAGGTTATTACACATATAATTAGCACTAGAAGCGTGGCAACTGAAGGTTGACACGTGTAGTGTGAAAACTGAAAGTTTGTCAGAGGTAATAAATTTCGCTACACTCTGACTTAATTTAGCAAAAGAATTATTAAAACCGGAAAATCGAAAGTTATACGGTTAGTCTTGGACTACCTTAACAATCATTTCAAAAGCTACTTCAGTCTACGCAATTTAGAAATAAGAGTTTTAACTTTGAACTTGAATTAAATGATTCTGAACAATTAACAATAGTAAAATTTAGTACGCACCAAACTGAGCTGCAGTCACAGGTAAGCTAAAATACGGTAACAAAACTCGCACTCTTAATTTGTGCTTGTGTAATCTAAATATTGTAGCCAGCTATGAATACCTTAACTGAACTTTGAAATTAAAGCAGTGAAATCGAATGATGGTGGCGTTTGAATTTCAACGACACTCGGGTTCATTCCGGAAAAGGAAGGGACCCTGCTTGGTAATGCAATTGGGACAATGAGCAACAAACGTTCATGCTAAGTTGCTGTAATTTTGTGATGCAACAATTTTAAAAGTTTGAAAAGCTGAGGTCTGCCATACAGTTCTAAAACTTTACGTGCTTCCAGTCTTCCTTGTTGGTTGATTGAAGGTTTGAAGCCGTCGATCGAGGAGGTGGCGACAGTCACTCATTGTCGGCCGTCGCTGTTGCAGAAGCTGGATGTTGGCGCGCCTTCTTCTCGACGCGGTCACCAGACGAAACAGGCTCATGATGTGCGCCAGCTAATGCTTCCCGTCCGCGACACCGTGTCAGAAACTATCATAGCAAGTCGAGCGCAATTCTATACTGCCAAACCCCGAAAGCGCGGCAACTCGCGGGAGCGTCACACACCTGCTCCACTCGCTACTCCAGCCTGACTCTCCTCTTCCCGCGCTCCACGCGACAGAGTTAACACTACCAAAGATCCTAAACACTTTGGTTCTCCACACGACCTATCGATTTATTCGTTCGATAGCATAGTTTTCCCTAGGCCAGACCCAGCATATAAATACAAATAATATTCACAAAACAAACCAATTATACATCGACATAATGCATAAATATATATATATATATGTATATATATATATATATATATATACATACAAATAGTAAAACAATTACAATATACAGGGTGTTTCAAAAATGACCGGTATATTTGAAACGGTAATAAAAACTAAACGAGCAGCGATATAAATACACCGTTTGTTGCAATATGCTTTGGACAACTGTACATTTTCAGGCAGACCAACTTTCAAAATTACAGTAGTTACAATTGTCAACAACAGATGGCGCTGCGGTCTGGGAAACTCTATAGTACGATATTTTCCACATATCCACCATGCGTAGCAATAATATGGCGTACTGCTTCAGCTGTTCAATTGTTTCTGGATTCTGGCGGTACACCTGGTCTTTCAAGTGTCCCCACAGAAAGAAGTCACAGGGGTTCATGTCTGGCGAATAGGGAGGCCAATCCACGCCGCCTCCTGTATGTTTCGGATAGCCCAAAGCAATCACACCATCATCGAAATATTCATTCAGGAAATTAAAGACGTCGGCCGTGTGATGTGGCCGGGCACCATCTTGCATAAACCACGAGGTGCTCGCAGTGTCGTCTAAGGCAGTTTGTACCGCCACAAATTCACGATGAATGTCCAGATAGCATGATGCAGTAATCGTTTCGGATCTGAAAAATGGGCCAATGATTCATTTGGAAGAAATGGCGGCCCAGACCAGTACTTTTTGAGGATGCAGGAACGATGGGACTGCAACATGGGGCTTTTTGGTTCCCCATATGCGCCAGTTCTGTTTATTGACGAAGCCGTCCAGGTAAAAATAAGCTTCGTCAGTAAACCAAATGCTGCCCACATGCATATCGCCGTCATCAATCCTGTGCACTATATCGTTAGCGAATGTCTCTCGTGCAGCAATGGTAGCGGCGCTGAGGGGTTGCCGCGTTTGAATTTTGTATGGATAGAGGTGTAAACTCTGGCGCATGAGACGATATGTTGACGTTGGCGTCATTTGGACCGCAGCTGCAACATGGCGGACGGCAACCCGAGGCCGCTGTTGGATCACCTGCTGCACTAGCTGCGCGTTGCCCTCTGTGGTTGCCGTACGCGGTCGCCCTACCTTTCCAGCACGTTCATCCATCACGTTCCCAGTCCGTTGAAATTTTTCAAACAGATCCTTTATTGTATCGCTTTTCGGTCCTTTGGTTACATTAAACCTCCGTTGAAAACTTCGTCTTGTTGCAACAACACTGTGTTCTAGGCGGTGGAATTCCAACACCAGAAAAATCCTGTGTTATAAGGAATAAACCATGTTGTCCACAGCACACTTGCACGTTGTGAACAGCACACGCTTACAGCAGAAAGACGACGTACAGAATGGCGCACCCACAGACTGCGTTGTCTTCTATATCTTTCACATCACTTGCAGCGCCATCTGTTGTTGAAAATTGTAACTACTGTAATTTCGAAAGTTTGTCCGCCTGAAAATGTACTGTTGTCCCAAGCATATTGCAACAAACGGTGTATTTCTATCGCTGCTCGTTTAGTTTTTATTGTCGTTTCAAATATACCGTTCATTTTTGAAACACCCTGTATAAAGACACAGAAATGTCATATCTTCGGGTAACAAAATAAGGAAAAATCTATAGTACAATAGATGGAAATAGGAGGATATGCATTTCCGGCTTTACACGCAATGGAACACGGTCCGTCAGAAACATGCACCATGTCAGAGACCGAGCCCGAAAACAATTGTACACGTCTGCGGAGGACATAAACGTTATTACGTGAATCTGACAATACTAGGAGATACCATAACAGTGCACGAGGATCTTTTGGGCACGGATACATGGAATCATGCGCGTGCGAACGAAAGGAAGAATTCGTACGGCGGATACGTCGAACCTTTCGACCACTAGCTTTTGTTGACCATCCAGGATTTTGAAGTCTACAAGGAGGCAAACAACGCATTACATCCAAAGAAAAGCTTGGATGGCACAGTACGATCACGTGCTATCAGAATCTTGGCTACTGAAATACAAGCTCCAGTTAATCTGTGGTTTCTTAGAAGGGTCGATTGCAGAACATACGCGTGGAGTTGCGGAGAGATCTCGCTCCTACCAAGAAATTAAGGACGCATTCCTTAGCACACATTGGTCACAAAACACACAGGAGAGGATAAAACAGGAAATCATGTTAGGAAAGGACTTATAAGCGTCAGAATTCCGCAGTCCTGTCAAATACTTCGAATCCCTGGTCAAGATCCACCGATTCTTGGTTTACCGTACAGTCGCAAGGAAATTATAAGGCACTGCTACATTAAATTACCTTTGCGTTACAACTGCTCATCGGCAGATGCAGCGATTCAATCGAAGCTTTCAAGAGTGTGCTGTGGGAATTCGAGTACGTGAATGAAATTCACAACTCACTGGAGAGAAGTAGAAATAATGACGGTAACTGGTCAGATTCGCCAGAGAGGGACGACGATGGACGAAATGGGGGAAACATCGGTCAAATCAAAACCAAAATTCAAACTTCAATGGGAATAAACAGCTATCATGGGAAAATAGAAGAGGATGAGGAAATTATAATCATAACAACAACAACTACCGACGAAACGGAAACAGGAGAGAGCAACAGAACTCGAACCAGCGCCAGCAAGATTTTAGGGACGAACTGCAAAGCAATAGCAGGACATGCAACGGTCAAGGTCAATGGAATGACCAACGTAGCGAAAGTGTGGAATGGACCCACCTGACCCATCGCTGGGTTCAACAGGAACTGATACACAGCCGCTGCGGGTTCAGCTCAAAACAACGCCGCAGAAACTATCGGAACGAGCGATATTAACCTGTGAGTGTACTAAGTATACAAGAGATCTGCAACGGGAAGAGAAGGTGCAGTATGTAAGTAGTCTCCTTGGATGAACTTTTTAACGTAATTTGATGTTGATGTTGTGTTGCTTAGCGTAATTTTCCATTTGTTCTAGTTCGGTGTTATTTTGTTTGTTTGTCATCTCCATTAGTTTTCAGCGTCAGTCCTTGTTGAAGATGGTCAGATGAGTTGGTTATTTGTGACATCTTCACGCCAACATTCACTGGCAGGTGGCAGATTGAATTCAAATTTCTTTGCAAATTTTATCTCATCAACAACTGGCATATTTTTGTTGCATGCCAAACCTGGCACGTTGCAGTACTGAGTACTCCAAACAACTAAGTATTGCTATTATTTCTCTGGAGGTCACAACTGTTGTCCGATTTCCGCTCACAGGAGAGCAAGGCGAATTTGACCAATTGCATCGTACGCTGTCATACATTCTTGTAGAAGAGCCTTCACAAGTATCACCATGGCCACTTAAATTGTTTCTGTTTACATTCCATGGTTTCTTTACGCTTCCCAAGAGAAGGATGTGCGTCACTGTATGTTTTTCGTGGTGTCAAGACGGTAAATCGTGCCATAGAGCATGTGCGTCTCAATTTTCGGGTGTTTCTCGCATGGTTTTAGCGGTCCACGCTTTGGGCTGCAGTCGACGCTAAGGCTCAGTGTCGTTATGAGCATGTGCGTCATGTCTCGTATAGTGTTAGCGGTCCATGTTTTGGGCGCGTGTCGACGTTAAGACTCGGTGTGTTATGAGCCATCGCCTGTCGTGTGTTGTAGCCTGTCTCGCGGTGGAATTTTTCCAGCGCCATGTGAGCGCCGTCGGCGAAATATTGCGTATGGGGAATTAGCACCTACAAGCGCAAGTCACTGTAGAGTAGCGAACCCCTGACTCGGAAATAGGAAGGAGAAACGAAATGATCGACCATGGATGAGACCTAGATTACAAAAAATATACGTTTATATGTAATGAGGTATGGTTGTGTTTCATTTCAGCAGCAGCGATCCTGACAGAGGAGACAGGAGGCATCCTTGTAGCATGTAAAATTACGTGTACACAATCAGAAAATGCCACTTCAAATATTTCAGGCAAATCACCAGCACCTGAGTGAGTAGACGCACTTCCTGACGACTTCAGCGTCAGCAGACAACACCGCCGGACATCGAAAACTAAGGAGGAGTATACAAGGAATAAAATGCATGATAATTCACTTCGGTATTATCAGCAAAGACATAGGGTAGTACAATAATTTATTACTTAGTATTGCAAGAAGTCTGCACGTTTTGTGGATGTATAGAGATAGCGCCAGCGTAAAAAAATTAATGTGCAAGACAGAAGGAGAACTAACGAAAACTAACAAAAATACGTGCACGCACAAACAAAGACACTTCACCCAGCACAATTTACGTCCATACAACATTTACAGGCCAGCAATAATTAAATTTATTTTTGGATTTGTGTCTAGAGTAATATAATAAAGAAATGAACATATTAAGTAAAAAATTTTGTTCTCATCATTATTTTATTGATGTAAATTGATTATATCGATATAATGACATTTGAGAGAATATGGCATTTGAATACACTTGAGGACTGTGCAGACTCCGTAGCCGACACGGCAGACTGGACGTCATGGCCCATGCTAGCCAGCGAAAGGCGAGCTGAGTAGGAGCCTTAATGACAGCTGTAGCGGCCCAGGTGTGGGGGACCTCGTGCTGGGGCAACTGGTCGCTGCCACCTGACGTGCCTACTCTCGCAGCCCCAGTGGGGGCGACACCTCTCAAGTCCACACAGACAGCGAGACGTCACTGCGCACCGACAACAACCCCCTAGTGGCCAATGACCCTCCAGGCCACTAATCGAGGGAAAAGTGAGTCACGTGGCTCCACAGTCGACGCTTGCACCTAGTCCAACCGACTGAGCGGGGTGCCGAGAGTGATGTATCCTGCCGACAACAGACGAGCTAATCCGATGTCCAGGGCCAGCACACACGTTCCAATACGGAGGTGAACTGGGAGAACAGGGCTGTCCCACGTCCCGTTAACGCTGAATGGATTTATACGCCAGGAGGCAGGTTGCACGTCAGATGAAATGCTGTCATGCCAGTTCCTGATGGCTGACTGCGGCCTGATTAGGATGAGGCCAAGGGTCTTTCTGCAGTGTGTAATCTGTCCAAGATGGCGGTTGCTGCCCAGACACGAAAAGCTGCAAGACGAGAGAATGCCAGAGATGTCTGCCACCACTTCTGGCGTATCATACGCTGAGTGAGAACTCATTCCACTCTGGCGCAAATTACTGTTCTTCTGTCCTACCAGTCACGGTTTGTGCGTGTGCGTAAGTGCCATGTGCGTGTGACATTCTCATGTGTAAAATTTTTCTCCACAGTGCCCCTTGTCGAGGGAGCATTAGGATACGTTTCTGTAATATAATCGTGTAATATCTTTTTGTGTTTTTTTATGTATCAATTGAACCGTCTTGATTGCGAGGTATGTGTTTTTCTGCGCATTTATTAATGATTAATGATTATGTGCCTGTACATGTTTCCATGTCTGAGAAAATAATACACAAACTTAACACAACTTAGGTCATAAGACAAACAGATTACTCATGTGATTTCCTTGTTCATTGACAATTTGAGAATGTATGTGTTTGTTGACTGAGACCAAATGGGTGATAGAGCAAGGGTAAAGCAATGAGCAGAAAACAGTTCTTACTCCAGGACATTGTAAATGATTAGGGATATTACACATCTCTGACCTCAGGATATGGTGTGATTGGGTATATTTCTTTGCTGCAGGGCCTTTTAAACGCCTATCAAATGTTTAACGGGAGCCTGTGATGTAGCAATGACACCTGGGTCTAATGTAGTTTATACTGCTAACAGCAATGTTTTCATGTACTCTTGCTGGCTTGTAGCTTCATGTCTGTGAATAACCCCTGCAATGAATAAGGTCAAGCTAGGAAGTGTTTTAGCCATGGGTAATCCTGATTGGGAAAGTTAACTTTTTCAGTTATACTGGATGACCCATTGTTAGTAACCGGGCCAAATATCTCACGAAATAAGCATCAAGCGAAAAAACTACAAAGAACGAAACTCGTCTAGCTTGAAGGGGGAAACCATATTGCGCTATGGTTAGCCCGCTAGATGGCGCTACCATAGGTCAAACGGATATCAACTGCGTTTTATAAAGTAGGAACCCTTATTTTTTATTGCATATTCGTGTAGTATGTTGCAAAATACATGGTGTGGGAGGGAGAAAGAGGTGTGAATTTTATTTAGATTCTATAAACGAAATGCAAAGAGTGCTGTTAAACATATAAGTGGTTTATTCAGTGAAACTGCATTAAACTGCATATGCAATAGTTACTGAAATTTTATCTAATTCATTAAACATTCACTCACAAATTATTCAAATAATGATCAAAAGAAGTAAAAAAAGTTGGGTCGCCAGATACTGTAGAAAGTATCATAAAAAAACAATAAATATGATTTAATTGGCACCAACAGCTCACAACAAGTGAATTATATAAGGTGCTTGCCCTGGTATTTGTCTAACATGAGCATTGTATGACTTCATTCTAATTGAACATATAAATAAACTACACGTGACGGGTTGACCTGGTGTAATAAATGAGAAGGAAAAAAAAACAGCTGAACAGATGACTCTCTTAATGGGCAAACGGTGAACACTGTGTTCAAAAAATTGTTCAAATATGTGTGAAATCTTATGGGACTTAACTGCTAAGGTCATCAGTCCCTAAGCTTACACACAACTTAACCTAAATTATCCTAAGGACAAACACACACACCCATGTCAGAGGGAGGACTTGAACCTCTGTACGACCAGCCGCACAGTCCATGACTGCAGTGCCCCTAGACCGCTCGGCTAATCCCGCGTGGCGGTGAATACTGTGCCTTGCTACTTTAGGAGCGTCTAACGCATTGCAAAGAAATAGAAGAAAGCGAAAGAAGAAAGCGCAGCTAGGAAAGCGGGCGTTTTCTGTATTACCACGTTCATGGCGTGGTCGGCGTGGCAGTGGAGTCGGCTGATTGCGTGCGGCTGCATCAAGACTCTGCCGGTGACGTAGTTGATAGCGTCTAACATGCCCTACGCTGAAAATAGTGACCGAAACCTGAAATACTGGAAGTTATCATTACTGAACAACGGTATGCGTCTATCTGCAAGTGCAAACCTACGTGAAACTGCATTAAACAAAGCTCAAGACTGTTCTAACAGTACTACCGTCATCGGACATGTAGTAAATAAGAAATGTGATCCTGAGTTAAGCTCTTGATAACGCGCACAGTGAGTGAGGCTCGTCTACTTGGATCTAACAAACTTTGCTCTCTACGCTCTTTGCAACGAATGCTAAGTGCATTGTCTCATGACAAGCGGTAAGAGAATCCTGGCGACTTATCGGAAGCAGTCAAGAGTGAACTCCAGCTTCCTTAGAAGCAATATTCGGAATGCCCAATGCTAGTGCGCTTCTCGCACCTGGGGAGAGAGAGCCGCTCCCTTCCAGCGTCTTCTCTCCGCCCTTCCGCAAATTACGTAGCTCGTACTATTTTTCAAAGCGAACATTAGATTCTATCCAATGAAGAAGTCCCTTTCACAATTTCCTCCATCCTTGCCGTCGTATTCTGCGAGGAAAAGAGAGCGATACTCTGTTTGAGACAGAGTATACAAATAAATCAAGACTTTTCCCTTTGAGTATTACAGCAACGTTTCCAGGTGTTCTGCTCGCGGGAAACGGTCAGAATTGCCCTGGCCACTTGAGATTCTTGGACACCCAAGTCGTGCTGTTGCTATTCAACTCGCCGCTCGGTCCGCGTTACCTAGAATCGTGATGAAACTGTTTTTCGCTCGAAGTTTGTAGTTTCCGCTGCCTCGGGCACACTTGTGAATGTCAACGGCTTCCCTTGGCAGCGTGTTGATTTATGCAGCGTCTTTGACTGTCGCTAATCCTCTGGGGGCTCCCCCTCTGTGAAGCGTGCCGACATAGGCGCGCGACCGTCGCTCGCCCATTGGCACTACCTGTGTCCACCTGGTCGCCGGGCTTCCCAGCCAGGAACGCACCAGGAGAATTCCTTTCATGCACAAAGTGTACCTAGTTTGCAAAGAGAAGAATCATAGTCCTTTACCGATGCTTAATGACACAGTAATTCACCTCTATCGCACTTCATATCTTGCAATAAACTATTAACTGATTTTAAAAGCAATTGTCTCCACTAATCATAAACATGAAAAGCTTTGACAATTTTCAACGTAAAGAAATATGAATGTTTTAGCTGGACCACTTTTTTCGCTTTGTGATAGATGGCGCTGTAATAGTCACAAACGTGTATCACGTAACATTCTGCCAGTGCCGACGGTATTTGCATCATGATACATTACCTGTGTTAAAATGGACCGCTAACCAATTGCGGAAAAGTTCGATATCGTGTTGATATATGGCTATTGTGATCAAAATGCCCAACGGGCGGGTGCTATGTATGCTGCTCGGTATCCTGGACGGCATCATCCAAGTGTCCGGACCGTTCGCCGCATAGTTATGTTATTTAAGGAAACAGGAAGTGTTCAGCCACATGTGAAACGTCAACAACGCCCTGCAACAAATGATAATGCCCAAGTAGGTGTTTTAGCTGCTGTCACGGCTAATCTGCGTATCAGTAGCAGACAAATTACGCGAGAATCGGGACTCTCAAAATCGTCGGTGTTGAGAATGCTACATCAACATCGATTGCATCCGTACCATATTTCTATGCACCAGGAATTGCATGGCACGACTTTGTCGTCGTGTACAGTTCTGCCACTGGGTACAAGAGAAATTACGGGATGATGACAGATTCTCTGCACGCGTTCTATTTAGCGACGAAGCATCATTCACCAACAGCGGTAACGTCAACCAGTTAAATATGCACTATTGGGCAACGGAAAATCCACGATGGCTGCGACAAGTGGAACATGAGCGTCCTTGGCAGGTTAATGTATAGTGCGGCATTATGGGAGGAAGGATAATTGGCCCCCATTTTATCGATGGCAGTCTAAATGGTGCAATACTTGAGTACTGCTAATCAGTGCGGGATCCGCACCAGGTTGGGTTGACAGAGGAGATAGAGAAGATCCAAAGAAGAGCGGCGCGTTTCGTCACAGGGTTATTTGGTAAGCGTGATAGCGTTACGGAGATGTTTAGCAAACTCAAGTGGCAGACTCTGGAAGAGAGGAGCCCTGCGTCGCGGTGTAGCCTACTGTCCAGGTTTCGAGAGGGTGCGTTTCTGGATGAGGTATCGAATATATTGCTTCCCTTTACTTATACCTCCCGAGGAGATCACGAATATAAAATTAGAGAGATTCGAGCACGCACTGCGACTTTCCGGCAGTCATTCTTCCCGCTAACCATACGCGACTGGAACAGGAAATGGAGGCAATGACAGCGGCACGTAAAGTGCGCTCCGCCACACACCGTTGGGTGGCTTGTGGAGTATAAATGTAGATGTAGATGTAGATGTATGCTGATTTCTTATGTAATGTTTTACCGATGTTACTACAAGATGTTTCACTGCTTGGCAGAATGGCGATGTACTTCCAAGATGATGGATGTCCGGCACATAGCTCGCGTTCAGTTGAAGCGGTATTGAATAGCATATTTCATGACAGGTGGATTGGTCGTCGAAGCACCATACCATGGCCCACATGTTCACCGGATCTGACTTCCCCGGATTTCTTTCTGTGGGGAAAGTTGAAGGATATTTGCTATCGTGATCCACCGATAACGCCTGACAACATGCGTCAGCGCATTGTCAACCCATGTGCGAACATTACGGAAGGCGAACTACTCGCTGTTGAGAGGAATTTCGTTACACTTATTGCCAAATGCATTGAGGTTGATGGACATCATTTTGAGCATTTATTGCATTAATGTGGTATTTACAGGTAATCACACTGTAACAGCACGCGTTCTCAGGTATGATAACTTCACAAAGGTACATGTATCAGATTGGAACAACCGAAACAAATTGTTCAAACGTACATATGTTCTCTATTTTTATTTGAAAAAGCTGCTGGTGACCAACTGTTCGTCTAAAATTGGGAGCCGTATGTTTGTGAATATTGCAGCGCCATCTATCACAAAGCGAAAAAAGTGGTCCAACTAAAACGCTCATATTTCTTTACGTACTACGCAAATATGTATTAAAAATGGGGGTTCCTATTTAAAAAAACGCAGTTGATATCCGTTTGACCTATGGCAGCGCCATCTAGCGGGCCAACCATATCGCCATCTGGTTTCCCCCTTAAAGCTAGACAAGTTTCGTTCTTTGTAGTTTTTTCGTTTGACGCTTATTTCGTGAGATATTTGGCCCAGTCACGATCAATGGACTACCCTGTATATATCTGTTATAAGAATGAGATACTCCTACTGTTTTCCATGATTTCCTTTGGTTCGTGGCAAACTAAACAATATCGAAGTAAGACACCACCCATACAGAAAGCAATGGCAGTTAGAGAGGACAAGTCACTCTCTTACCTATTTTCCGCATACGGAAAATTATTAACGATTTTATTACAACCTGTCGCACCTTGAGTGAAGCTCTAGAAAGTTAACGGCCTGAGCAGTCACTGATGAAGACTGAAAGCATGAGGTATTATTATGGTCCTTAGCTTGTACAAGCAGCATGTTGGGAGATGAAAGCAACTGGCAGCAAGCCCATCCCTGAGTAAATCTTGCCGGACAGTTCCACACCCATACATGGCAGATAGGGAGACGCTTGTAGAGACAGGTCTCCAGCAGTACAATGCCAAGCTACTTGGTGTGGCACCAGCAGAGGCCTGGGATGGGGGGCAACAGTCTGAAGGAATGCGGCTATACAGTGCAGCGGTAAACCAGGTATTGTGTGCAGAGCCATGAGTAATAAAAATTCTGCAAATAGGCCTGTGAACCACTTCCATCGGCCACCTCGGTTGTAAAAGACGAATCTGGCGTTTGAGAAACGTTTAGAGATGGAATCTGTACTACACCTCATAGCTAAGACTAACAAGTTCCAATACACAGGCAATTTAGATGAAGATCTTTAAGATTGTATCTGTTCACTTGTTGTCATGAGAAGTAACACGACTTTGGAGAAAATAGTCTCTTTCTCCTTTGAGAAAACTTAAAAAAGGCCAGTTATTGGCGGTTTCTTTTCTTCAGAGATGCAGGTACCTTAACTCCTGCCCTGGTGCAACATGAGTTTGTGCTGTCGTGTGGGAGGGGAAATTTAGCGCCTCTAGAGCCTTCTGATTGGCTTAAGACGACTTGAAGGAGGTGTCATTCATGCACTTTGCGGGAAAACGGATTTTATTTTTTTTCTCGAGACGTTCGAAGCACGTGGGTAAAGGACTTTGGTCTGGAAGCACTTCTAGTCGAGGCTCTGGCATGTGTGGTTGGTACTTGGGACCTGTCCTGAGGCTGACTTCACTTGTGAATAGTCTAGACTGGGGAACATGTGGTGAAGTTCTTTCTGCACCGACAATGTGACTTCAGATATCTCGGACTGTTTGTTTGACGAGAGCACACGTATTCGTTTTGGGTTTGCCAGTCTTGACGTTTACTATCCTTGTGCAGTCTGTCGTATAAGAGAGCCAAATTGGCTCTTGGTACGACCAGCGATGGTGTGTGTCATACACTGAAATTTACCGTAATTTCATGGCTCTGGTAGAGAGTAAATTGTGTTCCGTCTGCCTGCTCACTAGACCGTGAGATTTCGGCATTTCTTTCCTGGCCCCGATCGATTCACTGGTGCCACCTCCACGTCTTACCACCACCGCACACATCTCGCCAGCTGTAATCTACATCGCAGCACGAAGCAAACAGGCAATGTACTGGCGCTCCGGCATTGTCAGGGAGTACGGATCACAATCGCAACTTGCTCTCAGCTGCAACCATACAGAGAAACTTCAGTACATTTGATCAGTCAAAGTGTGCTCAACTTAAGAGCATGAACTCAATGTGCATGGGAGCAATGGCTTCATAATACACTATGCATTAGTAGAAGTTGAAAGGTCTATGTTGGATTCCTTTCATGTTAATTTTTTAAAACTGTTGTCATTTACGGCACAATTCCACTTCTAAATTTACTGTGGTGTTTCTGACTCTTATCTGGGAGGGGACTGAGTAGTGGAACGTGTTACTTTTACACACAAACAAGAACGATCTGTCACATTACTACACTTTAAAACACAGTTTATATGTAATTCATGTCAAACAGTCTCATATGGAACCTACATGCGCTTTCTTTTATACAGTGATATGATAAGATACTGTCATCCTCCTTCCCTTCTGTGTGAAAGGATGAATGAGCAAATGTATTTCTAGTTGTATGCTTGATGGTAGCAGACAAGCCTGTCTGCTAGAGAACAGTAGGACCAACGCCGGAACAGGTAGCAAAGAGGTTTCTATTCCTGGTATGGTCCTGTCCGTCCCTTGTCATGTTGGTATAGGAAGCTGCCTCTCTGGTCACTTCCGTTTTGAATCTGTGAAGCACCCTCGGTAGGGCCCCACGCCAGTCGGTCGGCGGCGAGCGTCTGAAGTGGTAAGATCTCCGGCTAAGCGCGTCTCTGCTGAGTCCGTAGGACAATGGATTTCTTAAGTTTAGCCTAACTGAAAAATTAATCGCCTTTGTTACAGGTTTAGATCTAAAATATCTAATGTTATCTTAAATTGCAACGCAGTGTAATTCGAGTGTGAAGTTCACAATATCTTCCAGTAGTTGCTTTGTCACAACTTTGTGAGTAAAGTGGAACCACGTGTGGATGATCCGTAACTCTAACTAAGATCATCAATCTTAAATCCGAATGTGCGTGAGATTATAATGTCTCGTCTTGACAATATTTTTCAATATAGCAACTTTTCTTTATGTTCAACCCACATGGAGTGTACTTTGTGAGACCAGTACCACGTGCTTATACAATTGTTTGACCCATCAGGTTAATAGTAAGACGATAGTAACTAGTTCGAGGTTTTTCTTTTGTAATTTGTGTTTCGATGTAATTTATTTTAATTATCAAAATAATTATGGAGTTACACTCTTTGTGTAAGCCAAGTTGACCACGTGAAGCATGTAGTGTAATCATCAAACTAGCCCTCAGCTATTCTTTTTGGGATGATTTCACAGAGAGTTGGTATGAATTTAGTATACCAATGTGTGGTAATTCCATGACGGACACGATTGCGCTACGAACGTAACTTGTTAGGGTGAAAATTGAATCAGTTGGTTGTGGTTAATTTCCTCTTGCATATGTTTCAACGTTCTTCGTGTGTTATTTTATGAATGCAGTGTTGTATGCAGTTTCCCATTCTTGGCTCCACATTTGATGTGTTCCATAAGATTACAAACTCACAGTTTCACAATCCTAAATAAGGCACCGGTTATCGTAAGATGACTACTACAAGATTATAACTAATGTTAGTCTGGTTGGGAATTTGGTAAGCTAGACTGGATACCTGGTGAAACAGTTGCTCAGTAATGCAAGGTTAACTTCCCCAGATAGCTCACAGCTTTTAACCCGCTTTTATTGTCTTGAATATCAGCACCGCTTTCAGAACAAATTAATGCATCAACATTACAAAGTGGTCCGCCAAACATCTGTGTCTGCAATCAAAGCTGAGAGAGTCAAACCTACCTACATTATGTAAATAATGAGCATGTACCTTCCAAGACACCTTTCTATGAACGTGTAAGAACAGTACCTTTCCCTTAAAGCTAGTGAATCGAAGGCACTGCTCAGGTTAACCTATATTCTTCCACGTAAGTCTCACACATTAACAGACACAGTAAACTTGTTTTGTTAGTCACAACCGTATCTAATTTGCGTTTCAGAACATATCACATACAGAGTGACCATGTGGATACAAGTAATTTATACAACATCGTCACGACAACACAGACACAAACCGTTTGTGCACTGGAGACTTGCTGTAAAACTGTGGTGCATTGCTGCCCAGAACAACCGTCCTCTTCACCAATGAATAACATGACATCAACTGCTGTATTTCTTTGATGACGTTGGAGCTGCTCTCTATACAGTACAATGAGTAAACAAAAATTGTACCATTACAGCTTCTCACACACACTAAGACATGACTTATATCGTTCACGTTTGCACACCTGCAAAGCAAATTATAAGTAGAGAGGAGGAGTTTATGCCAGGTTAATGACGACATGATTACCATCTCGTAGTATGGAGATATGTTTTGTAATTAACATGTTAGGGATCTTACTAGACCGATAGAATTTATGTAACTGAAATTCAGTAAATTATTAATAATTTTTATAATACTTACAGTACGAAAGAGATCATGCCATGAAACAGTGGAGATCATTAATGTACGGTGACTTAACTGCTCAAATGTATCACATAGTAATTAATTAACCTGTAGGGCACTTTGTAACTGAACTTTAATTACAAAAGATACTATACAAAGAAACTATACAATATGTTAGCTGGTGTGTGTTGGCAGACGTAATTACGTAACACATGCAACATCAAACTTGTGAGGTTTATACATTTTATTGTGATTTTCAAATAAGTGTTTATTAATTAGCATAGTTCTTCTCGTAATTTACAAATTTTGATGTTATATTAATTCTGGGTTCGGCAATGGAAACGACACGAAAATTGTTATAAGGATGTGGTGCCTTACTCATTTATGTGGTAAAAAATTTAGAGCAAACAGAAAATAAACTGATTTTCAGCACTACAACGGAACCTCACGTTTGTTTAAAATTACATTCTGGGCAAACTACTGCACATACGGTTATGTCCGAAGCATCACATTTGTTTAGAATCTTAGGGTGCTACTAATGGTGTCTTCAGAAGTTCGATAACACTCACGTGTAAAAGTGGTATATACGGCTGCTGATAACACGAAATCATTGTCACGTGGATGCAGCGTGTTTCTGTGGAGGGAATAGCGGAAACTTTAAATGCGTGGCGACCGCCTTAATCTTTCGCGGTCTTTGTTTTGTATTTGAAGACATAGAACCCTACTTGTCTCATCGGTAATCAAGCTGCAAGCTTTTAGGGATAGTTTTTTTGCGTCATATCTCAGGACATTGAAATATTTTGCATGAGTTCATTGGGGACTAAGAGTTATTCTTTAGAGATCACACCTCTGAGTCATTTTCTCTGGTTGTTCAGGAGATCTTGTAATTTTGCGTGTGAAGTTGACGTGGGCTCTGAATTACTGACTCTGATTTAAGTTCAGTTAACTAATGGGGCTCTGATTATTTTTGTTACAGATCAGGATTTTGTATTAATGAATCCATTGTTGGTTGAAATTCTATTTATTTGAGTTAGTATGGGGCTTAGCTTCGGTTAATTTTCAGCTGTGAAAGCTGCCTATGCATTCTAGCTATTGTAATTATTTCTTTTTATAGTGCGTTCACTGACCACAAAATGGGGACTCGAGAAAATTTCAGTCCAACTAATCACGTAGTAGTTGGTCACTAGCCAAAGTAGTATTGTGAGAATGCATGAACAAATATCCTTATCAGTTAAACTTTAACAACTTTAGTTGGAATTGTTATTCAATGCTGGATGCCCTCTATTCAATCTAACAGTAAGCTGTTTATCTAAATAATACATCAGAGACATGGTAAGTGGTTTATTTTTATTCTAAATGTGACCAATATTAGGCTAAGGCTGTATTAACCCCTGAACAGACAACGAGGACGCACATCAGAATCTTTTATACCGGTTTTCTTCCGAGCACTTCGACACAGAGTTCTGTCAAGTCCTTCTTCACAGCAACCTCTTCGGGGGAAAATACCTAATATCGATGCATAAAGGTGGGATGAAGCGTAGGCTCTAAGAGAGTGCCACATCAAACTTGGAGTATAACGATGTAATCAACTGTGGAATGCACATGAATAATAATAATAATAATAATAATAATAATAATAATAATAATAATAATAATAATAATAATAATAATAATTATTATTATTACTTTCTTAATGACACCTCCATCTGTTCAGATTTTGCTTCAGAGGCCCACAAAATATTAATATCAACCACACAATATGCTCCCAGTTGTTAACGAAAGTGTAATCTCAGCGATCCACCATAGAAAGTGACCGAATTTTAAACACTATTGTTTGCTATTACATTTTGCTAATATTTAGGCATTGGACTGAGTGACCTCTAAAAGGACTTATGTGTGTAGATCACATTGATTGATAATAATGACTGTGTGCCTTAACTAATGCAAGCATGACAGGATTTCTTCAGCAAATAACATAGAATTATTTCACAGCAGACAGATAAGAGAAATTACGGCTTTCGAAATTTAGTGTTTTATTTATAACTAGCAAACATGTTTTGTTTGATCATGCTGGATATCATCGGAGGTCAATAATATAATAAAAATAATTAATCATATTTGACAAGACATCTGTAGAGATATTTAAGAGCTCATTTAAAGTATCTGCCTCTCTACATGAGGGTTGGAATTTTAATAGTGGCAACTACTTATTTACAGCTCGAACAAAGCAGATACGTGTTTCAAAGTCTTACTGACGTTCAGAGTAGTCACCAGCATTATGTATAACCCGTTGCCAGAGATGTGGAAGTCTTCGGATACTCTTAGCTGTGCCAGTTGTGTTGACAGTTCGAACGGCGCGGTCTATTGCCAGATGAATTTGTAGCAGTTCTGAAGCGAATGCCGTGAGGTGCTTCCTTCAGTTTAGAGATCGAGCTGAGCTTACGAGGGCTTAAGTCAGAGAAGTGCAGTAGGTGGTATACCACTTAGTAGCCCCATCAGTCAAACAAATTAGTTACTGCTTGCACTGTACGTGCTTGAACATTGTCCTGTAAAATGATGGTCTGGTCCTGCAGAAAGTGTTATCACTTCTGTCTCTAAGCTGGTGATAGGTTGTGTACCATAAATGAAATGCAGAGAGACAGAAGTGATGACACTTTCTGCAGGACCGGACCATCATTTTGCAGGAAAACGCTTCAGCACGTACAGTGCCAGCTGTTATTGATTTGTTTGACTGATGGCGCTGCTAAGTGCTATACTACCTTCTGCACTCCCCTGACTTATGCCTTCGTAAGTTCAACTCGATTTCTAAACTGCAGGAAACACTTCACGGCATACGCTACAGAACTGCTACAAATTCGTCGGGCAATAGACCGCGCCGCTCGAACTATCAACACAACTGGCACTGCTAAGAATATCCAACGACTTCCACATCGCTGGCAACGGGTTATACACAATGCTGGTGACTACTTTGAAGATCAGTAAAACTTTGAAACACGTATGTGTTTTGTACGAGCTGTAAATAAATAGGTGCCACTATTAAAGTTCCAGCCATCGTAAAGATATGGTTGTGTATTGTTGCACTTACAATAATGTTTAGATCCTTTTTCTTCTGTATGTACTAGACCTTGATAATACAGGTTTCCGCATTATAGCTCACAATCAAACATTTCACTGCGTGTATTGTGCTTCGTAATTGATGTAGTCTTACTCACTTTCTGTAGGGATAACAGATGTATCATATGAGCTACAGTTGTTGAAAATAAAGTGGTGTGTTGTAGTAGGGACTGAGGAAGAGATGATGATATACTACTGAGTATGAGTGTGTTTGTTATTTCTTATATTACAGTATAAATTAGTAACAATATTTTTGTCTGCTGCTATTTTCTTTGTCATTTAGCGTATTTACATTTTTATTTGTGTACTCCTGCATTAAGTTCTCCCTGAAAAGTGAGAATTCCCCTACTTATGTTGTTGTGGTATATGAATGCAATTTCTGATTTCATCCTAGTGTTGTGATGAAGCCGGCAGCGGTGCCGAGAGGTTTAGGCGCTTCAGTCCGAAACCGCGCGACTACCACGGTCGTAGGTTCCAATCCTGCCTCGGGCATGGATGTTTGTGATGTCCTTAGGTTGGTTGGGTTTAAGTAGTTCTAAGTTCTAGAAGACTGATGACCTCAGATGTTAAGTCCCATAGTGCTCAGAGCCATTAGAATCATTTTATTGTTGCGATGAATTTGTTTTGGTAGGTATTTTTATGTCTGGTAGGGGTACATCCACTCTACAGTACGTTTATACTCCTTTTGTGCCTGATATTAAAATTTCCTGCAGCCATCACAATATATAATTATATGAGTTTTTCACTCTGCAGTGGAGAGTGCCGGACCGAGACTCGAACTCGGGACCCATGCCTTTCACGGGCAAGTGACCAACTGAGCTGTCTGCCAGGAAGTGTCATTTATTCGTGACCTATTGCATTTATTTAGCACTTCTGTCTGAGCTTGTAGTTTCTTTTATTTCGTGCTACTTTTCTAGACATATACGTAGATTTATTGCTTTTGCAGATGTTACTAATCTAGTGTGGGTTGGTTGTGGTATGAAACGGTCTCCCAGTTTGTGTCTTTGTTAGGGGATGGGTTCTCTGGTGTGCATTAGATGTTACTGCTATATGTGGACATATCTGGAATGTCTATGATTAGGCTGTCATAAATTTTTATTTCCATTTTAATGGCGTTGTATGACTTTTTTACTGTTCTGTGCTACGCTCACAATCACATTTAGGTCTTCCAAACTTTTTGGAAGGTAGGAGACGAGTTACTGGCAGAAGTAAAGCTGTGAGGACGAGGCGTGAGTCGTGCTTGGGTAGCTCAGTTGGTAGAGCACTTGCCCGTGAAAGGCAAAGGTCCCGAGTTCGAGTCTCGGTCCGGCACACAGTTTTAATCTGCCAGGAAGTTTCATAATCCAAGTAATTTGGATGCGGAAGGAATTAAATTGGGGCCTCTTAGTTCGTTACAAGATGTGCAAAAATGGCTCTGAGCACTATGGGACTCAACATCTTAGGTCATAAGTCCCTAGAACTTAGAACTACTTAAACCTAACTAACCTAAGGACACCACACACACCCATGCCCGAGGCAGGATTCGAACCTGCGACCGTAGCAGTCCCGCGGTTCCGGACTGCAGCGCCAGAACCGCTAGACCACCGCGGCCGGCGTTACAAGATGTGTGACAGAATGATCGCACTATGCTCGTGAAGTGGGAGGTGCAGAGGACTGTCTGTTTTAGATTAATAGTCCATAAAATAGTGGGAGGTCTTTGGTTGTTTCATTTTAAAAGCCAATAAATACTGGTCTGTGATAAGGGAAAGGAAAATATTTGTGTGTGTGTGTGTGTGTGTGTGTGTGTGTGTGTGTGTGTGTGTGTGTGTGCGTGGGTGTGTGTGCGTGTGCGTATGAGTGTGTGTGTCTGAGAAATGAAATTTTGTGGTAAAGTACGATTGTTTTTGACCAAAATGTCTATCAGGTTGCAGCTGAGACCGTATCTCGCCACTGTATGTAGCCAACCAAGTCGTGTGACGTCATGTGTATGGTACTGAGCCAGTTAAGTGACACCACGAATGTCATCCCAGTATTCTGTAAGCCCGCGAACCTATACTACTGACACAGATTTCAATACCAGGTTTTACACTGCCAATATTTTCCCCGAACATGTGTGAAATCTGACGATAGTTTATTCGTTATGGACACTGGAATAAACCTCAGATATTGTAGGAATGGGCAGATATTGCAAATGGTTGAAGTCTGATCATTCCATCATCGTGTGATATTTGAATCCAAAGAGAGAGCTTAAAAAATCGCGTTTCTGGATACCGCATGCTCTAAACCAAAATCACAAAATTCGGCGGGTGGCCGTATGTGCATCTTTACTTCCTCGTCACCATTTGGCTGTTGAGCAAGATTGATCATTGCTATCTTGTATCGTTACTGGTGATGAGAAATGGTTTCTCTATGCCACCATAAGGAAGAGAATGAAATGGTTGAACCCAAACAAAGCACTTACTACCCGTACAAAGACCTGCGCTCATCCACAAAACATAGTGTTATGCACCTGGTGGATCAGCAAAGGTGTGATGACCTACGAACTGCTTTCGCGAATTATCAGCAACTGAGACGCCTTGCAGATACAATCTAAGAGTAACGACGAGGAGACTGCGAGAAGGGATGCTACTCCACGATACCGCCCGGCAGCATTCTGCTAGACTGACAAAGAAAACTATACGGGAGTTGGGTTGGGAAATCATTATGTACTCACTTAATTCACGTGATTTTGCACCCTCAGATTTTCGTCTCTTCCGCACTCTATCGAACAACCTTCAAAGAACTTCCTTTCCGGACGAAAATGCGCACCTAACACTGCTCGACGATTTCTTCGCCTCAACACCACGTGATTTCCATAGTAGAGGAATCTCAAAGTTACCCCAGCGTAGCAGACTGTTATAAATGTTGAAGGACAATATATTACCGATTACTAAAGACTCCGTCACGTATATTTGCTGTGTTTATAAAACTTATGCTCCAACTCCATATATATGAACAACCATAACTACAAAATTGTCATCGGACGATTCGAATTCAACTCCACGCTAAAATGTGTTGAAGGGTGTGAAACATGTCAGAAAATTTGGTAAAGCAAATAATTTGTAGTATTTTCAGATCTAATATACATCGGAATTAAACACATGCACACACGCAGACAGACAGACACAAACACACACACACACACACACACACACACACACACACACACACACATTCCCTACTTTAAAAGAGTACTTGAACTGTGTATAGCAGCAGCACGTTTAAAAAATTTGGTCCACTATGTTTTCATAATTAATTAAATAAAAGTTGTGTATGTCAACTACTCTACCATCTTGTCACTAAATATCATTTGATACTCTAAATTTCACTGGACTCTATATAGGATTTCTCTCCTCTTGGTCTTCAGGAGCATTTTTTCAGGCGTTTCGCCAGATATTCTCAATTTCGTTTCTGCTTTTTGTAGCTGGAGTCGGTTAAAAAAAATCCGGCTCATCATGTATCACATACAATACCAAACGTCTACGGTAAGCTTCGGTTCGTTTCCCATTACAAATAAAATCATTTCTAAACCTAATTTTCGTACCGATTTGATACAGAGGTCTCAAATTAATCTAGTGCGTTATTCGTTTTATTGGTGCGTATTAACAGGAGCAGTAGAACACGATTAATAATCAGTACTCTAGCATCAACTGCACAGCGCCTCTACGAGGCGAGTCAGAGCTGGCCAGTTTGGTGTTCTTGTTGCTAGAGTAGCTGTAGTTATTCGTGTTACGAATACCACACCACCATAATTTACAACCACTCAGTCCAATGTACACTTACTGTTTCACTTCACAAAACATTTTGCTAGTCAAGGGAAACAAACAGACGCTTTCCATCGACGCTTGGAATGGCAAGATCAGCAGTATTTGTTTGAGCTGTCTCCAGCTAAACGTTGCAACAACGAAATTGAAAATATGTGCCGAAACAACAGAGAAAATGCTCATGACGTCTCTTAGGAGAGAGGCGCTGTAAAACATGCACTATGGAATGTGAGAACTGATATACAATATAGTCTCAATAAGTGTCAATGATTACTTATTCAATGTAATAAACGAAATAAAAATGCGTCGTTGCCTAAGAGTAGATACTCTGCAGAACTTCAAAATGTGAAATGTAATCTCCTGCAACTACAGGGTGTTTCAAAAATGACCGGTATATTTGAAACGGTAATAAAAACTAAACGAGCAGTGATAGAAATACACCATTTGTTGCAATATGCGTGGGACAACAGTACATTTTCAGGCAGACAAACTTTCGAAATTGCAGTAGTTACAATTGTCAACAACAGATGGCACTGCGGTCTGGGAAACTCTATAGTACGATATTTTCCACATATCCACCATGCGTAGCAATAATATGGCGTCGTCTCTGAATGAAATTACCCGAAACCTTTGACAACGTGTCTGGCGGAATGGCTTCACATGCAGATGAGATGTACTGCTTCAGCTGTTCAATTGTTTCTGGATTCTGGCGGTACACCTGGTCTTTCAAGTGTCCCCACAGAAAGAAGTCACAGGGGTTCATGTCTGGCGAATAGGGAGGCCAATCCACGCCGCCTCCTGTATGTTTCGGATAGCCCAAAGCAATCACACGATCATCGAAATATTCATTCACGAAATTAAAGACGTCGGCCGTGCGATGTGGCCGGGCACCATCGTGCATAAACCACGAGGTGTTCGCAGTGTCGTCTAAGGCAGTTTGTACCGCCACAAATTCACAAATAATCTCCAGATAGCGTGATGCTGTAATCGTTTCGGATCTGAAAAATGGGCCAATGATTGCTTGGGAAGAAATGGCGGCCCAGACCAGTACTTTTTGAGGATGCAGGGACGATGGGACTGCAACATGGGGCTTTTCGGTTCCCCATATGCGCCAGTTCTGTTTATTGACGAAGCCGTCCAGATAAAAATAAGCTTCGTCAGTAAACCAAACGCTGCCCACATGCATATCGCCGTCATCAATCCTGTGCACTATATCGTTAGCGAATGTCTCTCGTGCAGCAATGGTAGCGGCGCTGAGGGGTTGCCGCATTTGAATTTTGTATGGATAGAGATGTAAACTCTGGCGCATGAGACGATACGTGGACGTTGGCGTCATTTGGACCGCAGCTGCAACACGGCGAACGGAAACCCGGGGCCGCTGTTGGATCACCTGCTGCACTAGCTGCGCGTCGCCCTCTGTGGTTGCCGTGCGCGGTCGCCCTACCTTTCCAGCACGTTCATCCGTCACGTTCCCAGTCCATTGAAATTTTTCAAACAGATCCTTTATTGTATCGCTTTTCGGTCCCTTGGTTACATTAAACCTCCGTTGAAAACTTCGTCTTGTTGCAACAACACTGTGTTCTAGGTGGTGGAATTCCAACACCAGAAAAATCCTCAGTTCTAAGGAATAAACCATGTTGCCTACAGCACACTTGCACGTTGTGAACAGCACACGCTTACAGCAGAAAGACGACGTACAGAATGGCGCACCCACAGACTGCGTTGTCTTCTATATCTTTCACATCACTTGCAGCGCCATCTGTTGTTGAAAATTATAACTACTGTAATTTCGAAAGTTTGTCCGCCTGAAAATGTACTGTTGTCCCAAGCATATTGCAACAGACGGTGTATTTCTATCGCTGCTTGTTTAGTTTTTATTGCCGTTTCAAATATACCGGTCATTTTTGAAACACCCTGTATATGCTCCGTTGCTGGTCATCGCCAACAAATGGCAGTACTCATAATTCGGTTGCTAAGAAACTAACTCCGTCCGAACAGGTCTCGGAAGGTCCAACGAAAATGAGAACCGCCGTGTCGTCCTCAGCCGGTAGGCGTCACTGGAGGGACATGTGGGCAGCACACTGCTGTCCCGGCCGTTGTCAGTTTTAATAATTGGTGCCGCTATTTCTCTGTCAGGTAGCTCCTCAACTGAGCCCACAAGGGCTGAGTGCACCCCACTTGGCAACATCTCTCAGCAGACCCGTGCGGTCAACCATCCAAGTCTTAGCCAAGACCAATTCCATATATGCTGCAGGACAACAGGCCTTGAAATTAATAATTTTTCACATAATGAGATTTTCACTGTGCAGCGGAGTGTGCGCTGATATGAAACTTCCTGGTAGATCAAAACTGTGTGCTGGGCCGAAACTCGAACTCGGGACCCTTGCCTTATGCGGGCAAGTGCTCTACCATCTGAGCTACCGAAGCACGACTCACGCCCCCTCCTCACAGCTTTACGTCTGCCAGTACCTCGTCTCCTAGTTTCCAAACTTCGCAGAAGCTCTCCTGCGAAGTAAGGCTGTGAGGGCGGGGCGTGAGTCGTGCTTGGGTAGCTCAGTTGGTAGAGCACTTGCCCGCGAAAGGCAAAGGTCGCGAGTTCGAGTCTCGGCCCGGCACACAGTTTTGATCTGGCAGGAAGTTTCAATTTTTCACATGTACGTTGTGCACGATGCTTGTAAAGTGTCATAATGTTCTATGCACGTTTAGAATGTCTGCAAAAGTACGCCTGCCATACAAAAAGTGCATTGTTTAAGTCTAGTGTCATAATGTTATTTTCCATATTGACATATCTGTCGACCTGATGTCTAAAACATCACTGTGGACTTTCAAAGTATGTGCTTCAATGCTATATTTATGCCTAGTCAAATGTGGCTGAATGGTAATATTATAAGCAGATAATTAACATTTCACGTTTAAACTAAATCACGCAGATCCTCATGGAAATCACCCTCTCCTGTTTGTTCTCCTCCGGTATCTCCAGTTTCTTCTTTCATAAGTACTTTGTCTTCTTTGGTTTTACGTCTTCATCTTCTTCTGCTTCTGAGTTTATCTTCTTAGTCTCCTTTTGGATTAGCTGCCCCAGTCTCTTTAGCTCTTGGGAAATAGGTTTAAATTCTGGTTTCTCCTGAGACACAGCATCAGTTTCCGCTCACCTTTTGCGCAGCAAAGAAGACTTGCGTTTAGATTTCAGCAAAACCTCGACTTTTTTGCACGCAACATTAGGTACAGATGCATTAGAGCCTCAAATTGAGGATAATGTAATATCACTCTGGCATCTGTATTAAGAAAAATTGAGAAACTACAAAAATATCGTTCTTTTAAATACTGGCTCACAATGTGTTGATATGAGTCTGACGGGAGGCACTAGCGCATGCGTTTTTAATCAACTCTTTAAAAACAGTGTGGCTAAGATATTTTAACATAATTTTTATTTAATCGTCTTTATCGCAATGTCTTTTTGAACAGAATGACCAGTTT
The DNA here is from genome assembly GCF_023864275.1 of Schistocerca cancellata. NCBI lineage: Eukaryota > Metazoa > Arthropoda > Insecta > Orthoptera > Acrididae > Schistocerca > Schistocerca cancellata. Next base: position 901,383,505 of record NC_064629.1, read on the forward strand.
TGTCTGTGCAACAGTCATCTTCATAATCTACATAAGAAGTTAGAAAAATTACGTTACTGACTGTTACCTTAAGAAATTAAAAACAAATGAAAGATGTTATAGCTCAGACACAATGTGGCACTCATTCTCCTGCACTGTAACAATTAATAACATGTCAAAATAGCACGAATAAAAAACGAAACTTCCTGGCAGATTAAAACTGTGTGCCCGACCGAGACTCCAGCTCGGGACCTTTGCCTTATGCGGGCAAGTGCTCTACCATCTGAGCTACCCAAGCACGACTCTCGCCCCCTCCTCACAGCTTTACGTCTGCCAGTACCTCGTCTCCTACTTTCCAAATTTCGCAGAAGCTCTCCTGCGAACCTTGCACACTCCGCTGCATGGTGAAAATCTCATTCTCGGAGAACGAATAAAAACTGCTATGCATATTTCAGTCACTTATATCTAGGATGCAAAGCGTCCTAGAGGTTGTTGATCCATGCGTAACGTACAAATAATTATACAAAGAAATTAAATGGAAGTTCACGTAGAGGTACAGTTCTTTAAAATATTCGAAGTTGTATATAAGAAAGAGAGATTTTTAAAAGAAAATGTTTAACTGTATGAAAAGGCATTTGTCTTCTGATTGTTTAAAGTTGGTAAGACTTTAAAAAATGTTTAAAAAATAAAAATTGACTAAAGAAATGATTCTAAACTCGGATACATGGTGACAGCTCTAAAATTACCATTACGTGCTTTGCATTCTGCATATGACTAGTTGAAGCTTGCGTAGCAGCCTTTACTCGAGCTATTTTTAATTGTCATAACTCGTTGTAACGCAGCTGAATGAGAGATATATCGTGTATGTATTATGACTTACGTCATTTGTTTTTTATCTGTTAATGGTTCAAATGGCTCTGAGCACTATGGGACTCAACCTCTGAGGTCATCAGTCCCCTAGAACTTAGAACTACTTAAACCTAACTAACCTAAGGACATGACATACATCCATGCCCGAGGCAGGATTCGAACCTGCGACCGGGGCGGTCGCGCTGTTGCAGACTGTAGCGCCTAGAACCGCTCGGCCCCATCGGCTGGCTCTGTTAATGTACTAGCCAGTAATGTACATTCTTCTACGTCTACTGCAGGTTCTTAAGATGGCTATTGCGTAACCGAAACCAATAATATTCGAGAAACTTTGTGATCAGGAGAATTTAGTAAAACTTATGTACATCACGATCACTCTCCAGATTGCATTTTCTTTGGTAAAAGATGTTTCAACATGGTGTGCATATTTCCGTTTTAAGCCATGGTTCGCAATTTTTCCACTTCTTAATCTGATTTGCAGTATGCTTAAAGGTGTTTTAAAATTTTCAACACCCTTTCCAATCGATAAACCATCAGTAACAGTTTTCTTTGCTTCCTTCTCATTTTCTGCAGCCCGTTTAGCTATTTCTGTGTTCTTTATATGTCTTTTATTACTCTTAAACATTCGAAATATGTACATAAATCGATGCTGATAAGGCAATTATGCTCACATTATACGGTAATTGATATAGTGTAGAGCTTATGATTCAGTGTAATCGGTAGAATGTTAGGAGGAACAGTGAAAGAGGCAATTAATTGTGAACTGCTTATTGGCATGGAATACAAGACGTACTCTGTACTGATCGACATACAAACAAAAACGACCGTGATAAGTTGCTCAGTACATCTTAAATTTTGAAGACTGATGCTAAGCTGCACTAACCTTCGCGAGTGGTAATCAGTTTGCTGGGTGACCACTATTTCCGCTGGAATAAATATATTCAGGCCGACTGCTATTATACTATGGCAAATTATGGTCAAGATCGACGGTCACTTTAACCCTCATAATACCGAGGGGTCTCTAGTGAACCCGTAGCGCAATTTTGTCTAAAATAAACTTCGCTCTTCATTCCTCAAAATAATTAAATAATTAGACTTTTCCTGTATTGGGTAATCGTTCCATTGTGTATTAACTTAACTTTTTGAATATATTTAGTTATCCAGGAAATCATGAGATAACCACTGAATAACGCTGGGGTCGTATGCGACCAAACTTCTCTCTTGCCGGATTATAATAAATTAATGTTGTTTCCCAATCTATAATTGTTAATGTAGATGCTTTGTTACATTTTTGGAAACACTGTTGGAAACTGAGATTGTTGACAGGATTTCTATGCCGTCAGTTATTCGTTGCATGCTTGCGGACACTAGTCCTGTGTCTGTTGCATTTAGCTGAAAATTTGTCGTCACATTTCCGAAAAGGAAGTGCTCGAAATATTACTACAAGATAATTCTGTCTTTGATCAATCAAATAGATATTTTAGCGATACAGATTTTGATGCCCATGAAGTGATGGGGAAATAGAAATCTTGGAAGAGGATATTTCTGAATCAGTGGACAGTTTAGAAGACTATTTAGGTAGTGCAGACGTCCATCCTCTAACGGGTGTGACACATACTTCTGACATTTATAGGTAAGTAATTACTGTATTATAAATTAAGGCCCGCATCTCGTGGTCGTGCGGTAGCGTTCTCGCTTCCCACGCCCGGGTTCCCGGGTTCGATTCCCGGCGGGGTCAGGGATTTTCTCTGCCTCGTGATGGCTGGGTGTTGTGTGCTGTCCTTAGGTTAGTTAGGTTTAAGTAGTTCTAAGTTATAGGGGACTTATGACCACAGCAGTTGAGTCCCATAGTGCTCAGAGCCATTTGAACCATAAATTAATATATACGTGTAGTGGTGTATAGTACTGCGATATACACTTCTAATCAATTCGGTATAGGACAAAATGCAAAAAGTTTAGCACAAACACCACTTGAGAAGAACTTGTGGAAGGATGCAGAATGTTGACAATAAAAAATGTGGGCACCATATAATCAAGTTTTAAGTGTTTCTTAGGAAGAACATAGTTGGTGAAATACTAAAGTGGGCTAACGAAGAGGGAAGTCTTATTTACAATAGCAGATGGAGTCCAATAGATGCCACTAAACTGAAGTGCTTCATCGGTGTCTCGATGCTTATAAGGCCAATGATGAAGTAATTACACATCTCTGAAATTACGAGGATGTCAGACCCATTTTTAATGAAGCAGCTGTCAGACATCGTTTTACACTAATTTCAAGATGCCTCCAACCTGTCGAGGCGGTAGCGAAAAGTAGCAGCCGTCCTCCCGACAACCTAGCTCCCATCAGAGGAGTATTTGAAATGAGGCTCAAAACAATTCTAGATGCTTATTTTCCTCACTCTAACGTAACAGTTCAACAATTTGTGACATTTCGAGATTAATGTCCATTTCGTCAACGTATTCCTTCAAAATGAGGAAAATACGGGTTGGAGTTATGGGCAGAATGTGATATGATGATATTTTACATTCTCAATCTGCAGGTTTACACAGGTCGGCTAGAAAAAGAACCGCTTGAAGTCAGTCAAGGCAAAGGAGTTGCTTTAAATATGGAGTAAGGCGTAGAAAAGAGTGGCAGAAATGCACAGGCTGGCTAGTTTTCCACAAGCCTTGTTTTGGCAAGAACACTTTATAAAATCGATGTCACACTTTTAGAAAAAAATTAGAAGAAATAAAGCGGAACTGCAAGAATCTTTCAAACAGACCAGAGTTCCAATCTAACATTCATTCATGTTTGGGTTCCAAAAGCACGCAGCGATTGTTTAATATTTTTCTTAAAAGGACAAAGTTGTAACTTTTCTCAGTAAAATGCATTCAAGGAAAGACGTGGAATATCATGAAAAATCCATGACAGTGATGATTATGGTTTAGTATTAAACAAAGCCAGGAATAAACTGGTTAGCAAACACGCTACAAAGTGGATGTGCGTGAGCTGAGAAATAATATTGTTTTACAATATTATTAATATTAGTGCACTGAATATATTTGTAACACGGCTATACCTTACGCCAGAATAGGCAGAAATAACTAACTACAAGAAATGGGCACTCCCCATATAACTAGAGAAGCTAATCTTCGATAGAAAATCAAACTTTATTAGTTACCCTGTACATTTATCAGCACCACAGACTACGAAAAGGCAGTATCCATTACGTGAAAGATCTTTAGATAGAAATTACTCAGTTAAGTGCTGAAAATGTAAACGTTCTGTGTGTAACAACCACTCACCAATTTTGTGCCTTATATTCAGTGCCTCATAATTGTCTCTTTGCAATTCGGTCAAAAATATTTGTACTTTCGTCAGAAATAAATAATTAAAAATAAATCTAAATCTTTATTAATGTTCATACCACCACCATCAGGTTTTAGAACGTGGAAATATAAGGACTGTGATTATATTCAACAATTATTAAGTTTATCGTTAGTAAAAATAGATTCCAGTATAATCACTAGAGACCCAACGGGCACTCAGTGTAACAAAAGATATTCTGTTTCATGAGAGTTAACGGGCTTGACTGTCATTCCCCTACGAACTTAAAATACTTATACACAACGATGTAATACAAAGTAGGGCTAACCATGAAACGATGTAATCAATAGGAAGTCAGAAGAAGTAGCGAAAGAGGCAATTAATTGTGAAATGTTCAATGAGTTTGTTTACTAGAAACACTATAACTCGCTAAAGATAAAAAAAAAAAACACAGGGCAAATATTCGCAATATGACACTTAGATTTTAAAGAATTCTACTGCGCTGCCTTCGCCATTGAGATTGATGGCAATTGACAGGCTGACCAATATCATCGACGTAAAGATCTAGATTATTCATTTTATTTTTCCAGGCATGGTAGTGGCAGAGGTAGTATATAATTATGTTCGTGATACACCTAAAACACTCTTGATGTGACAGCTTTGATGAAGTCATAGTCTCTGGAACTGTCTGTGTGTGGTTACTGCTGTACCCACGCGCGTAATGGTAACGTATTTTCATGACACATTGGTGTTTTTAAACAGTACATCGCCTTTAGCAAATAAATGTTGATTTTGTGAAGCGCAATTTGTGAAGTTCGCTTCAGTATACTTTACATTAGCTTATTATAACCTAAGTGCGGCACATCTCCTTTGAGAGCACGTTTCGGATTCAGGCAACGACAGACGGCTGGCAGTGTGAGATAAAATTCTCTTATCAGCCATTTGATAGTCCTCTGACGAGAATTAGAAATAGATTTAAATGCAAAATGTAGTTGTAATAATTGCTAGCCATTGTATGCTTGCATTGTGTGTATCACTTTATCATCTTGAATTCCATGAATCTGCATTTCTGTTTCCTGTTTCTTGAAAAGTAGAACCAAAATATGACGACAGGATTAATTAAACACGTGGATTTTAGGGTGTATTACAGTTTCCGAGGTCTGCAAATTGATTTGAACTTGGTGAGCGGGCATTTCACAACAGAAAGGAAATTCTGTGGAATCCTGTCCCACACAACTACCAGATTCTGGAAGAATTCTTATAAGATTGTAAAGTTCCTCCACGCAACTTGCTGCATCACCTGGAATTATATGCAATATTTACACATCATCATCATCATCATCATCTTCATCATCTTCATTATAATCAGTGAACTACGTCTTTTCGTTTTATACACCACAGTAACTGCCTCTCTGTCTCTGCCTCCCTCTCTATCTCTCTCTTTCTCTCCTTCTCTCTCTCTCTCTCTCTCTCTCTCTCTCTCTCTCTCTCTCCCTCTATCCTCCCTCTCTCTGTGGCTGTCACACAATTTTAATAAGGTAACAGCATTAAAATATATTTTATGGAGGGATTCGAGGGACTACAGTTTTCCACAGCAACTGACACACTAAATAGCAGCCACTCACTGCACTGTGGGAATAGGTCTTGACCTAATTTGATCTAATAATTATCAACCCCTTGACTAACCCCTTTTGCTTGTTTGAACAAGTTACAGCTTGCCAGAATAATCTCAACATGGCTTAGCCGACGTCATGATTATACTAGCTAATGGCTTCACATGAGCATTCATCCACTCTCGAAACATGTCATATTTTGCCTAGACGACATAAAGGCAGCCGCAAGATAATTACAGTCACCTAATCAACTGACTATCATTGCCTCGTCCAACAGAATCCACGGGGTAACTGCAGTCACCCTGCAAACTGACAATTTTTTCACACGCAATAGTATTTAGGTAAATATTTGCGGCCCTGTAAACAGACCGTCGATGTCCCATCTAGTAGTATACAGGGCAATCAAGGTCACCCTGTAAACTGACTATCACCGGCCGGAGTGGCCAAGCGGTTCTAGGAGCTACAGTCTGGCACCGCGCGACCGCTACGGTCGCAGTTTCGAATCCTGCCTCGGGCATGGATGTGTGTGATGTCCTTAGGTTAGTTAGGTTTAATTAGTTCTAAGTTCTAGGGGACTGATGACCTCAGAAGTTAAGTCCCGTAGTGCTCAGAGCCATCTGAAGCATTTAAACTGACTATCATTATCCCACTTCTCAGTGTTCAGGGGACAGAGTGATAAAACAGGACAGACGACGAACTTTGGCGGAACTAACACCAGACTCTAATGCTGAGCAGAGTACTAGTGTGTCAGAACACACAGTGCACGGGAAACTCCTAGCGATGGGCCTCAGAAGCCGAAGACACTTGCATGTGCAAATGTTAGCGCCACCTCGGTAACTAAGACTGAAATGGGCACGTGATCATTGGCACTGGATTGTAACTCAGAGGCAGAGCATTGCATGGTCTGAAGAATCTCCCGTCATGCCGATGGGAGGGCGCGAATCTGTCGTATTCCAGGGGATCATCTCCTTGACACCTGTACTGCGGGGCGGAACAAGCTGGCGGCGGCTTCATTATGCTCCCGGTAGCATTAACTTGGGCATCCTCAGGTCGAACAGAGTTCGCACAAGTCACCGTGGTGGCCAACGAGTAGCGTACTCTGGATGCAGATCCAGTACAGCCCTTCATTACAATCATGTTTTCCGACGACAATGGCATTTCTAAACCTGACCTGACGTCTGATGGAGTAGTTCGAAGAACACAGTAGCGTTTCCAGTTGACGTGCTAGCATTCCATCTCGTACAAATCGGGGATGTGTTTGAACATGCGTCAGAGCTCATCGCCCTCTCATCTGAACTTACCGGAATTTCCTGACATGTGTGTGGAGATCTGGTGGCAACTCCAGACTTACCAGGGACTCATTACATCCATGGCACGACGTGCCACCACTGTTTTATGTGCCAGAGGTGGACGTACTGGTTATTAGGAAGGTGGTCATAATGTTCTGGCTGATTAGTATGTACAGTGCAATTGAATATACATTGAAGCGCCAAAGAAACAGGTATAGGCAAGGGTATTCAAATACAGAGATATGTAAACAGGCGGAAGAAGGTGCTGCGGTAGGAAACGCCTATAGAAGACAAGAAGCGTGTGGCGGTATTGTTACAGGGCTATTACAAATGACTGAAGCGATTTCATAAATTCACTGTAGCTCCATTCGTTGACATATGGTCACGACACACTACAGATACGTAGAAAAACTCATAAAGTTTTGTTCGGCTGAAGCCGCACTTCAGGTTTCTGCCGCCAGAGCGCTCGAGAGCGCAGTGAGACAAAATGGCGACAGGAGCCGAGAAAGCGTATGTCGTGCTTGAAATGCACTCACATCAGTCAGTCACAACAGTGCAACGACACTTCAGGACGAAGTTCAACAAAGATCCACCAACTGCTAACTCCATTCAGCGATGGTATGCGCAGTTTAAAGCTTCTGGATGCCTCTGTAAGGGGAAATCAACGGGTCGGCCTGCAGTGAGCGAAGAAACGGTTGAACGCGTGCGGGCAAGTTTCACGCGTAGCCCGCGGAAGTCGACGAATAAAGCAAGCAGGGAGCTAAACGTACCACAGTATGGTGCTCCACCACACTTCAATCATGATGTTCGGCATTGCTTAAACAGGACATTGGAAAACCGATGGATCGGTCGTGGTGGAGATCATGATCAGCAATCTATGTCATGGCCTCCACGCCTCCCATGCGATTTCTTTCTGTGGGGTTATGTGAAAGATTCAGTGTTTAAACCTCCTCTACCAAGAAACGTGCCAGAACTGCGAGCTCGCATCAACGATGCTTTTGACCTCATTGATGGGGACATGCTGCGCCGAGTGTGGAAGGAACTTGATTATCAGCTTGATGTCTGCCGAATCACTAAAGGGGCACATATCGAACATTTGTGAATGCCTAAAAAAACTTTTTGAGTTTTTGCATGTGTGTGCAAAGCATTGTGAAAATATCTCAAATAATAAAGTTATTGTAGAGCTGTGAAATCGCTTCAATAATTTGTAATAACCCTGTACATCGATTAGTGCTGCTCAGTGGTAGGTTATCCAGATTTAATTGAACTTGTACGTGGTGTCAAAGCAGGCGCACGAACGACGGGACACAGCATCTCCAAGGCAGCGAT